>NC_132862.1:29701834-30337668 GCF_048164855.1 Canis lupus baileyi
CTGCTCTTGTTTCCTTCATCATTATCCAAAATATAATGTTCTTTTCCAACTCCCCTTTTGATTCTAGTAAATCTTATTTAGACTTCAACTTCCAAAGATCTCATATTATCTCCATTTGAGGACATTTCTATTCCTCCCTTCCTTCCTCATCATTGCTATTCCTCTCTTCTACCAGCCCCATGACACTGCCTTTTCACACCACACTCGCACTTGATACAAATACACACACACAAATCACAAAAATACACACACACAAAATCAAACTTGACTGACTCAGTTAAGTGATTATGGATACAGTGTTTTAGTGTTAGACAGATCTTGTTGAGCCTCTGCTTATGTTTGAGTCATTACGTCTGACTGAACTTTAGGAAGTTTCTAAGCCTCTGTGCCTGCTAGTTTTCTCATCATCAAAATGTGTGTTAAAATACATTACCCTCATAAGAATATTGTAAGGATAACGACATGAGATAATGAAGACCAAGTCATCTTCATTGATGCATAATAATTGTACAACTTAGTTGTTATTGCTGTTTTCCTATACACACGTAATATTTATCATACACATACATATGTATGCATAAACAGAGTATCTGCTAAATTGTGATCTCTCTGAAAGAAAGTTTTGTATTTCATTCTTATTACTCAGATTTTTAAATGCTTGGAACAAAGTAGTAACTTAATAGATATTTGGCAAAGTAATATTATTTTTTATATCCTATATTATTTTTAAGGTATAGTAGGTGTTTTTTTTTTTTTTTTTAGATTTATTTATTTATTTATGAGAGAGAGAGAGAGAGAGAGGCAGAGAGAGGCAGAGACACAGGAGGAGGGAGAAGCAGGCTCCATGCCGGGAGCCCGACGTGGGACTCGATCCCGGGACTCCAGGATCACGCCCTGGGCCAAAGGCAGGCGCCAAACCGCTGAGCCACCCAGGGATCCCCGTATAATAGGTGTTTACCAGAAGCTCTTTGACTTTTTGATGTATGCTTTAGCAACATGTATGACTAAAGTCTAATTCATGCAAGTTAGAAAGAATAAAATTCGGAAAGGGTGACATATAATCAAATACTTCAACTTAACAAAATAGAAAGGATGTAAAAACATAGGCTCTACTCACACAGAAATGATGGATATTGTACATTACTTCAGATGTATAGAAGTATGGAATCATGTACTTGAACATACGCTATTAAGAAGTATAAGGACACAATATTAATTAAATTATATTGAAAAGAAGCACAAAACTTGTCTTGAATTTTTCTGTAATTTTAAATGCTTGCTCACTATTAGCATGTAAGATATTTTCCAATCTGAAAAGACAGAAAAAAAGTACCTAATTTTTGAATTGTAAATCTGCCCCCCTAATACCTGGCAATAGAGGTAAAAAGTTTTAGATATTATTTTTAAGTTTTCTTAAGTGGGAACAACAATGTTTTGCAATTATAATGACAAAGAAATATATGATTTAAACATCTTAACACTATATCTCCAATGGAAAGAGGAGAATTGTTATTAGGGGTTTGGTCTAGAGTGCATCATAGTGAGATTTCTGCTTTGAACAGCCCTCACCCTTCATATTTATCTTATTGGAGTATCCTGTTAGTGGGTCATCTCATTCTTTCACAAACATTTATAATAAATTGTCAAGTTGGTCCTCTGATGTCACATTTCTTTTTACTTTCAGTAAATTTTGCCCAAAAAGGATTATTGCTTGGTTCAATATCATAAGACAGGTTTAAGCTAGTATATGCAGGCTCCTAATGCACTCTACATTTTGCAGAAGACTGCACAAAATCTCAAGTGGGATGATGCACACATTTATTGAGCTTTTTGCAGCAAGTCATATACACCTTGCTACTATAAAAAAGCAGGTAATATATATCTATAAATGTGATATTGATGGATATTAACATGGAAAAACCCACTTGCATGATTTATTGAGTAACCATCCCAAATTGGGCATAATCTATACATATTCCCAAACTTGTTCCAGTTGAAGCCTTTTTGTTTTTGTTTTGTTTTGTTTTGTTTTTGCTATGGCTATCATAGTCCCAATAGTGATGAATGATTCAATCATTAGAATGGTGAGCAGCTTCACTACAAATGGACACACACACTCATATTTATATAAACACATATTACTGATTTGGTAAATTTTTAAATTTTGAATAATATCCATTATTCGTGGCTGATCTTGAAAATCTTCATTTTTAATCAAAATAT
This sequence comes from Canis lupus baileyi, assembly GCF_048164855.1. Lineage (NCBI taxonomy): Eukaryota > Metazoa > Chordata > Mammalia > Carnivora > Canidae > Canis > Canis lupus. The sequence continues at coordinate 29,704,058 of NC_132862.1, forward strand.
GAAAGAATTATAAAAAATTAGGACTGATATAATTCAAACATTGTGACATCCTATTTAAGAATACAATTCTTATACATTATTATAGTGAAAAAAATTCCTAGCTGGGCTGAACTGACAATATATAACTGTTTAAGTGATTGACTGGTCAGCAATATCCTGGTGTAAAAAGTTTACACTGATCAGAATGGTGGGCAAAGTTGGTGGGAACAGAAAACCAGAAATTTTTTTTTTTATTTACTTGTTCCCATTGCTTCCAAGATTCAAAGAACTGAGTGTAATTAAGCCTCATCATGATTTACTGAAGAAAGTGATAAATCTTTTGCAGGGTCATATAAATTTTGGATTACATTGTACAACTCCATCTTTCATCCAGGCCTTTGATAACATTACTATATGCAGGCACTATTCCCTCTCTCTTCTGTTTCTTCTTTCTTTTTATCTATCTATCTCTCTCTATATATAGATACATTCATTTCTATACATACATATATAATATATATTTTATATTTACATATAAATATATATTCATTTAATCTTTCAAAATTTTTATATGGGTTAGGTAATATTTTTTAAATATTTAATTTAATTTAAATATTTAATTTTATTTATTATTTATGAAAGACACAGAGAGAGAAAGAGGCAGAGACACAGGCAGAGGGAGAAGCAGGCTCCATGCAGGGAGCCCGATGCAGGACTCGATCCTGGGTCTCCAGGATCACGCCCTGAGCTGAAGGCAGATGCTCAACTGCTGAGCCACCCAGGCATCCCTATTACTTTTTTTATTGAAGTTTGATTTGCCAACATATATAGTATGAAACCCAGTGCTCATTCCATCAATTGACCTCCTCAGTGCCCGTCACCCAGTCACCCCTTCCCCTGCCCACATCCCCTTCCACTACCCCTTGTTCATTTTCCAGAGTTAGAAATCTCTCATGTTTTGTCACCTTCTCTAATTTTTCCCACTCATTTTCCCTCCTTTCCCCTTTAATCCCTTTCACTATTTCTTATATTCCCTGTATGAGTGAAACCATATAATGACTGTTCTTCTCCAACTGACTTACTTCACTCAGCATAATACCCTCCATTTCCATCTACCTCAAAGCAAATGGTTTCATTTAGAGCCTGGACTCTTAACACAACTCAGCTGACAGTGGTAGAAATAATTTTTTTAAAGCGTAGCATTCTGCTTTTACTTTATTTTTTTAAGATTTTATTGATTTATTCATGAGAGACACAGAGAGAGGCAAAGACATAGGCAGAGGGAGAAGCAGGCTCCCTGTGGGGAGCCCGATGCAGAACTTGATCACAGGATCCCAGGATCACATCCTGGGCCAAAGGCAGATGCTCAGCCACTGAGCCACCCAGGTGTCCCTAGCATTCTGCTTTTAAAAGTAGATTTAAAAAATCAGAATAATCTAATGAAAGCCAGGAACTTATTCCTAAGTATCACAGTGAAAAACTTTGTCTGCTAATAATGCAGCATGCCCCAAGAAGGGCAAAACAGAGCCACATATTTCTCTATCTCATAATAGGGAGGAGGTTTACAGCTCACAAAAGCAAGAAGAGACAATTATTCACTTCCTTCAGGATTATACTGGAAGAATTGGTTGGTTGGTTTGTTTTTAAGAGTAAGTCACATTTACAGGAATAGGTGCACCCATGTCTATCCTCTGCACTAGGCTACAGTGCCTAAGGCAGACTTGAAAAGATGCTCACTAATATCCTGAAGAACTACTGGAATTTTCAAAACTGACAAAAGAATCAGAAGGAAAACATTTCCTGTGAGGAGATTAAGATGTTTCTTACAGAGGGTTGAGGTGGTCTCCAGACTGATTGTCTTGAGAAAGATTCAGTGGATTTGGAAGAACAGGAAAGAAAAAAACAAGTCAGGTTCAAAGCACATATACACAGGAGACCTCCACCTTTATAGCAGTCTGTGTTTTCCTTTATGCATCCCAAGGAAAAGTTTAACTTTGCAAGTCAATTTTTAGATCTCCTATATGGTAATATTTGATATGGGAGACTTGAAATTTGTCAAGGCTTCATGTAGAACATCCTGCATCTACATTACAGCTTAGAGTGTTTGGTATGGCAGTGGTGGATGGACAAGCAGGCCACTGAATCTCCTTGTGAGCTTTGGCAAAAAGAGCTGGGCAACTCTTTTCAGTGATTAGGATATGGTATTAGGGGATCCCTGGGTGGCCTGCCTTTGGCCCAGGGCGTGACCCTGGAATCCTGGGATCGAGTCCCGCATCAGGCTCCCGGCCTGGAGCCTGCTTCTCTCTCTGCCTGTGTCTCTGCCACCACCGTCCCCCATGTCTATCATGAATAAATAAATAAAATCTAAAAAAAAAAAGGATATGGTATTAGTCAACTTCAGGTGAAAAACCCATTTCTTGGGAAATGTTAGAGAGGTCAGACTCATAAGAGTGAGTCAAGTAATACTTTAAGTATTACGTGGAACATGGGAGATATGATGCTCCTTGTGGCATAAAGACATAAAGGTTCTTGGGGTGCCTCAGCAGCTCAGTCGATTAAGCATCTGCCTTTGGTTCAGGTCATGATCTCAGGATCCTGGGATCAAGTTCCATATCGTGCTTCCTGTTCATCAGGGAGTCTGCTTCTCCCCCTGTCCCTCCCTCTGCTCAGGCTTTCTCTCTGTCTCTGTCTCTTAAATATATTTATATATATATATATATAAAATATATATATATGTATATATGTATATATATATGTATATATTTATATATGTATATATATGTGTATATATATATATTTTTTTTTTTAAGGAGAGTGTTCTTGTTATACTCAGCTCAATTAAACAAATAATGTTCTTATACACCATAGATTTCCATTTTTTTGAGGTGGCTTACATGCATTAAGTTTGTACAATCTAGCACTCTCTCAAAGTCTCTCTGAGCTCTGTGCTTCTAATACTGCTCATTAACTTGCCCAGTATTGTCAGACCAACAAAAATCAGAAGTTATCATTCTATGCTCTTGATAACCCTTTATCATGGTCTTGCAGGTTGATTTAGTAGACTAAAGTGACTATCCTTTTCAAAAGAATAATTCTGGAACATTCATCATTTTCATACTAATTTAATATTTCACTTTTATTATATATCAGTGATTGGAAGAAGTGATTAAGTGCCATATTAAAGGCTGAGAAAAATCACAATGGAAAGAAAGAAGGAATGACCCTCAAAGCGCTTCCCAACAGACAATGCTATCTTTATTTCTATAAACAAAGAACTTATCCTCTTCCCATCTACAAAATCTTGTGACTTTTTATTTTATTATTTTGTTATTTTAAAGATTTATTTATTTATAGAGAGAGAGAGGCAGAGACACAGGCAGAGGGAGAAGCAGGCTCCATGCAGGTAGCCCGATGCGGGACTCAATCCAGGGTCTCCAGGATCACACCCCAGGCTGCAGGCAGCACTAAACCACTGCACCACCGGGGCTGCCCTTATCTTGTGACTTTTATGAGTGAATTATAAATGAGGAAATTAGCAGCACACATCAATGTTAGTAATTTTCTGAATGTATGTTTGTGTGTACTTGTTGGGGAGGGTGCAAAATATGAAACACAAGAGTCAAGTGAAGTATATTATGGCACTGATCTGTCCATATAACAAGACTTTAAAAAAGGCATTTACTTCATTTCCACTGCAAGTATTTTAATCAGAATAGTCATTAAAATAGTAGAGATAATCAGCTAAGTAATTGCCCCCACCTTAACTCTAGTTTGTCTTTCTGCTAAAAGTCTCCAACAGATGCTTTCCTAGCCGACAAATTACAATTCATGTTACAGAGTTCATGTCCAGAGTTGTCCTTATTATACCTGACTCAAAAATCAACCTGCCATTTAAGGCATAATTAAAAATTAAATGTCTCTTAATCATAGCACTAACTAGCAAGATATAGACAGACATAATTATATATTGAAATTGTCTAGGCTCTGCTAATTCCAATGTTAAGATATTTCAAAGGAAAAACCCAATGTCACGTTATATCTCCAATTCATTAATAAGCATGTTTTCTTACTCACTATTCTTCATGCTGTATTAACATGTGACAGGGGTCAAGATTACATCAAATTATAGAAAAAATTACTATAGTTAACAGTGCCATTTGACAGCTTTATGGGTAACTGCTGTTCTTAAATTTGCCCTGAACAAGTTCTATTTTTCTCTTTATTTCAGTGGCTTTTTTTTTTTGACCTAGAAAAGCTAATTTTGCCCAAAATATAAATAATGATAATAATAAAATATAATATGGTTGCATTTAGTTTCTTTTTAGACTGTATCATCTTTTTAGACTAAGGTAATAATAAGAGAAGGGAAAGGTTACAAATAATGGTTGCAAAAATTCCTCGATTATAAACAAATAACTATTTGAAATAATCTCTTTTGCTTTCAAGGATAACTTTTACAGTGAATAATTTTTGTTGTATAGATGTGTGGTCTAAAGTGAACCCTAGACTATGATATTAAAACAGATACATGCCTAATGCTTGAAGGAAAATATTGAATGTGCAATACTAATAATATTTAGAAGGGTCTTACTAACTTTGTTAGTATAGATTAAGGCTTAAATTGATATTTAAAATAATAGCATAATTGTGTGCTGTACTGAAGAAACTAGTGTATTTGTGTATATATATCTATATAGCTATGTTTATAAGTAGACATACATATATAGGTATATTAAAATAGCTATAACTGCTTTAAAATATATTAGAAGATTATCACAAAGCTCTGGATTTTCATTGTTGTTTATATTGAACACCTGACCATTTTTCATTTGCCATCATTAACTCAGTATAGCTTTTGACCTTAAAAGGGTAGCATTTACATAGGAAATCTCATCTTACCAGGATGCATGATGATATTCCCCTAAAGGAATAATACATATTGCAAATTACTAGAAAAAGGTCATTATTGTATTAAGTAAAATACTGTGTGTTTTTTTTTTCAAAAATTCAGATAGGTATTAGCCTCTGAATGAGATTACTTCAAAATTATATTTTTCAAGCTTTCCTAATCTACATAAGTATAAGACTGCTTTAGAGCCCATTAAAAATTGAAAGTTTTATTTGCTAAAGTTTAACAATTTTATGTGTTTTTAGGTCTGCGTGTATAAGGCTATTCAACATGAACCTAGTGAGTTATGAACAAAGAATCATAGAATCTTTTTGAAAAGATCCAACAGATTAGTCACTTTTTTAAAAAGTTTGAAACCTTCTTTTCTTGAAGTATTATTATAATAAAATCTCATTGCTATAGTAATAAGAAACAAGCATCACAAATCAGCATTATGTAGCAGTGAAATAAAATATACGAGCAACTCTGATTTTATCTAATGTTACTTTCTCAGTTCTAACAAATATTCTGTAATCATTACATGGAAACTTACAACTAAATTTCTATTTTCAAGCTTTTTGTTTTTGTTGTTAGTTTGGTGATTTCGCATGTATTTTAGTGTAGGAATAAGAGGATTCAATTTTCTTATATATGCAGTGAATATTTGATACCTTTTTCAATAATAATGCACTCAAAAGACTTCATAGTTGAATAACAAATTTCTAAATTGCATAAAGTGTAGAATATTATGCTTAAGAAAAAATAAGAATTTTTTTACAAAGCTGATATAAATGAAATAGCAATAAAAAGGCATTGTAACTTTTATGTTTGATTTCCTGTTCTTAAATTGAATGAAATGAATGACAAATGGGCAGTGCTTTTTTTAAAAAAATAAATCTATAGTAAATTTAGATGTGAATTTCATTAATCACTTTCATTCCTTCAACAAATGTCTATTGGGCACTTTTTGTGTATGAGATGCTGAGTTAGATTGGGAATAAGTGATAAAATCCTCAGGAAACTCATGAACCAGTGGAGGGTCAGATATAAAACCAGGGTATTATGAAACATACATTTTAAGTGTCTTAATATGTGTTTGCATCCAGAATAATGTTAATGACTATAGACAGTATTACAATAATCTTCAGTAACTCATGTACAATGGTGACTCAATTGTTAATACTGGAAAGAGGTGTTTTTTTTTTTTTAACATATAAAAAAAATAGTATGTCGATAATGGGACAAAGTCACCAGCATGCTTTATATGTTGAATTGCCACCTTGAAGTCTTCATCCAAGATATAGGCAAGATCTCTTATTTTGATTCTAAGCATTCAATGACTTCTTGAGTGGAATAGTGAGAGGGGTATTAGAGCAAATGAGGGAATATTAGATTAAATAGGGTAATTTAGAGAAAAGAAGTCATTCCTCTAGGATCTTTGAGAAAAGTAACAAATGATTTGAGAGTTCTAATTCCATTTCATTCTTAATTTCACAACGTGAGAAGCTAAAGATTTCTCTGCATTATGTCTATAGACACCACACACTTTTTCTCTCCTAACCTCTGTCTCTGTCTTCTTTTGCCTGCCTGTGCAATGTTTTCTGTTTTTTTTTTTTTTTTCTGTTTTTAGAGTTTTTGTATGATTCTCAAATACCGAATGCAAATAACTAGGTTGGATTTTAAGTGCAAGTATTAGGACCAAATTAACTTTAACAAAAATAAAATGTTTCCACAATAGAAGAAATTAATTCAATTTATGACAAAGATTCTGCTCATGTAAGCAGATGAGATCTTATCTACTCAATCCTCATAGCCATTACTGATTATGTTCATCACATTTGATTTGCAGCCAGTGATCTGAAATATCTTTAATCAATAGGCATTTAACTAGACACCACACATCTAAATATTACTTGTTTACTTTTTGCATAAATCTCTACACGTACAATTCTGAAATTCAGTTCAGTTATCACTTAGCAACATCTATATTTTACAGCTCTCTAAAATATTATTTCCCTCTATAGAAGTAATTTTGTTAATGTCTTTGACTTATATCCCTCATTGAGTTTTGACTTGTGTGATTTTCCAGCTCTGTGACTCTTATGCCATTATTTTCATCACTTTAAGTATGTTTATGGGCTGTCTATATATCTATGTTTTAGCTATGATCTACATGAGCAAAAAAAAAGTGAAACCTTTCTGATGTATCTGCATGTGGTACTAATACAGTGGGCATATAAACACAGCTACTCACTAACATCAAAAAGTCAATATAAATGTAGTGCTTTGACTTGCAGACTCAGCTTCTCATTTAGGCATTAGCAGACAGATAGCTATTCTTTAACAACAGATGAGGCAGGTCGATTCAAGTGTGTGAAAAGTCACCTTGCTAGATCTGCTCTGCCAGCGAAGATGTGTAGTTACAGATTCCACTAGTTGTCTTCAAGTTATTATTCCCCTCATTACCATTTACTCAGCATATGCAGTCAGCTAAACACTATACTTAGAACTTGCCACAAACAGCTTTAAATCTACAGTACAAAGACTCCTAGAAGATACTAGTGTCAATAAATAACTCATCTTTTTGTCATCATAAATGGCAAGGAATTTGGAATGAAAGGAATGAAATGTGCACACGAGAGAGAAAAAAGAGAAAAGAGAAAAAAAAAGAGAAAAAGAGAGAATTTGGTAAATATAGGGAGCCATAGATCATTCTAAGGAAGTTCTGTGAACAAACAAATACAAAACAATTTCATCTGTTCTCTATACTCTATTTCTTATCTAATCTCCCACTCTCACCTAAAAACATGAAATAAAACACTGACTTTAGTGAATAGAGGACTGCTGGCATTAGAAGTCCTGGTAAAATCAATTCCTTTGCACAGTCACTGAGATCCAGAGAAATTGTATAGGTCAGGAAAAGGCAGTGCAAATAGAATGAAGACAAAAGGTGGAAAAGTTCACATTATTCCATCTTGGCTTGGATGCTTAAGTGTTCCTACTCCTCTGTGCAGACTCATGATCCTGTCCAATTGTTTTTTTTAATAATAAATTTATTTTTTATTGGTGTTCAATTTGCCAACATACAGAATAACACCCAGTGCTCATCCCGTCAAGTGCCCCCCTTAGTGCCCGTCACCCATTCATCCCCACCCCCCCGCCTTCCTCCCATTCCACCACCCCTAGTTCATTTCCAGAGTTAGGAGTCTTTATGTTCTGTCTCCCTTTCTGATATTTCCCACACATTTCTTCTTTAGTGGTGTCATCAGTGCAATATGAACATAAATACAATGTAAAATGTCTAATACTTCAGGTTATATTATTGGCCATACATTTATGATCTGAAGCTATTGCCCTGTAATACCAAATTTCTGGTATGATGTCTTTTTTTCTTATGTCAAGTATTACACAATATATTGAGTGTCCTCACTCAAATACATCCCAATGAGCAATGTTATTATTGTTTTTATTATTGTTTTCTGAAACACACGTTTTACCTCTTTTATCATGTTGACGCAAAATTGAATTAACAGGAGAAATGTATGTTAACCTGAGGCAATTGTTTGTGTTCCTTTAGCTCCATTATTGATGAAGAAATCTCTGTCAAAATGGGACATCTGGGTTGCTCAGCGGTTGAGCATCTACCTTCATCTCAGGGCGTGATCCTGGAGTTCTGGGATCGAGTCCCACATCGGGCTCCCTGCATGGAGCCTGCTTCTCTCTCTGCCTGTATCTTTGCTTCTCTCTCTCTCATGAATAAATAAATAAAATATTAAAAAAACTCTGTCAAAATGGACATTTTTTAGGAAAAATGTGAAATGGGCACATTTTGAATTACATGAAGAAATTTCATAGTTGTCTCTTGTCTTAAAAATTATGATGCTACCATAAGTCACAAAAAGTAGTATAGAAAAATGTTATTACGTGAATTAGCATTTAAATTGCACGGTATATGTATTATACATATTACACATAATACATGTGTATATCATAAAATGTACATTACACAGAAACCCATTATGACTTCAGTTTGGGAAGAAGGCAGTATTTTTGCATTAGCTCCTTCCTGACTTCCAGAGTTGCTCTTGCATGTGGCTTTGCTGCAGCCATCCTTACTATACCCAGGTCTCTGACTCAGATTTCAACAACAGCACTAGCAGGAATAGGTGGAAGTATGTCAAACTTTTAACATCTACTTATTTGGAACAATCTGAAGTATTAAAATTAAAAGTAAAAGCTTTTTAAGAAGTGTTTGAGATGTACTTCAGAAATTATTATGTACTCTATAATTATATTATAATTATATGTTACTATAATAACTTTATTAACATTTTTCTAAGGATATTTTTATTTGATTCTGTGTTAGAAAAGGTAGAAATTTGGTAGAGATGGTCACATATTTCAGAATGTAGATTACTTTTCAGAATGGATTAGGTGGATTATTTCTGATAAAGAAGACAAGTTTTAAACTTTTACAGCCTATAGGGCAATTTCAATTTTTAGAACAAAACATAAGAGAAATGACCTCTAGATCAACTTGAAGCAACATATAAAGGCTATCCTCATTTTTCTATGATTCCATATTTGTGAATTCTGCTACTTGCTAAAATGTATTTGTAAAGCCCAAATCAATACTAGCAGCGCAGTCATCCATGGACATGAGCAGAGTGGGAAGAAATGTGAGTTGCCTGACGTGCATGTTCTCAGTGGAGGTCGAATAAAGCAACACTCTGCCTTCTTGTTTCAGCTCAGTTCAGCTCTCATACTATAAACAGATATTCCTTTTGCAGTTTATTTTGTGCCATGTTTTTCAAATTTTTGTGTTGTTTTTTCTTTTTTTTAATAATCTAGCTACTTAAAATGTCACCTACTATTAACAAAGTGAAATAAGTCAATCAGAGAAAGACAATTATCATATGATCTCACTCATATGTGGAATTTAAGAAACAAAACAGAAGATCATAGGGGAAGAGAGGAAAAAATAAAATAAGACAAAATCAGAGAGGGAAACAAATCATAAAGGACTCAACTATAGGCAACAAACAGTTGCTGGAGGGGATAAGGATTGGGAGGATAGGGTAACTGGGTGACAGGCATTAAGGAGGGCATGTGATTTAATGAACACTGGATGTTATATGCAAATAATGAATCACTGAACTCTACTTCTGAACCTAATGATACACTATATGTTAATTAATTGAATTTAAATTTTTTTAAATGAAAAAAATTTAATAAAATGTCACCTAAACATACACACATAGTGTTATTGTCTAATGTTCCTAAGTACAAGAAGGCTGTGATGTGCCTCAGAGACAACGTGTATACTTGATAAAGCTTCTTTCAGTTATGAATTATACTGCTGTTGGCCATGAGTTCAATGTTAATGAATAAATAACATATATTCAAGTTTCTTTAAACAAACACATGCAAAGAAGGGTTATATATTGATTGGTTGATAAAAATGCTGTGACCAGAGGCTCTAAGGAACTTCATTCCTCTACCTTTTCTAGGAGCAATGGCTATATATTTGTTAATTTACTGTTGGTGGTGGCTTTATAGTGCTAACTATAACTACCAAAAATAATGAAAAAATGTGTTTAAAAAACACACGGGTGTCAATAAAATAGAACTGGATTTGAATGCTGACTTTAGCATGTACTAGGCAATTATATTCGAGATCCTTTGTTTCCCTACCTATAAAATGGAAATAGCAAAACTTGCCTTATCTCACAAAGTATTTATGAGGCCCAAATCACATCCCATATCACACCAATTGCTCTCTCTCTCTCTGTCAAATAAATAAAATCTTAAAAAAATAAATATTTATACTGTGATCAAAGAGAAGTTGGAGGGGGTCTTTCATGAGGAGGTGAACTGGGCTGACGTATGGGGGGAGAAGTCAAAACCACAGGTAACCCAGGGAAGAGAAAAACACTGCTGGTTGAGGGAGCTATACTGAGAAGCACTGCCTCAGGGGAAAGGATACAGAGTAAGTAGGGGTAACTCAAAGAAGAATGCCCTGGTAGAGTTCAGATGGCATAGAGGAGTATGATATGCTAGGCCTAGAGAGGCACAATGAAGTTTGAGCTGTTAGAGTCTACAACTAAAATAAAAAATAAAAAAAATAAAAATAAAAATAAAGGAAAGAAATATCTTCATCTCACAAGCCATGGGAGGCCTTTGAAGGTTTGAATTAGAAGGGCTGGAATGATGAGATTTGGGTTTTGGACAGATTGTTTATATCACAAGATGAGGAATGGATTGGATAATGGCCAGCATGGGGACAGATCGTTGTTTAGAGGTGATAATGGTGGATCAGAGAAGAAATGATAAGGTAAATTCTGGTGGAGATGAAAAGTGGAAGACTTGAGAGATTCAAATATTTGATGATAGCAACTGCTCTGGAAGGCAATTATCACAATTTTGTTGTTGAAGAAATTCAGTCTACAGAGGTTAAATGAGTGTTCTGTGATTACAGAGTGAGACAGAAAAAGAGTAAGAATTAGAACCCAGATATTGTGACTTGATCATTATAAGACTTCTAAATCCCTTCATGGAAGATCCTAAAGTTAGGAAGTAGATGAAAGAGGGTAAATTTACTCTCACCCCCATCTTACCCTCACTCCTTGTGGAGGCCGAGAAAATTAAGGCCATTCCACATTAAATTCAGTGTTAGCACAAGTCCCCTGTGCCCAGGCCCCTGTGAATAAGAGCTGAAATTCACATTACTTCAGTTATAGTAAAAAAAAACAGCTTACAGCTTAACCTCCTAGAAAGCCCCATATTAGAATGAGAACAGAGCCCAAGCCAGGGGCAGGAAGCCCCATATTAGAATGAGAACAGAGCTCAATGCCCTTGAAAGCTGCATATCAGAATGTAAACAGAACTTGAGAAATTCCTCCACCCCTCCTGGAGGTCCCCTAGACCAGCCCATAAAACTAAGCTGAAACCCACCCCAGGGTCCAAGTCCCTGCTCCACTTGAGCTTGTAAATAAACCCTCCTGTGTTTGCACCAGTGTCGGCTCATTGGTGGTTTCTCGGATATGTAATCTTGGGCACAAGATTGTTGGCACAACATCCCAACATAGAAAGACCTTACTTACCAATATTTGGAGAGAATTAACCAAGACTCAGTTCAAGACTCAAGTTTTGAATAGCTTCAGTGAATTTTGCATGGCAGAGAAAGTCATTTTTAGCCTGTGTTTGTGTTGTAATTGGTTTTACTTTTTTTTTTTTTTGACAGATTCTGAAGAAATGACAGTAAGGGAAGGTGGCTGAAAACAGAGCATCATGAGATAAGGAAAAGTACATTCAGAGAGAAAAGATTTTTTCAGCTCATGTGAAAATGAAATTTTAGACACAAGAGGAATTTGGGGTTTTAAAAAATGGCGGGACAGGTAATTTCATACATATTTCCATTTAAATTTCTTTTTTATTTTAGACTTCCAGAAATATTGTAAAGGTAGTACAGAAAGTCTCCATATATCCAACACCCATCTTCATCTAATGTTAATAGCCTGCATTATCATGATAATGGTTGTGACCCATCAAAGCTAAGAAATTAACATGGTACAATACTATAAGTAAATGCACACATTGCTTAGATTGGCCCAAATTACACTAATGTTGATTATCTCTTCCAAGATTTAATTGCCCTGTTCTCTTAGTCTTTCCCAGTCTGGGACAGATATTCATGGAGAAAATTGTTTTTCATATCCTTTATACTTTGGAAAAATTCTGGTTAGGGATTTTATAGAATGTCCCTCACTATGGATTTGTTTGATATTTTCTCATCATCTGAATGGAAGTTATAAATTTTGGTAAAAACACCATAGAGATGTTGTTTCCTTCCTATCACAGCAAATTTGGGGTGTATGATAGCACTATGTATCATTACTGGGGATGTTAATGGTAACCTCTTGTTTAAGATGATGTCTACCAGGTTTCTGCAGTGTCAAGTCCAGTGTAAAGTTAGTCTTTTTACTTTTCCATACTCTATACAATGAGTGACTCCAAAGTCTAGCTCACCTTCAAGGAATGAGAAATTAAGCTTTGCCTCTTGGGGCGGGGGGAATTATATATATATTATATACATAATTTAATATATATATATATATATATATTAAAATCACCAGAGTAGTTAATAAATATTTTGGGGAAAACTTTGAGACTTTACAAATATCTTGTCTCTCTTTAAACTTTCACCCACCATGATTTGTGTTTATCGTGGATCTTGCCTGCAGCAATGCTTGCTGTGGCATTCTAAAAGTGGGTTTTTATTTCCCTTAGTCCTCCCATATTTATTAATTATAATTCTGTTGGGAATACCCATTGGAAGATGCTTTGCTCTCTGATTTACTGTGTAAAAATTGTATGAACAACCTATTATTTTCGGAACTTTTCTAATTGGAATTGATACAGACAAACCTTCCCCTATTGAAATTGATATGGAATAAGCATGGTCCTAGTTTCATTAACAAGGCTGGGCAAAAAAATACTGTCTCCCAAATGGCAAGTGCTAAACTGCTGTTGTTTCTGCAGCGAATGGGTGGGGCGGCAGAGAGAACAAACATACTAATAAAGTGGTGAAATCACCCAAGATGTTGCTTTCCTCTCATTTGTTGCCATTGCATTGTGAAAGGGCATCATGTGGCCAACTTGTGAAAAGCAACTGAAGTGGCATAAGGACAAACTTTAGTGCACTGTACTTGGTTAATGCAGCCAAAGAATTCTTAAGGACAACAATAAAAAGATGAATGCCCAACCCAGGAGGAGAAAAAAGTAGGAAAAAAAGTGGGTTGCTAGTAAAAGAAGCATACAAAAGTAGCAATAACAACAAAGCACAAGAATATATCTAGGTAGGCATGCAATCTCCTGTTTTAATTAAAATTGTTTTTTTCTCTCCACTCTGAATGAATTGGGAAATAGTTGTGTTGGAATAACAATTATTTTTCTCTGAGAATGATGTATTAGGATGAATATTTTTATTCACCAGAATTCTAGAAGGGTTGTTCATTCTGGGGGTGAAGTGAAGGAGTCCCAGAAAGGATTAAGAAGGCCTCTGTGCAGAGTGTACAGGCTTTTATCAGGGCCTATAATGCCTCTATGATGGAATGGATGAGCAGTGTACAGACTGGGATGCCATGGGGTGGGAGTCTATGAAGAGACAGGGGCATAGAAAAGAGGAAGAGATGTCTAAAAAGTCACAAGATTTTCTGATACTCTGTAGAGAATCTATGGGTTTCTTCAAGAAATACTAAAATAAAGCTTTATATTACTTTAGACTTCTCAAGATGGTCTGACCATTTCTTTGAGTGCAACTTTGTTTCAAAGACTTGCTCAGAAAAACCAAACAAACAAACAAACAAAAAATAAAACAAAAAACTCTCCCAAAAAACCGCAAGCAATCCCATTTTATGTGGGCTATACAAAGATGAGTTTTCCCAAGAACCTGATATTGTCCCCAAGAGCTCACAATAAATTGGTCCCATTTTATTTATCCATAATCATTTTCTACTACTTCCCAGTATGGCTATCCAATCCCAATATGTTGGTTTCCTGAGGATTCTTTTACAAATACCATTTCCTTTTTTGAGATACTCTTTTCTGGTTTTTTGGTAATTCAAGTTTTAAATATTCCTCAGAGAGGCTGTAAACATCATAAAAGCAGACCGTTTTCCTTGTCTTTGTAATCTCTTGCAGTGACTAGGAAAAGGCCTGGTGCAGAATGGTAACAATAACTGCATAAATTCAACCCAAACTTAGTTTTCCTCCCGAGGACTGTTTTTTTTTTTTTTTTTATATACAATAACCCATGTTGTTTAATTTTACTCTTTGAATTTGCAGAGAATTTGAGTTTGCATGAATTTTTTCTGCCCATATAAATTAATTGATGATTGGAAATATATTGTCTATATCCCATTATAAAGTAAGTAACTAAATAAGTAGTGTTGGATATAGCACCTGTCACCTAATAACTATGTACTTTTTAAAAAATGGCTGAATAAACATAATAGACTCTTAGGCAATACTTGTTTACTTGACTTGGAAAGAACACAGATATGGGATGTGTTCAAATAGGTCATAAAAGAGAAATATTAGGATATCTTAGCATTCAAATGTTAACACAGCTAAGTTCTTTTTTTCTCACTTTGTAGTTCTTCGATATGACAACATTTCTTCTCCTTATATGTAGATTTTGAAACTGTTGCAACAAATTCTATGAGTCATGAAAATTATGAGGCATGACTCCATAAATATCATTAAAGGAAAGCAATTGTGAATCTTAGATACCTTTGCATAATACTGTATAAAGAATGGACTCCTTTCTCTTTCTTTTCTACAACATCTTATTTCTCACAAACTCTGTTAATTCTCCTTCCATGATTTTCCCCCATTCTCTGTTAATTCTCCTTCATTTTTTCCCCATTCCTTCTACCCATGTTTATTTTTGGAGCTCTCATTAGATTACTTAAACAGCACTTTCACTAAATTTTCTGCCTCTAGTCTTATGGATTTTCCTTTCTGGAACCAGACTTTGCCTCCTATAAAGCAAATCTATTCACGTTAACTCCCTGATTATGTTCCCATGTTCACCCATTGTTCTCAGATAAAATCATTCCAAGTCCATGAATATAAGTTCAACATTTACTTAGAGACAGGAAAGATCTCTTTGCTTATTAGTGCAAGAGATATTTACTAAGCAACTACTATATCCCAGGAACTGCCAGGCAAATTAATTTACCTCTATCAGAGGACTTAGAGTCTAATTGTTTGGATCTGAATTGGGATGATTACCACTTATGAGTAATGTGACCTAGGGATAATGTCATCAGTCAGTTTTCTTATAATAGTACTTACCTCATTGTGTAGTTGTGAGGATTAAATAAGAAAATCCATGTGGAATACTTAGTGTCATTCCTGATACATAGGAAGCTATTAATTAATATTACCTATTATTGTTTAAGAAACAGAATTGTCCAAAATCAATTGCAAAGAATGAAGTATACATATACAGGTTTTATTTTGAGTAAACAACAAAAGAGGTGATTGAATTCAACTAAATATTTCCATTTAGTAATCCATAAAGTGATAAAAATAGGAAATATAAAATATTTAAAACTATATGTACCTAAACATAATTTTTATGTATTATATATGCCCCAAAGTGATGAAATATAGAAAATTATTTTCTATCTGCAGAAGTGAGAAAATAAAACAGAACAGAACAAAACGTCCTGACTACGGCTTCACACATTTGATCTTATGAAGAAATAAAAAAGTGTATTTGGCCATATTAAATAGCTATGACCCATTGCTCAAATGAGAGCCAAGACTAACAAACTTCATAGAACCATAGTCTTAGGAGAGCCCAAGCATAATCAATGTAGTACCAACAAACTGTTTCTATAGTTGCTTCCATGGTAATTATTCTCCCTACTCCCATAGAGTTCGGTGGAAGAGACAAGTTGAGTTCTCATCTGATGATGAGAATTTCTCTTATCTCTCCAATATAGTCTCCCTTTTCTTTCTTTTTTTTTAATTTTTATTTATTTATGATAGTCATAGTCATACAAAGAGAGAGAGAGAGGCAGAAACCTAGGCAGAGGGAGAAGCAGTCTCCATGCACCAGGAGCCCGGACGTGGGATTCGATCCCCAGCCTCCAGGATCGCGCCCTGGGCCAAAGGCAGGCGCCAAACCGCTGCGCCACCCAGGGATCCCTAGTCTCCCTTTTCTCTCACCTGCTATTGCATTACCTCACACAGACATTGTTTCTCTCTTGGATTTTTTTACAGAAGTCTTCCCACTGAAGTTTTTGTTTCTTAGTCTCTTCTCTCTGTATTAAACTCTCCATTGATGGCAGGGGGATTTTTTAATGCAGTCCTAAGTCACATGCCTGCTTTAATACCTTCAGGGGCCTTCTACTGTCTTTGGGAGGAAATCTCAGTTCTTCTAATAAAGCATGAATCACTCATAATTTGGCTCTGATGACTGGCCACCTGCATATCTCACCGCTGCCATTTTGTATTGATGTTACAATCTTTAAATAATTTTCAGGTTGCCAAACTTCCCTTGATATTTGAGATCTTACCCCTCTCTCCTATTCTGTGTTTTCTTTTTTTTTTTCTGCCTGGGAAGAAAAAAAAATTATATATATATACTTGTTTCAAGATTAAACTTTTACAGTGATCTCCTTTTATGACTCCATTCTTAGTTAAAGTGACTATGTGTCTCTAAAGTGTGAGAGGGAAATGTTTTTGAATAGGTTTTATGACTTTATCCCTGCAAGTATAATTGAATTGTCCCTGGGAAAAAGGATATGGGTATGTATGTGTACATATGTACATAAAGTAGGGTTATATTCCCATATTCCCAAGAAATCTTAGGTTGCATTTCCTCATCATTAATATTAAAATGTGCAAATCCAGCCATAGAAAAGATCAAATGAGCCCATGCATCTCAAGTGCTCCTCATAGAACCTGAAACATAGTAGGCTTTTGGCAAATAGCATCTTCCCCCGCACTCAAGCTCTCCACCCAATGGGAAGGTCTTTTGACTAATTTGAATTTAAAATAAAGACAATTAAATAAAACCATGACCAAGTGGAAATGGCCATGTCTAGTAGCAAAACAAAATAACTTTAATGGGTGCAATTTGAACACATTTTTGCTCACACTAAAGGAAATGTGACTTTATTTTGTATAAATTCCACACTTTAACTTGGTAGACTCATCCTGTGGTCAGTTGTTGGTGGGATTTGGGGACAAAGTACCTTTAAACTTACCCTTTCTGCTTCCTGTTTCCTTCAAGTTTAAATAGTCTCTTTTAAATAAATGCCTTAAGAAGGTATCCAGATGCTTTGGGTTTATGTGGACTCATCATTAGGGGCCAAGTCTCAAGTCCTCATATTGTTCCTACGCTTTTCTCCAGATCTCTGCTTTCTCTATGATAGTCATCTCTAGGCTGATCTCTGGTTCTATTACTCTGCTAACTTCTGAAATGCAGCTGATTGATGTGTGGCTTGTTCTCTTGAATCAGAGTGCAGTGGCATTCCCTTACTTTATTAGCCCATCCTTTGCATTTACAGAAGCATCTATTCAGCAAGCTTCTTTTTTCAGGCTATGTCTAGGCTGGCCACAAGTAGCTTTTGTGGCAGGGCCATTTGTTCCTTGCTACAGTAGAGTCATGTTAGGCATGCTAGTTTTTAATTTTTACAATTTATTTCCCCCTATGGCACTCCCATATCACATAGGATTCTTTTCCATCTCATGAAAGGTGAGAGTGTTGGTTCTCTCTAATGTGCTATGGTGTTACTTTTTACTCCAGTACAGCTACCCTGAATTAACAGAGAACCATCTGCAGGTCAGTCTTCCCTCAGCATTCCAAATGAGGATCCC
Source organism: Canis lupus baileyi (assembly GCF_048164855.1). Classification (NCBI taxonomy): domain Eukaryota; kingdom Metazoa; phylum Chordata; class Mammalia; order Carnivora; family Canidae; genus Canis; species Canis lupus. The sequence goes on from NC_132862.1 coordinate 29,722,323, forward strand.
AACAAAATCATCTTTTGTTTCTGGCTTTTACCATCTCTTATCAAATTACACACACCAAACACACACACACACACACACACACACACACACACAATTCTCAGGGATTCTGGTACAGTGAAAGGAGTTGAGAACACTCATGGTAGAGTGCTTGCATTAAATAACTCCATCTCCCATATTCCTCCCATGTTCCATGATACTATCAATCTTCTACTTCCTATAGCTATTAGGTAGGATTATATATCCTTCTCTCTGATGTGGGAAGTAGAAGAGGAAAGTGCTAGGCTTAGCTTCAATGAAGGATGAGATGCAGGAAGATAAATTATTTCATTGATAATGCAACACCGTTGGATGGCATTTGAAATCTATTATCCCTGTTACATACATGTGTAAGGTAGAGGAACAGAGTGCAGGTTATAAAAAGAAGACCATGTGATTGCATAGCAAGCCTTCAGATATTAATGGCATATGGGGAATAGTACTACCATCGGTTTAGTTATTAATCTTCCATCCTAGTTCAAACTGCAAACACTGACCATCTCAAAACCAACCAATCAATAAACAAGCAAGCATATAAACAGTCAACTTAGTATTTTTCCCGATATTTTATAAGATTCTTTTAGCTGGCCTACCAATGGATAAAAAATATAGGCCCATATGAAGAATAAGCCCTTGCATTATTTTACAAGCTACTTTTTATTATGTATGGTACACAGCTACAAAAGGTCACAGAACTAATTAGTGGCAGGTTTATGACAAAAATCCAATGCTCTTGATTCACTAACCTATATTCTTTTATCTAGGTAAATTTGTGACTACCTTCTCTTTATTTTTTTTCAATTTCACTATATATAGGTTAGAATTTAATTTCATTAAATATCAACATACTTGACTGCCTGTACACTGGACTTTATCTATTTGGAACTCTAGTTCCAATTAGATAAGGCTTCTACAGTGAAGTCCTAGAAAATTTTATTTATGTCTTCTCATTTAAAAATAGTAGTGGCAAATAAAACAATATAGTCTTTGTGACATATATGTTTGTTCTTTTAAAGAACAATTTAACAAATAATTTAATAATCACCTATCTTCTACAAACTCAGTGACCTTTAGATATTTTTTCATAATTATATAGGACGATAATATGTACTTTCTTTGGATTTTAGCACTGGTATGGCAATTTTAAAAGTTTATTTAATAGCAAATATTATTGAGTTTCGAAACATACGTAGTATATTTATTTTGAAATAAAAACAAGTTATTTGCACATATTTGTATGGACTGATCATAGGTAATAGAAAGTAAAAGGCAATATTCATGTTACCATATGCAGGATCTTATGTGTACAAAAAAGAAAAAAGATGAAAAGAAAGAAAAAGAAAAACTGTCTGATGTTGTTGAATTAAATTAGAATATAATTATTACTTCATGTCTTCACAAAAGACATTTTGTAACATTTAAAATTTCTGCTAATTGCACAAGGTACATTATCATGCAAAAGAATGTTAGTGAAGGTTGAAAAGGACAAACCAACTATTCTCGTACATCACCATAATTATGCAGCCCCATGTTCGAACAATTACATTTATGTAGACCCACTGTTAAAATCAATGTTACTTGTACAGCTAGTCCTTAATCAATGAAATCAGTCAATTTACCATGGTCACATCCTTCTTCTTAATTAAGACAGTGATATCTCTGGAGCGCAGGGTCTCAAAGAGATAAATAAGTACAGAGGTTGAGAAATGTCAAAGAGGTGACTCCCCGATTTTACTCCTGACGAACTTGGAAGGAATTAAGACAGTTCCTTCAGTTCAGGGAAGCAGCACAATCTTCTAAAGAGATGGCTTAGCATTCATTAAGAAAAGAGCAGGTAGTAGTGTCTGACAGAAATAGCACTAATGAGCAAAGAAGGTTTTCAACATGCATATCCTTCATAGTCATACGCTGAATTATGAAGGTTGTGCCACCTAAGCCAATTTTAATTAGAATGAGCATGGACCTCTTTGGACAGTTAGCCTTTCTTTCCAAAATCCATTTCAATATGGTGTCATTTTGTTGTCATAATCAAAATGGCAAAGTGATGGAATAACCTACTTAAAATGTCTGTGGTGTTAAAGCAGATATGGCAAACATCCTCTAATGACACATGTAATAAGGGTATTACCTGGAGGACGTTGACAGTACACTCTGTGTTGTCATTGGAGCAGAATAATGATAGAGGTGACAACAGAGGCCTTCAAAGATCCAGTTTCACCTCTCTGTCCCACCAATGGACTGTAAAAGTATCATTTATTGAGAAAAAAAGAAAAAACAGCTCTATTAAAAATAGCAAATGTAGACATATCAAATTGATTTTTTTTTATTTCACAAGGCATGCTATCTCTGTACTTTCTGGCTGGTATTAGCCATCTCCTGTTAACCTAAGAGAAGCTCTTGTCAGACCATATGAAAATAAATGAAAGAAAAACAATAAATAAATATATAGCATTGGTGCATTTCCTTAAAAATATATATGATAATTTTTCTAACAAATCTAGTATAAGTTTATCTCTATAAATGAGATAATTATTCAAGTATTTATGGAAAAATAATTTAAAATACAAACTTTGTAACCCAGGCATGATTATATAAATATGAACACAAAGAAATGATAATCTGTTTTATGTTTTTCTGGTAGTAAATAACACGTTGCAGAATTATGTGAGACAATTAATGTATAATGATGCCACAAATTTGAACAAGTACTTTCTATCATACTTATCCACCAATATTAACTGAATATATGCTGAAAAATTTTTATCAATAAATATCATTACCATAAGTTTTCTTTCTCTTTGTCTCTCATGTTTCATATTTGAATAAATGCATACATTTTTAAATACATAAAATTGGTTGCTTTTATAAAAGGAAAGATATGCTTACACCAATCAGTCTTTCTATAAAGGCTTTTTCTTTTTAATTTTATAACAAAAAGAAAGTGACTGTAAAATCAGAAAACTTATAAAAAATTTTTTTTATGCTTATGTTAGTTTGGTTTCAAACCAAACTAACTTTGATCAAAAGTTATTTCTTAGATCATGTAAATTTTAATGACAATTCAGTTGTGTGGCATTAAAGGCCTGGGGAAAAAATTACTTAGGAGTGTCATTCTCTCTGCTAGCATCAAAAAACATTCATAGAGAAGGAACCCAACCAGTTAAAAAGTAATGATATCAACATGGATTATATACAAACTCAAACGACCTTGTATATAAAAATCTAAGTAGTGAAAGGGTAGTCAGTGCCTAGGATATTTACCTAGTAGGAGACCCATACTCCTAGGACAACTCTGATAGAAGCTACTAAGAGGCACAAAAAGTAGGAAAGATTTGAGTGCATTCAGTAGAGTGCACGTGAATGGAGAGAAGTAAAAAAAAAAAAAAAAAAGCAAAAGATTGAGCGGTTTAAGAGTCAGTGATTAAATAACATAAATTGTGAACATCAGTAAAAGCAATACTTTTTGTAATTCTAATCTAGTTATATTTTTCATTCATTATGATCTTCATGGTAAAGATATGGAGTCAATGATAAAGTAAGCTATTTTACATTTAAATTTCTTAATCTCAGCCTGAGTCGAAAAACTTTACTGTCCATTGTCAATTACATATATCAAGTTGGGATCAACTAAATAGGTAGAGCTGGCTCTAAAGACTTTTTCTGTGTAGCCATCAACCATGTGGAAAGAAAAAAAGAAAATTCTAGTCTTAGAACATGCTGAGAGCTGAAAACTTAATTCTGAAAAAAGAGACAAATAAAATATAATTTGTGTTCATATATATGTATATATATGTATATACACACACACTTCTGTACTTAGACTTTTAAAGCTAGACTCTGATAAATAACCCATCTCTACTCACCTTTACCATCTAGCAATGGAGATAGACCCATATTATTTATTAATTTGTAGAAGATGCTAAGAGTCTATGAGAGGAAGCATATGAATATGTTGCTCTACAACACAAGGAAAGGCCTATTAAATTGTCAATCAGTCACATTTGTGTTAGTAATAAATTCATATTTAAATAAATAGTTAAAATGCATAGTTAAGAGTTATATGCTTTTATAAGGTTTAGAGATAGCTTCATATTTAATAGCTAGATTTATAATTTTCACAAAAAGAGATTAGATAAACCAGCTTATGGACTTTGGGCCCTACTGTGCTTATATAATTTCTGAACCCAGTTGAAAATGTAACTTCTGGAATACTTCTTTAGGTTGGCAGGCATTTTAACTTTCTGTAATAGATTTTTCTCCCAATACAAATAGAACCATCATAAAACAAATAGCCAGAAAACTATGATTATTATGTATATATATGTGATATAATTGAAAAATATTTATTTGATTCTATGACTAATCAATCCCATTTACAAAGGAGAAGTTGTTTTAAGGCCACTCAAGAAATGTTTGAGGGAAGACAAAGTCATGTTAGGCAGAAGAGAAGAGAAACACAACCCCTACACTCCACACTAACGAATCATTTTTGGCTAAGAGATGTAGCAATCATGGGCAAAGTTTGTGGCCATGCTGGAAGGGAATACTGTTGGGCCACTGCAATTAAAAAAATGATGCTTTTATTATATAGTATTCCAGCTGCTGGATAAGTCCCCTAAATCTTTCCCACCACAAAAATGACAGTTCCTAAGAAAGCCATGCATTTCTGTTCTGTAGCAGCTTTAGTCCTGGACAGGCAGGAAAATGATATTCTCTCTCTCCCTAAGGAGTCTGCTTAGCAGGACTCCTGCCTGCCAGGAGAAGAGAGCTGATTATTTCCATCCATCTCCTTTCTCTTTTTTCATCCTGTTTTCTTTTTAGTAAATGCACTTGAGGAGTCATTGATTTTTTTTTTTTTTTTTTTTTTTTTGTGAATGCGGAATACAGTACAATAGCATTGTATCACCTGGTACTTTAACACCAAATTCACTTACATTGTATTTCTCTCTGGATAAACTCTTCTTCCTTCCTCCATTATTACAATGTTGGATGTGTACATTTTTACTGAGGATCTTTATCTAAAGACAATAAGTCAGATTAGAATAATCTAAGGATAATATTGAAACAGATGCTGACAGTACAAAATGGTTAACTAATAATAACATGAACACTTGTTGAGTAATCTCAAATCACTTGATGATAACTCATGGTCACAATGAACCAATTATATGCACAAGTAAAAGGAAACTAATGGTCATACTTTTTTCATTTAAAATCTATTACATGGCAAGAAATGATTATCAGTAGCAAAGAAATAGAAAAAATTCAGTGGTTCAAAAGCTAATCTATATAAAAATAAAGAGGTAAGAAATGTATTTTATAAATGTATTACCTTTTGTGTGGGGCCATAATACAAAAGAAGGTGAAACTATGGAATTATTTAAGAACAACATTGAAGTAGATTAAACATATCAATTTTGTTCTGTTTTAGAGACAAGTAAACATAAACAGCTTCTTTCTAAATATTCTTTAGTATGGAGAATATTAAAGAGATAATTTTCTAACTGTAAATGTGATGACTTAAGTGAATTAGTGAATCTTTCAAACACATCTTAATCATTAGAAGTAATAAAACTTCACCACAATGTTTTAAGTCTTCCCAAAGCAATCTTCATCACTGGCCTTTATCATGTTTCTCTGAGTTTTCTTATCGGTAATATCTTCCCATTGCTGTCACTAAAGGAATGGTTGTTACACTGATTCTAAAAAATGAATGCAATATTCCTCATTACATATAGAATTTAGAATTTTATATGAATTCTTAATTCAAATAGAAGGCACATTAAAATTCATAAGCATTATGATACGATACACTAACATAGATTCAGGGGGTACACAGGTTATGGAATCAAAGAGGTCGAGTTTGGAATGAGGAGCCAGCTTCCTTTTTTACCAGCTTTATGACCTCAAACTCACTTTCACTAGCTCTAAGGTGACTTTCTAGTCTGTGTAGTGGAGATAATGCCTTTCAAGATAGTTGTGAGGGTCAATGAGATGGATGTCAGAAAAATTCATGGTGCAGTAGATGCTCAGTAAAGGGTTGAATCGATTTGCAGGAATGTAGCAAAATTATTGTGAAAAGTCATTGGTTGATGTTAGAGATTTGAACAAGTAAATATTGTTGAATAATTATTCTTCAATAGTTAAATAATGAATATTTATACAATTGGAAGATCTCTTTTAAGTTCTTGTTTGTAGAACCTGTTTACCCAATAAACAGGAAAATATTTTTTATAGATTAACCTGAATTTCTGAATTATCAGAAATCCTGAATTATCAAGAATCAAAACAATGCATTTTAAAACTAAATTCTCATTCAGCTACTTAAGAAGATAGCAAATTAAAGTCATTGTGGAAAGTAAAGAAAAGATCAAAATGTATTTTCAAAGCACTATGGTGTTCAGAATGGTGCCTGAGTGCATTCAGCTATCTTTGGTGAAGATAAAGAATAATACAAATAAAATATATAATACACTTGTTTATATAAAATTCCTATAATGTATTGACAACCTTTTAAAAAATCAAAAATACTCTCTATCATAAAAGATAAAGAATGAAACAGGCTGAATACACTTAAAGATGAGAAAGATTTTTGAGATTCAGATTCAGTATTATGTTTAACTATTCTAAATCTATTTGCTTCGGTATTCAGAAGCTTTTGTGATAGGATCAGAAACTGTGAAATGGAAATTGTAGTGATTTAATATTTGGAAAAATTATAATAAATGTAAAAAATAGTCAGGATATGTTTTCACAGTGCTTTCTGCAAAGAAAGAGAATTAAGAAGAAAAGCCAGAAAGCTTCAGGGATTAGAGAAGATATTTTCTAAGTTTGAAAGCAGATGTTGTACCATATGTGCTTACCTGTTCTCTTTTTATTCACTTTGGCTGGATCATTACCAACCTGTCTTGTTTTTAATCCAGTAGAATCACTGACTGAATAACCAATTATTTCACCTCTTTATAATGCAGCTAACTATGACACAATGTTCTTGGAATAGATTATAGGCAAGAGAAGGAAAAGAATAAATTAAAAACTAAGATAAACACAATAGTGAATTTTCAATTTCATCATATTGTAAGATAATTTTAAAAACAAAAAAACCCGAAATTTTTTGCACTTCTCTATTTTACCTTGTATACACTAAGAGTGATATTTAATTCTTTAAATAAAAGGCCTCACATAAATTGTCTCGTGTACACATGTGATGCACTTATAAGATTTATGTAGACAAGTGTTAAAAATCCAATAAGTGCTTATTAAAAGTATTTGAAAGCAACAGACTTTTTCACTTTTTAAAAACTACTTGTGCTAGAGAATAAGCTCAGGAAATAGTCATGTCACAGTATCCATCTAAAATAGATCTGAACCATTTTGCCAAAAGAGAAATCATTTCAAGGAACTTTACATAAAAAGACCCAAACACAAGCAAAACACTCTGCAGAAAACACATGTGAAACAATTCTTTCAGGTTTTTGTAATAAGTGTTTTTAATAAAAAATAAAATGCATGTATAAAAATAGGCAATAAGTATATAGTTTAATAAGTGCATGTGTAATCAAATTGACCAACAGAACATTAACATCAGCCCATAGTCTCCCTTGAGCTTCTTTCCAGTTACCACCTGCCCCTAATTTAATCTGCTTTTTGAATGTGACAGAAATAGAATCGCAGATTATATACTCTTGGTATCTTTTTTTATTCAAAATTATTATTTTTTAAAGTTAAAATTCTTCCATGATTCCTCCAAATGTCTCAATTCATCAATATTTAAGAAATTAGATTGAAGATTTTGGGGTCTTTAGCAGTTTTGTATATTCAGGAAACTTCCCCTTTTAAAATAATTATCTCATAAATGTAAGTAATTTCAGCCGTTTCTTCAACTTAAAATAAGTATAGATCTTTTACATATAAAATGAAGGCTAATTAATCTGAAGATTCAAACATTTTTTTGAAATATTTCGAATATGAATAAAATATAAAAGCCACATAAGAGATGTTTGAAAACATGAAACAGACCAACTATTAAAATTAGTTGATGATAAAAACAAGGAGAATCAAAAATAATAGATATTTCTCTAGCATGATGGTTCTCAACGTGTGACCCATGGTCCAAGAGCAGCACCTTTACCTGGAACTTGTTAAAAATGGAAAGTTTTTTTTTTTAAGATTTTATTTATTTATTCATGAGAGACCCATAGAGAGGTAGAGACAGAGGCAGAGGGAGAAACAGGCTCCCTGTGGGGATCCTGATGCGAGACTCAATCCCAGAACCCCGGCATCATGACTTGAGCCAAAGGCAGATGCTCAAACACTGAACCACCCAGGCATCTCAAAAATGGAAAGTTTTGAGTCCCATTCTAAATTCTGAATCTGGGAGTAGCTACACAGCTTTTCAGGTGTTTCTGGTGCATATTATCATTTTAAGAAGCAAATGCTTCTATTCTACAGCCTTCAATTCATCAGATATTTTTGCTTCCATCTGCATTTTTTTCTTAAAATTATTTCCTTTTTTTTTTCCTTAAAATTATTTCTAAACAACATTTCCAAAAACTAGACTAGCCTTCTGTGACTATGGGCTCCTTAAACTGACTTTGTGGTATCATGTTTGTTTTTTGTTTTTGTTTTTTTTTCAGTTATACCTTCAGGTACCATTGTCCTTAGGGTCTTACTTCATTCATCGAATAAGTATGTATTGCTTTCCTTCTATGTGACACTCACTATGTGTATTGTTTTCTATGGCTTTTGTAACAAACTGTAATAAATTTCATGGCTTAAAACAACTCAAAGTCACTCTCTTAAATTTCTGGAAATTCTAAGTCCAAAATCAGTGGGCTGATGTCAAGGTATCAATAGGGCTAGTTTCTTCCGGAGGCTCTGAGGGGAATCTACTTTCTGTCTGTTTCAGGTTCTGAAGGTAGCTTATATTCCTTGTCTTACAGATTCTTTCTTATATCATCTCAACTCTTGCCTCCATCATGCCACATTTCCCATTCATGCTTTGATACTGCTGCACCCCTGGTTTAAGAACCTTTGTGATTTCAGTGAGCCATTAGATAATCCAAGATAATCTGTCCAGCACAAAATCCTTAACTTAATTACACCTGTAAAGCCTCTTTGCCACCTAAGTTTTTACAGGTCCTGGGAATTAGGATATGAACATCTTTGTGGGAGTCACTGTTCTAATCTACCATACTCGCAAGTGAATTTATGTTCTAGAGAGCAAGATGGACCTTGACAGGATATGACAAACTCTCTCCTCTTCAATCCATTATAAAACTTTGCAAAGCAATACTGACAAGTTAATTTTAATGAGGCTAAACTTTAATTAAATTACAATCTTGAGAAGAGCTAGAAAAATTAATACATTTTTAATTCATTTTACTAATATGTGCCAGATATTGTTTGTGTGGTGCTTAAAGTCTAGTGAGGTGAGGTATACAGAGGGAGATTACAATGCGAGTGAAAAATGCCATTCGAGAAAATACAGTGAAGGTACACAAAGCAGTATGTGGTTTTCTATAATACTCAGTGAGCATGAGCCTGGGGGAAGTGAATGCTTAGCTATAATCTGAAACATTAGTATGTGTTGTGGGAGCATTCAAGCAATTGGAACAGTTTGTTGCAGAAGTCTTAATACTGGGAATCAGAGTGTGCTCTAAGAATTTTAAGTGCTTACATGAATGGAAGTTAGTAGATAGAGTGGGAAGTGGGGGAAATGACATGGAAATAAGCAGCTGTCATCAAAAAATGGCCCCAGTAAAATAAATAAAGAAGTGCGAATTAAACTGAGGACTAAGATGCAAATTGAAGCATGGAGATGATATCTGCATTATTGAAGGTAACTTTCACTACTATGTGAAGAGAAGATCGAAATGTGGCAAATCCAGATGTGGATGGACATTGGGGATAATCTAAATGAGAGGTAAAAGAAGTTTGGACTACCATGAGAATGAGGAAAAGAGGACAAAGTTCATGGAAAAGAAATATCCATTGACTACTAGAATTGCCAGCTTTTATGTCGGGTGAACTCTATGAAGAAGAAATGCCAAAGGGAAAGCATAGATTTCTTAAGTGTCTGAATATATGATGATGTTATCGATCAATATATAAGAGCAGGGTGAAGGACAATATTGGGGAGAGAAGACAGCATCATGTATGTTAACTATACAGTTGTACTTGGACAATTGTCTAAGTAAAATACTTTTTAATTATTAGTCCTCCTTAACCTCTCTGCTGGAACTCTTTTATATTTTGTATTTTGAGTACTTTTTCCTTTGTTCTTTCATTTTATTGATTAATTCCTGCATTTTGAAATTTAAGTACAAATACTGAAATATAAGTTTCTTGAGAGCAGTATCCAGCATATTTGTAATTCCACAATCCCTAGCTTAGAATTTTATACCTAATAGGTAATGGATATTTAAGTACATAATCTTATTTTCATGACCAAATGTTATATAAAGTTAAATAATTTACCTGAGAGAATGATTAGACTTTCACCCTGACCTTACATTTATTAACCTTCAGTTTGAGAGGTTTGCTTCCACAAGTAGTCACAGAGACTGCTTTTGAATATTGGAAGTGTTTGAAATCATTATTTTTATTATTGTTTTCATCTGAAATTATTTTGAAACATCAAGATAGTTTCATTTATTACTGTAACAATGATCTTCATTAGTATTTTATGCCTTATACTTGCGGTATAATCTTAGTCTATATACATTAGCATTATAGTCAAATTACTTTCCAATTTCAATTTTGAATGAAGCATAATCAACACATTCTTTGCCTTTATAGTTCATAGACTGCTTCATGTAGGGGAAGAATCATACACTTTGGAGCAAGAGAGAGCTAGGTTTAAAGACTACTTTCCTACTTATTAACAGTATGTTCTTGAATGAGTTCCCTAGTATCTCTGCACCTGTTCCTTCACATGCAAGATGGAGGTAATAGGGTATATTTCATACGGTTCTTATGAGGATTGAAAGCAAAATACATGAAATTCTTAGGACTGTATATCACAGATATCAATAAAATAAATTATTATAATAGGTATATATTTTTTCAGTACTTGATGCCCTCCTCCCATTAAAAGGCAACAACACACACACAACTTCTCCTAGCTTTATCTGTGGAACACTTAAATTTTTGGTTGAAAAATAGATTTAAATTCATAAAACTTGAACTGGATTCTAATTTATAATTTTCAGGTTATTCTTCCTTGAATGTACAATCTAATAAAAATTTTTGCACCAATGCCTGTGCCATCGGATGGATAAAATCTTGGAAAAGGGAATAGCGTGTTGTTTAAATAAAACATCAGACTTAGAAGAAAAATAACAATACAGGAAGTCATTTTAGAAACCTATCAGGGTATAATTCTCAAAATTTTAGCTAACTTTGCTTCTTTCACTCAAACAGGTTATAATGTTCAAGGCTATAGTGTGATCTATTGCTGAGTTAGTAATGACAGTCAAGTTTGCCAACACAATCACTGCACTACATTATCTAAGTCATTGCTCTGTAAAGTGCTTTGGGATACCTTGAGTATGAAGGGCCATATATCAAGTATATTATATTTTATTCTATATGGTACCTGAGTTTTAGCAATGCATATTCAACTAGCTGAATAAAAAGACTTCTAGATGTACTTTATTAGTGTTTGTATGCATTCACTATAAGTATAGGCTCTACTCTCAACTTGAGCTAAAGAAATTATGTTGGAGAAAGAGAGAGACAGAGAAACAGAGGGAAAATAATCTCTATCTTGCAGGTAGAAACTTCAACTAAATATGCATCTTCCTAGCATTCCTGACCTCCAAATTTACCTTCCTTTCACCTGTCACCCAGAAACCTAAATTGGTTTCCTTTTCATGCAAGAGTGATATATCAGAGCCCGAAGCACATCAGAATCATTTATCATTGTTTCACTCTCAGATCCTAATACTGTGCTTGAATGAGTGAATGAATGAATGAATGGATTTCTGCTGCATTATATCCTTACTAGATTTTTTTCACTGATATATATTTAAAGTAGCACTGTAAATTTTGGTAGACAACTTTGCCACACATTAGGAATGTTCTCAAACTATCGTGGTAAGACTTTTGTGAGGAAGAAACATCCCAGAGGATGGCTATACAGCATTTAGAGTTGTCAGCTCTTGCTATAGGATTGCGTTTCAGAAAAAGTGACATTTTCTTGTGCTATATAAACACATTAAAATATATCCCTAACCTGAAGAGATATTAACTTTTTTATGGTAACTTATCCTTATGAATCAATAAATATGAAGGGATTCTATAGGAGAATTTATACAAACACACATACATGCATAGACAAAAACATACAAACTTGCAAAAAAATAAACTAGCTCATGTATCTTAGAAATTAAGAAATATTCCTTTTATTCCATCTTTTGATTTTGATACATTAGCTTTCTCTCTGTTATGAGTGAAGCATCTGAAAAATAAGATTTGTCATTTATTTGTTCAAAGGTATTTCTTCACTATCTACTATGTATATACTAAGGACCTATGAATATACTAAGTATTATCAATGCTTAACGAATTTAATAGATGCCCAGCAACATGGAAAAAAAAACTAAATTAAAGGATGATTTGTTTTTAGTTATTCGGTTATAAGAATTATTCTAAGTATCAGCTTAATTAGGTGGAATAATAACATGTGGTTTAAGAGTACAAATGGATTTTTTATTCTGAAAATAACAAGCAATTAAAAAATACTAATGTAATAAACAGTGTGTATAACACCATTTATCTCCTGATGACTTTTGCCCTTTGATCAGTGTTGATGATGTACTCAGAAAAAAGTTATAAAACATTGTCATGCTCTTCTGAAGTTTACTATTTAATTGTAGAAATGAGTTGTCTTGATCTTATCTAAATTAGTACTGCACTGAAGATTTAAAAGAATGGTATTTTCAATAACAGGTGCATGTCTATCCATTAAAATAATGAGTCTTGACCCTTACCTCAAATTACGCAGGAAAAGTATTCCAGATAATTTTTATGGCTAACTGTGAATTATAAAGCATTAATTTTTTTACAGTAAAACATACAGGAAAAATATTTAAGAGCTTGGAGCATGTAGTTTTTTAAACAGTACACAGAATGCTTCTCCAGAAGGAAAAAAATTATATTAATAATACAATTAATTATATTAAAATTAAGGACTTTCACTCATTAAAAGACACCACGGAGAGTAAATAGGCAAAGCACAGTCTGGAAGAGGATGTTTTCAATATCCATATCTTTTCATATTTTACTGGAAGCCTTTGCTCCAACATCCCTCGTATATTACTTATATAATATTAATATATTTTATGTAAAGGTGTACATTGAGAAATAGAAGGCAAAATATGAATAGAAATCCTAAAAATTTTTCTTCTCATGCTCATAGGGGCACATTTATCTCCATTTAAAGACCCCTGACCAATAGCTTTGCAAGAGTATAGGTTAGTCTAGTTTTTATTTATTTATATTTATTTATTTATTTGTTTGTTTATTCATGAGAGTCACGTGAGGGGAAGAGAGAGAGAGAGAGAAACAGAGAGAGAAGCAGGCTCCATGTAGGAATTCCGATGCGGGACTCGATCCCGTGACTCCAGGATCACACCCTGGGCTAAAGGCAGGTGCTAAACTGCTGAGCCACCCAGGGATCCCCTAGTTTTTAGAACATTACGGAAACAGTCTATATTATTTAGGTTTATCCTTAAAGATCCACTTCACCCTATTCTGACCTGCCTCTTTTCAATTCATATACATATACAAACATGTGATCCAGAGTTTCTAGTTTGAATAGCTACTTCAGGACAAGTATACCTAGTTTAAATGCCCCAGATGAGAAATGATTATAGCCAAGAATGAGCATCTTGGGAGAAATGCATTGTATTAGCTCATATCTAAATCATAGATTCATCTCAGCGATGGTTTAGATGAACAAATGTTATATATTTACATATTTTCACTGGATTAAAGTTGAACCACAGGGAAATGCATATATATATATATGTATATATATATATGATACATGTATCAGTTATAATTAATAATAAAACCTATTTTGGTGAGCATTTTTTCATGTCTCTGGTACATTCCCATTGGGTTCTGTCTCAGGTTCAGGCAGAAATTGCACCAGGAAAAGTCAGACATCGATCTTGTGCTGCATTAATTGTAAGTTGAGCGGATGGCTGCACATCTTCAGTATCCTTTTTTTAATGTTGTCATGGGTGTCATCTCTGTTTCCAGCTTTTTGGTTTTATTGCAGTTTTATTTTCTGTAATTTTCTTGAAATGCGAAAGATATAGTTCTGCTATGATAAATGAGATGGGGAACCCATAGCTCAGTCACTAGTTTGTTCATAGATTGACCATTGAATGTAAAGTATGTGATGCTAAGAACAATTTTGATGAGATCCATTGTTGAATGTGCAATGATTCATTCCTCTTTGTGAAGTTGCTACCTTTATGTCTTAGTTCTGCATCATTTTTCATGTTTCTCTTTTAATAAGTAACTGGAAGGGCAAAAATCTTCCCAAAATATCACCTGGACTAAATTGAGCATATGTGAGTGATATCCACTAAACATAGCAACAATACTTATATGATTATAAAGATTAAATTTCTCATTTTTAAATAAAAATTTATAACATGATTTTTATACAGAAAAAATTCTATTTAACTTCTGTCTTACTTTGCTCAGTCTTTTTGCCTATACTTAGAGAATTTCTTATCTTTGATAAACAATATGAGGTATAAATCTCAGATATTATCTTATTCACTGTGATTCAGTGCAAAAGGCACTATTTATCTGAAATGCAATATACATGTATTAGTTTATTTGAAAAATTAACTTTCTTCCAAAGACCAAAGTCACTGTTTCTATCCTCTAATTAACATTCTCATATAAATCTGACCTACTGATAATAAGGTATCAAGCCAAGTTCCGCTGTCAGAAAGAAATAAAAAAAGGCCTCCCTCAAGTTCATATAAAGAAAAAGAAGAACATAAGTGTTCACTTTATACACACATACATGCATAAATTCTTTCATTGATATGGCTTTGAGGCAATTAGTAATGCCACTGTAGGCCAGAGGTAAATGAGGAAAAGAATGAAAGAAAACGGAAATGCAGGAAGAATGAGCAGATATACTTTAAAAAGTGGTACCAAAAGAAAGTTTATTAGTACACAAAGTGTTCCAAGAACTCAGAGACTTTTTTTATGTATTGCTTCCTCAATTTTTCTTGCTATGATCCTGTACTTCAATTTCTTTCCTCTTTTTCCTCATTGTTTCCTTTATTTGGAACCTTTTTTATAAACTCCTTGAGCCATTCTTATTTATAGGTGGAGACTTGATTACTTATTTAATTTATAAATTTCTAAGAAATATCTCTCTGAAGATTATCAGCCTAGAAAGTATACGGACATGTTTTCTATGGTGTACAGATTCTCCATAAGAAATTAAAATACCATGGATCATGAGGATGTTAAAATTATGGGGTTTAAACTTAAAATAAAAATCATTAGATTTCAATATAATGTTTCTTAATCATGAAAACCTGCAAATATATTCTCTGGCATTCTATGAGCTCTCACAATTTTGAGAAACATTGGCATAATGGAAATTATGTGAACAAAAATATTTATAAACATAGATACATTCTAAAAAAAAGGTATATCATTACATTTCATTTTTTTCTTTTTTTTAAAGATTTTATTTATTTATTTATTTATTTATTTATTTAATTTATTTTTTATTGGTGTTCAATTTACTAACATACAGAATAACCCCCAGTGCCCGTCACCCATTCACTCCCACCCCCCGCCCTCCTCCCCTTCTACCACCCCTAGTTCGTTTCCCAGAGTTAGCAGTCTTTACGTTCTGTCTCCCTTTCTGATATTTCCCACACATTTCTTCCCCCTTCCCTTATATTCCCTTTCACTATTATTTATATTCCCCAAATGAATGAGAACATATAATGTTTGTCCTTCTCCGACTGGCTTACTTCACTCAGCATTACATTTCAATCATAATCCAAGTTTCCTAGGATGTCCCTTAGGTGTTTTACGTATACAATCTCACTTTTAAAAAAATAAGATAAAAGATAATAATTGACTTTTAACATTATGTAAGTTTAGGATGTGCAAATGTGTTCATTTGATAAGATTATATAATTGTAATATGATTACTCTCCATTATGTTAAATAACATCCCTATCATGTCACACACTTATCATTTCTTTTTTGTGGTAAGAACATTTACCACAAGTCTTTTAGCACCTTGGAAGGTTATAATATAGTATTGTTGATTCTAATGTGCTGTGCATTAGATCTCCACAATGTATTTCTCTTCTAACTGCAAGTTTGTACCCTCTGACTAATATTTCCCCATCTTCCCCAATCCTTACTCTGGTAACATGATTCTACTCCCTGTTTCTGGAAGTTTGGCTTTTTAAGATTCCCAAATATATGATATAATACAATATTTGTCTTTCTCTGTCTTTATTATCTCACTTAGCATAGTGTGCTCAAAGTCAATCCATGTTGTTGCAAATGACAGGATTTCCTTCTTTCTCACTGCTAAATAATATTACTTTGTATCTATAGACCACATCTTCTTTATCCAGTAATTCATTCATGGATACTTAGGTTGTGTTTTGGGTCTTGGCTATTATAAATAATGCTACAGTGAATGTAGGGGTGCAGATATCTTTTCAATATCCTGATGTCATTTGTTTTCGATATAACGCAAGTAAGATTGCTTAAATATATGGTGGTTCTATTTTAATTTTTTGAGTAGCTTCCATACTGTTTTCAATAGTGGCTGAACCAATTTCCATTCCCACCAATAGTGCAAAGGGTTTCCTTTTCTCCACATTTTGCCAATACTTGTTATCTCTTGTCTTTTTGATGATAACCATTTTCACAGGAGTGAGGTGATATCTTGTGGTTTTGATTTGCCTTACTCTGATAATTAGTGATGTTGATGATCTCTTCATGTACCTGTTGACTATTTGGATGTCTTCTTCAGAAAAATGTCTAGTTTGCTCCTGTGGCTCATTTTCAAATTTGATTTTTTTAAAATTATTATTACTGAGTTGTTTGAGTTCTTTAAATATTTTGGATATAAACTGTATCTGATATATAGTTTGCAAATATTGTCTCCCATTCCACATGCCGCCTTTCATTTTGTTGATTACTTCTTTTGTGGTGCAGAAGCTTTTAGGTTTGATGTAGTCCTATGCATTATTTTTTGCTTCTGTTACTTTTTATGCCTTTGTTATCATATCCAAACAACAGCAGCAGCAGCAAAAGTTGTTAAGAATTGGGGATCCCTGGGAGGCTCAGAGGTTTAGCACCTGCCTTCAGCTCAGGGCCTGACCCTAGGGTCCCGGGATCAAGTCCAACATCAGGCTCCCTGCGTGGGGCCTGCTTCTCCCTCTGCCTGTGTCTCTGCCTGTGTCTCTCTCTGTGTGTCTCTCATGAATAAATAAATGAAATCTTTTTTTTTTTTTTTAAGTTGTTAAGAATAATGTCAAGAGCTTTTTCCCTACTTTTTCTTCTAGGAGTTTTATAGTTACAGGTCAAGCTAATTTGTGTAAGTGGTGTAAGATATGGGTTCAATTCCATTTTTTCTTCATGTGTTTACCCAGTTTTCTCAACACCATTTATTAAGGAGATTATTCTTCTCCATTGAGTACTCTTGTATCCATTGTCAAATATTAGTTGACCACATATGTGGGAGTTTATTTCTAGGTTTCAATTCTGTTGATTTGGTCTATGTGTCAATTTTTATGCCAGTACTATGTCATTTTGATTAGTATAACTGTAATGAGATTTGAAATTATGAAGTGTGGTGCTCTCAGCTTTGTTTTTCTTAAGAATGCTTTGAATCTTTTGTTTCTTTGTGATATTGTATGTTTCAGGATTTTTTTTTTCTATTTCTGTGAAAAATGTCATTGGAATTTTGATATTGATTGCATTGAATCGATAAATCACTCAGAGTAGTATGGACAGTTTAATAATATTAATTCTTCTAATACATGAACACAAGATATCTTTCTATTTGTGTCTTCTTCCATTTCTTTCATCAGTCTCATAGTTTTCATTGTACAGATATTTCTCTTTCTTGGTTAAATGTTTTGTTTTTGATGCTATTGTAAATGAGACTGTTTTCTTTATTTTTCAAATATTTCATTAGCTAGTATATAGTATCTTTCATAGTGTTAATGTGGTATATCGCATAATTGACTTTTGTATGTTGAACCATCCTTGCAAACCAAGAATAAATCCCAGTTGAACATGAATTGTGTTGTTGAATTTGGTTTGCTTATATTTTATGGAGAATTTTTGCATCTACATTCATCAGGGATATTGGTTTTTAGTTTTCTTTTATTGTGGTATCCTTATCTGGCTTTGGCATCAGGGTAATGCCAGCCTCATAAAATGAGATTCAGAGTGTTCCCTTCTCTTCAATTTTTTGGAAGAAGGTTGATAAGGATTCACATTAATTCTTTAAATAATTAGTAGAATCAGTAGTGAAACCATCTGGTCCTGGACCTTTGTGTGCTGAGAAGTTCTGATTACTGATTCAATTTCTTTATTCATCACAGGTCTCCTCAGATTTTTTATTTCTTCATGATTCAGTTTTGGCAGATTAAATGTTTTTAGGAAGTTATCCATTTATTCTATATTATCATTTTTTTTACATATAGCTGTTAATCTCTATTGATCCTTTGTATCTCTATGGTAATAGATGTAGTGTCTCCTTTCTCATCTCTGATTTTATTTATTTGAATCTCCTCTCCTTGTTTCTAACTTAATCTAGATAAAGTTTTGCCAATTTTATCTTTTCATAAAACTATCTCTTAGTTTCATTTATCTTTTCTATTATTTTTCTGGTCTCTCTTTCACTTATTTCCTCTGCTATCTCCTTTCTTCTGCTAACTTTAGGGTTAGTTTGTTCTTTTTCAAGATCATTGAGGTATAAAGTTTGTTGTTTGAGACTTTATTTTCTTAATATATATGTTTATCTCTACAAACTTCCCTCTTAGAATTCCTTTTACAGCATCCCATAGGTTTTGGTATGTCATGTTTCCATTTTCATTTGTTTTGAGATGTTTTTATATTCCCTTGAAATATTTTTACTTCTCTTTTAGTTTCTTCTTTGATCATTAATGTTCAGAATATGTTATTTAGTTTACACGTTTATAAATTTTTTATCTTTCCCATTGTTATTGACATCTAGGATTGTAATACTGTGGTAGGGAATGATATTTGGTATAATTCAGTGTTCTTAAATTTACCAAAGTGCGCTTTGTGACCTATCATATGATCTATCCCTGAGAATGTTTCATGTGCACTTGAGAAAAATGTGTGATCTGCTGCTGCTAGTTGAAATGTTCTGTATATGTCTATTATGTCCTTTGGGTCTAAAGTATGTATAGTCCAACATTTCTTTTTCCTGTCTGAATGATTATTCATGATTGATAAGTCATGACTGAACATGGGGTATTAAAATCCCTCACTATTATTGTATTGTTGTCTTCCTTCAAATCTGTTAAGGTTTGCTAAAAAATTAGGCATTCTAATGTGGAGTGTATGTACCCTTACAATTATTGTATCTTCTTGAGAAGGTGACTCATTTATCATTATATAATGACCTTCTTTGTCTTCTTTATCATTTTCAACTTAAAGTCCATTTTGTCGAATATAAGTTTAGAAACTCTCACTTCCTTTTGGTTATTTGCATAGAATATCTCTTATTAATCACTTTCTGGTTGTTTTGTAAATCCATTTTCCTTTTCTCATCTCTTGCTGTGTACCTTTGTGAATTGGTGATTTTCTGTGATTGTTTGCTCTAATTCTGTTATCTTTTGTGCTTATACCAAAGGTTCTGCTTAATGGTTACCATACAGCTCTCATCTGTGTGTGTTTATCTAAATTAGAATTTACAGGTGCTCCTCAACTTTGTCCAAGAAAGGCTTAAGCCAGTTCATACTCTCTTGCCATTTCCGCAGCCTATACCAAGGTCTGATTGTCTACTATCTGATGCACAGATGGAAGAGGTTCTACTCTGGTCCTTTGGCATATGGTATGGAGTTACACAACTCCCACAGAGGCATTTTTGTTATTTATTGAATGTCAAATTTAAAAATAGGGACAAAGTGTGCCTGGGTGGCTCAGTCAGTTCAGCAGCTGCCTTCTGATCAGATTATGATCTCAGGATCCTGGGATCAAGCCCCATGTCAGGCTCCCTGTCCTGTGGCATGTCTATTTCTCACTCTCCCTCTGTCCTTCACACAATGCTTGTGCTCTCTTTCTCCACCTCTCTCAAATAAATAAAAAAAATCTTAAAAATTTTTTAAAAATGGAGACAAAATGGAAGGATGTCTTATGCCACGAGAATACTGACATAACTTCCAGCATTCAAATTGATCAATAAGAATTTATCTGGGACTGTTCTAATTTCTTTTTAATTTTTGAAGGAGTACTTTGCTGGATAAAGAATTCTTTATGGGCAATCATTTTCTTCTAGCACTTTGTTTTTGTTGTCTTATTGCCTTCTGCCTTCTGTTGTTTATGATGAGAAATCAAATCTTAATTTGTTGTGGTTCCTTTATAAGTGACAAGTAATTTTTCTTTTACTGCTTTTAAGATTCTCTCTTTGTATTTGATTTCAACAGTTTGATTAATATTTATCTAGTTCTTGGATGTGTACATTAATGTTTATAATCAACTTTGAGACAATTTCTGCTATTCAAATTTTCTTTCTACTCTTTCTTTTCTTTTCTTTTCTTTTCTTTTCTTTTCTTTTCTTTCTTTTCTTTTCTTTCTTTCTTTTCTTTTCTTTTTTTCTTTTTCTTTTTTTTGAGTTTGATGTCCAGAGATTTTATTAAGCTCTTCATCTCGTACACATGATTGAATTCATCCACACTGTCAATAATTTAATCAGTCTGAACCGCCTCCACTCCGCAAGATTGGGTAGGTTCAAAGTCCCAGTGTTCTGATCATATAGCTGGTCTTTCTGGTGATCTGTTTCCAGTCCGAGTCTTCTCACCTTTTTTTTTTTTTTTTTTGTACGTCACCCAGTCACCCCACACCCCTGCCCACCTCTCCTTCCACTACCAGAGGAAGATGTCTCCCATGTTCATTTCCCAGAGTTAGGTGTCTCCCATGTTCTGTCACCCTCACTGATATTTCCTACTCATTTCCTCTCCTTTCCCCTTTATTCCCATTCACTATTTTTTATATTCCCCAAAACAATGAGACCACATAATGTTTGTCCTTCTCC
The DNA here is from genome assembly GCF_048164855.1 of Canis lupus baileyi. Lineage (NCBI taxonomy): Eukaryota > Metazoa > Chordata > Mammalia > Carnivora > Canidae > Canis > Canis lupus. The sequence goes on from NC_132862.1 coordinate 29,743,675, forward strand.
GATTGACTTATTTCACTCAGCATAATACTCTCCAGTTCCATCCATGTTAAAGCAAATGGTGGGTATTTGTCATTTCTAATGGCTGAGGAATATTCCATTGTATACATAGACCACATCTTCTTTATCCATTCATCTTTCGATGGACACCAGGGCTCCTTCCAGTTTGACAATTGTGGACATTGCTGCTATAAAAATTGGGGTGAAAGTGTCCTGGTGTTCCACTGCATCTGTATCTTTGGGGTAAATCCCCAGCAGTGCAATTGCTGGGTCCTAGGGAAGTTCTATTTTTAACTCTTTGAGGAACCTCCACACAGTTTTCCAGAGTGTCTGTACCAGTTCACATTCCCACCAACAATGCAAGAGGGTTCCCCTTTCTCCACATCCTCTCCAACATTTGTTGTTTCCTGTCTTGTTAATTTTCCCCATTCTCACTGGTGTGAGGTGGTATCTCATTGTGGTTTTGATTTGTTTTTACCTAATGGCAAGTGTTGTGAAGCATTTTCTCATGTGCTTGTTGGCCATGTCTATGTCTTCCTCTGTGAGATTTCTGTTCATGTCTTTTGCCCATTGCATGATTGGATTATTTGTTTCTTTGCTGTTGAGTTTAATAAGTTCTTTATAGATCTTGGAAACTAGCCCTTTATCTGATAGGTCATTTGCAAATATCTTCTCCCATTCTGTAGATTGTCATTTAGTTTTGTTGACTGTTTCTTTTACTGTGCAGAAGCTTTTTATCTTGATTAAGTCCCAATAATTCATTTTTGCTTTTGTTTCCCTTGCCTTCACAGATATCTTGCAAGAAGTTGCTGTGGCCAAGTTCAAAAAGGGTGTTTCCTGTGTTCTCCTCTAGGATTTTGATGGATTCTTGTTTCTCATTTAGATCTTTCATCCATTTTGAGTTTATCTTTGTGTGTGGTGTAAGAGAATGGTCCAGTTTCTTCTTCTGAACGTGGCTGTCCAATTTTCTCAGCACCATTTATTGAAGAGACTGTCCTTTTTCCTGTGGATAGTCTTTCCTGCTTTGTTGAATATGAGTTGACCATAGAGTTGAGGGTCCATTTCTGGGTTTTCTATTCTGTTCCATTGATCTATGTGTCTGTTTTTGTGCCAGTACCACACTGTCTTGATGATCACAGCTTTGTAGTACAACCTGAATCTGGCATTGTGATGCCCCCGGCTCTGGTTTTATTTTTCAATATTACCCTTACTATTCAGGGTCTTTTCTGATTCCACACAAATCTTAAGATAATTTGTTCCAACTCTCTGAAGAAAGTCCATGGTATTTTGATAGGGATTGCATTAAATGTGCAAATTGCCCTTGGTAGCTTTGACATTTTCACAATATTGATTCTTCCAATCCATGAGCATGGAATATTTTTCCATCTCTTTGTGTCTTCCTCAATTTCTTTCAGAAGTGTTCTGTAGTTTTTAGGGTATAGATCCTTTACCTCTTTGGTTCGGTTTATTCTTAGATATCTTATGCTTTTGGATGCAATTGTAAATGGAATTGACTCCTTAATTTCTCTTTCTTCAGTTTCATTATTAGTGTATAGAAGTGCCACTGATTCCTGGGCATTGATTTTGTATCCTGCCACGTTGCCAAATTGCTGTATGAGTTCTAGCACTCCTGAGGTGGAGTCTTTTGGGTTTTTTATGTACAATATCATGTCATCTGCAAAGAGGGAGAGTTTGACTTCTTCTTTGCCAATTTGAATACCTTTTATTTCTTTTTCTTGCCTGATTGCTGAGTCTAGGACTTCTAGTACTATGTTGAATAGCAGTGGTGAGAGTGGACATCCCTGTCGTGTTGCTGATCTTAGGGGAAAGGCTCCCAGTGTTTCCCCATTGAGAATGATATTTGCTGTGGGCTTTTCGTAGGTGGCTTTTAAGATGCTGAGGAATGTTCCCTCTATCCCTGCACTCTGAAGAATTTTGATCAGGAATGTATGCTGTATTTTGTCAAATGCTTTCTCTGCATCTATTGATCATATGGTTCTTGTTTTTCACTTGTTGAATTGGTCTATCACGTTGATTGTTGTAAGAGTGTTGAACCAACCTTGCATCCCAGGAATAAATACCACTTGGTCGTGTACTATTGGATCCTATTGGCTAGTATCTTGTTGAGAATTTTTGCATCTGTGTTCATCAGGAATATTGGTCTATAATTCTCCTTTTAGATGGGGTCTTTGTCTGTTTTTGGAATTAAGGTGATGCTGCCCTCATAGAACGGGTTTGGAAGTGCCCTTTCTATCTTTCAGAACAGCTTTAGTAGACTTTCTATTCTTTTCTATTCAGAGATTTTCATTATGCAAATGTTAGTATGTTTGATGGCATCCCATAGGTCTCTGAGTTTCTGTTAAATTTTCTTCATTCTTCTTCTTTCTATTCCTTTTTTTGAATAATTCCAATTGTCTTATCTTCAAGTTCCCTGCTTCTTTTTCTATAAGCTCAAATAGGCTGTTGAATTTCCTAGTCAATCTTTTTTTTTTTTTTTATTTTAAGTCATTTGTACTTTTACATATGAGTTACATAAAACAGCAGCCTTATCTATTTTGTTGATATTCTCCTCGTGGTGAAGCATCAGTCTCATACTTTCTTTTAATTCTTTGGACGTAGTTTCTTTAGGTCTTTGAAGAGATTTATAATAGCTGACTTAAAGTCTCTGTTATTAAGTGCAATATCTATGTTTCTTCATTAAAGGGATAATTTTCTTCCTGTCTTTGTGTAAGTCATTATTTTCTGTTTTAAAAATTTATATCATAATTACTTATGAGAGGTATCAAATAATATATAATGTGGCAACTGTGAGAATCTAATTCCTCCACTCTCACCTAGGATTGGTTTTGTTGTTGGTTTTTATTGTCATTGACATCATTACTGTTTGTTTAGTGACTTTCCTGAAGTATTTCTCTGATGTCTTTAGTGTTGTATTGCAGTCACTGAAGTCTCTTGTTTATTAGCTTGGTGGACAGCTAATGGTTGGACAAGATACTCTTAAATGCCTTAAATCACTGTATCACCTACTCTTTACCATTCTGTTTTATGTGTGTGTTGAAGCATATATTTTTTTAAAGATTTCTTTCTTTCTTTCTTTCTTTCTTTCTTTCTTTCTTTCTTTCTTTGAGAGAGAGTGCTAGAGCACAAATGGGTGGGGTGGTGGAGCAGAGGGCAAAGAAGAGAAGCAGACAGAGCAATCCCAGCTGGATCTCACAACTCTGAGATCATAACCTGAGCCAAAATCAGGTGATGTTTAACTGACTGAGCCACCCAGGAGCCCCTGTTGGAGTATATCTTTCACGGTTCTGAAAAAGTCGATTTTGATAATTTTTTCTAGTGTTCTTTTTGCTTTTATAGTACTGTGTATTTCTTAAGGTCCTCATTCCATCATTCTGGAAGTACATCTTTTCATTTGAATGTTTCTTAGTCTTTAATTTAGGAACATTATGTGATGTATTGAAATTTGCAAGGAATAATAATTTGATAAAATCTTCTGCTTCAAGTGGTTATATTCCTGTTTTACCAGGGGCTGAAGCCCAAGTCATTGAAAAGTCTGTCTACTTTGCTTCAATTTATCTATCATTTAAATATTTTGTGATGTGTACCCAGGCAATTTTATTTGATCCTTCTATATTGAGCTCAAATTTTATGTTCTTAGATGTTTTTTTTTTAACTCAAATCTTCTTCATTGTTACATAAATGTGCTTATATAAATACATCATTGATAAGAACATTATTTTCAATTTTCTTAAAAGGATAAGATGGTACATGGTCTTTTCTTAAATTTCTATATATTCATTTTCTTAAATTTCTATATATCTTACTGATTGTTTTTATTCTACATATGACAATTATGACAGACAATAAGCCATATTTTTTTATCATTTTTTAAAAATTTTTATTTATTTATGATAGTCACACACAGAGAGAGAGAGAGAGAGACAGAGACACAGGCAGAGGGAGAAGCAGGCTCCATGCCCCGGGAGCCCAACGTGGGATTCGATCCCGGGTCTCCAGGATCGCGCCCTGGGCTGAAGGCAGGCGCTAAACCACTGCGCCACCCAGGGATCCCTAGCCATATTTTTTTAAACTTATATTTAGCTTCATATCTCTGATTTTGACTGCATAGGTTAATTACATATATTAGTTACATACATATCAAGAGATTTGAGACTTCTGACAGTGTTTTTTATATAAACTATAATAATAATAATAATAATAACTATATATAAACTCACTATATATATATATAGTGAGTTTAAGGGTACCAGTGGAACAACTGGTTGAGCTTCTAACTCTTGATTTCAGCTCAGGTCATGATCTCATTCTCCTGGTATTCAGCCTTGTGTTGGGCCCCACCCTCAGCAGGGACTCTGCTTAAGTTCTTTCCCTCTGCCCCTCCCCCTGCTTGTATTCTCTCTCTCTCTCTCTCTCTCTCTCTGTCTCAAGATAAATAAATCTTTAGGGAAATAAATGAGCTTGGGTGGTAGGAAGGACAAAGAATATTCATATACTTCATATGTTCACTCTAAGGCAAATATGGTGGTATGAGCTTTTATACAGATTACTTTATATATGTGACCTATTCCCCTATGTGCCTTTAGTCTGGAATAGAGACTATAGGAGATATATAGATATAGATATAGATATAGATATAGATATAGATATTGATATATGATATAGTCTTTAAAATGATCTCCCTTAAAAAATGATCTACTCTATACTCTGTATAATTTTTTGAAACTTCTATTAACCTAGAGAACATGAATTGGTTTTCCTTTCCTTTGAAAATCTTCCATCTACTATTTATAGACTTATTTCTTCTACCTTCAGCATCTCTTTCTTAATGTGAAATATCCTGACACTTTAAATCTATTTTTGCATATAATGTTTACTGGTTGATAATTACTTCATGTTTTTTTTTTAAATATGATTTTATTTATTTATTTATGAGAGACACAGAGAGAGAGAGAGGCAACGACATAGGCAGAGGGAGAAGCAGGCTCCCTGCAAGGAACCCCATGTGGGACTCCAACCCAGACCCCAGGATCACGCTCTGAGCTGAAGGCAGACACTTACTAGTGAGCCACCCAGGCATCCCTACATCCCTACCCAGGCATACCCCACCAGGCAAGCCTACTTCGTGGCTTTTTAAATTCAAATAATTAACTACTCATCTATTAATATTATTATTGGAAAGTGGTACAAGAAAAATTGTGTTTAGCATTAACATTTATTAATCTGTATCAGTTAACTCTTTACTGTTTAAATATTCTTTTTTATTCAGTATTTTTATTATTGATTCATCTTTTTAACAAAGTTAGACTGTCATTTGCTATATGACTAATGTGGTAGTATATTTTATACTCTTATATGTAGTGTAAATGTCCAATACACTTTATATTATTTGTTGCTGAGTTGAAGACATTGGATCATTTCCAACTTATTATTCCTCAGTCAATTGAATACATGGGGAAACTACTACATACATTTTGAATAACATCAATATTATTGAAAGCTTGACCAGGCTGAGGTAAAACCTTAACTTAGTAATAGAAAAATGGCCTATGTGTCAGGTGCAAAAAATTGCTGCTCAGATTCACTCAGTGATAATTGTTGATAAAACAGATGGTAATTTGAGATCTGCATGCATCCAAAGTTGCTGAATGAAAATATCCAAAGAGAATATTCTCATCTGCCAACTTAAACAGAAATAATGGGAGAAATGGCAGGCGTGAAGTGGTTCTCTAAATTGGATGCTAGAGTCACATTCTGGCAAAAAGCCTTAGATAATGGAAGTCCAAGAATACACATGGCAAACACACTTTCGGGCAGCATAAATGCTTGATCTGCCCATTTCATGTGCACTATTCAAAGGAACAGGTACACAAGATCCCTTAATAAATAGCAAATGAAATTTCTAGAATACAAATGAATAGCAAAATTATTAAATACATTACTATTTAAATACAGTTTTTGAAATCAATCAATCTGAGAGACAGAAATGTTCCCCTTAAAAACCAGTAAAATCATTTTCAAAGCAACAGAAGCAATGGAATTGAATTTTTTAAAATTAGAAATTAAATTAAAATAAATAGGAAAACCAACAATGCTTGAAATTTGAAAATCACACACACATACACATGCATGCACACATGCCCATATAACTCTCACAAAAAAACAAAAAACAAAAACAAAACATCAAAAAGTGCCTACATGTTTCTAATGTATATGTATTACAGAAACCTGTTTAATATTGAAAGAAAGTATTTTGGTTTCAGTGAGTACAACATTTAGATATATAAATATTAACCCCCCAAAATAAAATTGTTCATGTGCAAGGTTTGTTGAACACTATAATAAATTCTTTTGTCATTAGTGGGGAACACTGTATTTGTGTACCTTCAAATATTTCTATTTGAATAGAAACACAGCCAAGGCCAAAGTTTATAAAAAAACATTCAAAGGCATATAAAACCCTCAGAATAACTAACTTTGATTTGATTCTAATCTTTTGCTTTGGTGGAAATAAGTCCAGATGCTTTATTTTATATCTCAACGTCTCTGAAACCAAAATATCAGAGTACATTTAGAATACAGTAAGCTCTCATAAAAACTCTACAGGGGCACAAATTGGATCTAATAGTATCACATACTGACTTTGTAATAAATGACTATACTATTTAAAATATGTCACATATTAAAATATGTCATTAGTATTAAGTTAAATAATTCCTTTAAAAGGGTATATTAGAAAGTTGTATTCAAATCTGTTAAAATTAACATAATATTATAAAAGAAAATAGTTAATATATTTATATAGAATTTATTCAATGAGTATTACTCATAAAAAAAAGAACATTGATCAGATTCATTCCACCAGATGCTAGCAGGCATTGTAATTGAACGACTTTTTACCAATAAAGAAATAACTATACAATAATAGTGAACGTGGCTCAGAATGTTCAAAAAACTTTTTGTTTGCTTGAAAATTTTCCATAGTTCCAAACTCATTAGCATGTACAGACATTTCACCAGGTGGACTTTGTCTTCTGTTTACCTTCATCCTCTATCCATATTACAAGCATTCAGACAATCTAGCTACAATCTATGACTTCTGTAGTTCTTCAACACTGCCATGCTCCATCTCACATTCCTACTATTAAGGATGTAATCCTTTGCACTTCTTCTAAAATACAAATCTAGTCATATAACTCCTTGACAGTGACATGTTGAAACACTTCAACAAGCCCCTTATTTCTCCATTACATCTTTGTCCTCTTTCATACACCCTATGTGTCAGGGTTTATTTGCAAGACAATTTCTTCCTGCTTCCAGATATTTACAGTGTTTCTTTTTCCCAGAATAACTCTGCCTTCCATTCAATAGCTAACTGTTATTCATTGCCTTAGTCTGCAAAGACTAAAATTGTTGACCAAAGAAAATTAATGTATTTCATATGTTGAATTATTATTTGGAGGTAACCAAGATATTGACACAAAAAGACAAAGACAGTACAGCTGTTCAAGTTTCAAATAGTGCACATTGTAAGGAAATGATGTAGTACCCCCTAAAGTATCTCTTACTTCAGTCTTGTTTCTATGTAGGAGGCCATTTCCATATTCTTTCAGTCAACATTTTCATTCATCTAAATCAAGATGCAATGTTTGTTTTTCAGAAACTTTTCTTTATCCAGTACTCATAGTTAAGGCCTTCTAACTCTAACTCTAATTCTTCAATATGCACCATCACACTACATAGTAACTGCCTAGTTATTTGAGTCACTCCAGCATTTTATTTTAAATTTCTGGCATTTGAAGTCTGTTTTCTATGTCACCAAAAATTAGCACAATATCTTCCATTCAGATGGTAGCAGATAATGATTTCTGAATAAGTGGTTTTTGTACAGATCTTTTAGCCTTAAATATATGTATATACTCATTAGGTTTGCTTTACCTTTATAATAGACCATTTCCAAACCAATTGTTTGTTTGCATGCTAATAATCAAACTATCACATTTATCTTTTTTCAGATAGCAGTAAGGTAGCTTGGAAGTAAAAAAAAAAATGTTTATGCTGTAAACTTAATTGGTTAAATAGTATCATATCAGCCACCAACTTCATATCACAAATAGCTGAGATGTCCAAAGTATGCTCAATAAGCCTGAGCATTCTGTAAACCTTTTCCTGGTTCAACATTTTAAATTCAACCAAATTCAACTGCAACATAAATATCTTTTATTGACTGCCCTTACAGGTAATGAGCCAGGCATCTCTTCCAGATAAACCCCATTACAGCTCATTAGTCATATAGACATTGAATTTCTGTATTTCCCTAAATGAATTTCAGTATATATTCCAGTTAATATGCTGTAACTATCACAGACATTTATCCTGAATATTGAAAGAAATATGATAATTGTGTAATTTGTTCCCATCATAAATCATAAATCCTGTTTTTTTTATATTAACCAAGTCTTAAACCAGAGTGTGAGTGGTGCTTAAAAAAGAAGATAGATAATGGAGACATTACATATGCTGAATCAACCATACTTGGCAACTCATGGAATGCATTAAAGAAGAAAGATGGAAGATATGTTTGCAGAGGTTTTGAGACTTTGAGAATAATGGCATATCAGAGAAAGGTAAGATGGGGAATGTACTAATTTGGATGAACAGGAGGTTTTAACGCAGAAGAGTTGATTTGAGTAGCTCCTGAAACATTCAAATTTAGATGACAGCCAGAAATGTAAAACTAGACTTTAGGAGAAAAGTTGGCATGACATTACAGAACTAAATTTGAGAGTCATACTCACAGTTGTGGGTTGATCAAAGCAGTAAAGTGAGAACTTTCAGGCATGTATTTAAGGGACGAAGTTGACACAGCCAAGATGATATTAGGAAAGAAAGTAAAGATCAACATTATTTTTAAAAACAGACTTTCTTTTATTTATCACACTGAATAGCATATATTGACACTCAAAAATGTGTGTAAATGAAAGAATAAATAATAAAATATGGTGATAGAGAGCCCAGAAATAAACCCCAAATATATGATCAACTAATATTTAATAAGAGAGCCAGGAATTTCCAGTGAGGAGAGGATAGTTTCTTCAACAAATGGCATTGGGAAAACTGGCTAACCATATGCAAAAAAAAAAAAAAAAATTAAATTGGACCCCTAACTTATACCACTCACAAAAAAATTAACTTGAAAGGGATCAAATCCTTAAACATAAGACCTAAAACCATAAAATCATAAAAGTCGAAGAAAAGATAAGGAAGAAGTTCCCTAACTTTGGTCATAGCAAGAGCACAAACAACAACAAAAATCAACAAATGAGACTACATCAAAATTAACTTATGCACTGCAAAAGAAACAATCAATAAAATTAAAATCAATATACAGGATGCAAGAAAACATCTGCAAACCATAGATTGCATAAAAGTTATATCCAAAGTTTATAAAGAACTCATACAACTCAACAAAACAAAACAAACCAATTTGATTAAAAAATAGGCAGAGGAAAAAAAATAACATTTTTCTAAGACACCCCAATGACGAACAGACACATGAAAAAATGTTCAACATCATGAATCATGAGGGAAATATAATAAATATATAAATATATATATAAATCAAAACTACAATGAGATGTCACTTGTAACTATGACTATCATCAAAAAGCAAAAGATAACAAGTGTTGCTGAGAAAAGGGAGCCCTTGTGCACTGCAGATCGGATTGTAAACTGGTTCAGCCACCAGGAATATTATGGAGGTTCCTCAAGAAGTTAAAAAGTAGAACTACTTTACAATATAGCAATATTATTTCTGGGAATATATCTAAAGAAAATATCTGTACTCCTATATTTATGGCATTATTCACAGTATCCAGATACAGAAACAACGTAAGTGGGTCAATGGATGCATAGCTAAAGAAGATGTAGTGTATATATACAATGGGATACTATTCAGCCATGAGAAAAAAGCAAATTCTGCTATTTGCAACAAGGTGGATGGACCTTGAGGATGTCATGTTGAGATTAAGTCAAATAGTGAAAGACAGATACTATATGTTACCTTTTTATGTGGAATTTAAAACCAAACAAAGCAAAACAAAATTTAAAATAACCCGAAACAAAAACCAAACCAAACAAAACAAAAACAAAAACTTGTAAAAACAGAGAGTAAAATAGTGGACACGAGGGACTTGTGGATAGGAGAGTGGGAAAGATGTTGTTTAAGGATACATACTTACAACTGGTAGATAAATAAGTCTTGGAGGTCTAGTACACATTACAGTGATTATAGAAAAGAAAACTGAATTAAACATTAAACTTGCTAAGAGAACAGATTTTGTTCTAAGAACTAGAAGAAATTCTAAGTATTTGAAATAATAATGTTAGCTAGTACTACAATGGCAATTAAATTGCAGTGTAAATGTATGAAATCAGTATGTTGCACGCCTTAAACTTATATACACAATGTTATATATCAAATATATCTCAATAAATTTTTTAATTTAAAAAATAAAATAAAGTAAGTAGAATAGAATAAAATAAAATAAAATAAAATGGTACTTGGGCAAAGTAGAGATTGAGAAGCCAAGGAAAAAGAAGCAAGCACAAGGATTATCAGAAGAATGGATGGAAAGTAGAGAGAGTTTCTTTACCTTCATCCATCAACCACTGCTCATGTGCATTTTACCTCAAGATGAACCCATCCCATGGTATTAGAATATAGATATATTTGGACTGGCAGAGCTCAGAGTTTCAGAATTATCCATCTGTGAGCAAAATATTAACACTTTCTTTTTTGTTTATCATTGAGGTATGACCCTGTTTTTATTTTAAGATGTAATTATTTATTTTGAGAGAGAGAGAGAGCAGAAGCAGGAAGGGCAGAGGGAGACAGAATCTAAAGCAGATTCTGCACTGAGTGCCAAGCCCAATTTGGGCTCCATTTTATGAACCTAAGAATCATGACAACCTGAGCAGAAACTAAGAGTCTGAAGCTCAACTGACTGTGCTACCCAGGGGCTCCCTGTTTTGTTTTGTTTCTTAAAGAATAAATTGAAAGCAAATAAAAAAATGAAAAAAAAATATGGTCAATATTACATAGGAGTTTAATATAATGCAAGTTAAAAAAATGTTCATTTTCATCTAAAACCTGAGTTGTATGCCTCTATACTACTCCAGAGGTAGAGAATTTTATTAATCCCCAAAGTTAAATGCTATTAACATTGTCTAAAATTTATTTAAATTTAATAGATAACAAAGAATCTTTTTTGAAAAATATTTTAAGATCTATTACAGTGAGAATTTTTTAATTTGTTTCCTTTTATGGTAAGACTAATATATATATATAATATATATTAAACTTTGAATGAGATTAAATATATATATATATATATATATATATATATATATACACTCATTCCAACAGATAAAGACATTTTCTTTAATACATAAAATGAAGAAAACCACAAAAAGAACATGCTCGGTAAATAAAATAAATCTATAGTTTATAGAATATTAACATTTCAAGGAGACAAAGGAGCTATAATCATTAATAGCATTATGAAAAAAATTAAGCCGGAGGAAAAGATGTTACCCAATTTTTAAACTTATGATAAAGTGGCCATAATCAAGACATTGTCACGTTGTTGAAAAAATAGACTTTAGATCAATAAAACAGAATAGAAAGCCAGAAATAGATCCACACAAATACAACCAATTAATATTTGACAATGATATAAATGGAAGGGAAAAGGGAGTCTTTTCAACAAATTGTTTTGAAGCAGGAACACATCCAAAAAGAAATAAAATAAGATAAAAAAAAAACTTCAACTCCAGTCTCAAACCTAATTTAAAAACAAACTAAACAAATGTTATAGATTTAAATATAAAACACAAAACTATAAAACTTCTAGAATACATAAGAAAGAATCTTTATGATCTGTGGTTAAGTGAAGAGCTCTTGGTTGTGATATCAAATTCACAATCCATAAAAGGAAATCTATACAAATACTTATCAAAATTAACCAAATACTGTTCTGAAAAAGAAACTATCAAAACAATTTTAAAAATCAATTTAATATAATTCATCACATCAATTGACAAAAAAGAAAAATCATATGATCATTAAAACATACAACTGACATCAAACTTAATGGCAAGAAATTCAATGTTTTTCCACTAAGATCAGGTACAAGGCAAGTACATCCTCAGTTACCAGTCCCTTTCAACATCATACTGAAAGTTCTAACTAATGTGATCAAGCCAGAAAAAGGAAATAAAAGGTAGACATATTGGAAAGAAAGAAATATAAACATCTTTGTTCTCAGACAACATGATTGTCTATGTAGAAATTTGAAAGAATAAACAAAAATTTCCAGAGCTAATAAGATATTACAGCACTGTTATAGGATACAAAAATAATGTATAAAACTCAATTGCTTTCCTATATGCTGGCAATGAATGTTACTGCATTTGTAACTAAAAACACAATACCATTTACATTAAACTCAAGTAAATAAAATACTTAGGTATAAACCTAACAAAATATATATAAGATCTATATGGGGCAAACTAAAAAACTCTGATGAATGAATTCAAAGAAGAATTAAATGAATGGAGAGATATTCTGTGTTCCTGGATAGGATAACTCAATATTGTCAAGATGTCAGTTCTTCCCAACCTGCTATATAAATTCAATGCAATCTGAATCAAAATATTAACAAGTTATTTTATGGATATCAACAAACTGGTTATAAAGTTTATATAGAGAAACAAAAGAACCAGAATAGTCAACATAACATTGAAAGATAGCAATGCTGGAGTACGGATACTACTCAACTCAAGACTTACTCTGAAGATACAATAACCAAGATAATATGATGGCATTAGCAAAACAATAGATGAATAGTTTGAAAAAACAGAACATAGAGCCCAGAAATAGACTGATATAAATATAGTCACTTGATCTTTGACAAACTAGCAAAGGCAATAAAGTTGAGCAAAGACAGACATTTTAACAAATGGTGTTGGAACAACTGATCATCCACATGAAAAAAAAAAAAATCTAAGCACAGATCTAATGTCCCTCATTAAAATTAGCTGAAAATGGGGTGCCTGAGTGGCTCAGTCTGGTAAGCATCTGACTATTCATTTCAGCTCAAGTAATAATCTCAGGATTGTGGGATCTCATGTCTGTTACTGGAGATTTTCTCCTTCTTCCTCTTCCCCTCCCCCTTCTCTCTCATTCTCTCTCTCTCTCTCTCTCAAATAAATAAATAAATAAATCTTTAAAAAAATTAACTGAAAATGAGGATGCCTGGGTGGCTCAGTGGTTGAGTGTCTGCCTTGATCTCAGGGCGTGACCCCGGGGTTCCACAATCAAGTCCCCCATCAAGCTTGCAGGGAGCCTGCTTCTCCCTCTGCCTATGTCTCTGCTTCTCTCTGTGTGTTTCTCATGAATAAATAAATCTTTAAAAAATAAAAATAAATAAAATAAGTAAAAAATTAACTGAGAATGAATCACACACCTGAATGTAAAATACAAAACTATAAAACTCTTAGAAAATAACAGAGGAGAAAGCCTAGTTGACTCGTTTATTGTGATGAATTTTTAGATACAACATCAAAAGCATGATTCATGAAAGAAATGAGTGATAAGCTGGACTTAAAATTGAAAAGAAATTCTGCTCTGTGAAGGACAACGTCAAGAGAATTAGCAAACCTGTCAAAGACTAAAAGAAAATATGTGCCAAAGACACATCTGAATCTGATAAAGTACTGTTATTCAAAATATGCAAAGTACTCTTTAAGTTCAACAATAAGAAAACAAACAACCCAATGACAAACAGGACAAAGATTTTTACAGACACTTGGCTAGAGAAGATATGCAGATTGCAAATAAGCATATGAAAAGATGTTCCACATCATATGTCATCAGGCAAACACAAATTAAAACAAAATAGCAATGAAATGCCACTATAAACCCATTGGCTATGGCCAAAACTTGGACTATGACAACACTAAATGTTGACAAGGATGTGGAGTAAAAGAACTCTCCTTCATTGTTAGTGAAAACACAGAGTTGGACAGTACTTGGAAGACAATTTAGTGGTTTATTGTAGAACCGAGCATACTCTTATCATACAATCCAGCAATCAGGATCCTTGATATTACCCGCCCCCCCCCGAAAGAAAACTTAAGTCCACACAAAACTTACACATAGATATTTATAGCAGCTTTATTCATAACTGTCAAACAAGATGTCCCTCAATAGGTGTAGATAAATACACTGTGATACATTCAGGTGATGGAATATTATTCAGTAATATGCGAAATAAGCTATCAAACTGGAAAAGATGTAGAGGATACTTAAGTGCACCTTACTAAGTGAAATAAATCAATCTGAAAAAGCTATACACTATATTATTCCAACTAATGGCATTCTGAAAAAAAAAAAAAAAAAAAAAACAAAGCTACCAAGATAGTAAAAAGTTAAAAAAATAAAAAAGAGGAGAGATAGTAAAACATTGAGAAAAACTCGGTGGTTTTCAAGGGTTGGGGAGGACAAAAAGAGGCTAGCACAAAGGATATTTAGGGCAGTGAAAATACTCTGTATGATAACAAAATTATGGACAATGTCCTTATACATATAGGCAAACCCATAGAATATACAACACCAAGAGTGAATTCTAACGTAAATTACAAACTTTGGGTAATTATTATATGTCAATGTAAGTTCATCAATTGTAACAAATGTATCTCTGGTGGGGAGTACTGATGATGAGCAAGGGTATGTATATTGGAGACAGTGTATGGAAAATCTGTAACTCTCCATTTTACTGGAAACCTAAAACTGCTATAAAGATAGTCTTAAAAAAAAAACGATCAATCAGAACAAAATATTTGCAAGTCAGATGTCTAACAAAGGACTTACTTATATCCCTAATATAATGAGAACCCTAGAAGACCTCAACCATAAAAAGAGAATAATCCAATTAGAAAATGGGCAAATGCCATGAACCAACATACCACTAAGGATATACAGGTGATAAAAACAAACAAAACACTAACAACAACAAAAATCTCAACATCTTTAGTCATTAGGAAAGTAAAATTAAAACCATGATATAAAAAAAAAAAAACATGATATGATATAACTCCATGTCCATTAGAATAGGTAATTTTAGAAATTCTGACAGTACCAAATGCTGGTGAGAATTTAAGTGATTCTATCACTCTCACATTGCTAGCGTAAATGCAAAATGATAGAGCTACTCTAGAAATTGATTATAAGTTTATTATAAGGTTAAATACATACACAACATATAACTCAGCATCTCTCTCCTGGCAATCTACCCTACAGAAATGGAAATTTATTTATTTATTTATTTATTTATTTATTTATTTATTTATTTATTTATATTTTTAAGAAAGATTTTATTTATTTAGTCATGAGAAACAGAGAGGAGAGAGAGACAGAGACACAGGCAGAGGGAGAAGCAGGCTTCATGCAGGGAGCCTGACGTGGGACTCGATCCCGGGTCTCTAGGATCACGCCCCAGGCTGAAGGTGGCGCTAAACCGCTGAGCCACCCGGGCTGCCCTGTAAATTTATTTTTAAAAATCCTCCACATGAGTGTTTATAAAAAGTTTCATTCATAATTGTCCCAAACTGAAACAGCCCAAATACCCTTCAGTGGGTGAATAAATAAACAAACTGTGGCAAATCCAGACAGTGGAGTACTACTCAGAAAATAAAAGTGAACATACTATTTGTGCACATGACAACTTGCATGTATTTCAAGGGCATTATGTTGAGTGAGAGAAACCCATTTTTAAAAGGTTATATGCTGTATAACTCAATTTTTGTGACATTCTCAAGAAGACAGATTTGCCTATCTATATGGATACAGAGAACAGTAGTGATTGCCAGGAACTGGGAACGGCAAAGGATTTACCTGTAGGAGGCAGAATGAGGAGTTTTAGGGTATTAAAAAATTGTTCTATGTCCTGATTATGGTGATGGGTATACAAACATATATGTAATAAAGTGCATAGGACTGAATTTGTAAGAAAAAGACAGTAAATATTACTCCACTAAAATATATATGCAAAGATTCTTCTAAGGGATTGTAGAAATCATCTACTTTAAACCTTTCATTCCATTATATGACCAAATTAAGATTTGATAGTATAAATCAGTTATGAAAAAATTATGCAATCAGAGTTTCTTTAACATTCTGATTGAACACATTTGCTAGAAGAAGCATGAGGCTTCCTGATGTTGGAGTAAGTTATATTTTTCTTGTACTATGTTGCTTTAGGTAATAAAAAACAGTAGTCAAATCTCTATTAAATGATTCTTTTAAAGTTTTTGTTGTAAATAGTATGTCCTCTAATAATCTTTAAGTTAGAAAGTAAAATTATCTTGAGTGGTATTTTTCTTCTACCTGGCAACTCAACCATCTCCTAAAATATGCTATCAGATTTTTTCCCATATTGATCACATTGATAAACATCAAAAAAAGATTAGGCTTTCTATGAAGTTCTGATAGATCATAAATGCTGGAGCAATCTAAAGAAGGTAGAAGAATGAGACAACTGGAAATATCTCAACATCTCTAGAATTTGCCAAATGCTGAGTCAAAGATTCATGAGGGAAGAAATCATTTGCTTCCTGCTCATGATTTGAGTCATCTTCTGCTCACTCAGCCATTTCAAAGAAGGAATTACAACAACTAGAGCCACAGAGCAGTTGGAAGTCACAGTTTATCTTTGGGTGGTTAAAAATCAATTGTAATGAAAAAGAAACAAAGACAAATAGAAAGCACTGGCCTGGTCAAATAGCAACCACAAATAACAATTTTAAAATATTGTCAAGGGAAGAAAATAATACAAACCAGAGAAAGAAAAAAGACTAATAAAAAGCAGAAATAGATGTAGAGAAAACAAAAATAAGTAAACAAAATATTTAATTATAACTCAATAGCAAATACCCTGGCAGACTTCCAGAGAAGAGACAAGACAAAAATATACCATAAAAGTTCAGAAGAGGTTGGATTTAGGAAAATATCAGATTTTAAAAGAAAGCAAAACTAGGGCAGCCTGGGTGGCTGAACAGTTTAGCACCGCCTTCAGCCTGGGGTGTGATCCTGGACACCTGGGATAGAGTCCCACTTCGGACTCCCTGCATGGAGCCTGCTTCTCCCTCTGCCTGTGTCTCTGCCATTCTCTCTCTCTGTGTGTGTGTCTCTCATGAATAAATAAATACAATCTTAAAAAAAAAAAAAAAAAGAAAGCAAAACTAAACTATTTAATGAAATTATTTTAACAGCTTAAAAGTAAAAACCATTCTGCAAGCTAAATTAACCAATTTAATTATACTATGAATGAAAGAAGCATGGAGCCCTCACGTAATTGTCTAATAATATTCAAACAAAACTGAAAATAAAAAATTACAATGGGTAGAAAATATTTTTCATTTGCAATTCTCAAAGTAGCACTTAATGTGTTTCCCCAAAGATTAATCTACCTTCCTATATGTATTAGCTTAGAGAATTTAGTTTCTAAAATACAGAAGTAAGCTAGGACACAAACTCCATGAACATAGAGATATTTCTTCTGTTTATTGAAATATCCCACTTATCTGAAACGGTGTCTGACACATGATACCTGCTTAAAAAATAGATGATAACATATATTTGGTGAACAACAGATGTTCTAAGTTTACATTGCTCAGTAATGACAACACTAGCTTAAATGATGCTTCATTTTCTGGTAATATGTAGCACTAAGTTCTTATAATAAAAATGACTAACAATGGTAGATACAATATTTTAAACATTCTTAAAATTGTTATACACATATAATGGTAAGAATTAGTAAACCAACATCTAGTTAAAGAGAAAAACTGAGAAGAATAAACAGAACACTATGGTCTCTCTTGCCTTGAAAGTATTTGCAACCTATACTGATAAGATTTTAAATTTAATGATGACCAGAGGTACAAAATGCTGAAAATGTCAAGGGAAAGTAATAAGAAACACTTCCTCCATCAAATTGGGACTCCAAAAGAGTCTCATGTTAGGATAAATTAAAAGTAAACTCATATTTACTCCTGTGATAGGCCTTCAGAGCTTATTAAAGACACTGACACCCTATGGAATTCCACTGAATCCCAAGCAACGTGAAAGGCAGAGAAAGGGGCGGGGGGGGGGGGCAGGGGGAGGGGGGAACGGATGACAGGGAAGAAGAAAATAAGAAATTCTCACTTGGTTACACCATAGGGAAATTACAGGAAAATAATGACACACAGATGATGCAGATATCAGCCAGAGGATAAAGAAAAATTAATTTTCATGGAGTAACAGATTAGACAGACACTAACTGCATATAGCAATATGAAAAAATAATGTTATATTTTTATTAAATTAGGCTGAATCTCAGGATCTCAGGAATTCAAGATGCACTTAACCTTAGAAACCAATCAAAGAAAATCATCCTATTAACAAATTAAAGGATAAAAACTATAAGATCATTTTAATAAATGCAGAAAAAAATATTTGGCAAAATATGTTTTGATTTTTCTGTTGGAACATGGATGCTTCTTTTATAACTGGACTTTATATGCCCCACTAAGAGTTCTGTGTTTTACAAAATAATTGAGACAACCAAGTACATCTATGTTTATATTCTAGTTTTTTAGTTCACTGGGCTACTGTAATAAGAGCAAATACATACTGTTTGAGATGTGTCAGCTCTCTTTTAGGCATTTTCAGTATATTAATTTAATTATCCCCTCCCCAAATGTGAGATAAGTAAATACATTTTACCATTTTTACAGAAGCAAGATCTGAGTTACAGTTTAAATCTTGCCATATTTTACAGAGGTAAATGGTAAAGCTTAGATATAATACATTCTTACCCTACATAAGAAATCTATTGTACTCTTAACTCATTGCCCTAATCAATAGTTATGAAATATTAGGACTGATATTATTTTAGAGGCTAATATGAAATATTTTAGAGGCTAGAATTATTTTAGAGGCTAACATGAAATAGTATTAGTAAAGCATACAGCTCATTCTATAAGCAACATAAACACTAAAAAAGTAAGTACTGGAAACAGAAAAATTACTGACTACTATTGTAGTCTATTGGCTCACTGATTTTCAGCATTTGTCTTCTAGTTGAAATTCAGGATTAGTATACATAATATAATTAGCAAATGAAGTAGATATCATTTTATGCTTAACTGGCTGACAATCTTAGCATCATAACAATTCTATTTAAGTTTATTTATTTATTTATAAATATTTTATTTATTTATTCATGAGAGACACACACTTGAGACAGAGGAAGAGCACAGGCAGAGGGAGAAGAAGGCTCCATGCAGGAAGCCTGATGTGGGACTCGATCCAGGGACCCTGGGATCATGTCCTGAGCCAAAAAAAGATGCTCAACCGCTGAGCCACCCAGACGTCCCTATGTGTAAATGTGTAAAACTTACACATTCCACCTGCCCTGCCGCCACACCCTAGCCATGCTCAGTGCCCACCACCAGGTGCTCCAGCCCGACATGCTGCCAGTCTAGACAACATCCTGGGCAGCAAGTGGAGTGAGACGCTGGATAAGCACTTGGCTGTGGCTCTCCTCACTGAGGAGGTGGGTCAGCTCTTGCAGCACTGCAGCCAGGAGGAGTTTGAAAGGTGGTACAGCACCCTGTGGGAACTGGCGGACAGCTGGATCGGCCCTTATGAGCAGGTTCAGCTCTGATTACCCTAAATGCCCAGAGATGTTCATACACACGTACACACTCACACCCACCCACCCACACCACACACACACACACACACACACACACACTATTATACTCCTATGGGCCCTCTTCCCAGGAAAGGACAAGGGTCTTCTACTCTACTACAGCGTGCTACCTAAAATGTGTCTAGTTCCCTAAGACAGGAGTCAGCAAATCTTTTCTGTAAAGGGCCTGGCAGTAAATATTTTAACTTTGCTGACCACACACACACACACTAATAATAATAATAATAATAATTAATAATAATAATGTGTAAGTTTTAAAATAAATGTATGTATATTTTCCTATTCAGCTCATTTAATACTTTATATTGCTCCTTTGACATTGTTTTCTACTTCATGTTTATAATTATATATCAAAATACCTGATTTTTTTGGTGAAATTTTAAGCCACATATTTTAAGCCAACTAAAATTTAGGTGGGGGGGGGGATATCTGATCAATTTTGTAAGTTCCAGTGATTCTTAGAATGACAATCTATAAATAATAGGCATGAAGTATATAATGGTTGAATAAAAACATGAGTCAGTCACCAGTAGTAGATTAAGAAAAGCACCCTAAAACTTAACTAATAATAGTTTACTGTTGACCAGAGCCTTACTGATAACATAAATTATCAATTAATGTGTATTTTGTATGTTATTCACATCATATAGTGTATTCTTACAATAAAGTAAGCTATAGAAAATAATTTGTTATTAGGAAAATCATAAGGAAAGGAAATACATTTACAATTTAGTATTGTGAAATATACACCTAGAAGAGGACCTGCACAGTTTAAAATGGCGTTGCTCAAGAATCAACTGTAATTTCTTGAAAATATGTGTTCACTAGGTCATGAGAAAATTTCAAACATAGTAATAATGTCATTTGAAAGTGATATAACTTTAAAAAGTTATATTGAAATATTATTGATAAGTTGGGTTCTTTAGGGCTAGGCAAGTTAAGTAAAATAAATTCAAAATATGGTATAAATAAAGTATTAGAAGTTTAAAAAAAATAAAGGAAACCAAGATTGTGCCTTTAACTATTTTATAACTTTAGCTAGGCAAAAAGAAAACAAAAAACTTTCCTGATTTTTTCACAGCTATTATGCCAACATTTTTATGAAGAAAATTGAGGGGATTTTAATCCCAGCCATAACAGGTAAGAGGTAAGCAGACTTCTAGATATCTTTTAAATATCCCAGTCTTGGGGCAGCCTGTGTGACTCAGCGGTTTAGTGCTGCCTTCAGCCCAGGGCCTGATTCTGGAGACCCTGGATTGAGTCCCACATCGGGCTCCCTGCTTAGACCCTGCTTCTCCCTCTGCCTGTGTCTCTGCCTCTCTCTCTCTCTCTCTCTCTCTCGGTCCCTCATGAGTAAATAAATAAATAAATAAATAAATAAATAAATAAATATCCCAGTCTTACATTCTTCAAAAACAATGTAAACTGATGTCATGTATTTATATAGACTATGATATTAATGGTCTATTTTCGTATCATTAATAGCAGGAAGAAGGTACAGGTACAGAATGTTTTGTAAGTGGAAGAATAGCCCAAGTTGAAACTATCCTTTAGCTTAAATCACATGGATTCAAATTCCCTAAGCATTTTCACATTCCCTTAAAAAATATCTAACAGCACTCTTTAAAGCAATGTTGCACCTGTTAATGTCACACTGAATACCATATGCATAAACAGCTCTCTCTTTAGAATTCTCTTCTAAAATTGGTGATATTCCACCCTAGACATTGAAAATTCTAGAGAGAGAGAGAAAAAAAAGAATAAGACATTTTCCTTATTTAAAACAGATGTGCTTAAAAAAAAAATGGTTTCTTTCTCATCATGCCCATGGCTATGCAATTAAATAAAATCTGAGATATCATAAGGGGAGGAGACACCAAAAAATGTTCACATTACAGACACCAAAATGTTTTAGATACCTAGTTAATCTCACAGAAGTACAACTGGAGGCCTCAGTAATCTTTCTATAGAAAGCTAGAGAACAATTTACCAGGCTTGACAATAGAGTTAAACTCTGAAGATGTAAGCAACATAAATCCATATGTAATTGAAAATGTTAGTGAGATGCAGAAGTAATCCATTGTGCAAAAAATTCACTGTTTATGTGAAAAAGAGGAAATGAAGAAATAACCAAGTCCAACTAAGATCATTTTACAAGCCTCTACAGTCAATGAACCAAGGAAGTTCTTGCTTTGAAGCACCAGAGAACTTGAAATTATAATGCAATTAATATCAATAATTGTTTTCACAACCGATGACTTGAAGTTTACTATTGTGCATCCCTTGTGAATTGAACCAATTTTTAAGATCTTAGGGCACTGAAGATGTTGGAGCTATACTACAAGTTGTTTGCAATCTACAGTGAGGAAAGAATTCACTTAAAAACTACTCAGTCTTGGGATCCCTGGGAGTCTGAGCATTTCACTCCACACTCAATGTGGAGTTTGCTTGTCCCTCACCATATGATTCCCCCCACTTCTCCTTCTCAAATAAATAAATAAATAAATAGTCATTTAAATTCCAAACTTGGTAGTAGGGACAAGTAGAAAATAAGTTAGTATATAGTTAAGTTAATCAGCTATAAGAAGGAAGGAAGAGGACAATAAGGGAGAGAAAAAATAGGGCAGAAGCTATCAAAAAAATAAGCAAAATTTTCTCTGACATATTATCTCAGAACCACAGATACTTTCTTTCCTTTTAAAGATAAGTCTTGGGATGCCTGGGTGACTCAGTGGTTGAGCATCTGCCTTTGGCTCAGGGCATGATCCCAGAGTCCTGGGACCGAGTCCTGCATCAGGGTCCCTGTGTGGAGCCTGCTTTTCCCTCTGCCTATGTCTCTGCCTCTCTCTCTCTCTCTGTCTCTCATGAATAAATAAATAAAATCTTAAAAAAAAAAGATAACTCTTCATCATTACTGTTGGATCCCATTCCTTTATACTGCCTTTATTATAAACTTCGTCAATTTGTTTTACATCATTACTATTATTATTATCATTAGTAGTATGATATTATTCTTATTTAATGTCTAAAACTTAATACAATGAGAAGGACTTGGAGATAAATGTAAACTTCAAAGAAACTTGAAGTAAAAAAAGTGAGATGTAGATTTGGAAGAAACTGACTCTAATGGAGAAATAAAGATTTTACATTTCGATGAAATGTTAAATCAATATGGGTCTTCAGTCAGCTGACGTGCTGTGCTGACAGATGCTAACAGGTGTCTTGAAATAAGAAGCTAATAGAAAGGCAATATCAGAGGTGACGTAGAAGGAGAGTTACCTTACAATAAATGGTTTTGATAAGAATATGGAGGGATGCCTGGATGGCTCAGCAGTTAAGCTCTGTTTTCAGCTCAGGGCATGATCCTGGAGTTCAGGGATCGAGTCCCACATCTGGCTCCCTGATAGAAGCCTGCTTCTCCCTCATGCCTATGTCTCTGCCTCTCTCTCCCTCTGTGCCTCTCATGAATAAATTTTTAAAAAATCTAAAAAAAAATGAAGACATGTTCCTATCCAAAATTAAAACTTTAAGGTCCATAGTACAAGTATTTTTGTGAAAAATTTACATTTTATCAATATGGGATAGATGTCCATGCTCCATTTAATGTTTTATATTGTAACTGAAATTTTTTAATATAAACACCTAGACATTTCCTTATTTTACCTCATATGTGTTTTTTTTACCTTATATGTGTTTACCAAATTACTTTATTCACTATTATCCAGTGAATGTGTACTATGTACTTTTATAATTTGTGAATATCCTTGATTCTCATCATAACTTGACAATTTAGTCATTTTACTTTATTAAATAAATATTCTTAATACTTTTATATTTCCTTACCTTTTCGTGTCTTTGTCACTGTAGAGCCTTTAATTTTTTTAAGTTAGTTTTTAAAGATTTATTTATTTGAGAAAAAAAAAATAGAGGAAGGTAGGAACAGAGAGAGAAGGAGAGACTCTCCAGCAAACTCCCACTGAGCATGGAGGGAGCCCCAAACAGGGTTCAATCCCACAACCCCAAGATCATAACTTCAGCCAAAATAGTCAGATGCTTAACTGTGAGCCACCCAGGCACTCCTGCAGAGCTTTTTATTTTTTCTTCTTCAAGTAATAGAGAAAACAAAATTTAAACAGCATTTTTATAGCAACATAAAAATTTCTTAAGATATATTACAATTTATATTTTTTTCTAATTTTCAAAATCTAGACTCTCTTTTGGTGACAACTGAGGAAATTAACACAAATTATTTTTTATCTCTTATCAATAACAACAATGGACTAGGATTAATTGTGGAAACAGATACATAGCATTAACTAAATGTCCTATCTTGCTAGACAATGGAAATTGTTTTTTTTTTTTATTTTTTTATTTTTTTATTTTATTTTTTACTTGAAGCATAATTAAGATACAGGGTTACATTAGTTTCAGGTGTAGAATATAACAATTCAAAAATTTTATACATTATTCAGTGCTAATCAAAATAAGTGTACTCTTAATCTCCTTTATCCATTTCACCCATCCTCCACGCACCTCTTATCTGGCAACCACCAGTTTGTTCTCTGTAGTTAAGAGTGATTTTTTTAATGATTTCCTCATTTATGTTCTAAGCTACTATTTCTCTCAGAATTTGATATTTTTATACACTTACAAGAATGCTTTATATGTTTTGTGTACTTGCTCTTTTGTCATATGTAGAGCAAATATCTCTAACTAGTTTTTTTTTAATTTATTTTTTATTGGTGTTCAATTTACTAACATACAGAATAACCCCCAGTGCCCGTCACCCATTCACTCCCACCCCCCGCCCTCCTCCCCTTCCACCACCCCTAGTTCGTTTCCCAGAGTTAGCAGTCTTTACGTTCTGTCTCCCTTTCTGATATTTCCCACACATTTCTTCCCCCTTCCCTTATATTCCCTTTCACTATTATTTATATTCCCCAAGTGAATGAGAACATATAATGTTTGTCCTTCTCTGACTGGCTTACTTCACTCAGCATAATACCTTCCAGTTCCATCCACGTTGGTGGGTATTTGTCATTTCTAATAGCTGAGTAATATTCCATTGTATACATAAACCACATCTTCTTTATCCATTCATCTTTCGTTGGACACCGAGGCTCCTTCCACAGTTTGGCTATCGTGGCCATTGCTGCTATAAACATCGGGGTGCAGGTGTCCCGGCGTTTCATTGCATTTGTATCTTTGGGGTAAATCCCCAACAGTGCAATTGCTGGGTCGTAGGGCAGGTCTATTTTTAACTGTTTGAGGAACCTCCACACAGTTTTCCAGAGTGGCTGCACCAGTTCACATTCCCACCAACAGTGTATGAGGGTTCCCTTTTCTCCGCATCCTCTCCAACATTTGTTGTTTCCTGCCTTGTTAATTTTCCCCATTCTCACTGGTGTGAGGTGGTATCTCATTGTGGTTTTGATTTGTATTTCCCTGATGGCAAGTGATGCAGAGCATTTTCTCATGTGCATGTTGGCCATGTCTATGTCTTCCTCTGTGAGATTTCTGTTCATGTCTTTTGCCCATTTCATGATTGGATTGTTTGTTTCTTTGGTGTTGAGTTTAATAAGTTCTTTATAGATCTTGGAAACTAGCCCTTTATCTGATATGTCATTTGCAAATATCTTCTCCCATTCTGTAGGTTGTCTTTGAGTTTTGTTGACTGTATCCTTTGCTGTGCAAAAGCTTCTTATCTTGATGAAGTCCCAATAGTTCATTTTTGCTTTTGTTTCTTTTGCCTTCGTGGATGTATCTTGCAAGAAGTTACTATGGCCGAGTTCAAAAAGGGTGTTGCCTGTGTTCTCCTCTAGGATTTTGATGGAATCTTGTCTCACATTTAGATCTTTCATCCATTTTGAGTTTATCTTTGTGAAAGATAGTGGTGAAAGAGAGTGGTCTAGTTTCATTCTTCTGCATGTGGATGTCCAATTTTCCCAGCACCATTTATTGAAGAGACTGTCTTTCTTCCAATGGATAGTCTTTCCTCCTTTATCGAATATTAGTTGCCCATAAAGTTCAGGGTCCACTTCTGGATTCTCTATTCTGTTCCACTGATCTATGTGTCTGTTTTTGTGCCAGTACCACACTGTCTTGATGACCACAGCTTTGTAGTACAACCTGAAATCTGGCATTGTGATGCCCCCAGATATGGTTTTCTTTTTTAAAATTCCCCTGGCTATTCGGGGTCTTTTCTGATTCCACACAAATCTTAAAATAATTTGTTCTAACTCTCTGAAGAAAGTCCATATTATGAACAGCTATACGCCAATAAATTAGGCAATCTAGAAGAAATGGACGCATTCCTGGAAAGCCACAAACTACCAAAACTGGAACAGGAAGAAATAGAAAACCTGAACAGGCCAATAACCAGGGAGGAAATTGAAGCAGTCATCAAAAACCTCCCAAGACACAAGAGTCCAGGGCCAGATGGCTTCCCAGGGGAATTTTATCAAACGTTTAAAGAAGAAACCATACCTATTCTCCTAAAGCTGTTTGGAAAGATAGAAAGAGATGGAGTACTTCCAAATTCGTTCTATGAGGCCAGCATCACCTTAATTCCAAAACCAGACAAAGACCCCACCAAAAAGGAGAATTACAGACCAATATCCCTGATGAACATGGATGCAAAAATTCTCAACAAGATACTGGCCAATAGGATCCAACAGTACATTAAAAAAATTATTCACCATGACCAAGTAGGATTTATCCCCGGGACACAAGGCTGGTTCAACACCCGTAAAACAATCAATGTGATTCATCATATCAGCAAGAGAAAAACCAAGAACCATATGATCCTCTCATTGGATGCAGAGAAAGCATTTGATAAAATACAGCATCCATTCCTGATCAAAACTCTTCAGAGTGTAGGGATAGAGGGAACATTCCTCGACATCTTAAAAGCCATCTATGAAAAGCCCACAGCAAATATCATTCTCAATGGGGAAGCACTGGGAGCCTTTCCCCTAAGATCAGGAACAAGACAGGGATGTCCACTCTCACCACTGCTGTTCAACATAGTACTGGAAGTCCTAGCCTCAGCAATCAGACAACAAAAAGACATTAAAGGCATTCAAATTGGCAAAGAAGAAGTCAAACTCTCCCTCTTTGCCGATGACATGATACTCTACATAGAAAACCCAAAAGTCTCCACCCCAAGATTGCTAGAACTCATACAGCAATTCGGTAGCGTGGCAGGATACAAAATCAATGCCCAGAAGTCAGTGGCATTTCTATACACTAACAATGAGACTGAAGAAAGAGAAATTAAGGAGTCAATCCCATTTACAATTGCACCCAAAAGCATAAGATACCTAGGAATAAACCTAACCAAAGATGTAAAGGATCTATACCCTCAAAACTATAGAACACTTCTGAAAGAAATTGAGGAAGACACAAAGAGATGGAAAAATATTCCATGCTCATGGATTGGCAGAATTAATATTGTGAAAATGTCAATGTTACCCAGGGCAATATACACGTTTAATGCAATCCCTATCAAAATACCATGGAAATTGTTTTTTAAATTATTTCTCAACTATCTTCCTTCCTCTACCATTGTGTATAGGGGTGTATTGTTTTTGGTTCACCTTAGTATTTATTCCATGAATTAGAGAATACCTAAATAAAATCATGAAAGATAAAACAAAAGGAAAGTATATCAATTAAAAGGTCAGTATCTGATGTGCAGATATTTAAGAGACACAATGTTCTGTTGGAAATAAGAGTTATTTTAAAAATACGTAATAAACCCTTTCTTTTTCCTTTCTTGATAATATATTTTGGTTGATTTTTACCATCCAGCAACAAAATCTCTCACCTCTCCCACTTTTGGTGCTACTTCCATCTTTAGAGGAAGAGCTCTTCTCTTATTCCATCACAGAAGCTAAAATCACACCCTTCGAATGTAAAGTATGGTTCTAAAATCTATCAATTATATAAATTTGCTCTAGATTTTTATGTGAAGTAGTAGGGATCATAAAAAAAAAAATTCATTCCAGTGAGGGTCACAGAAGTTGGAGAAATAGCTTTTATTTTCAGAGAAAACAGTTGTTGCAGATCTAGCAGCAGTGTTCAATCAACAGTTGCATTCAATAGAAATCAATTGTATTGCAGAAGGAGTGAAACTATAGGATCTGTTCTTTGTAACAATAATACCAATGGGTTTCCTGGACAATATGTTCAGTGCCTTTCAAAGCACAAGCTAAAACAACTAATGAACAAAGGAAAGTTAATCAATCTAGCTATAGAGAAGAAAAAAATTAAAAATATAAGAAATTATAATTATATAAAATTATAGGAGAATATATGAGATTACATGAACTATAAAACAGAAAGAAGTGATGTCAAGAATAAAATGGATTATTTCAATTTTCTCTATAATGTAAATGAGTTAGTTTATAACATTAACAAAGACCATCCCAATTGGTTAAAATAAAACGAGCAACAAATACAAGAAAATTCTAGTATACCTTCTTAAAATAGATTCAAAGTAAATATGTTAAATGTATCTTTTACTTTCAAATGAATTTTTTTAAGATTATTTATTTATTTATTCAGATAGAGAGGCAGAGACACAGGCAGAGAGAAGCAGGCTCATGCAGAGAGCCCGAGGGGGGACTCGATACCGGATCTCCAGGATCACACCCCGGGGCTGAAGGTGGTGCTAAACCGCTGCGCCACAGGGGCTGCCCCCAAATGAATTTTATTAAGGCGGTATATGCATTATTTTCATTCATTTTATCTCTCACTTCATCAGCATTTGATTTTTGCAAGAAATATGCGATAACTTGTATTGCACACCTAGTGTTATTATCTCAGAATCAGTATAATGAACCATTTTTTATCCTGTTACATGAACACATGACAAGACATATACAATGAAGATTTTAATATAGAACTCAAAAATGATACAGACCTTTCATGACAATGAAAGTGTATTGCTGTGCCTGTCAGGTGAAAGACAATGGCTCTTTTACCTTTCTTGCTTTTTTTGATACACAGAGGAAAAGCCCTTGACAGCTCAAGAGCTAAATAATAGGTGTCAGAGGCTTTTGTTGTTTTTTTCTTTTTTGTTTCCTCTAGTTACATGGCCATATCTGGCACAGAAACCAAAAAATTTGAATTCAATCAGTAATTTAACTTGCAGTAAATCATTGTCATTTTTCTAGATCCGTATGGACTTTAGACTGGTCTAATGTATTCTTTTTTTTTAATTTTTTAAAATATTTATTTATTTATTCATGATAGGCACACACAGAGAGAGAGGCAGAGACACAGGAGGAGGTAGAAGCAGGCTCCATGCCAGGAGCCCGACATGAGACTCGATCCTGGGACTCCAGGATCGCACCCCGGGCCAAAGGCAGGGGCCAAACCGCTGCACCACCCAGGGATCCCTATTCTTTTTTTTTTTTTAATTGAACGTACACATTATTCAGGTTTTAAGACGTTGTAATTATTATTTCCTTTCATCCTTACAATAGCTTTAGCAGGTAGATAGTATTTTTATTTGCATTTACTGATAAGGAAATTAATAAAACTTTGTTTTTGTTTTTGTTTTTTTTTTAAGCGAGGACCTTTTGGATCTCAATTTGACACTTATTATAATATCTTATATTTCATTACTTAATGAAAATTAATGTAATACATACAGTTTCTAACTTTATCTCTTCCTGCTATCTACATAGGGCTGATAATAAAAAAAATCAAGTCTTTTCAGGTTTCCTGAGCCACCTAAATATCCAATAGTTTTCTCTTCCAATAGTTTTTATGTTTTTCAAACTTATGCTCTAACTGTTGTATATAAATGACTCTAACTGCTGAACAGTAATTGTCATGTTTGTCATAGTTTTTATGTTTTTCAAACTTATGCTCTAACTGTTGTATATAAATGACTCTAACTGCTGAACAGTAATTGTCATGTTTGGAAAACCATTAAATCAAATTCTAAGTTTTATTTTATCTGACCCTGTAGAAGACAAATTATTTTCTTCCAAATCTTTGAATATCAATTGAGTCAAGAGTTTTTAACTTTTATTTATGTCTGCCATGCAATTAGTAGCCACAACAGTATCCCAAAGTATTCTGAATCTTTATTTCCATCATACTGTTTAGTGACAGTGGTTATTGGGTGCTTTATAGCTTTGCCTTCAATGGGCATTTTATCACTGTTGATTAAAAGCACTAATTCTATTACTGATTTTGCCTCTGACCACCTGGGTTGCTTGGATCTCATCCTTTAATACAAGATACAATTTTACTGACAGATTCACATTTTCTGTTGCCTCAATCAGACACCAAATACTACATCAGTTTTTATACTTGCAACAGAATCCACTCCACCTAGTTTAAGAATAAATCTGTTGAAGGATATTCCACGTATCTCTGATATGATCAGAGAGTTAGGCTTGCCAACTGGTCTAGTGAACACACTACTGCTATTCATGGATAATGCAGCTCACACTAGTGAAGCAAAAAGCTCTGTAACTTCTGTCTTCCAAATACCTCCACTGTCCCATCATCAAAAGTTTAAGACTTTTCAGTACCTTTTTTCTCATATTGCTTATTTATTAATTAAAATGTCACTGACTAAAGAGCTCAGCTAGATCACCGTAAATACAGTCAGCTGATTTTTTGACATAGAAGTAAAGATAACAATGGAGCAAAGAGATTTTTCAACAAATGATGCTGGACCAACTACACACCCACACACAAAAATATTAATATAGATAGAGTCTTTATATTCTTCAGAAAAAGTAATTCAAAGTGGATCACAGACCTAAATTTAAAACACTAAACTATGAAATGTCTAGAAGATAACCGAAGAGAAAACCTAGCTGACTTTGAGTATTGAGATAACTTTATAGATATAACACCAAAAGCACAATTCATGAAAGAAATAATGGATAAACTGAACTTTTTAAAACAAGAACTTCTGCTCTAGAGGTAGTGAATAAGGAAAATAAAACAAAATAAAATTCTTGAAAAGAAATCTCTACTAGATAAATATTTAAAGGCATTACACAGAAGAATGTATTACCAGGTAACATAATCAATTCTAAAACCATAAAAATTAAAACATTCTTGTATTGATTCAAGGATAGACAAATTAATATATTGAAATAAATAGTCCAGTAACAGACCTATGTGCATGTAGAGATAGTATACTTATAAGAAAGTAGTATCAGACAAGAATGAGATGAATTGCATGTTAGCATGGGAGAAAAATAAAGAAAATTGGCCTCAACCACATTACATACACACACACACACACACACACACACGCGCAAATTCTAGCTGGATTATGGAAACATATGTAAAAAGTAAGACATTATATATACACACACATATATAAATTAATATACACATATAAATTTTATCTAGATTATAGAAACATATGTAAAAAGTAAAGCAATACATGTTACAGAATATAAAAGAATATGTCAAGGATATTGGAGTAGATGATAATTCCTAACAAGCCACAAAACACACTATTATGAAAAAAAAAGTTGATAATTTGAAATACATCCATATTTTAAATCTCTTTTTCCTAGCAAAATTCAATGGTGAGAGAATGAAAAGACAGCCTACAGGGTTGGAGAAAATATTTGCAAGACATTAAATCAATAAGGCCCTGTATTCAGAATTTATAAAATAATTTCTGTAACTTAATAAGAAAAATAGAGAAAGCCAAATAGAAAAAAAGGCAAAGCCTGAAAAGCATTTTACAAAACTGGATATCTTAGTGGCCAAGCATAGAACAATATGTTCAGTCTCCTATAATCAGCAATTTGTAAATTAAAACTATATCCATTCAATATCGTTATAGATCTACTAGTGAAAGTTGGCAAGGGTGTAGAGAAACTGGAGTTGTCATAAAATTGTCTACATCATTGTAAATTCATACACTCAGTAAAACTTTTTGGCACTATTACATTGGAACATATATATGCATATGCATATATATTCTGTGATTCAGCAATTTCACTCCTATCTATACATTGATAGAGTTTATGAACAGAAACAGATACATATTAGAATTGTAGCAGCACTAATCGTAATATCCAAAAATTTAAAACCACCCAAATGCTTAGTAGCAATATAATAGGTATATAATTTTCGGTATTTTCATGAAATGGAGTAATAAATAGCAATGGAAATGAAGGTGTGCAAAACATGTATCTCACATATACATTGTTGGCCAAAAAAAAAAAAAAAATTAAAATGGCCAGGCACAAAGAATACTTATTCTATACTCCTTTTATAAAAATAAGATAGTGGGGCAGCCCGGGTGGCTCAGCGGTTTAGCGCTGCCTTCCGCCCAGGGTGTGGTCCTGGAGACCTGGGATCGAGTCCCATGTCGGTCTCCCTGCATGGCGCCTGCTTATCCCTCTGCCCGTGTATGTGCCTCTCTCTCTCTCTCTCTCTGTGTCTCTCATGAATAAATAAATAAAATCCTTAAAAAAATAAAAAGAAAAAGAAGATAGCAAAAAAAGAGAAAGAAAGGAAAGAAGAAAGAAAGAAAGAGAGAGAAAGAAAGAAAGAAAGAAAGAAAGAAAGAAAGAAAGAAAGAAAGAAAGAGAGAGAAAGGAAGGAAAGAAGGAAGGAAGGAAGGAAGGCACCCGGGTGGCTCAATTGGTTAAGTGTCAGTTTTAGGACATGACCCAGAAGTCCTGGGATGGAGCGTCGCATCAGGCTCCCTGCTCAGAGGGGAGTCTACATCTCCCTCTCCCTCTGCCCCTTCTGCCCTCCCTGCCCCCACTTGTGCCCTCATTTTCACCCACACACATTCTCTCTCTAACAAATAAACAAAATCTTTAAAAGAAAAAAAGAAAATACATGTAAAAAAGTTAATCTAGTAGCTACCTTTGTGTAGAAGGAAAGGGTGTTGCTTAGGAAGGGTAATGGAGAAAAATGTTAGGTTCTGGTAATGTTAGTTTTTTCCCCCTTTACCCAGGGGTGTAGTTTCTTGAGTGTACTTACTCTGTGAATATTTTCTGAGCTGTGCTCTTATGAGTTATACATTTATTGTATTTGTTATTCAACAAAATCCTTCTTTGTTAAAGATAGGAAATCTATGGTGCTTAAGAATGTATAGGTATGAAGAAAGATAGTAAAGGAGTAAGTATCTAAGCTTTGGTATAACTGGGATTAATTTCAAGAGATAATTGTTATTTGAGGCTTAAAATATGGGTGATAATTTACCAGGTGAACTTGCTGGAAGAGCTTTTTAAGAGAAAGTTAGTGTTCCTTTTCATATTCATGTTCTGCAATACATAAGGACCCTTTTTCCCTCAGAACCAAGTTTTATTCAAAATCATGTTTATATAATTCAATTAGACCAAATAAACTCTATTTAATCAATTATAAATTATGAATTAGTAGAATAAAATTTGTAGAAATCTTTCTATTCTTAGACTTGAAACAGATTTCATTAGTTTAGCTATTTTATAAATGTCCCATAATAAAACAGAAATTGTAATAACTGTTATTTTATTTTATTTATTTTTATTTTTTAAAAGATTTTATTTATTTATTCATGAGAGACAGGCAGAGACACAGGCAGAGGGAGAAGCAGGCTCTTGGCAGGGAGTCCAATGTGGGACTTGATCCTGGGACTCCAGGATGGCTCCCTCAGCCGAGGCAGATGCTCAACTGCTAAGCCACCCAGGAGTTTTGATAACTGTTATTTTAAAATAAAAGTAATAAGTGATTTATTCCTTGAAATCTGACAATCATGTAGATTATGTTTTTAATATTTTTAAGAAAAATATTCTCATCTGGTGTGTTTATGAGAGAGTAACGATGATGATCTTTGCTTTTCTGAATCAAATTGCCAATTCCTCTGTTGATTATCATTCACACTCTTTTCATTTCTTTTAAAAATTAAGAAATTATAAAAATAACTTTTAGAATGTGTATTGACCATGTAGATTTTCTTTAAAATGGGTTCCTATAAATAATGACCTTCATAGAAAAGTATTCCAGAGAGTAATCTCATTAGACTTCAGAAATTAAGTAAAATTTTCTGAAAAAAGTTTCTTACAGTCTGATTTTTAAAGAAAACTAGGTATTTATATTGGATTTATGATAGATTTTTATTAAACAGGTTATATTTTCTAATAAGAACGGTATCTTTGAAGTCATGATCTGATATGTTCAGAATTGAGTCTTATTTGCAAAGAATATGTTTTGCCACAGAATGGATTGTACCCTAATGTCACTTAATTTATGAATATGTGAAGATTATGATTTATATTTAGTATGAGAGTTGATGAATCCAAAGAATGTGTTTAGATTTTTGTAGTTGTTTGCTTTCAAAGATAAGATATGTATTGGGGTTCCTGAGTGGCTTCATTGGTTAAGGCTCTGACTTGATTTTGGCTCAGATATGATCTTGATCCTGGTTGTAAGCCCCATGTTTGGCTCCAGCTTAGTAGGAAATCTGCTTAAGGATTCTCTCTCCCTTTCCCTCTGCTCCCCACCCCCACTCACATGCGTGCTTTCACTCTCTAAAATAAATAAATAAATATTAATGTGTATATATATGTATATGTATATATATGTATATACATATATATATATTTACAGAAAAATTTTATCTGTGATGGAAAGCACCTGATTTTTTTTCTCAATCACAATAAAAGCAGACTGCTAAAATATCAGTGCCAAAGTAAAGGCACTCTTTTCATGACTCTTTCATTATTATCTCAATTATTATTAAATTATCATATTTACTTGACTATTAACTACAAAATGTTGATATGCTAATAAAAAGATGAGCATAAAAATTAAAAGATGATAAAACATAATTCATGTTGATTTTTTTTTTAATATTGAGTAACCAAGCTTTAGTAAATACTATTTTTTGCTTTTAATTATATCTTAACAAGTAGTGATTATGATGTGTAACTCCTTTTGGAAAATAAATGACTTAAATTGACCTACTTTAATTTTATTCATTATCTCTAACTGTTATTAAAACCTGTATTTGACATATGTGAATATTATTTGATCTTTTCAAACCACATTCATTCTCATTAAGAAAGCCCCAAGACATTTTCTTTCAGAATATTTTTCAAATATTCTGAGATTTTACTAGTTATGTGAAATGTGACAGCACTTTCAAGTTCTTTATTATGGTTTCCTTCTACAGGAAGAACCAATTATTCCACACATATTAGTGCCTGGTTTTGAACTCAATATTTAAGCAATTAGTATCTGTATCTATAAATTAATACATTTATATTCCTAATGTAGTTTTAATCATACAAAATGAATAGAAACTGTCTTTTGGGTGTATTCATGTTAAAGGTAGTGACTGTTTATTTGATGTTAGAGCTCAATTAAACTCCAGTTTGGGAAAAGTGAAGGTAAGTTTTTGACACTCTTCTGGCTGATTCTAATTTCTACTTCTTTATGAAAGAGGACAACTAAAGAAACATTCACATTATCTTTCAAAGGAAAAATGTCTATTTTAGACAAATTGTGCTTGTTTTCATATTTTTATAGCCAGTAATTGCTGACAAAGATGTTCACGTAATGACACCTAATCCACTAAAATTATTTGAACTTTAGTATAAGCCCTTTAACTTTGAATTAAATAATACTCAGCTGTGAATGTTTTTTAGCACTGACACATATATCTATCAGCATAGACAGATTCATACACTTCGGATTATGCTATGATTGATGTAAAAATTATCATTTTAAAATCAATTTGATATCTTTACAATATCAAGAAAGTACTTGTGCTTTGAGATACTCATACTAGTTGAAAAGTAATGCTAGGAGCATCCCAGCTGGCTCAGCGGTTTAGCGCCGCCTTCAGCCCAGGGCATGATCCTGGAGATTCGGGATTGAGTCCCACATCAGGCTTGCTGCATGGAGCCTGTTTCTCCGTCTGTCTGTCTCTACGTCTCTCTCTCTTTCTGTGTCTCTCATGAATAAATAAAATTTAAGAAGAAAAGTAATGCTATTAGATTTTAAATCTATGAAACATCTTTGATTAAGATTAAAATTGATTAATATTATTTTCTATCTGGTTAGCTCATATGTGTACTACAACTGCATGCATGAATCCAAATTTACTTATTTATATATATTTTTAAGATATTTTATTTAATTTTTCTTGAGAGACACAGAGAAAGAGAGAGAGAGAGGCAGAGACACAGGCAGAGAGAGAAGCAGGCTCCATGCAGGGAGCCTGAAGCGGAACTCGCTCCCAGGTCTCCAGGATCACGCCCTGGGCCGAAAGGAGGCCCTCAACCACTGAGCCACCCAGGCATTCCATAAATCCAAATTTATTATTCCCATGTGTTGTTGATGACAAATTGGGTAGATCCACTTTCACACTAAATGAAAGTAAACATGCTGACGATAGAATCCTAACAGCTAGACAAGATGTAGGGGCATTCTAGAGAGCATGCTTCTATCCACACTTTTCCCAAAGTAATACACTGCTCATAAGATAGGACATAGCTCAATTTCAATGATCTGATGACGCTATGCAGACCCACTGTGTGGCAACACTTCCCTTTGGGGAGTAGTAAGTTCTTCCAGCCCATTCAACATTCCAAGGGAAGTAAATGAATATGAAAATTCACAGATATATACTAAGAAGACTGAGCTCACTGTGACACAGATCTGAAGCAAAACTACATTGATAAAAATAAATCTCCACTACCAACAAAGCCTTCACTGACCACATAACTTCCATATACCCCTTCTCTGATCTGAAGATCACAGTGATGCTTTGGGTCTACAGAATTAATGTCCAGTAATCCTTGAGAGTTCTGATTATTTTTTCTTCTGTAATCCAGTCAGGTTGCAAGTCATTTAGGAATGAATGGGAAGATGATTAACGGTATACATTTTTGGAAGAGTTGCAAGAACTTGAAGGTACCTGGCCTCTCTTATATTAAAGGGGCTCTAGATCTGTGACAGGAGCTCATAAATTTATTTATGGTAACAATGGTAAATGGCTTGTCCCTCTCTTAATCTTACTTGATATTCCTTTTTAGAGTTCCAAACTTCTTAAATCTGCTGATACCTTCCTCTATAATACATAAAGGAATTTTGGGCATTTCAACTTCATATAGTGTAGACTACCATTGGGTCCATATTTCAGTCAACTGATCAAGAAGACTTATAGAAACATTCTTAGCCCATCAAGCTAAAACACTGAATCCAGGATCTCTGTTTTAGGGGACTAATACTAATAAATCTAGCCTGATAAAACTTTATATATCCTTTTACCTTGATCCCACAATCATAG
The DNA here is from genome assembly GCF_048164855.1 of Canis lupus baileyi. Taxonomy (NCBI): domain Eukaryota; kingdom Metazoa; phylum Chordata; class Mammalia; order Carnivora; family Canidae; genus Canis; species Canis lupus. The sequence continues at coordinate 29,780,797 of NC_132862.1, forward strand.
AATCTACTTCTACACCAATTCCCAAATATTCTGACTGTATAAATTGACTCAATCATGCAAATATCTTGGTGTTCATCACACCTTCTCACAAATATCTCTTTGAAACTCATTCTTTGGAGGTAGCTGTGTCTTGAATCTGAGTATGGTTCTGAAATGATGGTCAGTGAAATATAGCATGTGGAAGAAAACTTGTTTTTGTAAATAAAGTTCCATTTGTACATATTCACACTCAATTGTTCATATATTATCTATGGTTACTTTTGTACTACCAGAGCAGAGTTGAGCAGTTATGCCAGAAATCACATGACCTTACAAACATAAAATATTTATTTTCTACCCAGTTAAGAACATGTAAAAAGCTTGGGAGTTGTCACTCTTGTACCTACAACAACAAAAATATGGACAAACTGGAATGCAATAACTTTTCTTGTACATACCAGAGAATAGATTTCATGGTTAAACATCACCATAAAATCAGGAAAGACAGGTGCATTCCAAGAGACATAGCCAAGATTTGCTTATATGGAGCAGAAACTACTAAGCCATAAACTGATAGGAATACTTAAAGGGCAATTATGAATAATTGATGGAATCTAAGTGTAGACTAGTTTGAGAGTAAGAAAATCTTGAAGAGAGAGGCATATTCTTTCATGGGACCCACACTTTCTAGTGCTTTGTTTTCAGGAATCCCACCAGATTCTCCTGGTAAAGATTATTCATAGTTCTATCAGGGGCAGAAGAGGAAATATTGTGAAATATGCTCAGAGTACTTTTCACAACAAAAGTTTAATCTCCAGGAGAAAAGACATTGCCAGAACTTCATCCCAGCTGGGGATAAGGCATTACATCTATACCAGCCATTTTCAGCTTTCTTGTCTCACCAAAAGTGTATATATTGGAGGTCAGGGGGTAGGAAGTAGGTGGCATAGTCAACAGAAGTTAGGGCTTCCAAAAAATACATTTGGAAAAATACAGCCAGTGAAGGGAGTAGGAGGCCAAAGAGGGAAAAAAACAAAAAAAACAAAAAAAAACAAGCAAACAAACAAAAAACCTAGAGAAACATGCATGAAGCATAGTCTTACTAAATAATGAGTTTTAATTATTAGATTATGAACTACTCTCCCTCCCCCTAGTTCTTAATGAAACAAACAGAATAATAATAATAGTGGATTATTGCTGGAGACTTGCTAAACAGATTCTTGGAGGAGAATTGATGGAAGCCCAAACCACAGAAGTGACAAAAATAAGAAAAACAGAGGATGTTTAAGTTTCTAGTACATATAGTTACAGCAAATATTAAATACAATCAACACCTATTTTAGCATAAATCCTCATATAACATACATTTGCTTAGTTTCTAATATTACCCAAAATATTTTTGGCTTTCAACAAAAATTACAAGACATGTCAAAAGCAACAAAAACAGTCTGCAAGAATAGGAAAAGCACTACAGCTAGACTCAGATATGATATGAATCTTGAAAGTATCATGTAGGATGTTAAAAATACATATAATTGAATGTTAAGAGCTATCATGGAAAATAGTATTGTACATGCAAAAGCAGATGGCTAATGTAAACAAAGAGATGAAACTCTAAGAAGAAAGCAAAAGGTAACATGAGAAATCAAAATACTGTAATTGAATTTAAGAATGTCTTTTCTAGGTTCATTAGTACACTTGACAGGGACAAGGAACGAATCATGGAGTCTGAAGATATGTCAGTAGAACACACTTAACTGAAGTACAAACAGAATAAAGAAAGGATAATTAAAACAAACAAACAAAAAGCTCCAGAACATCCAAGAACTATGGGACCATTTCAAAAGATATAATATACATATTTGTAGAACACAAGACAAGGGGAAGAAAGAGAAAGAAGAAAAAAATTTTCTCAAGTAATAATGGCCAAGAATTTTGCAAAATTAATGACAGACATTAAGTACACAGCCAAGAAGCTTAAAACACACCAAGCAGAATAAATACCAAGAAATCTACATCTAAGCATATCATATTTAAACTGCAAAAGGGAGGAGGAGCAAGATGGCAGAAGAGTAGGGTCCCCAAATCACCTGTCTCCACCAAACTACCTAGAAAACCTTCAAATTATCCTGAAAATCTATGAATTCGGCCTGAGATTTAAAGAGAGACCAGCTGGAACGCTACAGTGAGAAGAGTTCGCGCTTCTATCAAGGTAGGAAGACGGGGAAAAAGAAGTAAAGAAACAAAAGGCCTCCAAGGGGGAGGGGCCCCGCGAGGAGCCGGGCTGAGGCCGGGGCGAGTGTCCCCAGGACAGGAGAGCCCCGTCCCGGAGGAGCAGGAGCTGCACCGACCTTCCCGGGCGGAAAGGGGCTCCAGGGAGGTGGAGCAGGACCCAGGAGGGCGGGGATGCCCTCGGGCTCCGGGGACACTAACAGGCACCTGCGCCCCAGGAGAGTGCGCCGAGCTCCCTAAGGGCTGCAGCGTGCACGGCGGGACCCGGAGCAGCTCGGGGGGATTCGGGGGCGGCACCGCGGAGGGGGCTGCGCGGCCCCGGGAGCAGCTCGGCCGGGCTCGGGCAGAGGAAGAGGCTCCGTGCAGAGGGGCCTGCGGGGTTCCAGGAGCAGCTCGGAGGGGCTCGGGCGGCGGCTCCGCGGAGGGGGTTGCACGGCCCGGGAGCGCGAATCCACCAGCGCAGGCTCCGGAGCACAGGGCGCCGGGACACAGCCCAGGATCCCGCCTCCCCCGGGACAGGCAGAGGCCGGGAGGGCCCAGGACAGCGAGGACGCTCCTGCCCCAGCTGAGCACATCAGCGGCCCCGCCCGGAACCTCCAGGCCCTGCAGACCAAGAGCTCCGGAGTTACTGCGGGGCTGAATCCAGGTTTCCAGAGCTGGCCCCGCCACTGGGGCTGTTCCTCCTGCGGCCTCACGGGGTAAACAACCCCCACTGAGCCCTGCACCAGGCAGGGGCACAGCAGCTCCCCCAACTGCTAACACCTGAAAATCAGCACAGCAGGCCCCTCCCCCAGAACACCAGCTAGACTGACAACTTCCAGGAGAAGCCAAGGGACTTAAAGAACACAGAATCAGAAGATACTCCCCCGTGGTTCTTTTTTTGTTTGTTTGTTTGTTTTTTGTTTTTTGTTTTTTTGTTTTGTTTTGTTTTGCTTTTTGATTTGTTTCCTTCCCCCACCCCCCTTTTTTTTCTCCTTTCTTTTTCTCTTTTTCTTTTTTTTTTTTTCTTTCGTTTTTTTTCTCTTCCTTTTTTTTTCTCTTTCTCTTTTCTTTCCTTCTTTCTCTCCTCTCTTTTTCTCTTTTTCCCAATACAACTTGCTTTTGGCCACTCTGCACTGAGCAAAATGACTAGAAGGAAAACCTCACCTCAAAAGAAAGAATCAGAAACAGTCCTCTCTCCCACAGAGTTACAAAATCTGGATTACAATTCAATGTCAGAAAGCCAATTCAGAAGCACTATTATACAGCTACTGGTGGCTCTAGAAAAAAGTATAAAGGACTCAAGAGACTTCATGACTGCAGAATTTAGAGCTAATCAGGCAGAAATTAAAAATCAATTGAATGAGATGCAATCCAAACTAGAAGTCCTAACGACGAGGGTTAACGAGGTGGAAGAACGAGTGAGTGACATAGAAGACAAGTTGATAGCAAAGAGGGAAACTGAGGAAAAAAGAGACAAACAATTAAAAGACCATGAAGATAGATTAAGGGAAATAAACGACAGCCTGAGGAAGAAAAACCTACGTTTAATTGGGGTTCCCGAGGGCGCCGAAAGGGACAGAGGGCCAGAATATGTATTTGAACAAATTCTAGCTGAAAACTTTCCTAATCTGGGAAGGGAAACAGGCATTCAGATCCAGGAAATAGAGAGATCCCCCCCTAAAATCAATAAAAACCGTTCAACACCTCGACATTTAATAGTGAAGCTTGCAAATTCCAAAGATAAAGAGAAGATCCTTAAAGCAGCAAGAGACAAGAAATCCCTGACTTTTATGGGGAGGAGTATTAGGGTAACAGCAGACCTCTCCACAGAGACCTGGCAGGCCAGAAAGGGCTGGCAGGATATATTCAGGGTCCTAAATGAGAAGAACATGCAACCAAGAATCCTTTATCCAGCAAGGCTCTCATTCAAAATGGAAGGAGAGATAAAGAGCTTCCAAGACAGGCAGCAACTAAAAGAATATGTGACCTCCAAACCAGCTCTGCAAGAAATTTTAAGGGGGACTCTTAAAATTCCCCTTTAAGAAGAAGTTCAGTGGAACAGTTCACAAAATCAAGGACTGAATAGATATCATGATGACACTAAACTCATATCTCTCAATAGTAACTCTGAATGTGAACGGGCTTAATGACCCCATCAAAAGGCGCAGGGTTTCAGACTGGATAAAAAAGCAGGACCCATGTATTTGCTGTCTACAAGAGACTCATTTTAGACAGAAGGACACCTACAGCCTGAAAATAAAAGGTTGGAGAACCATTTACCATTCGAATGGTCCTCAAAAGAAAGCAGGGGTAGCCATCCTTATATCAGATAAACTAAAATTTACCCCAAAGACTGTAGTGAGAGATGAAGAGGGACACTATATCATACTTAAAGGATCTATTCAACAAGAGGACTTAACAATCCTCAATATATATGCTCCGAATGTGGGAGCTGCCAAATATATAAATCAATTATTAACCAAAGTGAAGAAATACTAAGATAATAATACACTTATACTTGGTGACTTCAATGTAGCTCTTTCTATACTCGATAGGTCTTCTAAGCACAACATCTCCAAAGAAACGAGAGCTTTAAATGATACACTGGACCAGATGGATTTCACAGATATCTACAGAACTTCACATCCAAACTCAACTGAATACACATTCTTCTCAAGCGCACATGGAACTTTCTCCAGAATAGACCACATATTGGGACACAAATCGGGTCTGAACCGATACCAAAAGATTGGGATTGTCCCCTGCATATTCTCGGACCATAATGCCTTGAAATTAGAACTAAATCACAACAAGAAGTTTGGAAGGACCTCAAACACGTGGAGGTTAAGGACCATCCTGCTAAAAGATAAAAGGGTCAACCAGGAAATTAAGGAAGAATTAAAAATATTCATGGAAACTAATGAGAATGAAGATACAACCGTTCAAAATCTTTGGGATGCAGCAAAAGCAGTCCTAAGGGGGAAAGACATCGCAATACAAGCATCCATTCAAAAACTGGAAAGAACTCAAATACAAAAGCTAACCTTACACATAAAGGAGCTAGAGAAAAAACAGCAAATAGATCCTACACCCAAGAGAAGAAGGGAGTTAATAAAGATTCGAGCAGAACTCAACGAAATCGAGACCAGAAGAACTGTGGAACAGATCAACAGAACCAGGAGTTGGTTCTTTGAAAGAATTAATAAGATAGATAAACCATTAGCCAGCCTTATTAAAAAGAAGAGAGAGAAGACTCAAATTAATAAAATCATGAATGAGAAAGGAGAGATCACTACCAACACCAAGGAAATACAAACGATTTTAAAAACATATTATGAACAGCTATACACCAATAAATTAGGCAATCTAGAAGAAATGGACGCATTCCTGGAAAGCCACAAACTACCAAAACTGGAACAGGAAGAAATAGAAAACCTGAACAGGCCAATAACCAGGGAGGAAATTGAAGCAGTCATCAAAAACCTCCCAAGACACAAGAGTCCAGGGCCAGATGGCTTCCCAGGGGAATTTTATCAAACGTTTAAAGAAGAAATCATACCTATTCTCCTAAAGCTGTTTGGAAAGATAGAAAGAGATGGAGTACTTCCAAATTCGTTCTATGAAGCCAGCATCACCTTAATTCCAAAGCCAGACAAAGACCCCACCAAAAAGGAGAATTACAGACCAATATCCCTGATGAACATGGATGCAAAAATTCTCAACAAGATACTGGCCAATAGGATCCAACAGTACATTAAGAAAATTATTCACCATGACCAAGTAGGATTTATCCCCGGGACACAAGGCTGGTTCAACACCCGTAAAACAATCAATGTGATTCATCATATCAGCAAGAGAAAAACCAAGAACCATATGATCCTCTCATTGGATGCAGAGAAAGCATTTGACAAAATACAGCATCCATTCCTGATCAAAACTCTTCAGAGTGTAGGGATAGAGGGAACATTCCTCGACATCTTAAAAGCCATCTATGAAAAGCCCCCAGCAAATATCATTCTCAATGGGGAAGCACTAGGAGCCTTTCCCCTAAGATCAGGAACAAGACAGGGATGTCCACTCTCACCACTGCTGTTCAACATAGTACTGGAAGTCCTAGCCTCGGCAGTCAGACTACAAAAAGACATTAAAGGCATTCAAATTGGCAAAGAAGAAGTCAAACTCTCCCTCTTCGCCGATGACATGATACTCTACATAGAAAACCCAAAAGTCTCCACCCCAAGATTGCTAGAACTCATACAGCAATTTGGTAGCGTGGCAGGATACAAAATCAATGCCCAGAAGTCAGTGGCATTTCTATACACTAACAATGAGACTGAAGAAAGAGAAATTAAGGAGTCAATCCCATTTACAATTGCATCCAAAAGCATAAGATACCTAGGAATAAACCTAACCAAAGATGTAAAGGATCTATACCCTCAAAACTATAGAACACTTCTGAAAGAAATTGAGGAAGACACAAAGAGATGGAAAAATATTCCATGCTCATGGATTGGCAGAATTAATATTGTGAAAATGTCAATGTTACCCAGGGCAATATACACGTTTAATGCAATCCCTATCAAAATACCATGGACTTTCTTCAGAGAGTTAGAACAAATTATTTTAAGATTTGTGTGGAATCAGAAAAGACCCCGAATAGCCAGGGGAATTTTAAAAAAGAAAACCATATCTGGGGGCATCACAATGCCAGATTTCAGGTTGTACTACAAAGCTGTGGTCATCAAGACAGTGTGGTACTGGCACAAAAACAGACACATAGATCAGTGGAACAGAATAGAGAATCCAGAAGTGGACCCTGAACTTTATGGGCAACTAATATTCGATAAAGGAGGAAAGACTATCCATTGGAAGAAAGACAGTCTCTTCAATAAATGGTGCTGGGAAAATTGGACATCCACATGCAGAAGAATGAAACTAGACCACTCTCTTTCACCACTATCTTTCACAAAGATAAACTCAAAATGGATGAAAGATCTAAATGTGAGACAAGATTCCATCAAAATCCTAGAGGAGAACACAGGCAACACCCTTTTTGAACTCGGCCATAGTAACTTCTTGCAAGATACATCCACGAAGGCAAAAGAAACAAAAGCAAAAATGAACTATTGGGACTTCATCAAGATAAGAAGCTTTTGCACAGCAAAGGATACAGTCAACAAAACTCAAAGACAACCTACAGAATGGGAGAAGATATTTGCAAATGACATATCAGATAAAGGGCTAGTTTCCAAGATCTATAAAGAACTTATTAAACTCAACACCAAAGAAACAAACAATCCAATCATGAAATGGGCAAAAGACATGAACAGAAATCTCACAGAGGAAGACATAGACATGGCCAACATGCATATGAGAAAATGTTCTGCATCACTTGCCATCAGGGAAATACAAATCAAAACTACAATGAGATACCACCTCACACCAGTGAGAATGGGGAAAATTAACAAGGCAGGAAACAACAAATGTTGGAGAGGATGCGGAGAAAAGGGAACCCTCTTACACTGTTGGTGGGAATGTGAACTGGTGCAGCCACTCTGGAAAACTGTGTGGAGGTTCCTCAAACAGTTAAAAATAGACCTGCCCTACGACCCAGCAATTGCACTGTTGGGGATTTACCCCAAAGATACAAATGCAATGAAACGCCGGGACACCTGCACCCTGATGTTTCTAGCAGCAATGGCCACGATAGCCAAACTGTGGAAGGAGCCTCGGTGTCCAACAAAAGATGAATGGATGAAGAAGATGTGGTTTATGTATACAATGTAATATTACTCAGCTATTAGAAATGACAAATACCCACCATTTGCTTCAACGTGGATGGAACTGGAGGGTATTATGCTGAGTGAAGTAAGTCAGTCGGAGAAGGACAAACATTATATGTTCTCATTCATTTGGGGAATATAAATAATAGTGAAAGGGAATATAAGGGAAGGGAGAAGAAATGTGTGGGAAATATCAGAAAGGGAGACAGAACGTAAAGACTGCTAACTCTGGGAAACGAACTAGGGGTGGTAGAAGGGGAGGAGGGCGGGGGGTGGGAGTGAATGGGTGACGGGCACTGGGTGTTATTCTGTATGTTAGTAAATTGAACGCCAATAAAAAATAAATTAAAAAAAAATAATAAATAAATAAATAAATAAACTGCAAAAGGCCAGACTCACAGGAAAAAATCTAAGAAGCCACAAGAGAAACTAATTATATATGAAGAAAATTATTAAAAATTTGTAAAACAAAAAGGCAAAATAAAACAAAACCAAAATCTAAATATATAGAAATATTTTATGTTCATGAATCAGAACACTCAATATTAAGGTGTTGATTATTTCCAACTTAATCTATAAATCCAATGCAATCCCAATCAACACCCTAGGAAGCAATTTCATACATATTGACAAACTGATTCTAAAGTTTATATGGCCAGGTAATAGATACAAAATAGACAATATAATGCTGAATATAAAAAAATAAAGTTGAAGTACTGACACCATCCAACTTAAGAATTTTCTATAAAGCTACAGTAATCAAGACAGTATGGTAGCTGTGAAATAGACTCATAGATCACTAACAGACTCTGCACAGACTCACACTTATATAGTCACTTGATTATTGACAAGAAAGCAAAGAAAATTCAATGGAGAGTAGACAGCAATTTCAACAAATGGGGCTCAAACATTTGGACATTAATATAAAAAAGAATATAGAATAGACACATTTTCACAAAAACTTAACTCAAAGTTGCTTACTGATGTAATATAAATGTAAAAACTTCTAGAAAAAATACAGAAAAAAATTACTTTATAATGATTAGTTATATAAAGGGAGGAAGAGCCAAGTGGATGAGCTCCAATGGCCAAAATCAGAATGATTTGAACAAAATATAAATAAGATGGTAATGAATTTTAACCAAAATTAAATTTGAATAAATAAATGATTTAAATCAATAAATAATAAATAGATAAGCAAGATGTCATATTGATAGGATTTGATAAGGATGGCTTTTTACCACTGGGTGGCCTTCCTAACCAAAACTCAACCCCAGTCTAAGCATGAGAGAAATATAAGAGAAGCAAGAAGAGGAGGCAGGGTTAGGTTCTGAAGAGAATCAGCGGTGCTTTTTGAGGCAACTAGTTCATGAGAAACCATTATAGTTTCTTCAGGGAGGAGGAAGTAAACTCAGGCAGGGATGAGATGACTACTTCTACTAGCAAAGAACACTTGCTGAAATTTTAGTGCTTAAGGTTCCCAGCTTCATAAGAATCCAACTTTATGTTCTCATCCCACTTTCCTGGATCCTATAGCTCCTTCCATGTCCCATTTTCTTTGACCACCTTTATTTCAGAACACTTTAACCAATGAAGCCATTTGCCACAGCTCAGGTGTATATTCATATCTAGGGTTACCTCTCCATCCAAATGAAGTAAATGACCAAAGGTACTACTCATAGGTCCATCTACTGCATGAATTTCTCCTCATAACTTCCCTTCAAAATACTCTTGAGAGAAGCTATAATGCAATGGTCCACTCTGTTAATCTTGATGCATACTTATTTCTCCTTCTGGCACATCTTTACTAGAGCATATAGGATATGTCCTGCTCACCAGATACAATTAGCATCAAGCAATAAATATAGTGGATACGTATGATGTTCTGTGGAACTTAAGACAATCAGTGATCCCTATGGACCATATTTTGACAGAGAGCAAGGAAATTAATAGTCCTAGGGATAATGCTATCTGTGGCATACAAAAGTATAATGTCTTTTATCATCCCAATTGATGAAGATTTTAAATAATAAGTTTGCTTCACCATTGCTTAAGTATCAAGGATCAATCCCAAGGAATCAAGAATTTGGGGAAAGGGGAATGATTTCAAAAGGAAAGTTGGCCCGCACAAAGGAGTCACTTATGATGTCTTTTATGGCTTTGTGACAAGTTGATTTCCTGGTGGTCTCAGAAGATATATTTAAAGAGAATACAACTGGGAATGCCTGTGTGGCTCAGTGGCTGAATGTCTGCCTTCAGCCTGGGGCATGATCCTGGAGTCCCGAGATGGAGTCCCACATCAGGCTCCCTGCATGGAGCCTGCTTCTCTCTCTGCCTGTGTTTCTGCCTCTCTCTGTGTGTCTCTCATGAATAAATAAATAAAATCTTTTAAAAATAAGAAATAAAGAGAATACAACTGTGTTGCATTTTTAAAATGAAATAAACTTGGAGGAGAGAACAATTTATCTACTTGTTTTTGTTTTCAAATGGTCAAATTTAGTGTCTAAAGAATCTACAGTCCTGCATTTCTGAGTTGTATATGTGTGTGTCAAATGGCTCCTATTGTGTCTTGTACCTCAGTGGCAACAGGAAAGACCCAGGAAAGAAGGCAAAGTTTATATTGGTCAGAGGTGAGGCAAAGTACTGTCAGTTCAACCCATAAGTACCACGAGGGCATAAAAGCAGCAGTTGTTGGCTCTTTGCAGTGACAGCATTAGCAACAGTTACTTTCTCTGTGATGACAAGAATAGCTAAGGCTATTCTGGTGAAAGACCAAGACAAGTATGCTTCTTTGTTGTGGTCCATGAGCTGAATCTGGTAATTGAAAAGTTTGGCATCCAACTTGTAAGCTGATGAAAACCAATTCTCCCATTTGTCCTCATAATTTTGTCATTGTTATTGTTGTTGTTGTTTTGGCTTAATTGCAATAAGTTAATTTTCAATTCTCAAGTCAGGAAACTAAGTCTTCTTGACTTGCAAACCAAGTCCAAATAAACACCAAGTCCCATTTTTCTTAACTATTTCTGATACAGATCCATTTTTCTCTACCTTCACTGTCTCTGCTAGTAGTCATCACCAAGAGACTCCTGAATCATCTATCCACTCCATATACAAGTTTTTAGAAAATACATGTTAAATTGATTGATTGAAGGAAGACTATACTTATGGTTTTAAACTTTGAGACCTCATTAGTGATTTTCAGTTTATATATGTAATGTTTTATTTCTGAAGGTATCAGTTTATGAGATTGGTAAAGATAAATAGGAAGTGAATACTTATGAGGCCAATATATGCAAAACATTTCTAAAATGTTCAACAGTTGATTTTCAATACAAAAATCAGCTCATAGTTTCTGCTTCTTTAAAGGAACAGTTCAGATTTTTTTCCTTTTAATATATAAAGAACTTGGGACACCTAGGTGGCTCAGTTGGTTAAGCCTCTGACTCTTGGTTTTGGCTCAGGTCATTATCTCATGGGGCCTGAGATGGAGCCTCACATCAGGCTCCACAATTCACAGGGAGTATGCCTAAGGATTCTCTCCCCCCACCCATTCAAACAAACAGATAATTAATTTAAAAAATAAAGAGCTTGATTTTGGCAATGTTCTTTGAAATAGTGTCTAACTATAACTACCCAATCTTGTCACTCAGTTATGAATGTAATAGGACATAGAATATATAGCAAGAGCAAGAGATGACAGGAAAAAAGGAAAAAAGGTGAGATGAGTGACAAAATGATAGTAATGACAATGAAGCAACAACATTAAACATCATTTTGAAATAAGTCTAACTCAGACCCAAAGGGCAACCTTATAAATAGACTAAAGATCACAAAAGGAATTTGGTATATGTACATCTAGTACCTAAACATATTTTTATTAAAGTGATCACTATTCCCAAATGTACTATAAATATTTATTTTAAAAATACATGTTAACCATTAAAAAGAAGGAAATGTTTTTATACAAACAATGTAAAGTAGAAAAGATACCTTTAGCTAAAATTTGATGCAGTGTTAACCTAGCAAGCATAAAGCACAATTCAAGCCAAATTTGAAAACCACAGGGCTATAAATTAAGTCACTGGGGGATTCATGTGGCATGCTTGTGAACCTCCAAATAGAAATCCTTTAGGATTCCATTAAGGTCTGCTATAAAATTCATATAGAGCTTCTTTAGATGGAACAAAACTGCCCCCCCCCCCCTTTAAGTCTTCACTTTGTTTTATCCGTTTTATGTTCATTTTAAAAAATCCTTTTTGGGATGCCTGGGTGGTTCAGTGATTAAGCCTCTGCCTTCAGGTCAGGGTGTAATCCTGGATCCCCCAGATCGAGTCCCACATCGGGCTCCCTGCATGGAGCCTGCTTCTCCCTCTGCCTGTGTCTTTGCCTCTCTGTCTCTCATGAATAAATAAATAAAATATTTTTTAAAAAGTCCCTTTTTATGATTAGAATTTCACTGAGTATTTTATGTAGTTGATTATTTTCATGACTTTTTATATATCACTTTTCTTCTAAATAATCTCTCACCATTTAGTGAGTAGCAATGTTATATTTACACTTTGTACATATCAAGGTTCTTTTTTTTGAGATTTCTATTCAGATACATAAAAAATGGTATTTCATAGTATTTTAAAAGTTTTCACAAAAGACACTAAAGTTTTTATCATTATCATTTGCATAGAAATAATTTGCTTTCAGCTAGCAAAAATAAGCTTCTGCATTTTAAGTTGCATTCTATAATATTTAATATATAATTCTTCAGAACTAACTTCTATTTACTAAACTTATCAAATGCAATAATTGAAATAAGTGCATGAAGGTGTATTGGGGAAAGAAGGACACAAGATAGGCTGCTTTCCCCACCACTGAACTCCTGTCAATCAAAGCTACCTATTATAGCATTATCTAAGAAATAAAAATCTGGAGAACATCACTTTTTTTTCTGTTTCCTCACCTTGTTGGTACTATTTTCCAGAATGATTCTTGTTAACCTACCCCTTATTCTGGTATCACAAAGCCCTCAAACAAAAATAATGATGAATGCAATAAAAAGTTCTGATTCTGACATCTGCCCATTAGAAGTACCATATATTTTGTAAACCTAGTAGATAGCCACTAAAATTAAGTTTTTATACACGATGAGTGGTTATTATTATTTTTGGCCCCTTTCTAGCTGTTACCTTTAGTCTATTTTTATCTAAGTTACCTTGGCCTGGCCCACAAATAAAAAGTCGTACAAAATAATAAAAGATAAATGATTTTCAACTTCTCAAATAATCAGTAAGCAGACTGCAATTGTCTAAAAATAAAATATGATTTTATACCTACAGTGCACATGTCATCTACCTGAAGAGTTGTCAGTTGACAACTTAGAACATGCATTTTGTGTTTCATTATTTAAATTTGAAGTTTTTGACTTCTACTTGTACTTTTTGACACAAATTGCACTAAATGCCATGCCTTGTAACCACATAACATTCTTTTAGATTTTTTTACTTACAAGTAACTGATTAGCCAAAACAAAACAAAAACCCTTATTTTTATGGTATCTTATAAAATGTGGTCATTTTAGTATACATTTAATTTTCCATCCAAATGTATGCATTTTATTAAGTTTTATTATAAAAATTCTACAATAAATAAAAACTATTCACAAGGATTCATAAGTATCAGACAGATCCATCTTCTTCCTATCTGTGATAGGAATATGGGAAAGGGAGCCTCCCCACATAACAGACAATGGATCCATAGAGATTCAATCACTTATGAGAAAATGCTCTGCATCACTTGCCATCAGAGAACTACAAATCAAAACCACAATGAGATACCACTTCACACCAGTGAGAATGGGGAAAATTAACAAGACAGGAAACAACAAATGTTGGAGAGGATGTGGAGAAAGGGGAACCCTCTTGCACTGTTGGTGGGAATGTGAACTGGTGCAGCCATTCTGGAAAACTGTGGAGGTTCCTCAAAGAGTTAAAAATAGAGCTACTCTATGACCCAGCAATTGCGGTACTGGGGATTTAACCCCAAAGATACAGATGCAGCGAAATGCTGGAACACCTGCACCTCAATGTTTATAGCAGCAATGTCCATAACAGCCAAACTGTGGAAGGAGCCTTGGTGTCCATTGAAAGATGAATGGATAAAGAAGATATGGTAAATATTACTCAGCCATTAGAAACAATGGAATATTACTCAGCCATTAGAAACAATGAATATCCACCATTTGTTTTGACATGGATGAAACTGGAGGGTATTATTAAGTCAGTTGGAGAAGGACAATCATTATATGGTCTCATTCATTTGGGTATATAAAAAATAGTGAAAGAGATTATAGGGAAAGGAGAGAAAATAAGTGGGAAAAATCAGAGGATGACAAAAACATGAGAGACTCCTAACTCTGGGAAATGAACAAGGGGTAGTGGAAGGAGAAGTGGATGGGGGATGGGGTGACTGGGTGACGGGCACTGAGAGGGGCTTTTGATGGGATGAGCACTGGATGTTATACACTATGTTGGCAAATCGAACTCCAATAAAAAACATACATATAAAAATACATATTTTGCCCATGTTGATAATGTAATAAATACATCATGTCTTAAAGAAATTGCTATTTTTTTGTTTTTTTAAGATCATTGTGGATCTATAAGCATTTGTAAGAAATAATACAGAGAAATGCCATGTGCCCTCTTCCCACTTCCCCCTAATGGTAATGTCTTGGAAATCTATGGTACAATATCACAACTGGTTTATTGACATTGATGTGGTCAAGATACAGAACAATTCCTTCAATACAAGATTCCCTGATGTTGCTTTTTATAGAAATACACACTTCATCCCTGCTCTCAACACTTCCTTGACCCCTGACAACTACTATCCTGTTTTCAATTTCTGTAATTTTATCACCTCAAAAATGTTATATAAGTGAAATAAAACAATATGCAATTTTGGGGATTTTTTTTTTTTTTTACTCAACATTATTCTCTGGCAATTCATCCAGATTGCTATGTGTATCTATGTTCCTTTGTGATAAATACTATTCTATGGCATAAATGTATCAGTGTGTTTACTCATCTGTTAAGGACATTCGAATTGTTTTCAGTTTGGACCAGTATGAATAAAGCTATTATAAAATTTCACGTACGGATATCTGTGTAAATATGTCTTCGTGATAAATCTTAGAAGTACAATTGGTGGATTGTGTAGTAATTATATGTGTAGCTTATTAAGAAATTACAAAACTGTTTTTGCAGAATGTCTGTACCATTTTACATTCCAATCAGCAAAATATAAGTGATTAAGTTTCTCTCTATCTTCACCAGCATCAGGAATTGTAACTATTTTTTTTTTATTTTAGCCATTTTAAATGATATGCAGTGATATCTGGTTGTGATTTTAATTTGTGTTGACCTAATAGCTAACATAATGAATATTTTTTCACGTGTTCATTTGCCATTCTTATATTCTCTACAGTGATATGTTTCTTCATGTCTTTTGTCAATTTACTAATTAGATTTTTGGAATAACTCTTCAGTTTGAGAGATCTTTATATATTCTAGACACTAAAATTTTTGTGAAATATATGGTTTGCATTTTTTTCTTCTAGTCTGTAACTTGTATTTTCCTATCCTTAATAAGATGTTTTGCTGAGCAAAAGTTTTTAATTTTGATAAAGTCCAACTTATCTGTTCTCCCTTTTGTGAACAATGTTTTTGGTGTTAAGTCTAAAAATTCTTTGTCTGAATATTTTCTCCTATGTTTATTTCTAAAGGTTTTATTATTGCTTTACAATTTATGTTTAAGCCTTTGATTCACCTTAATTTTTGTATAAAGCATAAGGCTTGCTATCTTCTAGACTGTTGTACATCTTGTTTCATACATTTGTATCACTCCCTTGACTTTATTGTTATCTAATTTCTACTTGTCTTTCTGGAATCAGTTTGGCAGTCATTTCTCCAGAAAGCCTTCAGTGAATCTCTAAATCAAGATTAGATGCTACTTATCTGTGGTTTACACCCTCCATTCTTCATCTCATCATGGTGTATATTATGCAATATTAAATTATCATCCAGTTTACATGTCTTTTTTTTAATATTTTTTTTATTTATTTATGACAGTCACACAGAGAGAGAGAGAGAGAGAGAGAGAGGCAGAGACACAGGCAGAGGGAGAAGCAGGCTCCATGCACCGGGAGCCTGACGTGGGATTCGATCCCGGGTCTCCAGGATCGCGCCCTGGGCCAAAGGCAGGCGCCAAACCGCTGCGCCACCCAGGGATCCCAGTTTACATGTCTTTATTGTTTTGTAAGATCTTTGAGGAAAGGGGACATCTCTGCCTTCTTCATTTATCCCCAGTGCTCAACACAAATTACTACTCAGTAAATATTTATTGAATGAATAGGTGAAAAGAGGTCCTTCTCCTTATACAAATCAAAGAATGCAAATATATGTTTGTGATTGCCTGCTAGTCTCAACCTTCTCCACAGATACCCCCAAATCTTGCTCAATCTTCACTACTACATAGATGATCTAGAGCTATCAATAGTAGTACAATATATTTTCAACATCTACCACCAAATTACATTCTAAGCTATTTATAGGTTACTGTATTGCCCTTTCTTAACTTTATTGAGGTAGCACCAGAAGTGGAAAATAAATTTTATAGACATTGTACTACTTAACTCTTCTTATCTTTTGTATTTCCTTCAAAATAAAAGATCTTTGGTAATAAAAGTGAAAGCCATTTTGACATTTTGATTGCAACTCTCTCAAATCTATCTCTTTTAAAGCAGTTTATGAAAATTTAGGTCCACTATTGCCTAGTTTCAATTAAAATACTTAACATCCATCAGGAATTCATAGTTTTTCTACTTAATGGTCATCCAGATAAATAGTATATAGTTTGCAGTTATCTTTAAATGATTAATCTTTATTTTCCACATTTTACCATTAAGTTAATGCATAAATCAGTGTAGATTACCCAGGGAAATCCTATTTAACAAGCTTAAGCAAAAATGAAATTTGGTTAACATAAGTAGAAGGCCAAGGGATGACACTGACTTTATTATGAATTTGTGATCCAGAGATCCAAATAATAACACTGGTCATTCTCTCTGTCTCTGTTTCTCTATCTTGAGATTGCTTGCCCAAGTTTACTTTGACTTTTTAAATTGCCTTTCTCTATTAACTTTGTTTTTTGGACACATTCTGCCTATGAGATACTAAGGTGGATCTCAGAAATTATAGACTACATACTGCTCATAATCCAGAGACATAGTTCTTTCTTTAAACACTTTAGAGCTAAATGCATAATAGATTTCTCTTCTTTAAGATTTATTTATTTATTCATGATAGAGAGAGAGGCAGAGACACAGGCAGAGAGAGAAGTAGATTCCTCACAGGGAGCCCAATGCAGCTCAGGATCACGACCTGAGCTGAAGGCAGATGACCAACCACTGAGCCACCCAGACATCCCCGTAATAGATTTCTTTATTGTTTGGTAATGTTAGGTGTCTCATGATCAGACAATCTGGAGTCTCATGCTTTTCTCAGTGATCCAACTGGTATCATACCAGGTAGATATTATAATCATTTCAATAGACCTACATAATTCAAAAAGTGTAAGTTTCCCAACAGGAAAAGAGGTGCTAGCACACAAACATGAAATAAGTCTAATGCAAAATCTTCTCTCACCAAACTCATATCTCAGTAAATTTGATCAGTATTTTGTGTCTAAATAAGGTATCCATTCTACTTCTTAAATCAGTACATATGTCTAAGCCCTTAATTAAAAAAAACTTAGCTGATACACATTTTAGCAGATACATACAAAGACTGACATTAAAGAAAATTTTGAGTTGCATATATATCCAATTAAATCCAAACGATTCATTATCTTTAAATAGTGTATTGTTATTATTATGAGATAGTAGTTAGTAATAATTATTGATAGAATACAATAAAGTGAAATTAGGCTTTAATTTTCAAGATGCTCAATTATGTCATATATTTAGAATGTAAATTAAATAAATAGACTATCATTCTAATTTATTCAATTGTTCATTTAATTAAAAGGAAGACTGTAATCTCCACATTGCACATGGAATTGGAAATACACAGTCTCCTTTCCATATTAATAATCACTGCCTACATAGAATTCCCATTTCTAACACTTCAGATATTGATCAATATATATATATATATATATATATATATATATATATATACTAGCAAACTGCAAAAGAGGCAATAAAACACATGTCAAATTAAACTATTCCAATAATTTAGAAAGACAAACTAAAGGTATTTGATATTTTCAACATGTTTTTGAATCTAGTCAACATGCTTTTTTTATGTTATATCACACAGAAAATGGATAGGGTTGGCTTTCAATTCACTCCCTCCATTAAGTCAATCAGTTGGACAACACAATATCATTAAAAGTGAGACCCCAAATCTAAGCCACAAACCTAGGAAAAGCCTCAGGTGCTGACAGATTTCCCATCAATTCTTATAAAACCTGATTGTGGCAATTATCTCTAACATCAGAGTCTTTTCAGAATTTTTTAAGACCAGAATTATGTCTCAAGACATGAAAACTCCCTTGATCCCATAATCCTTAAAAAGATGACAAGGTAGGAACAATTGGGGGATTTTCATCCTCTTTTACTCTCCTGAATAGAGAGTACAAGATTGTTTCCAAGGTTTTAGCTACGCACCTCAATGATATCATTCCTGCCCTCATACACTAAGATTAGGAAGGATTCATCCTGGGTAGCTCTAAGAACATAATACCTGAAAGATATTTCCATTTAATCCATCAGTCACATCTCCCCAAAATCATAATACCGATGAATCAGTAACTGTTTTTAAAGGGAAATAAATAAACTTAATAAAAAGCCTTTGGGTGATCTTGTTCACCCCATTAGGTTGATCTGCTCATAGAAAAGATTTAAATCTCTAATTTGCTCATTATGCTTCAATGCTCATCTTACTTCCAGCCAAATTACCACAGCTCTCCTGCCATCTGGTCATCATTCAACTGTTGTTTTTCTGGTGTCAGGGAAATTTTAAACACACAGAAAAAAGGCCCTAAGGGATTCTGAATGGTTAGTGTTCATGCTAAACTCAGATTTCTTAGCTAAAAAAAAAAAAAAAAAAAAAAAAAAAAGAAGAAGAAGAAGAAGAAGAAGAAGAAGAAGAAAGAAAAGAAAAAAAAAAAAACAGTAGTGTGGGAGGATTTGGAATGCTGACCACTATGATTGTTTTTATCATGAAGATCAATGATCTTACTATTTTGGCCAGTAGTTTGGGTCAGGATTATTTAAACACTAATATCTGTATCATGAGGGGAATTTATTGATTACAACCACTAATCAAATATCTAGTATTAACTCATTTATTCATTCCTTTATTTAATAACCAATTAGAGACTGCTTACCATGACACAGAATAAGGCATTATAGATATAAAGATGAATGAAACACAATCCTGATTCTGAACTAGTGAGGAAGTATAGATTTAAGTCATTACAACTACATTACAGTAGATGACAATTAAAGCCATTATTTCATAAGAAGTATACTTTTCATACCTGTTACCTCCAAAAATTAGTTTTTAGGACCTCAGTCATCCAATTGTTCAGTTAATGTGGAATAAAAAAAAAAACAACCTCATATAGAAACTCCAGCTGAGATAAATTCACTTAAAAACTCTCTCACCTACAACCAATAAAGTTGATACAGCTAGCATGTTTGTAGCCTAAAATTAGACTTGATTGTCTCAAAATGTTTTTGATTTATATAGAAAGAACACCTCTCTCTAAGCTGATCAATATACGTATCTCTAACAGTGACTCACCTGCATAGATTACAAAACTGTACTTAATTTGAAAATGTGTGTTAATTGGATTTTTAACCATTTCTTTCCTACCCATGCCTCCTTTAACACAATAAACTAATCAAGAAATGTAGGGAAGATGAGATTTCCCCAAAAGGCAAAAAACTAGATAGAATACTCAAGGAACTTTCAGTTTGAGCTGGAATGATATAGAGATCATTATGGAGATGTTACTGGAATAAAAGCTGACTGATGAATCTAGGGAAGACAAACATGATGGTTAGTCCCAATGGTCAATGTTAGGGAAGATATTTGGCCAAATAGTACAGTATAGGTCAAAGTTTTGCAATCTGTTTTCTGTGTTGTAGTTGACCAGCATAAGTATTAATGCTCAAGATTTGATATAAAATAGGTGCCTATTTAAGAAGAAATTTTGGTTCCTAAAATCCGTAGTCTGCACCCAAATGCCTGGTAAACAGCCCTATGTTTACTACCCAGTTATTTTTCTTCTAAAATATTCTTTATCTAAAAGTTATCATTTTTATAAGATATTCTTTTCCTATTGTTTTGTATATTCTTCTTTATCCCTATCAACTTCTCAGCTCACAATTCTAGGCCTTTGTATAATCTGGCTTCAACTTCTTTGTCCAGCCATACCTCTTCTTTTTATTGTAAACACTATTACCTTACCAAACTAACTAAAAATAACTCAAATACTATTTAATTTTTATAAACACCAGTTTTCTGCCAAAATATCTCCTCTCGTGACATTTTTGTCCATTTATTTCCTTCACACTGAAGATAATGTATTACACCATGTAGGAAGTTTTTAACAGATTTTCTCTTCCTAAAGAAAGATTTCTTCTCCCATACAAATGACCCAACATGTATTTTTAGGGTACTACTTGCTACTGTAGCAAACAAATTCTAAGATTTCAGTGGCATAATATAGTAAATGTTCTTTCTTATGTCATCTGTCAAATGCAGATGTTCTTCAACAGCTGGCAGTTTTCCCTCCATTAAGTAGTTCCTTTTTTGTATAGCTTCATTATCGCATTTAGTCTTACAGCTCTTTGTAACCAGGGAATGAAAGAAGAGTGCAGATTTTCACCCATCTTTTAAAAACCCTGATTCATAAGTGACACTATCGGTTTCTGTCTCATACCATTAATCAGAACAAGTCATATAACTACATCTGGGTACAAAGGAGACTGAGAGATTCAGCTCCCATTTGGGCACCCATCTTCCAGTGACAACTCCACACCATGGAAGAAAAAGATGAACATTCAGTGGGCAGCTGTCTTTACCATACCACTGTAATAATACTTTTCCCACTAGTGATGCCTATAACACTAAACAATTAATAAACATTATATGAACAAATATTTTATTATTTATAACAGCATATTAGTATATTACTAGATTATGTAATTATCTAACATTATTTCCTATATAATACTTGTTTCATTAATATTAATAATGTTAATAGCTAACACTTTTTGATTATTTATTACAGGATAGAAATTATATCAAGCCTAATTATTCCTCAATTGAATTTTATGGAGTAGGCATTTCATTAGCTTTATTTTATACAAAAAGAATATGATAGCTTAAAAGGCTTGGGCCACTTTCTAGAGGTCACACTTAGTAATCTGTACTTCTAACCTTTTAATACAAGTACTATGACTCAAGAATTCATAGGCTTATGTTGTTTACAAATCTCTTTTGACTCTCTTCCTTACTAGACTATAAATTCTTCAACAGTAGTTGTGATTAAATGGTTTTTGTTTCATAGCTCCCTGCTCTATGCCTGGCCTATAAAAAAGATGTTAAAAGTTTTGAATTAATGAAGATGAGGGATCAAAATGCACATTTCAGTAAGAGGAATACGTAGAGAATTTTGAGAACACAGAGAAAGGCAGCCATGTACAGAGGCTTACAGCAGAGATAGGAGACAGTTAAAATGGAAAAATGACATTACAAAAGTTCAAGTGAGAGACAGTACATGTCATAATGGAAAATGTATTAGAAATCAGGCAAAAATGTAGTCATTATTAAAAGAGATATTGTAAAATTTGGTGACCAATAAGATGTGGGAAGTGAGAAAATGAGAAGAATCAAAGCTGGTAAAATTGAGTTAAGAGTACAATTAACTAAGACAGAAAAAAAAAAAAGGGAAGGTGGAAAGTTTCAAGTTAGATAATCATTTCAATTTGGGATATACTAAGATTTTTCCTGAGATATACTGATGTTTATGTTCTATAGACATGGAGCTTAAGAAATGAAGCCATTTATCTGTGAATATTTAAAAGTAGATGACATAGCCTAAAAATAGCTCTGGGAAGTAGTGGCATTTATAAATAAATGATAAAAGACAAGTTAATAAAAACACAAGACCAGTAAAAGAGGTAGGAAGAAAGTTACAAGTGATTTTTTAAAATACACCTATAGTAGTTGATGTTGCAATGAGAAATGAAGAAAAAGGGTTGAAACTTATCCAGATTTATCCAAAGGTTTGAACACATATGGAAACTTTAAACAGTGTGGTATCTATAGATAGATATGTGAATGAAAGAACAATAGTTTAAAGTAGGAAATCTTGGAAATATTTTCAAAATGAAGGGAAGAAATGGAGTAGCTGGATGGTACCCAGGAAGTGGAAAGGTATAAATGAAAAATGAAAAAAAAAAAAAAGAAAAATGAAACACTCAGAGGTGGCTAGAACAAGACCTAGATACAAGAGACTGGTTGTTTGTTTGTTTGTTTGTCTTTAGAGAGAGAGAGAGAAGAGCGTGCATGCATGCACACACAAGGATGGGGAAAGAGATGGAGGTAGAGCAAGAGAAAGAATTTTAAGCAGGCTTCAGGCTCAGCATGGACTGTGACATGGGGCTTGGTCTCTCAACCCTGAAATCATATCTGAGCAGAAACCGAGAGGCAGATGCTTAACAAACTGAGCCACCCATGGACCTCAAGGCTCTTCTTTTTCATTCCATTCTAACCTAGGAGGAAGGAGGTAGACACAAATCTTCATAGCTATATGCTTGGAAATGGAATGATAGTTTCAGTAAGAGTCTCAGTATTCTTCTCTTTTCTCTCTCAAGTCATACTGGTATTTGCTAAGTAAGGTGGTGTGTCATAGGAGATTGGAAGCAAATTATGGGGATTAAGTAGATCAAAATAGACATGAAGAGTAAGAAAGAAATATAATCACTACCCAACTTTTTACTTATCAATTGTAAGCACAATTTCCATAGCATGGAAGTCTGTATCTCTTTCTAGGGTTGTCCCAACAAAGTATCACAAACTGGGTGGTTTAAACAACAGCAAATTATTGTCTCACAGTTTGAGAGGCTAAAAATCCAAGATCCAAGTGTTGGCTGAGTTTGTTCCTTTTAAGGGGTGTGAAGAAGGATCAGTTTTCTGCCTCTCTCTGAACCTGTGGTGGTTTGCAGGCAATCTTTGATGTCTCTTGGCTTATAGAAGCATCACTCTGATACCTGGCTCTTTCTCTCATAGTGTCCCTGGGTGCCTGTCTGTATCCAAATTTCTCTTGTTATAGGAACAATAGTCGGATTAGGGGGTATCTTACCCTAGTATGACCTTATCTCAACTAATTACATCAGAGTGACCCTAGTGGGTGTTAAAGCCTTAACATGAATTTTGGAGGACACAATTCAATAACAGAGTAACACCATGGTGTGTTGTGATGGCAACCATGGAGAAAAGCATTTTCTTAGCCTAAGATAAAAATTGTTTTTATGTTATTTTAAATGCTTGAAATTTGAAAATTTTATCAAAACACAACTTAACTGCTCTCATATCAGGAATTTCCAACTGTCACAAGCAAAGACTATTTTCAATTTTCATAATACTCAACTTCCCTGTGCCAGTTGACATTCTACTTTTTGAAACCCTATTTCTCCCACTTATAGGATAATATCATTTCTCTCATTCCCCTCTCATTTCTTTTGCTCAGAAATTATCAGGATTTTTTTTCTTCTTAATCTTTGAAACATGCCCAAATAATCTGTTGAAACTCATAGATTTATTTTTTTTTAATTCTGTGGACTCCAACATCTTTATCTCTAGGCAAACTTCATTTCTAAGTTCCAAATAGTCACTCCTGATGACTTCTAATCATTAAATTTTAGTATTGAAAACAGAACTCAGAATTATTTTCTCTGATATCCTCTTCCCTCAAACTCTCCAAAAGCATCTACTTTACCATATAATTTTCTTGTTGGTTTTAACAATACTGTCATTATCTAAGTCTCTCACATCTGAAACATCCAGATATCTTTATTTCTCATTCTCCATAATCTAATTAGTTGTGAAGCAAAGTAAATCCTACCACCATAATCTATATCATATTCCTATACTTTGTACTAGACATCATTCTGAGATCCTTATTATTCCCTATGCTTGTTACTAAAACAACTTCATACTAAGTCTACTTATTTTCTATTATTAGCCATTATTTCTTAAACTGAGACCAAATTTAAGCTCTGAAGGAGAGAATAAATCATACTTTTGCTCATAAATAGCCAATGACTTCATATTAGATTCTGAATTAAGATTATTCTTGTCAATATATTTTCATTAGCTACATTATATTGCCTTTTGTTATATATCTGATATTTATTTAATTTTCAGCACAATCCTATGAATTTGAATGTGTGTGTTTACATTTTAAGGATGGTTAATGAAGATACTTAATATCCCCAAGGTTCTACATCTATTCGTGAATTTAAAAATGTTTATGTAACACTTACCTAGTGTTGGGTCTTGTGACTAGCACTGAGATTTCAATGATAAAAAGACAAACATTTTCTGTTTTCATGGAGCTTCCATTCTACTGAGGGTGACAGGAGATTAGTGTACCCAAATTAAGTAAAGTGAATACAAATTTGTGTAAGAACCATGAAGAAAAAAATGGCAAAATAAAGCATAGTTTTGGTAGTAATATGGAAAATGAGACATTACAGAGGGTGGGCAGGAAATCACTCTGAACAGGCAATAAATAGTATAAAGCCAAAAAAGTGAAAAGTATCATGACATGGGAACATTAAGGAGAAAGAATATTCCTGCGAAGGAAACGTGCAAATGTCCTGGCAAGGATAGTATTTGATGTTAGAGGAAATGTGAGAATGAGATGGCTGAAGCATGATAAAAATAGATAACACTGGAGATAGTGATAGAACCAAATTCTGCAGAGTTTTGTGGTCAATGGCAATTTGTTAGGATATAGTAGAAATTAAGTATGTATGCTAATTATGTGACATGATGGAAGCATTAGCTAATGCTACAGTCATAATGATATTGCAGTATATAAATTCATCACATCAACATGTACACCTCAAACTTGCATGGCAGTATATGTCAATTATATCTGTGTTTTTGTTTGTTTGTTTGTTTGTTTGTTTTTAAGAATCTATGCTAAAAGCAGAGAAGTCACTGAATGGTTTTGAAAGATGGTCTGAGATGACCCATTAAATATATCAAGAATGTTACTTCTGTTTCTGTATAGAGAATGGATTTGGAGATGGGAAAGCATAAAAGTAGAATCTCGGCAGTGGTTTGTAGACATTATGGCAGCTTGGAATAAAATGGTGAGTCAACTATTGTAAATCAGCACTCAGCTTAATCTCTGTTCCCTTTTATGCCCTCCTCTGTCTAGACTAGCCTTGGGGGAAGTACATTTTCTTGGAACTTTAACATCAGCGTTCTAATTTGATTATTTAAAAAGAAATACATAAAACTGGGAAGACAAAGGAAAAGAAAGTTCTTTTTTTTTTTTTTTTTAACAAAAGCGATGGTGACAAGGCTAGCACAGAATTAATCGTGACAATGGTAGAGCTAATGTAGCCTACACAGAATGATTGTGATTTTTTTGAAGTTTCCACAGAATCTATAGTCCCCTATCTCCAGCATGGGCTGTGGGCATCTATGATTTTAGCAACAGGTTTGGGCATTCAACCTCAGTGCCTATGTGACCCTTACTTTCATTCCTCTAGCTTTTCAAAAGCTTTTTGTCATATTAATCATATTGAATTATTTTTCTGATTGCACACTAATTCACATGTTAATAGCAGATGATAAAGATTATTTTATAGTTTTATTACATGTAAAAATTCACAGAAGTTTCTGACTTTAATAGATGTGTGAGATGAAAAAAAGAAAGAAAAAGGAATGCCATCTTAGATATTTACTTACACAGATGGAAGCATAGATTATCTATTTAATAGAATAGAGATAACCTGGAGAATTAGGTTTTACAAAGGTATAGGACAGAAGAGTTAAGCATTTATGTTTCTTTTTTTTTCTTTCAGATTTTCAGACAAGGTGTAAAATAAGTGATTGCATAACAGACATTTGAGGAGACAAATTAATGAGTGACCACCCCAGAAAAAATAAACAGAATACTTGAAGGGAGACTGTTTACTATATACAAAGAAACAAGAGTCAAGTGTGAGAATGTTAGCATAAAATAGCAAAGTGTAAATTTGACATAGGCAATTTTAAAAAAAGAAAGATTTTGTAACAAATGCAAAAGTTAAAATTAAGAATAATTGAAGCATTAAACAAAGGTTGGACAAGGTTAAAGACAGAATTCAAATATCTGTAATTAAGTGTGAAGAGAAAGAAATAGAACCTATTAGGAGTGTGAATATATGCCAGAGAATAGAGGCAGAGGCATAATATATTCAGGCAAAATTTCAAAAGAAGAGTAAAGAGAGAAAAGGACAGAAACCATAACTGAGGAGATGATCAGGGATCATTTTCCCAAAATGGATAATGTACACCAATCCACAGTGCTACATAGCTCAAAGAATTATAATGTAACTTTAAAGAATCTATTATCTATGCAGTGAAATTACAGAGAACTACCCCCACAAAAATAAAGATATATAAAAGGTATCTAGAAGGGGAAAAAAGTTTCTCTCACAATAGCAATTGGCAAACACCTGATTTCTCAATATCTACAATGGACCCAGAAAAAATAACTGCCAATCTAGAACACATTCATGGGCAAAATTATCCTTAAATAATGAAAGGGAAGCATAAGCTTCTTCATACAAATAATAACTGAAAGAATTTATATCAGCAAACTAATAACAAAAAAAATACAAAAGAATGTTATTTAGGCAAAAGGAAAATGGTCCTAGAGGAAAACTTATAGAAGAAGAAAGAAATAAAATATTTTAAACACATTTTTACATGTTCTATATAGAATATATATTTGCATTTTAATGACTTGTTAAAACATATGTTGTACTATGTGTGTATTTTTATTTTTATATAATTGTTTATAATTTCATTTTATATATAAATATTCTATATGAATTAATGTATACATTTATTTGTATTTATTTACATATATATTTACATATACATATGTTTTTATAATAATATTTTATATAAATTTATATATTATGTATATATGTATATTTTATGCTTTCTGTTGTCTTATAGCTGGGATTATGATGAGACCTAGAATTAACCTGACAACCTCTTCTAAAGAAGGGTTAGATATGGGACTAGAAATTGGTTAATGATAAAATACATCATGACTCATCTATCATGACTCAGTTACCCAAGTGCCAGTTGGAAATCTTGGGAAAATGATGATGTGCAAATACTAGAAATTTTACTAGTAAGTTCAAACACTAAATCTAGCCAAACTTATTTGGTTACTGAATGTTGCTAACTAAACATTCATTATAAAGAAGGGATTATACACTTTTTTCATACCATGAAAAATCATCTCAACACATCGTAAGCAATGATATATTAACTGGTAGGAATAGATGCAGGACAAAACCTGAATGAAGAATATAAAAAAATTGTACTCTGGAAAACTCTCATACATACCCACTGAATGATATACAACAGGTAAATTTCTAGGCATTCAGCCAGTGGGAACTTGAGGTATTATAAATTGAATATTTAAGTCCATGAAAATTAATTTTTAAAATAATTATCCATCTCCCCCTATTCACTGCTAGATACATTCTTCACATTTATCCAGAATGTTTTTTTTTTAAATACAATTCTAACCCTGTCATGTCTTTGCCTAAAATCTTTCATTTCTATCGTGACTCAAAAATCTTTGAGTTCTCTAGAATAACAAAAAGTCATTTTTCATTTCTAATTCCCTCAATCCTCATCTTTTGCCACAGATTTGTAGGATCTCATGAAATTTAGTCACACTGAAGTACTCATTGTTTCTAAAACTTTTCTTAACTCCTGCAGTGCCTTGGTGTTTCAACAGGTTAAGGGTCTAACTACTTTGGGTCAGATCATGGTCTCAGAATCCTGGGATAGGGCTCCATATGGGGATTCACACTCAGTAGGGAGTCTGGTCAAGGATTCTCTCTCTCCCTCTCCCGCTGCTCCTCCCCTTTGCTATGTCCTTTCGCCCTCTCTCTCAAATAAATAAATAAATCTTTAAAACTTTTCTTACTCTCCTTCCTCCCTTGAGCCTTTGCATTGATTGATCTTTCTTTAACCTCCCTTTCTATCATTTTACTTGGGAAACTACTTTATTCCTTAGTGTTCTGCTAAAACATGGTACCCTCTGTGAAGAAGCTCTATGTGACTTAGTCAAGATGGCTCTCTTACATAGTACAAAAGTATAGTGTGCATAGCTCATAATAATTATCACTTTGTACATCAACTTTCTACTTGAAAGTCTCCCTCCACCACATGTCTATTAATGTATCAAGGTAAGGTATCATAACAGTTTTAAATAGCTGTTAAATAATAAATGGTTGAATAGAAAAAGAATATTGAAGAGAGATGTTAGATATGAAAATAAATTGAAAGGTGTGACCAGGATCCTGGTTTGTATAGAAAATAATGAAATTTAATTAAGTGATTAAAATGTTAACTTATCTGCTTTAATAACATAAAATTTATTTGAAATCTAGAGTATTTTTGTTGAATAATATATATGAAAATATATATTAAAAATAATATATATGAAAAAATATATGTGAAATATATATGAAAATATATTTTGTTCTATATTTTTATATATTAAATTTGTCTTGTTATGCTCCTGATTTATTCTTTCTGAGGATATAAAATAATTATAAAATTTTCTTAATATTCTGTAAAAATATACATAGTATATTAGTAAAATATTATGTAGTTAGTATATATACATATAGTATACTTAATATACTATTTTTAATATATATGTGGTAGTTTTTCACATACTTATCTAATAATTCTATCATATGTGCATTTTGGATATGTTTCTAGGGATTGATTGATTTTTTTTTTCCACAGTAAAGGCAAAATTTCCCTTTGTTTGTTTTGTCTGATAATTTCTGGTTGGATGTCAGGCACTGTGTTATTACCTTTTTGAGTCATATTTCTTTAAATCCACTTTAAATTTTAAAAATCTCTTCAAATATTTAAGGCTTTATTAGAACAGTTTGATCTTTGAAGCATGCTTTTAAACTTTATTAAGAGGATTCAGGACAACTTTTAGTCTAAGGCTAATATTCACTACTCTCTATTACTGAGACTAGATATTTCTGAGGCCTTCACTGGATATCCTAAGATTCAGCAGATTTTCACACTCTGGCATGAGAACACAAATATTCCTGGCCTTGTGTGAAGACTGTTCCATTAATTTCTCTTTATGAACTTCAGCAGTATCTTTACGTGCATCTGAAGTTCAAGTGAAAAACCTCATTTCCCTGTAATACTCACTCTGTGTAGCTTTTACATCTATGGTACTCAGCCTTATTAAATAAGGCAGGAAAGACTTTCATTCTTAACTCCAAATTCTGGCTTCTTACTGGAAGGAGATGACAGGATTTTGCTTGGAATATATCTGTGCACCATAGCTTGTAATATGTCTCTAGACCATAAGGTAGGGCAGTTGTAGGGCTTATCTCAAATAATTCTTTCTCTCAAACATCACCATGCTTGAGTTCCAATGCTTGAGTTCCAATGTCTATGAACTATTGTTTGACAAAAGATACCAAGTCACAAATTCAAAAATCTCAATAGTCTCCAAGTAAGATAACAAAATCATACCTCAGCAAATTAAAGTACATTTTTTTGAAAATCAAAGACAAGGGTAAAATCTTAAAGGATTCTATTAAAAAATGCAGTAGATACTATAAAGAATGAAGCACAAAAGAAAGGTAATCCCATGGATAAATTCAAAGGATATTGGCATTACAGAAAAATAAAACACTTATGCAATTTAAAATGCATGATAGTATTAGGAAATAATTTAGTGGTGGGAATAAACAAAGTTAAAATGCTCTACAATCTATGAGTTTTACTAAAATTAGTAAAATTATAATTGTATTAAGCATTAAAAGGCCAGGGATACAAGTCATATTATCTAGGCTGAGCTCAAAATATGGTAAGAGAATTGATTAACTGGCAAGGTAATAGAAAAAGAAATAATATAATTTGAAATACTAATCCTACAGAAACTAGAAAGGAGAAAATAAGAAACTTAGGTTAGCGGGAAAAAGAAAGCTAATAATAAAATAGTAGACTTAAAGTAAAATAAATACAGCATCCAATTAAAGACAAAATTTATCATATTAAATTTAAAAAAACTAAAATCAATTATGTGTTTTTTTATAATGGACACTCCTTAAATACAAAATAAGAACATGAAAATAAAATAATGGGAAACTGTTTACAATATACATAGTAGGTAAAATAACATAGCAAAATACATAACAAAATACATAACGAAACTTAACTTCACAAAGTAAACTTTATAGCTGGGAGTGTTACTACAATTAAGAGGGGAATTTTATGATAAGAAAAATATGAAATCACAAAAAGTATGAAAATTTCTAAAAATGTCGAGTATCTAATAGGTAGTCTCAATTTATAAAGTAAAAATAAAAGTCTAAAAGGAAAAATAGACAAACTCCAAATTAAAGATAGTGGAAATCTTAACATACCCTTCTTGGCAACTGATAAAAAATCACTGAAGGCTGAGAAACACTTTAAAAAATTGAAATTGGAAAATTGTACCAAAAAAGAAAAACCCAAAGAAAAAAAAAAAAAGAAAGTGTTCATCTTTCCAAGTATAAACACAATGACAAGATAGGTCATTTGCTGAAACATACCATATATAACAAAGGACTGAAATAATACACATAATCTTTATTATACATATTAAATGTACATATTAAATATAACATTGAAATTAATAACTAAATGGTAAGTGGAAAGATTCTGAATGTTTGGAAATTAAGAATATAAGTGAATAATTCATGGGGCAAAAAGGAACCAAAATAGATTTAAACTTTTTGGACTAAATTTAACAACAATATGGCATATAAAAATGTGAGATGCAAGAGTAGCAGCACTTCTAAAGACACAATAGCCTGTAATAAATGCATTAGAATTTAATCAATTTAAATTAAAATAAGCATCTTTCAAAAAAATAGAATTGCAATGTAAGCTAAAGGGAATATAGTAGATAGAAATAATAAACATAATACAATATACAAACAAAATAGGACAAATACAATAGAGAAAATTAATAAATAGTTGACTTTTTAAAAAACTAATACCTAACACAATACATTCTTCTCAAGACCAACCAAAAAGAATATGAGAGTAAAAAAGTAAAGAGGAACAAATATATAATATCATAAATGGCTTTTACAAAGGGGTATCAATACAAATCTTATAGACATTATATAGATGAGAGAATTTTATAAAACTTATTCAATGATTTGGAAAATTTAGATAAAATATGCGAGTTTTTAGGCAAAAATAACCAAGACTTCTGAAAAAAGAAGACATCTAAATGGTAATATGAGAGAATATTAAAGAAACTAAATGAATAATTTAAAAATCTCCATTGATGTAATCTCCAGATACCATTGATTTACCAATAAATTCCTCCAAGCATTTGATAAAGAAATCACACCCAAGTAACAAGTTCTTCCTGAAAACAAAAGAAAAGAAAACTTTCAAAATAATTTTATGAAGCCAGAATGATCTTGATACTGACAAGGACATTAAGAAAAAGAAAAATTTCAAGCTAATGACTATAATACTAACTATTAATCTATTGATGTATTAACAAAAGCTTAAATATAACATGACCAAGTTGAGTTATCCTAAGAATGTAAGGTTGCCTTGACAATTGAAAAACAGTAAA
Source organism: Canis lupus baileyi (assembly GCF_048164855.1). NCBI lineage: Eukaryota > Metazoa > Chordata > Mammalia > Carnivora > Canidae > Canis > Canis lupus. Next base: position 29,812,782 of record NC_132862.1, read on the forward strand.
ATTCATTATGTTAAGAATAAAAGAGAAAACATTATGATTATTTTAATTGGTAGTAAAAAGCCAGGTAAAAAATTAACATCTACTCATAATAAATATTCATAACAAAGCAGGGATAAAATAAAATTTTATTAATTTAATATATTATTTCTATAAAAATTCTATAACAAATACCTAACTTAATAGTAAAATCTTGTAGGGACGCCTGGGTGGCTCAGTGGTTGAGCATCTGCCTTAGGCTCAGGGTGTGACCTTGGAGATCCGGGATCAAGGACCACATCGGGTTCTCTGCATGGAGCCTGCCTCTCCTTCTGCCTATGTTCTGCCTCTCTCTCTGTCTCTCATGAAAAAAAAAAAAAATTTAAATAGTAAAGTCTTGTAAATTTATATGTAAATTTATACTCTGAAGTTGAGGAAAACTTCGCGTATGTCCACTCTTACTATTTCAACATTTTACTGGAGTTGTTAGATTATAAGTCAAAATATTATGAATAAACAGACTAAATTTATAGAGATAGATAAATAAGACAGACTTTGAAGAGGAAAGCAAAAATAAAACTCTCATTATAGGTAGAATCATACCTGACAATACCCAAATATTTATAAGGAAAGAATTATAAAGTATCAGGAAGGTGTGAATTACTCAATAATCTTTATGGAATATTGCTTATTATTTGTTAATGGGCGAAACTAGTGCTGCACCTCGCATTTGAGGAAATAAATTCCAGATGGTTTGGATATGTTAAGTTTTAAATATTGGATATGTTAAATGTTAAAAACTATTTTAAAAGTTCAGTTTCTGGTTCCAGAAGTAAGCAGCTTAGATACTGCCATACTATACTAACAAGTAAAAAGCTGAATAAACTGAAAAACAAAAACAAAAACAAATTTTTTTGGATCCAAAATAGAGAAGAGGACACAGGGCAAACAATTACCCCCATGACTGAAAAGACAGACAAATGAATATAGGGAATCACCAGATTCTAAACTCTAAATATAGAGTTTACCAGAGTAGAGATGCACACAAAGAAGCTATGCAAGAACCAATGTCAGGTCAGAAAATTTGAACTGTAATTGAATTGAATTATACAAGGCTCAGTGTGGATTTGTTAAGAATTGAAAACTTCAAGGGGATTCAGTCATAAGGGGGATATCCTCACAACATTATAAGATTTACTTCCAGGATCACAATAGGTTCCTACATTACATATCTGGGAAAAAATGATTTCATGCTTCTAGCAGAGAAAGAAGAAAAGGAAACATTTCCAAATTAATGATACCTGTTCTTAACAAGACCTGCCTTCAGGGGGAACTAGTTAACTAGACCCTCACTGGCTAGGCTATGATCAGTACCTAAATGACCTAGAGGAAGGAAATGCCCAACTCTAGCCTCTTCTATCTATCCTGCCTCACTAATGGGGAAAAAATAGAAAACAAGACAAAACCTTCTAAAGCTCTCAGTCCAGAGGCATAGGCTCACAAAAGATTGAGACCTAATTTTAGGATTATAGAATACTGTTCCTTCACCCACACTTCACAACACATTACCAAAAGCCTATTTATAGCAATTCTTTGTGCTCAGTACATCATGTTGAACTATGAAGAAAAATTTAAAAGGCATACCAAAAGGCAAAAAGTATAATTTGAAGAAAAAAGAGCAAGCATATGAACCAGACATGGCAGGGATACTGGAATTATCAGACTGGGGATTTAAAACAACTATGATGAATATGCTAAGGGCTCAAGGATAAAGTAGACAGCATGCAAGAATAGATGGGCCTTGTAAGCATAGATGTAGAAATCCTAAGAAAGAGCCAAAAAAAGAAATGTTAGAGAGAAAACACTGTAATAGAAGTGAAGAATGTCTTTAATGGTCTGGACAGAGCTGAGGAAGATTTCTGAGCTACAGGACAAGGAACCTGCCTCTCCATCTGCCTGTGTCTTTGCCTCTCTTTTTGTGTCCTTCATGAATTAATAAATAAAATCTTAAAAAAAGAAAACCAAAAAGTAAAGGGAACAAAGACTGCAGAAAAAAAAAATAGAAGAACAGAATATCCAAGGACTGTGGAACAACTACAAAAGGTAATGCACATATATGGACATATCAGAGAAGAAGAAAGAGAAAAGAACAGAAGAAATATTTGAAACAATAATGACTGAGAATTTCCCCAAATTAAAGCCAGACAATAAATTCTGGAAGTACATAAAACATGAAGCAGGATAAATGCCAAAAAAATAAATAAACCTAGGCATATCAATTTCAAATTATTGAAAATGAAAAATAAAGAAAATACTCTGAAATAAGCCAAAGGAGAGAAAAACCTTAACTATACAGAAGCAAAGATAATGTTTCCATCTAATTTCTCTCAGAAACTGTGCAAGCAGGAAGAAAATGAAGTGAAAAATTTAGTGTTGAGAGAAAAAAAGCAAACCTCACCAATGTCAATTTCTCTACCCTAAAAAATTATTCTTCAAAAGTGAAGGGAAAATAAAGACTTATTCAGACAAACAAAAATTGAGGGAATTTGTTGCCAAGAGATATGCCCTGTAAGAAAGATAAGAGAAATTCTTTAGAAATAAATAAAACAATACAGATTTGAACCTCAGGTCTGCATAAGGAAAAGACAACCATAGAAGGAATAAATGAAGCTTAAATAAAAAATTTTAATTTTCTTAATTTTTCTTATTTTTTCCTTTTTAAAAAAGATTTTATTTATTCAACACAGGGAGAAAGAGTGAAAGAGAGCATGAGCTGGGGGAGAGGCAGACTTCCTACAAATAGGGAAGCCAATACAGAGCTGGATCCTAGGATTTGGGATCATGACCTGAGCTGAAAGCAGACACTTAATCAACTGAGCCACCCAGGCACCCCTAATTTTCTTACTTTTAACTGACCTAACAGATAAGTTTGTTCAAAATAATAATAACAATGTGTTTTATTATGTTTGCTTATATATATGTCATATGTATTTATATATGCTTATATATAAGTGAAATAAGTTAAAACCTGATACAAAGGATCCAAGGGAGGAATTAAGATTATTTTATTATGAGAGGTATCCACACTAGTCATGAAGTTATATAATGTTATAAGAAAGTGGACTTGGATAATTATGTATATTGGAAACTCTAGTGCAATCACTAAAAAAGTTTTTTTAAAAAGCAACTGATGTAATAAGAAAGGAGGGAAATGGAATTATAAAATTAAACTACAATAATTAAATCACAATTAAAATCATATAAAAATTAAAACCACAAAGGAATAACAAGTATGGAAGATAAAAATAAGAACAAAGAACAACTGCAACAAGTAGAAAATAGTAGTACATATGATAGGTATTAATCCAACTGTATCAATGATCATCAATGATCTCTATGCACCAATTAAAAGACAGAGAAGATAAAAGTGTATCAAAAAAACAAGACTCAACTATATGTTATAGAAGAACCACTTTAAAGATAAAGACATGCATAGATTAAAAGTAAACAGATAGAGAAAGATATCCCATGCTAAAACTAATGAAAAGAAACAGGAGTAGCTATATTAATTTCACACAGAGTATCCTTAAAAGTGAGGGACTTTATCAGTTATAAAGATGAATATTATATAATGATAATGAGGTCAAATGAGAAGATATAACAATCCTTAACACATATAAACCTATTAACACAGCATTAAATTATGGGAGACAAAAAGTAATAGATTACAAAGATAAAATAGATGAATCCACTCTTATAATTGAAGATCTTAGCACTCTTCTATCAGAAACGGACAGATAGCAGGCGGAAAAATCAGTAGGTATATTGCTGAACTCAACAACACCATCAGTCAATGAGATATCTTGGATATCTATAGACTGCTTCAGCAGAATACACATTTTTTTTCAAGCAATCAAAGAACATTCACTAAGATAAACCACGTTCTGGACCATAAAACATTAACAAATCTAAAAGAATAAAAATTATACGTATGTTCTCTGACCACAACGGAATTCAGTAAGAAACCAGTAACATAAGGATAACTGGAAAATCATAAAAAACATGGATATTAAACATGCTCCCGGATAATACATGGATCAAAGGAGAAATCCCAAGAGAAATGTAAAATATTTTGAACTAAATAAAACTACAACCTATTGAAATTTGTCAGATGCAGTGAAAACAGAGGTTTGTAAGGAAATTTATAACAGTGAGACATATATTAGAAAGGAATAAACATCTAAAATTAGTTGTCCAATTCTTGCCTTTGGAAAGTTGAAGAAAAAAAAAAACACAAATTGAATCCAAAGTAAGCAGAAGAAAATAATAAGAATTAGAGCAAAAAGCAATATAATTAGAAACAGGAAATAGAAAACATCATTGAAACCAAAAACTTATTCACTCAAAAGATCAATATAATTTGTAAGGCCCTAGCAAAATTAAGAAAAAGACACCAACTGATAGTATCAGAAATGAAAGAGGAGATGCCACTGGAGATTATATGGATTAAAGGGATAATAATGGAATACTATGAACATCTCTATGCCTACAAATTTGATAGCTTCGCTGAAATGATCAATTTCTTAAAAGAATTTTCAAAGCTCACAAAAGAAAAATGGATAATTTGAATAAGTCTGTATTAATAGGCCTATTAAATAACTCAGTGATTAATAATCTTCCCAAACAGAAAACACCAGGCCCAGTTGCGTCCATTGGTGAGTTCTTTCTACCAAATATTTAAGTAATAAATTATAATGATGTTCTATAATCTCTTTTACAGTATAGAAGCAAAGGGAACACTTTCCAACTCATTCTATGAGATAAGCATTATGCTAATATCAAAACTAGACACAGATATTAAAAATAGAAAAGAAAATTACAGAGGAATATGTCTCATAAACATAATTGTATAAATCCTCAGTAAAACAGTAGCAAATCAAATCCAACAGTGTATAAAAAGAATTGTATACCACAACCAAATAGAATTCATCTTAGATTTATAAGCCTCAGTTATTGGTATTTGAAATTCAGTTAATATAATCCATCACATTAGAATCTAAAACGAAAAGTTACATGATCATACTGACACATGTAGATAGAAAAAACATTTGATAAACATAAACATCCATTCATGATAAAAATTTTCCATACTAAAAATAGACAGGAACTTTCTCAACTTGACAAAGAATATCTCCAAAGAAAAATGTGCAGCTAAAATCATAAAAATTAGTGAGAAATTCAAAACTTTGCAATTAACATCAGATATAAGACAAAGATATTCCTTCCACAACTTGTTTTTGACATCATAGAGGAAGTATTTAGCTAGAGCTAAATGCAATAAGATAAGAACAGGAAATAAAAGGTACACAAACTGGGAAGTAAAAAATAAAACTTTGTTTGCTGATGAAATAATGGTCTACTTAGCAAATCCCAAAGAATTGAGGGGAAAAAAAACTCCTGGAACTAATAAGCAATTATAGCAAGGTTGCACCCTACAAAGTTAATATACAAAAGTCAATTGCTTTCCTATATAATAACAATATACAAGTGGAATTTGAAATTTAAATACCATTCCTATTAACACCATACAAAAATTAAATACTTAGGTATAAGCTAACAGAATATTTTGGCTAACTGAATTTAAATTTTAAAGAGCTAACAGAATATGTACAATATATGAGGAAAACTACAAAACTCTGATGAACAAAATCTAAAAAAAAAGGAACTAAATAGAGGGAGACATTCCATGTCTATGAATCAGCAGGTTCAATATTGTCAAAATGTCAGTTCTTCCCATACTGATCTATAGATTCAATGTAATCGCAATCAAAATATCAACAAATTATTTTGTGGATATTGGAAAATTAATTTTAAAGTTTGCATGGACAAGCAAAATATTCAGAATAACTAACACAATATTGAAAAAAAAAAAAAAGAACAAAGTTGAGGGACTGTCATTACCCCTTCAAGAAATACTAGGAAACTACAGTGAGACTGTAGTCTCACTGTATTGGTGAAAGAGTAAACAAATAGATCAGAGGAGTAAAATAGAGTCCCAAAATAGGCCCACATAATCACTTGGTCTCTTACAAAAGAGCAAATGTAATACAATGGAGCAAAAACAGACATTTTAATAAATGGTGCTAGAACAATAGGCCACCCATATGTGAAAAAATTAATCTAGATGCAGACTCCCCATCTTTCATAAAAATTAACTCAAAATAAATCAGACTCAAATTTAAAGACCAGAACTATAAAATTCCTGGAAGATGGACAAGAAAACCTAGATGGATTTGGGTATGACAATGATTTTTTAGATACAGTAACAAAGGCATGATCCATGAAAGATTGATAGGTAAGTTGGACTTCATTACAATTAAAGCCTTCTGTTCTACAAAAATCAGTGTCAAGAGAATGAGCAAATAAGCCATAGACTAGGAGAAAATATGTGCAAAAGGTATATTTGGTACAAAATTGTTATCCAACATATACAAAAAATTCTTAAGGTTCAGCAATAAGAAAACAACTCCCCCCAAAAAATGGACCAAAGAACTTAACAAACACCTCACCAAAGAAAATATGCAGAGGGAAAATAGGTATATAAAAAGATGCTACACATCATATATCATCGGGGAAATGCAAATTAAAACAATGAGATATCATCATTATTTGAATGGTTAAAAATCAGAATACTGACAATATCAAATATTGATGAGCATATGGAACAATAAGAACTTGCATCCATCCATTCCTCATGGGAATGCAAAATGACACTGCCACTTTGGAGGACAGTTTGATAGTTCCTTTACATTTAGTAAAACGTAAACTTGCTATACAAATCAACAATCAGGCTTTTCCATATATACTCAAATATTTAAAAGCTTTTGTCTGCAGAGAAACAAACATGATTTTATAGTAGTTTTCTTCATAATTGCCCCAAATTGGAAGTAACCAAGATATCCTACAGTAGATGAAGGGTTAAATAAACTGTGGTACATCTAGACAATGGAATATTATTTAGTGCTAAACAAAGACATGAGCTATCGAGTCATAAAAAGACATGGAGGAAGCTTAAATGCATATTACTAATGAAAGAAGCCAGTATGAAAAGACTATATATTGTGTGACTTCAACCATATGCCTTTCTGGAAAAAGCATAACTATGCAGACAGTAGAAAAATATCAGTGGTTGGGGCAGAAAAGAGTGATAAAAATGTGGAGCAAAGAGGATTTTTAGGGCAGTGATAGTACTCTGTACAATATCATAATGATGGTTACATGTTGTGATATATTTGTCCAAAGCCACTGAGTGTATAACACTAAAAGTGACCCTAAACTGTGTACTTTGTGTACTTTGGTGATTATGAAGTGTCAATGGAGGTTCATCAGTTGTAACCCATGTATCTCTCTGGTGAGGGAAATGGATAACTGGGGAAACCATACTTGTGTGGGGACAATGGGAATATGAGAAATCTCTATCTTCCCCTCAATTTTGCTGTGAATGTAAAACTGCTCCCAAATTATCTTAATAAAAGTTTTAAAAATTAGTAACAGGAACTATCAAAATTGCTATGAGGAAAATTTAACTGTTATTTTGAAAATGTTGTGCAAATAAAGAAAGTATGATTTCTCCCATATGATGATTAGAAGCAGAAGTAACCTAAATATACAAGGAAGTCCATGTAATTTTTCCATATAATACTTTGCAATATCCGGGATCCCTGGGTGGCGCAGTGGTTTGGCGCCTGCCTTTGGCCCAGGGCGCGATCCTGGAGACCCGGGATCGAATCCCACATCGGGCTTCCGGTGCATGGAGCCTGCTTCTCCCTCTGCCTATGTCTCTGCCTCTCTCTCTTTCTCTCTCTGTGACTATCATAAATAAATAAAAATTAAAAAAAAATTCTTTGCAATATCCAAAATATATTCCTGAAATTTATTTACTAAATGACAGGTGGATCTGTTATAAACAAAATACAGAATACATTTGCAGATGTCATCTATAAGTATACAAGAAGCTTTAAAATATTTGCCAGTTTGTTTTTAGTGATTATCAGTGAGTGGATTTTTATGTTTCATTATCTCCTTTAAAATTTTCTTTACTGTTCAGCTGTTCTTTACTGAATTTGTATTATATAATTAAAATGTAACCTAAGTTATGCTTTTATGTTTTAAAATTCAACTACTTTAAAAGGTTGTAACAAAGCACTACTTCTTCTACCACACTTCCTTACCACAGCCTACTCACAGGATATAATACTCTTCAATTTAGTCTTTATTGTTTGTATTGCTTCATATACTTAAATATCACAGCTTTTTCGTATAAATTTTAATCCCTACTTATTTAAAAATAATAGCCAAATGAATGAAGAATTTAAGAATTTTATATCTATATGAATATGTACATAGCTCTCTTAGCTCTCTCCCTAAATCTTCTCAATATTAAAAAAAAATCACTATTTTTGTTCAGTCACTATTTAGACTTTATATAGTCAACATTTTTAATATTGGTCAGCTATAATATATATATCCATATATGTATATATATAATTTTTCCATATATTTCCTATATGCCTCTGAAAAATGTATCCCAATATTGTGATAGACAGAATGACCTTAATATTCTCCATTACATCAGGTAATTTATTACTTTCCTTTTATTTCCTCTCTTCCTCCTTTCCCTCCCTCCTTCCCTTCCTCCCTCCTTCCCTTCCTTCCTTTTCTTTCTCTTTCTTTCTTTCTTTCTTTCTTTCTTTCTTTCTTTCTTTCTTTCTTTCTTTCTTTCTCTTTCTTTTCCTTCCTTCCTTCCTTCCTTCCTTCCTTCCTTCCTTCCTTCCTTCCTTCCTTCCTTTCCTTTCTTTCTTTCTTTCTTTCTTTCTTTCTTTCTTTCTTTCTTTCTCTTTTTCTTTTTCTTTCTTTCTTTCTTTCTTTCTTTCTCTTTCTTTCTTTCTTCTTTCTTTCTTTCTTTCTTTCCTTCTTTCTTTCTTTCTTTTCTTTTTTTTCTTTCTTTCTTTCTTTCTTCTTTCTTTCTTTCTTTCTTTCTTTCTTTCTTTCTTTCTTTCTTTCTTTCTTCTTTCTTCTTTTCTTTTTCCTTCTTCCTTCCTTCCTTCCTTCCTTCCTTCCTTCCTTCCTTCCTTCCTTCCTTCCTTCCTTCCTTTCTTTCTTTCTTTCTTTCTTTCTTTCTTTCTTTCTTTCTTCTTTCTTCTTTCTTTCTTTTTCTTTCTTTCTCTTTCTCTTCTCTCCCCCCCACCCCCCCGCTTTCTTTCTCTCTCCCACAATAGGCATGTTTAATCTTTCTGTTCTAATCTGACCTCATTGCTCTTCAGGCTAACTTGAACTCTTGGAAGGCTCTCAGAGTACTTTTAAAACATTCCTTTAATATCCCTCCTGTTTTCTGAATTCCTAACTTCTTCTTTGGATTGCTTCTTTATTTTGTTGGAACTCATTCTCCAGTTCTTTTCTGAGAAAAGGTCATGAGAGGGAGACTCTTTAAATTTATCATGTCTGAAAAAAATATTTTTTAAAAATTATTTATTTATTTATTTGAGAGAGAGAGAGAGAATCACAAACAAATTCCCTGCCAAGCATGGCCCAACGTGGGGCTTGATCTCATGGCCCTAAAATCATGACCCAAGCCAAAATCAAGAGTCAGTCACTCAACCAACTGAGCGACCCAGGTGCCCCCAAAATACCTTTATGTTAACCTCACACATGAGCAATCATTTATAGAAACTTATATTGAAAATTGTTTTCTGACAATGTACCATTATCATTGACACTGCAGAGTTAATGTGAGAAGTCTAATGCAACCCAGATTCTTATCATTTTAAATCTTACATATGGCCTATTCTTCCTCTGTTTTTTGTTTGTAAGTGAGGTTGGGAGTCTCACCATTCACTATACTGGATTCCTCTCTTTTCAGTACAATGTCTGACTTGCTATTCATGGTGTCCACTTACCCATATATCTTTGAATCGCTCCAGAAAAACAAACATAACTTCTTTTGTTTGAGTATATGGTGGGTAATCAATCACCTGGCTGCATACAATGAAGAAGGAAAATTGTAATTTAATTTTTTTAAGATTTTATTTATTTGAAAGAGAGAGTGAGCTAGAGAGAGAGAGCGAGCACAAGTGGGGGGAAGGACAGGGGAGAGGCAGAAGCAGACTCCTCACTGAGCAGGGAGCCTAATGCAAGGCTCAATTCCAGGACCCTAGTATCACTACCTGGGCCAAAGGCAGATGCTTAACTGGCTGAGACGCCTAGGCACCACAAATCTGTGATTTTAATGATACTCTAAAATCTACCATGTTTTCAATTTGTCTTTAATTCTATGCCTCAGCCTGCCTGAAGGCTGAATTTCATCACACCTTCCATCTAGGTTTCTTTCCTCAAACCTTTCATCTAGGGTTCTTTATATGAATGAAGCTACACAAATTAGAGGTGTGTGGTTTGGAAAGTAGAAGTGAGGCAGTAGCCTATTCTTTTGATACATTGGTAGTTTATTTTGACATGCAAGACTATAGAAAAGGGGAATTCTGTGAGCAACATCCCATTGTCTGTTCTCCAGCTTCCCCAAAACAAGGAACTAGTTGTGGCAGTACTGTAATAAGCAATATGGGTATGCTCTCAAGCTCCTAACTTCATAGCCACTTCACAGACAATACCCTTGGAGTTTATGTTGTTTATTATTTTGATAGTATTTCCTGGAGAGAAATAAAGAATTTGTTTCACCAACCCTTCCAATAACTGTGTAAAAAAATAAGGTCCTGTATTAAGTCCTTTCCTGCTTAAAATGCTTGATTCTGTAAATGAGACCATGCTTAATCTATCTCTCCATCTACCTTCCACAGAACCTGGAGCCTTCAATTCTTAAACTTTTTTAGAGACCCATGAATTAAATCTGCATGGCTCCTATTGGTGTTTATCACTTGTATGTTCTCTGGTTCAATTGTTTTTATATTTTTTAAAATCTTCTAAAAAAATTGCTGGTATCTATCAACTTCAGACACTTATATATTTTTCCATCCTTTTGGAGTTATGTATGCATTACCTAGATATTTTCTGAGAGAAGTGGAGAAATTTGAAGGAAAAATGGAAGTAGATATTTTTCTTGAGTTTATCACCTTTAATATGATTTATCTTTGAATTACTTTATGATAAGTAATCTGACAATTAATTAATTAATTAATGGGAAAGAATTATTGTTTCTTTTATATAATTCAATTGTTTCCTTTATATAAATTTAGAGTCTTGGGAATCCCTGGGTGGCTCAGCGGTTTGGCGCTGCCTTCAGCCCAGGGCGTGATCCCGGAGTCCCGGGATCGAATCCTACATCGGGCTCCTTGCATGGAGCCTGCTTCTCCCTCTGCCTATGTTTCTCTCTCTCTCTGTCTATCATGAATAAATAAAAGTTTTAAAAAATCGAGTCTTGTACTCTTGAGTTTTTATGGCATTCCAGTATAGAAAAAAAAAAGAGAGAGAGAGAGAGATTCAACAGAGAAGAGAGGAAATTGGAAAGAATTCTTAGCGGAAATAGGGAGTGGACTCTTAAAATAAGAGGTTAAGTAGACAAATAGAGTCTAAGTAGAAACATATCTGGTAGAGGAGTGATTAAAATATACACAATGCCTATATTTAATTTTTAGTTATCTCATCATTTTTCATGCCATTCAGCGTATCATTCCATAATATTTTAGAGAATGAAAAAGAAAACAAGTCTATAAATGGAATGAACTGAAACACTGTTGTTTAAGATGAGTTGCTACATGAAGAATCAAACAGGGAGGGGCACTTGGGTGGTTCAGTGGTTAAGGTCTGTCTTTGGCTCAGGTCATGATCCCAGGATCCTGGGATAGAGTCCCACATTGGGCACCCTCCAGGGAGCTTGCTTATCCCTCTGCCTATATCTCTGCCTTTCTCTGTGTGTCTCCCATGAATAAATAAATACAATTTAAAAAAAAAATTAAACAGGGAGCAGAAATTCTGAGGTGGTAGGGACAAGAGGGGTATTTATGCTTGCCCCTTTTGAATTCATCATACCTTTATTTTTTTAAAGATTTATTCACTTATTTTCAGAGAGAGAGATAGAGAGAGAAAGAGAGCATGAACTGCTGAGCATGGAGGCTGACACAGGGTTCAATCCCATGACCATGAGATCACAATCTGAGCCAAAACCAAGAGTTAGATGCTTAACCATTTGTGCCACCCAGGCGCCCCTCTAATTCATATCTCCAGGAAACTGGCAAATAGTGGGGATGGACTGGATTTCCCTGAATAGTTGGGAGGATGATTTAAGCCATTTTATTAGTGTATTTTAAGAATTGGCAGTGAACGTTACAATGTCAAAAACTACTATGTGTCACTGAAATGATAAATTTAATTCTGACATAAATATCTACATCTGGGAAGCAGACTGGAAGATCATTCTACTCAGCTATCCGTTTTAAGAACATGTATGTGTAAACCATCCAAACGTTGTAGGTGTCGATTCTTAACAAGTGGACATGCGATTACCTCCCTTGAGAGATCAGTGCCTTATCATTCTGACAGTCAAGAACTCTATTTTAAATTTGACTATTTTGGGACACCTGGGTGGCTCAGTGTTTAAGCGTCTGCCTTCCACTCAGGGTGTGATCCCGGAGTCCGGGATTCAGTCCCACGTTGGGCTTTCTGCGGGGAGCCTGCTTCTCCCTTTGCCTATATTTCTACCTCTCTCTGTGTGTCTCTCATGAATAAATGAAACGTCTTTAAAATAATAATAATAATAATAATAATAATAATAATAATAATAATTTAACTCTTATTTTATTATTAATTATAATTAAATAAATATATTTATACATATATATATATTTTTATTCTCTGGTTCCATTTTTGGAGCCTAGTTGAAGATTTTATTGGTTGATTTTTTTATATTCAGTGTCATCTACGATATCTATTTGGAAATAAAGCTCTAAAACACGTTGCACAGAAATTGATCCGTACCATCCAAAAGTTAGGTTAGAGTTGCTAATGCCTCCCAGGACCAAAATTGAAGCACGTTTTTTGAAAGCTTAGGATTTGCGCCATATCAGTATCAGAGTTTCTGCCTGTCACCAAAACAGAGTTGATCAATGATGGAATGAACGGTTAGGTACATCCTCTTCTGCCGATTTCTTGATGGTTGAATAACTTGCCTTTGGACCTTCCTTTGATAGATCTCAAGGTTTTCAGTCGGAGAAGACAACCACGAATTTTCAAACACGGCACATTTAGACGGCACCTTTGCAAAGTAGACACCTATATTTATCTGTGATTATATTTTTTACTGTGGAAAAATCAATACTATTCCACAGTGAGCTTGCTTGTGTCATCAACATACAGGTGTGGCAAACTTGACCATTATATAAATATATACTATATATAAATATATAATATATATATATGTTTATATTAAAAGAGTGTCGTATGGCAAACAGTGAGAAGTCTTTGGGCTTTGAATTCTACATATGTGGGTCCAAATTTCATCTACTTAGTGCATAAGGTCATCTGAAAAATTTGCTGAACCTCACTTAGTCTAACTACACATCAATGGATTGGCAATAATATTACGTATCTTACATATATGTTGTTAGAAACAATTAATTTTGGGACACCTGGGTGGCTCACTTGGTTAAGCATTCAATACTTGATTTTGGCTCAGTCATGATCTCAGGGTTTGGGATTGAGGCCCATGTCTGCTTAAGTTTCTCTCTCTTCCTGTGCCTCTCCCCTACTTCTTAAAAAAAAAAAATCATCTTAAGGATAATTCAGAGTGTGGTATATACCAAGATTTGATCAATGTTTTTATTCCTATCATTAAATATACAGTTGAAAGTTCCTAAACTGTGTAGATCATTTGGTGATAAAGATAATTATTATGTCCATACCCAAAAAGTGATCAAGAAGTGAAAGATATATGGGGTGGTGAAATCTGTATAATATAAAAGCACACTGAACTAGGAATGAAAAAATATGCATTCTACCCTCATTTTTATGTACTGAAAGCAACATTGTGCTCCTCTACAAACAAATTATCTCTCTGTGTAGCAGCTATCTAGCCTGAGTAACAAATAAACACAACCAGGAAAAACAGGATTTGTGTCGTACGATCATCAGGGTCCCTCTTTGTTCTAAGACTCCATTCATTCATTCATTCATTCATTTATTCATTTTTACTTATTATTCTAATGGCTGACATCATATTTAAGAAAGCTGAGCTTTCGAGACAACAGCCTAAGTTTCGGAGGCCTTTTCTTAACAGCAGCCAGAAGTATATTTTCTAAAAGTAAAGATGACTCTCAGAACATAAATGCCTAAGTAAGTGTATTGAATTTTCTTTCAGGCTGCTTTCAAATAACAGTGGTCTCAGTTTAACAGTTGTATAGGTGTTTTTAAACAATTCATCTCTATCTTACTTTAATTAAACATGCACTTTCTCTAGTCCCCACACTTGTAAAAATGGAGTTTGCAATTTGACAGGATGATATTATAGTATTGAGCAATATGTGAATTGGTTTAAAAGTAACCAGAGTTGAAGCATACATCAATCACCACAAGTGCAAACGCAGGTCACTAAAGCTGTCAATTTCAATCAGCTCTGTAATTAAATACATCACCAATATGGATTTTTGTAAGAATGTCACTTGTTCTTCAGATGTCTGCTATGAGGACAAATCACACTTCAGTGTATCTGCACAGGCATTCTAAATATAGTATTTTTAAAAGCAGAACATCTTCATCCATCTTTCTCTGATTTGTTAAGTAGAAATCCATTTACTAATGCATGGTCTAAAAGCTATATTTTTAAATATATATTTGAACTGCCTTCCATTAATTAAAATGTTGCAATATCTCAGTTGGCATTTTAAACTCATCTTTCACACCTTTAGTGGCATTTGTTATTAAATAAATAGATAATGGATAATAATCACCTTTTAAAAGGCTGAACAATTGTAATTATGTATAATTGTAATTAGAGATTCTTTATTATGTGTTCAAAAAGCAGAAGATGCTTTTGGTTATGAAGAAATAAATTATTCATTTCAATTTCAGCATGAGAACAAAACTATTTCACATTTAGAAAAATCTTTTAGTTTTTTTTTTTTTTAAACAGCTATAAAGTGTCATCGCCTTCTATTACACTTACCACTACACGGGAAAAGACTGCAACAAAGCCGTATTACCAAATATATATTGCCTGCCATTTGATTTAATCTTCAAATAAGCTCCAGGAAGCAGGTCCCTGGACAGTTAATCTTTAGTTTTGTAGCCCATGCACATTTTCAATAAGGTTACTGGGGAATTAGGCCCAGTAGGGAGAGGAAAAGCATATTGTCTTATTCCACAGGCAGCTGTTGTGAGCCCTGTTAGCAAATTATAACTTCCTTAATTATGAAATACTTTATTAGTAGAATCTCTATCATTATGTCAGTCCTCCTCAAAGAAAGTCACTGTAAATTTTTAGTATAGAGT
This sequence comes from Canis lupus baileyi, assembly GCF_048164855.1. Lineage (NCBI taxonomy): Eukaryota > Metazoa > Chordata > Mammalia > Carnivora > Canidae > Canis > Canis lupus. The sequence continues at coordinate 29,828,250 of NC_132862.1, forward strand.
GCCAACAATTTTTAAAAAAGTCTCTTGACTAATAACATATTCCATATAATATTTCTTATCACGAGGATCACAAAAAACAAAGCCCGGTTATACAATGTGAAGTAAAGAACAGAGACTCATAGCTAGGACCTTAGTAGAGATAATAATCAGAGCACTTGAGGAAAGGTGTTGTATAAATAAAAAATGATAGTAATTGTCCAGTTTAGATTGTATTGTTGTCCTCATTAATAATAAACACCTGCCCTTTCTCAAATATTTTTTTAAATTATTCCTATTTAAGCAATAACATCAAACAACAACAAATTGATAAACAGAAGACATGAATCATTGGAAAAAATCGTAAAAGCTTAAACCACTCTGAGTGTCATCCAGAAAAAAAAAAAAATAGAGGAACATAAAGCAAGGGGACATTAACCACAAGTTGCTGACTTGAGGGTTTTTGGGGTTTTTTGTTTTTCTTTGTGGTCAGCAGTAGCATGCAATAACTCAGGAACAATTTTCAGTGAATTATTGTACCTACTCAATTTATTTTGGAGTGATCTTTATAAGTTAAGGCCCCACTTATATAAACCTACATGTTGGTTTCAGCTAGATCTTAAACAGCATAAGAATACTCTCACTTGATTTGTTTTAGCTCTCTGATCTTCATGTGTACCTTCATCCATTGTTCTTGAAATGCATGAGTAGCAAGGATGCATTTTTTTTTCCAGACCAAATACTAAATAAATAGGGGGGAAATGTGAAATTGAGTTAAAAAAATGAAAAAGGTGAAACCAATCAAATTTGCATTGACTTTCTTGGAGCTATGTGGCATGATAGTCCTGAGAAAGAGCTTTTACTTCTCCTAAACAAAAATACAGTCACTCCCTGGATGCTGTAGTAAACTTTCTCTAAGTCCCCAGTTCAGCACTTCTCACATGACCCCAGCAGCTATTTCAACTATTCTCCCAGTTTCTTTGGTCCCTTGTTCCATATCTTTCAACACCTCACACAGCAGTGCTCATCAATTACCTCACAGAAAAGAAAACAAATAAGTAAAGAATAAAGGTCAACAGGTAGAAAATCTCACTCTATACCATCAACATCCACCATTCGTTTTACCTTTCAAGGACAAATTAGCTTTCTCAGGTATAAAAGTCAAACTTTTTGTTATTTTCTTGGGATTATGATCACTGTTATTCACCATCACTTGCCTCCATTAATTCTATCTTGTTCCTGCCCTATATCTCTGTCCCCTCCTTTTTAACTGTTAACGTTCTTTCTGGCCTACATACAATGTCAATTTTCCTCCTTCTTCAAATTTATAATGGTCTCTCAACTCTTTGTTTTTCTCTAACTAGTGAAATTCTCACTACTTGTCAAAAGTAGCTTTTTGCCACTATTTCTTTCTTGTCAGACACTAATAAATTTGTTGTGGTTAAAGTCAGTGGTAATTTGTAGCCGATATATTACTTATTTTCTTTATCATTGACATTATGGACCTGTCTAGGGTTCCTAGAAAGCTCCTTCTCCTCCCGTTGTAGTGAGACACTTCCAGGAATCTATCTGTTGAAAGTGGAGCCCCCAGGTTTGATCTTATTGTCTCATACTCATGGGAGAATCTATTTGATGCCACTAAACAAAATTTATTTCTGAGTTCTAGATACATAACAAGTTCATTTTGGATGTCCAATGTCACCTTTATTCTCTCTTCCCAATTGGTTCCTTCCTATCCTTTTATTTTCTGATCTTAGGGAGAGATTCACTCTACCCTGAGTAGAAGAAGGTTAAGCAGACAATATGTAATGCCTACATGAAAGAAATTAAGTTTTTGTTTACTTTTCAAGTTCTATGTTCCCATGACACTTAAAGGTTAACTAGCTTTGTATCTAAATAACTAAAATGATCGAAAAAAGCAAATATTTATAAACATTTAATGTTTAAAAACATTTATTTTGGTAATGGAATTTTTTATAAATAACAGTATTTATTGTTAGTATCAGCAAATATAATAAAACTGATGATACTGTAGGGGAAGAAAATTTTTTCTTTACCCTTTTGAGTTCTTAGCTGATACCCCTATAATAAAAGACAGATTAATGAGATAAAAACAACAGCAGTCTACTAACATGTATACCTCATATATATAGGAAAGATACCCAAGGAAAGAATGAGTAGCTCTCTGAGGTAGCTTAGAATTCAGGTTTAAATGACACTTTAATAGGGAAAGGGGTGAGAGACCTCTTGGGAGAGTAATTAATTTTTAGAAAAGATGAATAGGCCCTTAGAATAATAGATGGGGGGATGATAGTTTGTGACAAAGTTTGTCTGAAAGTGGTGTCCACTTATCTTCTCCTGTGATGAGAGTCATTCTTCCCTGTATGATAAAACTGGGGGAGGGAATTATGACAATTGAATTACTTTTGGGGGACCTATTTATAGACAGACAAGGGGAGTTCAGAGAAAGCTTCTCCATTTATTGTTTTTTAAGTGCCTAGAGCTCAAAATAATCAATATGACAAAATGGCTTATTTGAGGTTGGTGTATTCTGCTATTCTCCAATATCAAAATTTGCTTAATTATCTGGAGAATATACACAAGTATTAAATTAACATTGGCACTCTAGTGTAAGAACAAATTTTAAAAGATATGACATGGTTATTTTATTTTAAAAATTTTCCATTTATATTCTAGCTTCTCACAATAATGTGGAAAAGAATCAATCGCCTATCTCTGTAATAAAATTCAATCATTAGTAAAATGCCATGAAACAATAATAACTAACACTTAAAGAAGATAATATATAGTAAAATTAAACTGTGCATTCAAATGGAAATCAACATACAGTAGATCCAACCTCTAGGATAGCTGATAAACTTTTTCATATATAACTAAGGGTCCAATAAAATAGTATACTGAATTTCCAGAATCTTTAAAAAGGAAGATAAAGTTATTTATTTTTTCAAAATATATCCATGTTTGAGACCCTGAATGTCAAATAAAAATAAAAATGTTGTGTTATTAGTCTCCTAATAGCTCTAAACAAATTAGGAATAATGATAGTGGTATTACTGAAAAAAGAATTAAGACAGAAAATTTTAAAATCAGGGGTGCCTGGGTGGTTCAGTCAGTTAAGTGTCTGCCTTCAGCTAAGCTTATGATCCCCGGGCCCTGGGATCAAGCCCCATATCAAGCTCTCTGCTCTGGAAGGAGTCTGCTTTTCACTCTCCCTCTACCTGTTGCTCCCTTTGCTTGTACTCTCTCTCCTGTCAAATAAATAAATAAAATCTTACAAAAGAGAAAATTTGAAAATCATGAATAATAAGTAATCTATTAGTGCTTATAAAGTTTTAAATTAATTTAAAAATTAATAAGGAAAATGAGAATGAATGCTTTACAAATACACAGAAAAATAAAGAAATAAATTACACCAAAATAGATTGGAAGGTTTAAGGGATACTTTTATATTCTACATACTATGAATTTAAGATAAGCACATTAAAATATTATGCATAGATAACACACAATGGCCTGTTTGAAAAGAAGTAGTTGTTGGCTTCTAAAGGTCTCTGCTCCCTCATGAGTTACTGGCTGGCTAGCTATGGATTAGAATGATCAAGTGGTCTACCGGGACAAGAAGGCCTTGGGCAACCACTTACCTTACATTGTAAAACCCTTTCTTATAAAATTAAACACAGAATGAGTTGCATTGAACTCTGCTCACTTTTGCTTTGGTTTCTTTTATCTTATCTGTTTGAAACTCAAGAAGCAATGCTGTATGAAAGCATTAAGGTTGATTTCATTTGTGATTTGAAGAATATCCATATTACAGATTATTAAATTAATGGCAATCTAACCTTGAAAGCACCTCTATCCTCTGAAAGAGCAACACTTCATCACCTGTTTTGATTCATTAATGTATCATTTAACTTGGTATGACACATGTTCAGCAGTTATAATTACATTATGGTCTTCCTATTACATCAGCTCTGCTCCAAGTTTCTGTCACCACAAGTCCAATTTTCAACATAGAGCAATCCACTGCACTCTTTCCTTATTAGTGTCATCTTTAATGTAGCAGAGAGGCTGAACCATTACTTGGCACTGAGAGTTTAACAGCAATTAACCCCTGCTCTATCCCCAGGGAGAAGTACATCAGCAACTTGCCAAAACACTGTAAACAAGCTGGCCAAGATCAATGTGTGACCACGCTGGCTGCAGAGCACCTAGTGTATTAATTTAGGATTGATATACGGGAAAAAGAGGAGAAAATGGTCCACAGGAAATTAACCTAAGTCACTCCCCTACCCTAAATCGGAAATATTTCTTCCCAAAGAAAGATACAGGACAAAAAAAGAAAGAAAGAAAGAAAGAAAGAAAGAAAGAAAGAAAGAAAGAAAGAAAAAAAGAAAGAAAAGAAAATCATGCTTATAGTGAGCAAATACACTGCATGTTTATTCAGCTTTATTGCCATAAGAAAATAATTACTGAATTGATTACTTCACAGGATAGTTTTTTGAAAATGGAAAATGAAATGCATAAACAATGTATTCACATAATGTAAAGGTCAAATCCAAAGAGCAAATGACAAAACAAACTCAAATTTTGAGATACTCCTTAGTTGTTCCGGTATATAGCTTACTGGCAGGGAGAGCTACACATGGATCATCTGTAAATTTCAACATTAGGAAATTCTTGGCATGATGTAGTAAGCAGTTCTGAGAGTTGATGGTACAAACTCTCAGAAAGTGCAGAGTGAGAGCCCAGAGCAGAATGTGTGGTCTGACATTTTCTAGACTCATTCTGCAATAATTTGGAACTGCAGAAAACAGTAGTATAAAGCTGAATACTTTCACACTGCAGTCTACTGAAAATGGGGGGAGCATTCTGTTGAGAGAGTAAGACTCTGCTATAAGTATAAGAAATGTGAAAATATCGAGAGGGCTCATCTAGACCCAGACCAAAGGTTTAGCTTGTTTTCTCATTATGGTGCATTGAAAATAACAAAAGGTCGTAACTCTAAAATGTCCAGTTATTTTCCTGTTATGACAGCCACATTCATTTGCTTATACTATGTATTTTAACATTATCATTTCAAGATTGACAGTGTACATCACCATTCTCAATATAATAGTAATGGAAACTCAAACCAAATGGTAGCCTGAACTTTGCCTTCGATTGAAACAATAAGCTCTTTTAGATATAAAAATTTCCTTTGTATGGAAAACTAATTTATTAGCCTGCCTGCATTGCTTTCCTTTCCATATTTCCTTGCAGAGATGGCAGTCTTTTGTGCAATTGCCCTACTGCTGTTCTTTGTTTATCTAAATAGTCAAGTTTCTCTAGATTTGGGAAGCCCCAGGTCTCTCACACATTTGAGAAACAGATGACAGTATAGATTATTTTATTTGGGGGTATTTTACTACTTATTTTACACATCAAAACCCCAATTTCCTTCAGAATATGGATGTAAGGGAGATAATGACTGATGGAGATTAGTTCATAGTGTGGCATCAACTGGTTTTATAATGCCAGAAAACATGTTTTTATTCTAAATCACTATCAAATGATATATATAGAAATGGAATATAGGTAGTTTCCTTCCCAAACTGATTAAATCTTTGCTCATATACATGCTAGTTCTGAAACAAACATTCAACTCTGCCTTAGCTTATTTCTCAGTTACATTTGGTAAACATGACTACTGCTTCCTTGAAGTACTGTCTTCACTTGGCCTTGAGGATATAAGGCTTCTAGATTTCCTTTTGCATTTTTGTGGGGTTTTTTTTTAGATCCTTCAATGGATTTTCCTCCTCGTTCCTTCCCTCTATCTGAGTGACCCCAGGGGTTAATCCTGGAATTCATTCCACAGTCTCTGCCCAGTGATTTCACCCAGTTATAGCCTCCTAAATGTCACATGAAAGACTGATAACTCATAAAATTCTTATCCAATTCCAACTCTTTCCCTGAGATCTACATTTGCATATTCAGCCCCTTACTCTCCTTCACCAGGAGATAGATGTGTGATATCTATCTCAAGCTTAACAGGACTAAAACAGAACTTATGAATCTACTAGAGAGCAAAAACTTAGAGATCATTCTATTTTCCTTTTTTATCCTTAGACCTCACCAAAAATGTATCAGTAATTCCTATCAACTGTAGTAGTAATATATATCCTGACTCTAACCATTTCTCGTTATCTCTACTACATATATCCTCTTTTAAGTACCGTCATTTCTTTTCGGGAATATAGGAATATTAACTGGTCTTCCTTCTTCCATTTTCATCCAACTAAATTCTATCTCCACATAGCAACCAGAACAAATACAATTGTATCACTCTCTTTCTTAAAATTTTTCAGTGGTTTCCTATTATATTTAGAATAAATAATGAATGAATGGATAGATAGGCAAATGAATGAATAAATACATTTCAAATTCTTCTCCAAAATTATGGCTTCTATATGATTTGTCCTTGCTGTCTCTTTAACCTTTTCTTCCACTTTATCTCTGTCCAGGTAAGACATACTTCAACTCCTACTATTCTTTTTGTTGTTCACCAATCTTTAGTCATTTTGAATTAATTTTTCCTAAATATATTATGCTCTTCTCTCTCCACCTTGGGCTTTACATTTTCTGCCTTTTATTCTTTTTTTAAAAGCATTTCCTTCCTATATGGAATACTTTCATCCAAATAAAATCTTGTCACGTCTCATTCTTTCATATGATTTGCTCCTATTTCTCACATGGGCCTGTGGCAATATCACATATATACAAAGCTCTTGATGATCATCCATCTATAGTATCTTGTTCTTTCTCTGTTTCTTTGTCATCTCTGTCTACATATATATACATTCATACTTAGATATTAAATATTTATCTTCCTGTCAACACTATGTTAACTCTAGAAACCCTTAAACTGTTTCACTTTCTTCATAACACCATATGTTCCTATTACCTATTATTATGTGTTAAAATCAAAACATATGAAATCAAGTTAGTTATTTGATTGTTTTTGTTTCTCCCTTTGGGCTTTGTATTTTCATCACTGGTGCCTATGAATCACCCAGAAAATAATTAATACTCAATAAATACTTTTCAATAAATGGTTAACTAAATTAATTTTAAGTATAAATAATGTAGATATTCCTACCACAGAAAGAGAAGTGTATTGTTTTTAACCTAGAGGGAACACAAATGGTTTTTTTAACTTAAATAGATACAAACATCTTCAAATTCTGTGCATATCCAAAAGGGGGGATCTTTTCTCCAACTGTAGTGACTATTATCATTTTGTTCAAAAGTACAATTTGGAAGTTGTTGAAAATTCGTAAACAAAAAAAGCTATATAGTTTGGGAAAAAATAAATGAAATGACCATACTTTACAAAGAGTTGTGAACTTACACATTTAAAGAAATAATAGTCTATGATTGAATTTATCTTAAATTTTAGTGTCATTCAATAGCTATTTTAATATAATGTAAATATATTTAAGGATTTAAAAGTTATACACTTATTGGAAATGTCTGTTTTTAAAGTAATTATCATTTGAGAAATTTTCTGTTGCCAGATTAGGTTATCAATGCAAAATTATATCAATAGCTTCCTTTCTCAAGAGGTAGCATTATGACTTTATGATAGGACAATTGCCTTAAAGCAAACTTGATATTCCACGTTCATCTCATCAGTTTTGCAACACTAAACTACACCTCATATAGTCACTTCTAAATGGGACAAACCCTGAGATTGTCTTAGTAAATCCCCATATATTTTCATTAAATTCAAATCCTAGTGGACCTTCCAAGACAGTGGGTAAAAGGCCTTAGGGACTCACTTATTTTATATTCCAAGTATGGTTAATAGCCCCTAAGTAGGCTTAGGGGTAAAGAAAGGGTAACCAAGGTCAGGTTTCTCCAACCATTGGTAGGCAGAGAATGAAGTATAGTTTTACCTCTACACCTCTGCTTTTCTCTCTGCCCTTTCCAGACAATTTATTCAACAATTTGTTGTTGAGCACTCACTACATGCCATGTACCATTCTAGAAACTGAAGATATGCAGGGTGAAAACACTAAAACTCTAACTTCAGAAATCTTATACTTAAGTGGAAGAAATTGACAATAAAAAATAAGTGCATAAAATGTATAGTACATTAGATAAGGATAAATTCCATGGAGAAAAATAAAGCAAGGGAGAAACACAGGAAATTTTGGGAGGGAATAATTATTTCAAATGCATTGGTGAAGGCTATAGAAAAAGAAAGAAAGAGATTTGAACAAGGAATTCAGCCATTCAGTTAATAGGTGTCAGAAACTCAGCTGACCTGGAAAGAACTGAACTGCCACGTGTTGGAATAGTGGTTTAAAGCAAGAAGCCAATAACAAAAGGAACAGTCAAGTCTTTAGTCATTTACCACACTAGTATAAGCAGGAAGTAAAAACCAGAGAAAACTCTAACTCCCCTGTTCCATTTTCCCCGTGGGATGGCACACTGGCTGAATGCCCAGTAGGTTGATACAGATGTAGGAGTGAGGGAGATTCTTACAGATTCTTACTGTAAGAGAGTCCCCCCCAAAAAAGAACCTGCAGTTTTATGGACCTGAAAGCTGGGACAGAGAAGACAGAAGCTAGGAGTGAAAAAGCATCGAGCACTGATTCAAAATTGAAAAAGTGTCATCACGTCTTCCCTTCCCCCAGTAAGGAATGAACTGAAGACCTTGATCAGAAGACCTAAGAGAAAGACACCTTGGAATGAAGGTGCCTGGGCTAGGGCAGCAAATCTGTGTAAGAGCACAGCTGGCCAGAGGGGCATGAGTGAATCCCTGACTGCACCCTCCTCCATAGTTTGTAATTACTGGCCATGCACCAAGTCTGGTATGGAGAGGGCAGCTCTCCTTATGAGGCCTACCAGCTGAAAGCCTTTGCAATTGCTGTAGCCAGTCCTGAAAAACCACATATAGATTTTTTGGCAGGAGTCTGACTCCTCAGCAGGAGAGAGGGGCATTAGAAAGTGAGGAAAAAGCAGGTGAGAAATCTGAGAGGAAAGCAAAGCTGGACTCTTAGAAAAACAGTGAGGATATAAGAAGAACTGTTTAAAAGTGAGCTGTGAAAGGAGGACATTAGGTAATTAAGTCAGAAAAGTGACAACTTGGAGCTAGACTTAGCAACCCCAGAGAGAACTTGGGTTTTTACCACAAGGGGCATAAGGAATGATTGGATTATTTTGGTAGGAGGAATGCCATGATCTAACTTATGTCTTTTTGTTTTGTTTTTAAGAATTATTATGACTTCTAACTTTGGCATAGGAAGAGGACACAAGCAAAGAAACCAGCTAAAAAAGCTAACGAAATGATTCAGGAAAATACCTGATGGTATTCTAGACTACAGTGATATAGTAAATGTAACAAGGTGATGAGAGCCTTAATATATTTTGAAGATAGAGCTGGAGGATTTGCTGATAGATTGGATGTTGATATTGAGAAACAGAAAGGAGTCAAGACTTGTGTCGAGATTTTTTAGCTTGGGCAACTAGAAATATTAAATTCCTAGTTACTGAAATGAGAAAGCTTACTAGAAAGCAGGTAGATGTGCGTGTGGTGGGGGGTAGCGTGTGTGTGTGTGGGGGGGAGATCTGAATTGTCTTTTTGATATCTATTGACATCCCACTAACTATCACATGGGCTAATGACTTAATGACCATAAGAGATCCTAGAATGCAAGAAAATGATTCAGGCCAAAGATCTAAATTTAGGAGTTTTCAGCATTTAATCAAGATTTAATGTAACAAGATGAATGAGGTCATGGAGTGTGTGAGCGTGTAGAGAATTAACAGGTTCAAAGATTCCAACCTAAGGCACACCAATGTGAAAAGGTCCTGGAGATACGGAGTTACAAGCAAAGGAGACTGATAAGGAACAGAATTGTAAGTAGAGTAGGAAGAAATTCAGAAGGATGATGTGGTGTCTTAAATGCCAGTGAAGACAGAATTTCAAAGAAATGAAGATCAGTTGTGTCACCTGCTGCTGAGAGGTCAGTATTAACTGCCCTTGACAGGAGCAGTTTGTGTTGGGAGGAAAGTTTTATTGGAGTATTTAGTGCATTGGAAGAGAGGGCTGGAACTTAGACCACTTATTCAAGGAGCTTTACTGTTAATATAAAGAAATGAAAATGAAGAATAAAAAGAAATGGGTCTTCTCTTTTAAAAATTTCTCATAATGGAAAAATTGCAGTCCATTTGGATGTCAGTGGGGATGATTAACCAGATAATAAAAAATTGATAATTAAAAAAAATGAAGGTAGATTTCCTGGAGCAATGTTGAATAGTTGAATAGTTGAATGTTGAATAGTTGAAGGAGATGGATCCAGAATACAAGTGAAGGGTTTGTCCCTACGCAGAAGCATGTATTGTTCATCCAAACTGATAGGAGATAAATTAGATAATGAAGGTGGAGATACAAGTGGATGATGGTTGGACTTATGGAAATCATGATTGCTGATTGAGTGTGTTTTCTGAATGACATAGAAAGTATGGTTATCAGTACAAGTGAATAAGAAAGAGAAGGCATTGAAGGTTTGAGAAAAGAAAGGGAAATTTGCAGAAGTCATTTCTGACTATCAATTGGACAAATAAAATGTAATGGAAATGCCAGTTAACACTAAGGGCCTGCCAAAATTTAACGGTAATGAATGTTAAGTGAAATAAGCCAAAATGGTTGTGCTTTTTCTCTAGCTGTGATCAGCTGGATGGATGCAGATAAGGAATAAGCCAAGAGTTGCATTTAAATAGGGCTAAAGTTTTGCTACATCAGTAGACAAAATAAGAATGATATTTTTGGTGATCGGCTCCCCTCATCTACTTTCCTCTTTTTTCTCCTTCATTTCTAAAATTCTCTAGAGAATTAAAAGTTTAATGTCTTTCAAGTAGTTTGGCTTGGAAGTAGCAGATCAATTTCCTAATATGTGAATTCAAATTATCTAATCTATTTAAAGCAACAGCAGGGAAGAAAACTCCTTTACTTTGAAGGGATCTTAATATGTCTAACTTAAAATATAATAACAAGAAGTGTTAAATAACCTTCCCTTAAGACTCATGATTAGATACTAAGCCTCCTCCTAATTCCTCACCTGGACCCAAATTCAAATGTCTATCATTGTAATTATCACCAGTCAAACATTTCTGAGAAAGGGAAAAACATATTTTTTAAATTTTTGTTTTACACCCACACAATTAAGTTGGCAGTGAATTAAAGCTCTGCCCATTTTTTTTATCTATCTCTAAGTCAAAAGCCATAGCTGCCAAGAGCTGCTGTGATGCCAAGTTAATTGCCTTATAATGAGAACCTGAAGTTGGACCAACTTTGTTAGCATTGACCATTACTGACCCAGAAAGAAGCCAAAAACAAGGGGAAGAGAGATGACAGAGGAAGGAAATGAAAGTATTTTCTTTCTTTCTTTTTCCTTTAATGGAAAATCATGTAAAGATAAATTCTACTGAGTTTGGCCCATTACCCTAAGGAAGAAAAACAAACAAACAAACAATGTTTCTATAGAAAGATAGAGGAAACATCCATTGTATTCAATCCTTCTTGGGCATGGTATTCAGGTACCAGCACATCCTTCCAGAACTTTAGCTCTGTTTTGAGCCAAAGTCAAAGACAACTCCCAATAAGCTAATAAATCACTAAGCTAATAAGATAGACTTTCTCCAATACCATCTTCTGGTAACTAAGAGAAGTGGCTTATGTGTCCAGGTTAGGTAAACACATCTTTATTATAAAAAGAGATAAGAGAAGAAAAAGGTTAAATTACTATCAAGTTGACTTGGATAAACACTAGTACCTATTTCCTTCAGCTTCAATTTTAAAACTTAAGCAGAGTATATATGCATAAGTGTATTTAGAATAATTTTTAGAGATGAAACAAAAACAGGACAATATTTCCTAGCTAAAATTTCCTTGAAGCAGTCAGGAGAAATAAGGGAAAGAGTTTTATTTCAGCCTAATAAATGCTGAATAAACAGAAGCTGAACAAACACAGAATGCTATACCATAGTCAAAAGACTCAGCCTTTAATAATTGATGGTGTGGGCCCTTGTTAGCAGAAAAATAATTTTTTAAAAATGTTAAAAATGAATTATTGACATAAGAAAACATATTATACTTTTTAAATAAAAATCTTATTTCTAATTGAAAATTGGCACCTTGCCACTAACTAAACTTGACTTCAAAAGCAACAGCTGGGAAAGCATCTTTTTAGTTCTTAATTACTATAGTACGTAAAACTTTTTTTCCCTGTTCATAGGCACTTGTTTAGCTGAGGATGAGATCAAAGTACAAGATGTGGGAAAAGAAATTATGACCTAGTCCATAAATGTGAAATATATTAAAGTTCCACAAAGAACCTTGGGAATAAACTTATACCAGACTTTTTTCATTATATAAAGTCAGATTGTTGAGAGCATACTGAGCAATTAGAATGATGGTGAGGACAACGTTTGTTCAAACATCTCTTTTCTTCTAAAAGGCTCTTACAAAATTGGAAAGGAAAGTGATGTAATATGAGTTCAGTTCTCCTCTAACTGCCAGGATCTATTGAGCATGGGGTGGGGGGTGGGGTGTTGGGGTGGGAATGAAGAGAAGACTCCATCTCACTTCTCTAAGTGTTTGGCATTGGAATTGCCTCTTACTTTTCTTAATCTGCCTTATTTTCTTCTGAGTCTCAGCTGCAACATTTCCCTCTACAACCGTAAGGGACCTCATCAGAAGGAAGACAGGGCAAAAATGAGGAAGTATTACTCTGTCCTGTCTAAGATAAAGTAGCTGTGAGTCATTACTTGTCTAACAATGGGAATGGGGTTGCGAACCAAGAAAGAGAAAAAGTAATATTGTTCATTCATATAAAGTTAAAGAGGGTTATTCTCTGATGCTTTGCATGTTTTCAACAGCTTAATGTTTACAAAGAAACTGGAAATATATATTTTATACCTATGTACACATAGTTTTTATTCCACCTGACCCATCATCAAGCACTTTACCAAATGACTGCATTCTTATTTACACATTAATAAGAACTTACTTCAAGAAAAATAAAACTATATTTTAAAAATTATATTTTAAAGCAATAGGATAATTTCTTAGATGGTACTACTTTTTCTTTTTATGAATAACCTTGGCAGTGGATCTGACTTAAAGAAAAAAAGAAACATTGTCAAATATTCAAATGTGAACACATACTAATGAAAGCATTTGCAATACAAATCCCTAGAGTGCTGATAGCATTTTGAGAGGAGTCCTAGTGAATTGTTGGTGCAGGAGGCTGGAAGTGACACTGTACAGAGGGTAAGAAATGGGGTGGAGAAAAAAAAAACCCTCCATTTTTGCTTTAAGACAAAGTACCAAAGTAGCCTGGAACACTCAAACTAGCACCTGATAACTTCTGATGTACCTATAAGTCCTAGCACTTATAGTACTTATTTGTTAATAGTGTCTACTTATGAGGAAGGTGTGCTGTACTATTGAGGATTCCCTAGTAATTCAGTCTTCTTAAGATAGGTCAGATACAAAGATAACAGGATTTGGAAATATGGGAGAAGGGAAGTGCTACTACAATGGCAAAAGTTTATTGTAGGTACTAATATGGCTCTGTTTTTAAATTTTCCCAGAAAACACAGAAAAAGGGGAAATACTAATTTCTACATAAATGTACTAGCAAGTGTTAATATGAAGAAACAAAAATAATTTAGGCTAACGTATACATGCACATAAAAAGAATGCAAAGGCATGCAATTTAGTAGGTTTGTCATAATTCCTATATAACGTGGGCAAGTTGCATTATGTTTAAGCAGTATCATCTTTAGAATTGGAAATCTGAATTAAGTGATAGCTGTAGACACTTTCTATTCATTTCTTACAAAGGTAACTTTTCTTCCCTTGATGATATAATCTTTCTAGTACAGTGTGAAATTGGGTGAACCCCAAGAAACAAACTCTTCAGATGATATTGATAAAACATGTAGAAAGACATGCTTTTATTAATTAACTTTTTATAGACTCCAACATCTCTTTGAATCATCTAGTTAGAAGTGAGATAACCAATGATCTCTGATTTTGTGGTTTTGTTTGTTTTTACTTGATATTTGATACCTATTCATCTGGTCATGGATTTATTTATAAGTAGTATGGCAAGATATTAGGAGAGGAATGAAACTTTGATTCTAGGTCCAGAGAGAATTCTATTTAAACTAGGAAATTCTATCTGAATTTTAATTTCTTTGCTGCCTCTCACTAGCCAAATGGCTGTAGACAAATAAATTCATCTGTATCTATCTCAGGTTCCTCATCTAAAGATCTGAATTAATAATAACATCAGAGCTACTGAAATGCTACATTACATACATGGAAATGGCTTATCACATGATAGTTAAGGGTCATTGTATGCTATTTTTCTTCCGTGCCCCAACCTTTATAAACATAAACCAAGTTATTTATGTTGTCAACAATATTAGCAGTAATCCATGATATTTATGGAAAGTAAGAATACCTCAGGATCAAATGCACTGCATGTTTTAAATTCTCCCATCTCATTTCTCTCTCCTCTCCTACTGCAAGCAGGTCAACTAGTCATTCAGTGATAGATACTAAGGGCTCATTTTCTAAAATGTCCCTTCAAGAAGCTAATGGATATGAGGGAAGAAAATCAAAAACACAAACCAAAAGAAATTTTTAAAAATGAATAAAAAACTTTACAAGATGTTCAAATATTGGATGATTTAAATATGGATTTTTTTTTCTTATCTGAAAGCCAGAACTACTCAATTCTAGAGAATTCTGCTTAATAATCATTCAAATGATTGTTAATCCAAACAGGGATGATCCAGGGGCTTATGTGTTAAGTCTGCATTATAAAGCAAGAAGATATTCTGGATAAGACCCTCCTTGAGGAATTGCTTTGTACTACCTACAGGTACCTGTTAAGTGTTTCTGCAAAGCAGTGCTTAAATATTAGCATTTTTTCACTTGAGGGAAAATGAACACAATGGGGGGAGAGAAGGCTTTGGAAGATTCTGATATTTGTTTTTCAAATTGTTTACACCCTGCAAAACTGAATCACAATGCTTCCTGATTTTTGTGCAAATATATAACAAATACCTTTTCTCAAGTATGTCAGATGAGTGGTAAATATGTAAGACTGTGATGATGAGCGTTTGTATCCCTAACCTACTCTTCCCCCAGGTTAACTTGCTAGGTTAATTCATCCCTAGATACTCATTCTTAAACTTCCTTTAATTGGCAATTGAGAGGTATTTCAGCAGACAGACGTGCTGCAGATACCCTAAAGACAACAGAAGGGGAAAAGTTAACAAGGGGTTCTGAGGCACTGCGACAAGGGTGACAAGGTTTGTTAAGCACGAATAAAGGGAATGAGCATTGCAGGAGGTATTATGGATTGGCAGCCTTTTCAGAAAGGTCAGTAGCTTCCTTTTATAATTGCTTCCATTCATTTCAATAGTTTGCTAGAACACTTTAAAGCCAGAAGCTGTCTAAAGGCGGACTGGCAACTTCCCTTTCCTTCACAGGATCTCTTTCATTCAAAATAACTTTTCCTTTTGCAATGCTTAAAAAATCACATGCGAGGAAATCTTATTTTAAAAACTTTGGTTACGATTCTCATAAATCTCTAGTAAATTTTGTATTATTTACTTGGGAAAACCAGGAGATGACTTTGGCCCACAGAGAAAATCCCACTTGTATTGTAGAAACATTTGTAAGCACCTATAAACTTTTGATGAAGCAGCCCAAATATCTCAGCTTCTGGAACATTACAGTGACCACATATTAAAGATTAAGATTTCAAAAATATAGGTAATTCCTTGATGCTTTTCCTTTTTGAATTCATCTGGCGCCTCCTGATTTTTTTTTCTTACTTATGAAACTTGATCCAACTTACATTAATCTGTTTGTGCTACTGAGAACAATTTCTGATACACATATTCTTAAATGTTTGAATATATTTGAAATGTTTTTGAATATGTGTATTTCTAGTCTCATCAATTCAAACGCAGATTCAGTGGTTCTAGAAGGTGCTTCCAGTTCTGCATTTATACAAGCATTTTATCTTCCAGGTATTTTTGATGCAGAAATTTCCTAGACAATTAGAGGAACCATGTATAAAAGCACGAGATGCCAGGAAAAACATCAGTGTGAAAGGAAGAACATTGTTTATTAGCCTTTTGTAAATCCTTCAGGGTAATTTATATAGGCTTAAGTATTCCTCTATTTAATTTTTGGTAAGTTTCTTCTAACTCAATGTGGTACAAATTAGATAATTCTACTCTTGGACAGTCTACTGTGGCAGCTGAGACCTGTCATGGGTGCTTAATGATAAAAAATAATAACAATAAATGTATAGTTATACAAAATACATCTTAAAACAAAAATAATTCTCCTTTTTGGTGGGGTCTTTGTTTGGTTTTGGAATTAAGGTGATGCTGGCCTCATAGAACGGATTTGGAAGTACTCCATCTCTTTCTATCTTTCCAAACAGCTTTAGGAGAATAGGTATGGTTTCTTCGTTAAATGTTTGATAGAATTCGCCTGGGAAGCCATCTGGCCCTGGACTCTTGTGTCTTGGGAGGTTTTTTTTGATGACTGCTTCAATTTCCTCCCTGGTTATTGGCCTGTTAAGGTTTTCCATTTCTTCCTGTTCCAGTTTTGGTAGTTTGTGGCTTTCCAGGAATGCGTCCATTTCTTCTAGATTGCCTAATTTATTGGCGTATAGCTGTTCATAATATGTTTTTAAAATTGTTTGTATTTCCTTGGTGTTGGTAGTGATCTCTCCTTTCTCATTCATGATTTTATTAATTTGAGTCTTCTCTCTCTTCTTTTTAATAAGGCTGGCTAATGGTTTATCTATCTTATTAATTCTTTCAAAGAACTAACTCCTGGTTTTGTTGATCTGTTCCACAGTTCTTCTGGTCTTGATTTCGTTGAGTTCTGCTCGAATCTTTATTAACTCCCTTCTTCTCTTGGGTGTCGGATCTATTTGCTGTTTTTTCTCTAGCTCCTTTATGTGTAAGGTTAGCTTTTGTATTTGAGTTCTTTCCAGTTTTTGAATGGATGCTTATATTGCGATGTACTTCCCCCTTAGGACTGCTTTTGCTGCATCCCAAAGATTTTGAATGGTTGTATCTTCATTCTCATTAGTTTCCATGAATCTTTTTAATTCTTCCTTAATTTCCTGGTTGACCCTTTCATCTTTTAGCAGGATGGTCCTTAACCTCCACGTGTTTGAGGTCCTTCCAAACTTCTTGTTGTGATTTAGTTCTAATTTCAAGGCATTATGGTCTGAGAATATGCAAGGGACGATCCCAATCTTTTGGTATCGGTTCAGACCCGATTTGTGACCCAATATGTGGTAATATTCGATAAAGGAGGAAAGACTATCCATTGGAAGAAAGACAGTCTCTTCAATAAATGGTGCTGGGAAAATTGGACATCCACATGCAGAAGAATGAAACTAGACCACTCTCTTGCACCATACACAAAGATAAATTCAAAATGGATGAAAGATCTAAATGTGAGACAAGATTCCATCAAAATCCTAGAGAAGAACACAGGCAACACCGTTTTTGAACTCGGCCACAGTAACTTCTTGCAAGATACATCCACGAAGGCAAAAGAAACAAAAGCAAAAATGAACTATTGGGACTTCATCAAGATAAGAAGCTTTTGCACAGCAAAGGATACAGTCAACAAAACTCAAAGACAACCTACAGAATGGGAGAAGATATTTGCAAATGACGTATCAGATAAAGGGCTAGTTTCCAAGATCTATAAAGAACTTATTAAACTCAACACCAAAGAAACAAACAATCCAATCATGAAATGGGCAAAAGACATGAAGAGAAATCTCACAGAGGAAGATATAGACATGGCCAACATGCATATGAGAAAATGCTCTGTATCACTTGCCATCAGGGAAATACAAATCAAAACCACAATGAGATACCACCTCACACCAGTGAGAATGGGGCAAATTAACAAGGCAGGAAACAACAAATGTTGGAGAGGATGCGGAGAAAAGGGAACCCTCTTACACTGTTGGTGGGAATGTGAACTGGTGCAGCCACTCTGGGAATCTGGTGGAGGTTCCTCAAAGAGTTAAAAATAGACCTGCCCTATGACCCAGCAATTGCCCTGCTGGGAATTTACCCCAAAGATACAGATGCAATGAAACGCCGGGACACCTGCACCCCGATGTTTATAGCAGCAATGTCCACAATATCCAAACTATGGAAGGAGCCTCGGTGTCCATCGAAAGATGAATGGATAAAGAAGATGTGGTCTATGTATACAATGGAATATCACTCAGCCATTAGAAATGACAAATACCCACCATTTGCTTCAACGTGGATGGAACTGGAGGGTATTATGCTGAGTGAAGTAAGTCAGTCGGAGAAGGACAAACATTATATGTTCTCATTCATTCGCGGAATATAAATAATAGTGAAAGGGAATATAAGGGAAGGGAGAAGAAATGTGTGGGAAATATCAGAAAGGGAGACAGAACGTAAAGACTGCTAACTCTGGGAAACGAACTAGGGGTGGTAGAAGGGGAGGAGGGCGGGGGGTGAGAGTGAATGGGTGACGGGCACTGGGGGTTATTCTGTATGTTAGTAAATTGAACACCAATAAAAAATAAATTAAAAAAAAATAGACTTACCTAAAAAAATAAAGCCATTTTGTTTTCTTTAGCAGTTCCTTAAAAATTAGAAAAAACAATTAGCAGGTAACGTTTTTATAGATCATATGTTCATAAGTATTTCTGAAAAGTATATACTTCACTTTTTAATTTAAAAAAATTCCCATTCTATACCCTGCCCCACTCCTTCCTATTGCTACTGTTATACTTATCTCTCCTTTGTAGGAGTTTCATAATTTGTGTATTCTTATTTGAATGGAAATTGCTGAGGTTCCCCCTTCCACAGCAAACTTCCATAAGCTGCTAGTTTTCTTAAAGCAAGAAGGTCATAGTCTTTTCCCTTTCCACTCACAGATATAGCCAGGAGTTGGACATGGGATTTAATCTCAGTCAATCAGAGACCCTTAAAAGAGGGGGTCTCATGCTAGTGGCAGAGGAAATGCTTGGAGGTCAGATTTCCAGCAGCAGCCTAGATGGTATGTAAACCATATTGTTCCTAATGCATGCCTTTTATGTGATTCCTGCTGTTCACTGTCCAGAGCTCCTTTGATTTCTACCAATTTCCAATCTTGGTTTGTCAGCTTACTGCTGATTTTCTGAATCCAAATTTGCTTGTGATGATTCTCTTATTGTTTACAAATACTGTTTTTCCCCGTTGGTTATAACCAAGAACCCTGAATAAAACCCTTTGTTTTATTGATTATTTTTGATTAACAAAGAAAGTCATGTCTGGTAATGCAAACACATGGATTTGTATACAATTCAGAGATTATTCATAATCACATCATCAATGATACATTGTAAGGACATTAGGAATTAAACTCATTACATAGGAAATTTGAAAGGAAGAGGTCAGGAACATATAGAAATAATTCAGTATGAATTTCAGAGCACATAGCTATACCAGGGAAACATCTTCCACTTATTTTAGTTGATATGATTTTCTGGTTAATCATATTTTTAAAAAGTTGTTAAAAAGTAAGCAAAGTGAGAACATAAATTACCTGGAGATCTGTTAGTAAATCAAACTTTAGAATGACTGGCTAAAACCAAACTTTAAGAGGACATGAAAAAAATGTCTCAGATATGCAAAAACAAGAACTGAGAAAAGTGAAGGCATTTCTCAAATGAACAAACTGATAGATATGTCCATATATACATATTTTTCTAATGTCACCTGTCATGTATTGAGAGCTTTAGTGAGGGAAACTGAAATCTAAATGACCATATGAGAAACAAAAAAATTCAGCTCCAGCTAATATGCTTCCGTTTACTTAACACATTCATACAGGTGAAACTGTACATCTAGAATTGGTGGGATAGCTAGTTACAGTGGCTAAGGTATTATTTATTTATTGTGACTGAATAAAGAGACCCCCTACTCTAAAATCTTCATTTGTTTATGGATAATCTCACTTCCTAAGAAACTTGTAACTTCACAGTATCATGAGCCTAGCAGTGGCACTCACTAGCCATCTAATAATGTTAAGTATTGGAAAAATGATAATCATGGTAGTTAAATACTGTTCCATCACAGTAAGCTGAGGACACTTCAATAGATGTGGGAAGGAAAGGTAATCGAACAAAAAGCACTGAATTTAATTTCTAACCTGTTAGCTCCCATTTAACTGATTTTAGAAAGTCTCTGTTACATACATATCTGTGTCCCATGGCCTATCTCTTGATCTCTTTCAAGAGAAAGGAGAATTGTAAGTGAATATACCCAATACAGTATGTAGAATACACACATGAATAAATAAACAATAAACAATAAATAAATAAATAAATAAATAAATAAATAAATAAATAAACTGTGTAATTAGAAGAAAAATAATTACCTCCTTGGGTATAATAGTCAAGACATATTTCTAAGCATGCTCCTTCTAGGCAATCAGTAGAGTTTAATTTCCCCAATACCTTTGGGGTTAGATGTGACCATGTGACATGCCAATTAAGCACAAGATGTTAAATGATGGTCACTCTTGGAAACTTTCAAAGTTAATGCACAATACACTATTTTTTAACTTACTATTATTGCAGTGGAAATGGTGGAATAACATACTGAGATGAGGTTTCAGGCAACCCAAATTCCTGAATGCTATTAGAGCAAAACCTTTAGCTTATCCACAGTAAATATGTATAGTGAGCAAGAAATAGGGCTTGTAATTTTAGGTATTGTTACTGTTGCATAATCTATCTAGTCTAATTGGTACATAGGGTAACTGTGAGCATTAAATAATGAAGGTGAAAATGCATTGTTGATAGTAAAGCTTTACATTTATGCTATTTTTATTGTGTTTCTATAATGATTATCTTAGCATTTGTGAATGTAAAGATATTTAATGATAACATTTCCCATATAATTTGGCAGAACTCACTCTGAAAGATATCAAACGGCAGACCAAGAAATAATATTTTAAAATATGACAAGACTAAAGAATTCTGGGAACCCCTCTATAAATATGTTCCTGTTTTTCCTTGCATCCCTTAAATAATCTTGACTATAAATAAATAGGGTACAGAAGGTTTCGTCTAATCTGTGGCTTATGCTTCTTATACCCTTCAATGCTACATATGCATAGTTCAGTACTATCTGAAGTCCGACAGAAAGTATCTATTCATGGCCAGTGCCATGTATTTTTTATCTTTTCTCTACTATTCTATATTCTTCGTCAATTTCATTCCTCTCCACTTTTAACAAAAAGCAAAAAAATAAAAATAAAAAATAATATAACAACTACAACAAAACAAACCTGTGTGGTTGGAGAAAAACAACCAGAAAATTCAGAAAAGTTTTGGGGAAAAACTAGTAATTATTAGATTCAGTGTTAGTGTCATTCAATGATACACAGGAATCCATATGCAAATCATTTGGTCAGGTCCACTGTTCCACTTCACTCTACTCATGTTATTGCAAATATACAGATAAAAACTTTTATTAACATGCCCTCCTCCTAAAAATAATTAAAATAACTCTTATCTCCAACTATTCCAGCCAATTCAGTTTAAAGTGGAAAGATCACACATGTGAAATTTTGTTGGCTCCCATCAAGCAAACTAATGCACATGAAAATAAGATCCCAGTTTTCTGATTCTGTCCCGTTTATCCAAATATGCTGTCCTCTAACAGTGATGGAACCAAGAGACTCCTCATTCTTTATAAATTGTTTCTTCCTAAGATAAATTTTACCAAGAGAGAGGTGATTTATAAATTCAAATTCAAATGCTGATGAGAATTATTTTAACATTAGCTAACAGTCAATATATTCTTCTTATGAATCATGGCAGAGGAATAAAGCTATATGTTCTGGTATATTGTATCCAGGGTTATCCCAGAAAACAAAATGTTAGGTAGACAAGAAGGTTTTTAAAGTCTTCTGTTCTGGTGTTTTTCTCATTTTCTACTTCAAGTGTAATTTTCCTGCTCCCTCAAACTTACATTAGGATTCTTCCTAATTCTTCTTCTAATGATCTTCCTAATTATTCTTTCCCATGATAAAAACATTCTCTCAAGAGTAGAACAAAAATTTTTCAAGAGTTTTCTAACAGCTGGAGAATAACTGTTCATCATTCATTATTAGTATTCTATGAACAACCATAATCTGAAGTTATAAAACAAAATTTTTATCTTGGATCACATAGAGCAACAAATGGGTGAGTTGAGGGAACTATCTGAGAGTTAATAAAACTTTCACAGAAATCTGATATAATATGGGACGCCTGGATGGCTCAGCAATTGAGCTCAGGGCATGATCCTGGTCTGGAGATCAAGTCCCCCATTGGACTTCCGATGAGGAGCCTGCTTCTCCCTTTGCCTATGTCTCTGCCTCTCTCTCTGCATCTCTCATGAAAAAATAGATAAAATCTTTAAAAAAAGAAATCTGAAATCATAGAGTGGATCTATAAGTTCTCAATAGTTCCAAGAGTTTGAACATTTTCAGGAAGAGGGGCCACTGGGTGGCTCAGTGGTTGAGCCTCTGCCTTCACCTCAGGGCATGATCCTGGGATCCTGAGATCAAGTCTCACATTGGGCTCCTTGCAAAGAGCCTGCTTCACCTTCTGCTTATGTCTCTGCCTCTCTCTGTGTGTCTCCCATGAATAAATAAATTAATTAAATCTTTAAAAGAAAAAAATGCAGGAATAAAAGCAAAAAAGCAAATAATAAAAAGGTGAAACTTTCTATACTTAGAATTTTGTAAAGCAGTTTCATTCAAATAAAATACACCAATTAAAGTATCATAACTATCCAGCAGTCTAAGATGTAGCATGTTTCTGTAGGTTATTCCACTATCCATTATATACTGTCTCCCTCCAAGTCAAAAGAGGCTACACATTATCTTCCCTATTCATGTTTCCTAGCATAGGAGATTCATTCTATAGAGGTGCAAGTAACTGAGGTAAAATCCAGATCAGAGGAAGAAGAAAGAAGAAAGAAGAAGAAGGAGAAGGAGAAGGAGAAGGAGAAGGAGAAGAAGGAGTAGGAGAAGAAAAAGAAAGAAAGAAAGAAAGAAAGAAAGAAAGAAAGAAAGAAAGAAAGAAAGAAAGAAAGAAAGAAGAAGACGACGATGACAAAGGGAAACATACAGAAAACTTTCTAAAGTAGCACTCTCTTGTGCATATATTCCCTTAATAGTATGAATGAGAAAGAAAATGTGTAAAATCTATTTTAATTAATTCAGTTGTGATTTAATTATTTTATACTGTCAACATACTTCTAAATTCAATGCTATGCTAATATCAACTCCTCTGCTGACTCTGTTTCTTTAAAATGCTACTTTAAGCTACTTTTTGTTCAGTCTAAATTTGAATGTGGGAAAAAAATAGATTACTTAGGGCACTCACCCATTTAGATGTCAGAAGAAGTTCTATATGTCCACTAAATTAAAACATCCTAATCATCAGCTGTCAAGCTTTAGAGAGTCTGTCACTGCCTCATATTTCTGTTTATGACAGCTCACAGAGGGCATGCTGTGAACTCCTTTTTTTTTTTTTTCTGCTTAGGACCCAATTAGGAGTGATAAATGTAATAGTTTTAATGTACTCAATACTAATATGTGATATTAAGTATATATCTAGAGGTGAGGTCACCAACTTCTTTGCCAATGTTCAACATTATGAAAGAGGAGAATTAATGCTCTGGCATTGGTAAGACTTCTAGATCTAGAAGTCAAAATATTGTTTTGCAAAGTACAAATGGCCCTTGGAAAGTGGGACTGCCTAAAGGTGGTGAGAGTATAATTGACCCCTACAAAGAAGAAAGAAATGGAGACTTAATCTCATTGAGAATATTGAAGAAATATTTAGTGGCCTACGAAGGTAAAAATCCCTAAACAAGGAAGGATTTTATGTAATTGTTATTGGAGGGTTTTCTAACAAATATGTATTAAATTATTATAGAAAATAAATAGATTGAAAGAGATCTGGGAGAAAGACTTGGCCATTGCTTCTATTTCCTGCCATTGAACAACCAAAGTGTCCTTACTTGGATGAACAATGAACTCTTCCTTGCTCTCTTCCTTCCTTCCTACTTCCTTACTTGGATTACTTCTAAACTTCCTTATAGAACTTTGTGATAGAGCAAGGAAAACAAAACAAAACTAAACTAAACCAAACCACACTAAACTAAAGACATGATTCTCGATTAGGAGTGATGTTAAAAATAACTGTGATAAACTGTGTACCCAAGCAAAATTATTATAGATAGATGTGCTGCTTTATCAGGCCACAGTGCCATCATTGAACCCAACTATCCATCTTCTCACAAGCTTCCCTGTGTCTCCAAGGAAATAATCTGTAACTTCAGGCAGTTAAGGAAAACATAATTTGGAGAAGATCAAAACAATCCACATTGTCACATATTGTGCCTCTTGAATTCTGTGATTGGTGAATTTTATAAGCAGCGAGAGCATCATGATGATACATGTGTGCCCCTTAAGCTGTCTGGTAAACTTGGAGCCTTTATGTAACATAAGAAAAGGCATTTTAGAGATGATCTAAACCCTCCACTTCAAACAAGGCAGGTTTTTTGTTTTGTTTTGTTTGTTTTGTTTTGTTTTGTTTTTTTGCATTGAAGCCTGATACCCTTTTTGCAGTATAAATTCTGTAAAAATCATGGACTTCCTTGTAGTTGTAAAGATAGTAGTCCTCTTTCCTGCCACTAAGCCACTGAGCATGCTGATCACTGAGTTTATTACAGTACTTACTGAAGTGTTACCTTCTCGTCAACTCTGTTATTCATGAGCTGATTATCCAGGTGGTGGATTACCTCTGTTCCACCTTCTCCTCCCTTTTCCTCTACTATCTGCCCATTGGCTATTCACATGCTTGTTAGCATTTCCACCAGTTAGGTGAGTAACAGAAGGAAGGAGGAATTAAATTGCCATCAGTCAATTTTATTACTTGTTAGCAGCCCTTATAAAGGTTTGGTAGAAGAAGAAAATTTAAAATAGTCATTAAAATTAGGTTTGGGGGATTATCTGTGGCTTTTATTTATTCATGTCCTTTCTCTTGTCTATTAGCATAATCTATGACTATTGCATTTTACAATTATCTTGAATAAAAATGTGCTTTTAGTGGATATAGCTACTTTTCATTAATAAAGCTGTGTATGGTCTGTAAAACACATTGGGAGCTTTCATTATGATGGTATAAGTATACATGTAAAATATTATGATTAAAACTGACTACTTAAATAATGTTGGTCATATTTAATAATTGATGTTTGCAACATAGAGAAAGAAACATCCAATAAAATATGCAATATTTAGAGTTTCCACCTGCAGGTTTTCATATTCTCTGGTTTCTAGTGCTTCATAAGCATTCTGATCACTATGATTTCCAGTTTATAATACACCAAGAAGTTTAAGCTTAAGATACTAGTGATATCATGTTCCTTTTCCATAGAAAATTCAACATAGTGGTTACTTACAGATGGTATACCTCTATAATGCCAATATCATTTTTTGTATTGGCATTACAGATTATTTTGTATTTGTTCTGACCCTAAATTGGTAGAGTATCCTACCTAAATGCTTTACAAAGTGCCAGCACATAATGTAGTAAGATATTCCACTTCAGTGAAGAATAAACAACCTTATAGAGCAGTTTCTAAAATTTGACGTCTCTATTTTTTGTTGTTGTTGTTGTCTAAGAATATGAACTTCCAGAATTATTACCTTGGCTATCTCTCATCCCACATCTAGCAATATAGTAAAATATCATTAGTGTAATCCTGCTACAGGAGGAAAAAAAATAACCCACGGTTTACAAATATCCTGAAATACTAATTCTTTTTAAAGCTTTAAGGACTGTTATCTTAAATATTTATTTTTTTAATAAAGATTTTATTTTTAAGCAATCTCTACACCCAACGTGGGGCTCAAACTTATAACACCAAAACCAAGAGTCTCATGCTCTTCTGATTGCGCCAGCCAGGCACCCCTTAAACATTTCTTAAAGAAGTCAGTGTGTAGCCTGCCTTCCTGGCAGAGAAGGGTTGACTTCTTAAATGAGGTATATTCTGAATACAAGCTATTGCCTTACTAACTGGTTTGGAATTATTTTCATGGTTTCTATACTGCTATTTTTTCAATAATTATTATCACAGAACAGACACTATTCAGTAATAATTTGCTAATTAAGTCTTTTTTAAAAAATTTCTTCTCACTTGATTGAGAGTATGGATTAAGATGAGGAATTCTCACCCACAGCAATGCAAGAATGAAAACAAACAACTCAAAATAAACAGAGCTGAAGCTCCACAGGAGAATTAGTGATATAAATAAATGAATAAATAGACAAATAAATATGATTATACATGTGTTTTGACATTAAGTACATCAGTAGAAGTTCAATCTTTAGTGATCACACAAACACATTCCTGTCTAAATTATTTCTGGGATAGAGATGGGATGTAATGTGTATGTAAGGCAGGCGTACCAGGAATCGAGAGGATAAAATGCATTCTCATGGATGAAGAAAAATTTGTAAGGCCAAAATGCTGATGGTTTTCACTCCATCAAAAGACAGGGCCAAAGTGGACTCATTGTTAAGTCCCACATCACCGAATCAAGACTTAATTACAGTTTCAGCCTCTCCCAGAAATCAAATCTAAAACCAGTAAATCAGAAGTCACTTCTGCAGGACTAGGAATGTAATCTCCATGATAGACTACTCCCACCCCCAAAAGAAAGGGATCTTGGCCAAACCAATCCACTTTTTGCTAGTATAACTCCCTTGTTCCCACTCCCTTCTGCCTATAATAGTCTCTCATTTTGTACAGTTCCTTAGAGCTCCTTTCTTTCAGCTAGATGGGATGCTAATTAGCTTCATAAATTGTTGAATAAAGCCAGTAATGTCTTTAAAATTTACTCAGCTGAATTTTATTTTTTAACAGACTCCATGTAATATTTCTCCCAGTTTTGGCAAGACTGGTGGTGTATGTACTAGAAAGAAAGCTGCACAGTATCTCCCTCTGAAATATACCTTAGAAGTAACACCATTCTGAAGCCCTGCCAGTATGAACATTTGCATCTTTTAGGATTAGTCAGAGAAAATATTGTCCTGCTCCTTAGCCCAATATAATGTATCTTATAGAAAAATGTGTAGCCTTTCCAGGCACTGATGTATCCTGGGGAAATAAGTAGTCATAGCAAGCAATACATCTGACGTCATGAGTAAAACAGTAAATTGTTGTAGGCAAATTATGTAATGCCAAGATTGGAGAACTGTTTCCATTAATCAAAGCACTCTTCTAGGACCCAGTTGGTAAAATCTCTGCTTCTTCTCCTTTTTTCTTGTTAAATTGACATGCAGAAGTTTGAATACTTTATTCAGAAATTGACATAACATGAGGAATAAAGATTCAATTCCTAAATGTCTGCTAAAATGGAGCTTTTACATGAACTGAGTAATGATATCAAAAATGGATAACATTGGGAATTAAATGTGACTTCAAAATTCCTCACCACTACTACGGTGGTACATGCCCATAGGAAGATAAAAGATTTAAGACAAAAATCACCATAATTATGTCCCAAAGAAGCTTCAGAATCAAACGTAGAACAATATTTTTAAACTCTCAAGAGTGGTTTGGTCTCCACAAAGATCTTTTTTTGCTCAAATATTTGAGAACATTTTTCCAGATTCTTTGACTGTAGGCCAGACAGTATTTTGAATAATTTAGTGACTCCAAGAATGGCATTATGGCATAAGAATTTGAATATGATTCCCCCACACCCCCAGCCAAATCAGGGTGTATTGTCAGGATTCTGGAGAGTTACCTATCTTCTAGATTCTACTATTCATCCATCTATTCTTTGGAGACTCTAGATCTTCCCTAGTTTGACTGCTCTGAGCAATGCGGTCATGGCTAGATGGCTACAAAATTCTTAGACTGAAGATTTGCAGAGGAAGGATGGCCTTTGTGCTCCTCTGCTATTCTTGTTTCAGTGATAAGTTTACTATTCTGCAATTTTGTCTGTTCCAGCTTGTAAGGAATATAAAACAAAGTACTTGAAGAAGAATGGTCACCTTATGTCATACGTGCTGAACTTCCAAATTTTTCCACTATAATGAAAAGTTTCTAAAAACTACAGCATACTATGTCTGGCTCATTACTATATTCCCAGAGACTGCAGTGTCTAGTAAAAGTAGTCTATTAAAAACAAACTGCATCCATGTTTCCATTGGGGGGGGGATCAAAGAGCGTTTGGTTTCCTCCAGGTATAACACTATATCTCATGGCACAATTCCTGTTCTCTCAAATATGTTATAGGTGGTTTTGGTCAACATATTTCATCAAAAAAATCATCCAAGGTGTGAATACTGACTACTTCGGAAGTTCCTTTATTTCTGATAAATATTCTTTTGTGTTGGATGTTATTGTTCTAATTATTTATGTTATAATTTTGTCAGAGTAAGACAAAATCCTATCAGAAATTAAATTATAGGGAAGCCTGGGTGGCTCAATGCTTAAGTGCTTTGGGCTCAGTTTGTGATCCGGGAGTCCCGCGATTGAGTCCCACATAGGGCTCCCTGTATGGAGCCTGCTTCTTCCTCTGCCTATGTCTCTGCCTCTCTCTGTGTGTCTCTCATGAATAAATAAATAAAATCTTTATTATTAAAAAAAAGAGAGAGAAATTAAATTCTAATTCCTGTACACCTAGCATAACTCCCTATCCCTAAAAAAGACTGTTAGTGTTGTTATTGTTTGCTATTGTAAACATTCTTGATGCCCCTATCTAAAGATGGATATGATTTTAAATAGAGTAATTTGCAAATAAAAAAGAGTAAATAAGAGTCATATTATCTCTTTACCCCAAAGAGTGAATTATGGGCTATCCTTGATTATCATAAGATTTCATGACTTTGCTAAATAAAATGCATCTAAATAACTTCAACTTTGATTTCTGAAAGCCAATTGCTTACAGTTGACTGACTAGTGGATAAATGGTAGTCAAGGCCTTTCTGGAAATATGCATGATTACCTTTGGGTAAAGACTGCTCAGTCTTCACAGGTGTCATGTTTTGCTCTGGTAATTCCCCATATTTTTATGGGAATTTACAAATAACTAAATATTATTTCAATTCATTATCAGCGATATTTTTAAGCCCTGTTATATTTAAGACACAATGCTAACATATTCTCATCCTAGCTGTGGAAACAGACATGTTGATAACATGTCTACAATATAAATCATATTGTTAAAAACACTTAGCATATGCTGACCTGCTGACCACAATGGAAACAGAAAAGAACTAGCAATTAATTTTGGTCTAAGTACTCATGAGAGGTTCCAAGAGAAAAACCTTTCCCTTAGGAATACTCATGAAAGACTCTTAAGATTTTGTAAAGGCAACATAATTCAACTAGAAAAACATTTATAAATGGCCATTTTTTCTAAGATGCTAAGGCACTGTGCAAGGCACTTACTTGGAAAGTACAAAGATGGGAAAAAAAATCCCACTCATTTATATCAAATTGCTTGGTATATAATGCAGGAGAAAAATATGTACAAATCTCATTATAACACAGTAATGCTCAGAGGTTGTGTGGCAATAGAGAAGGAGAAATTAATTCTAACATGGATTATGATAAAGTTTTCTCATGGAATAGTCATCTGTTCATTTATTTAGTCTTTTATTTAATAATTTATATAACAAACTGTGAGCTAGGTACTGAGAATACAAGAAGACCAAAAAGACATAATGAAAGTTATGTTAAAGTCTGAGAAATAAACAAATAAGTAAGAAACCATCCAATGATAAAGTATGCTATTCTAGATAATAGATTTCAGCTTCAGAGACATATGAAATTCAATGGTTAGAGAAAGCTACTCTGTAGATATTACCATTTCAGCTGTGTTCTGACCAACAAGAAGGAGCCAACCTCTTAAATTCCATAGGAAAGGCTGTTCTGGGAAAAATAATGTAACTCATCCAAAGGCTTAAGTTATAAATGGAACAGGCCAGTTTGAGTAGAGTTAAATGATGGGGGTTGGTGGGGGGAGGGGGAGCAGGAAGATTAGGGTAATAAAGTAACATGATACAAAGAGTAGGGCAAGGCCAGATCTCATAGGGCTTCATAAACTAGAATTTGGAAGTTAGTCTAAGTACTACAGAAAGGCACTGGGGGATTTTAAGCAGGTGCTTTATAGGATCCTTTTTGCATCTGTGAGGTACATGGATTAATAGAGTGATGATGTTTCCAAGTTGTATGGCTACTTCAGTAGTCCAGGATAAATGTGACCTTTTTGTTTTTTTCATTAGAACTGTCAGAGTGGAGAATAAAAGAAGTGGATTAAATCAGAATACTTTGGAACTTCACATTTGACCAGAGCATTATGGTTGGATACTGGGACTAAATAGGGTATTTAATCTGATCCGTAAGTACTTCAACCAGGGAGATAAGAAAAAGTTTATGAAAAGAAAAAGAAGACAGGTAATATGGTTGAAAGACACTTGTTCTTAGAAGCAGGAACAAGGCAGATATGCACAGGTAAGAATATTAAGGTTACAAATTATGTGATTATTGAAAGTTCTGAATTATGTAGATGAGGAAGACAAGAGTAGTGAGAGTGATCAGATGTAGAATGTTACAAGTGCAGTAGTTAGGTCTGAGTTTTCCTGTTTGAATCTTGGAAGGATAATATGGGTCATTATTTTCTAAAAAATATTTGTCAACACATTTCTTTTAGTAGACAAGTAATAGATACTACAAAGTAATCTGAGATTTAATACTTATAATCTTACAAGCCAGAAATGACGTCAACATACTGGTTTTGAATTTAGGATGTCTTATATTTTATGCAATCATAAATTGTGTTTCACACAAGATATATGTTATTACCTAATTCTTGATATTTATAAAATCAGGATCAATTACAATGTTATTGTAATTCTGGCTTGTAACTTCACATTTTATTTTCAACATAATTTAAGAAACTAAAGAACTTTAAAAATTATTAACTTCTGTTTGGAAGTACACAATATATAAAAATCTAATTTTGTGACATCAACTGATAGAAATGGAGATGGAGATGTAAAGGAGTAGAGTTTTTGTACATTAATGAAGCTCAACTGGTATAAATCTAAATTAGCATGCTATAAAATTAGGATGTTAAATGCAACCTCTATGGTAACACAAAAAATACTGATAGTATATATGCAAAAGGAAACAAGAAAAATTTTACTATAATAAATCAACTAAACATACAAAAAAGGACAGAAATGTAGAAAATGAGGAACAATAAAGTATAAAGCATTGAGAAAACAAATAGGAAAATGGCAAAAGTAAGTCCATTTAATCAGTCAGCCTTAAAAAGGAAGGAAATTTTGACATAAGCTACCATATGGATGAATTTTAAAGCTATGCAAAGTGATGAACACCAGGTGTTGTATGGAAGTATTGAATCACTATATTGTACACCTGAAACTAATATTACATTTACTGTATGTTAACCAACTGGATTAAATAAAAACTTAATAAAAGAGATATGCAAGGTACAAAAAACCCTAAAAAGGCAAGTATTACATGATTCCACTTACATGATATATCTAAAATAATCACATACTTAGAATCAGGATGTATTATAGTGATTTTCAGGGGCAGGGAAAGAATGGAGAATTAGTGTTCAATGAGTAAAAAATTTAAGTTTTGCAAATGAAAATTTTCTAGAGGTCTGTTGTCCAACAATGTGCATGCAGTTAACATTACTACATGGTAAACTTAAAAAAAATTAAAATATAATGACTGTTAAGGTTTCATTTTTTGAGGCGCTTATCTTCATTTGATTTACTTCTTTCTTTCTTTCTTTCTTTCTTTCTTTCTTTCTTTCTTTCTTTCTTCTTTCCTTCGTGGATGTTGTTTGTTGTTTTTTAGCACCAGGGAAATAAAATGGAACTCCTCAGATTGCTCTGATTCTAAACAACAACTTTTCTTTCCAACATATGGACTAACACTGACCTCTAAAAAATTATATTTCCTCTCACAGTTATAAAGAAAAGTATCCCTCCCCCACAAAAAAAAAAAAAAAAAAAAAAAAAAAACAGCATAGGTCCCTAGGTCCACTCCTAGGCTTCCTCTTCTGCTGACCTTAAAATTAAGATAATAAATTTTGTGATTTTTACCACAATTTAAAAAATTCTCAATGATATTAACTTTGATTTCTCATCAGAAATCATGTAGGCCAGAAAAAGAAAGTGACATTTTTAAAGTGCTAAAAGGAAGGCATCTGGGCTCAGTCAGTTAGGCATCAATCAGTTAGGCATCCAAATATTGAATTCTACTCAGGTCATGATTTCAGGGTCATAGGACTGAGCCCTACATCAGGCTCCCTGCTCAGTGGGGAATCTTCTTGGGGTTCTCTTTCTCTCTCTCTCTCTGTCCCTCCACCTGCATGCTCACTATCTCTCTCAAATAAATAAATAAATAAATAAATAAATATTTTTTTTTAAATGCTAAAAGGAAAAATGCACCTATCAAATAGGAATTCTTTGGGAAAACTATCCTTTTACAAGTGAAAGGGAAATTAAGACTTTCCCAACTAAATAAAAGGTGAAGTAGTTCATTGCTATAGTAAAAGCACCCTATAAGATTATAATAAAGGTTGGCTTATGAGCTGAAATAAAAGGACATTATATAGTAACTTGAAGCTATGCACACAAAGAAAGTAAAGGTAGCTACAAAGATAAATGAAAGTATTTTATAATATAAATATAATAAGTATTATTATGTTTGGAGTTTGTAACTTTATGATATAAAAGAAAACATGCATAAAATTATAATTATAAATCTAAGGTAATCAGCACATGATTTATAAAGATAAAACTGTGACAATTATAATACAATGAAGGGAAGGAAGGATATAGAAGCATAACGTCTTGTGACATTGAAGTTGATACTAATTCAAACCATATTGCTATAAATTTAAAATATTTATTGTGACAAAAGAATAAACACTAGGAAAATAACAACAAAAATATACAGAAAATGAATGAGAGGGAATAAAAATGGCATACTAAGATCAATTAAACAAAAAAGAAGGCCAGTAATGGAGGCATTGAGAGGAAAAAGGCATAATATATATATATATATATATATATATATATATATATATATATATATATATATTTAAGTAGAAAAACATAAGTAGCAATCCTTCTATATTAGTAATTATTTTCATTGTAAATTTATTAAACTCTTATTTAAAAAGCAGAGATTGGTAAAATTGATGTGAAATATGATCCAAATATATATTATTTTATAAGTAAGGGTACAAGAGACTCTTTTTAGATCTGAAGGCAAAAGTAGACTACAAATGAACAGTTGGAAAAAAAATACTTTACCCAAACAGTAACCAAGGAGAGGTAAGGTAGATATAGTGATATAAGACACAACAGATTTGAAGTCAAACATATTTATAAGAGTCTAGGAAAGGCATTATATATTAGTAAAGTTGTCAATCCATCCAGTAGAGATAACAATTATAAACATATGTGCATGTAACAATGGAGTCCTAAAATATATGTAGCCAAAACTGACAGAAATGAAAGAATAGACAATTCAACAATAATAGTTGAAGACCTCAACAATTCACTTTCAATAATGAATAGGAATACTGGACAATAATCAATATGGACATTGAGAACTTAAATAACATTATAAACCAATCACATGTAAGATCTATAAAATGCTCAACATTTCACACAAAAACACTAGATAGAATAAATGTGCTCAAGTACACATGGAACACTCTCCAGGGTAGACCATATGTTCTTACAATATGTGGGTATTATTTCAAAAACGGAAAATAACAAGTTTTGCTAAAGATGTGGAGAAATTTGAACACTTATGTATTGCTGGTGGGATTGTACAATTGTGCAACTATTATGGAAAATAGTTCAGTGGTTCTTCAACAATTAAATATAGACTTTCTATATGATCCAGTAATTCCACTGCTAGGTATACATCCAAAAAGATTGAAATATATTTTCTAGCAAAAATGTGTATATGAAAACTTATAGCAACCCCCTTTATTGATGGCTGAAAGGTGGAAACAACTCAAAGTCTGTCAACAGAGGAATGGACAAACAAGATGTGTATATTGATACAATACAATATTATTCAAACCCCCCCCCCCAAAAAAAAAGGAAATGAAGTATTGCTCCCTGCTAAGATGGATGAACTTTAAAAACATTATGTTAAGTGAAAGAAGACAGATACAAGGCCACATACACATAATGTGAAGTATCTATCATAGGCCATTCCATAGAGACAGAGAACAGACTTCTTAACTGATATGGGGTCTCCTTTAAAGGTCCTGAAAATTTTCTGGAACTAGAGAGTGCTGATTGTTGCACTATATTGAATATGTACTAAATGTCTCTGAATTGTACATTTAAAATGTTTAAAATGGTGAATTTCATTTTGTAGACTTCTGCAATAAAAAATTCCTTATCTTTAAAAGATAATTTATAAAATATAAAGGAAAAATTTATATGTAAGATATATATAAAATATGAAAAAAAGATTTCTATAAAATATGATTAACCAGTATCTATATCACACTTGGTACACTATAACTTTTTGATGATCTATAAAATATTTTACATATTTTTCATAACTTCAATTTACATATAGACTACCAATTTACAGATTTACACATCAATTATATATTGGCAGGAGGAGCAGGAAGATGGCAGCAGAGTAGGAGGATCCTACTCATCCCACAAATACAACTAGATAACTAATAAATCATCCTAAATACCCTCAAAATTGACCTGAAAATTGACAGAACAAAGTCCACAACTAAAGGAAGAGAAGAGGCCAAATGAAGGGAAGTAGAAAGTGTGGAGATGCAATTTGAGAGAGAAACAGATCACCAACGCTGCAGAGGGGAGAGGGCCATGGTGATGGAGAAGGGAAAGAAAGAGTACAGCACATACAGGAATACACAAGGAAAATGTTACCTAAAAGCCATTAGCTTGGAAGGGGAGAGGAGCTGAATTTCATCAATTTTTGCAACCATTGGGGCTTTGAAGCCTGGAGTTTTAAATGTTAGTAGGCTGGGCTGGGATAGACTGTGAAGGGCACTGCACTGCCCCTAGTGAGCAGGCAGGACAAACAATTCAGGGCAGATAGTGTGGTAACAATGATCTGAAAAACACCCAGGGCACAAAATGGGGAGATTATTTACTCTTCTCAGAGTGCATCCCTGAGAGGCAGCATTGACAGAGACACCACACTGGGAACAAGCTGGGTGGCACTGTTTCCTTCCCTTGTCCCTCAGCATAAAAACAGAGCCACCTACAGGAAGCAGCACAGTGCCAAAAATGACTGTCTAGCTTGCTGATGGAACTCCCTTCATAGTCACCATTGCCTCAGTCCCATTGCAGTAGATCCCTCCCCAGAAGACCAGCACAAACCCCTCCCACTAAGTCCCTTGAACAGAGAGTTTTATAGAGCTTCAGTTCCAGTGGAGATGGTGACAGGTCTTACTTCATAAGCAGACCAGAGCACACCAAGTTAAAACTCACAACCTTCAGGCCAGGCCCAAACACTGTCCTTAGCAGGCAAAGAGAACCTCTGAGACAACTGGCCTGAAGGATAGAGCAGTCAAAACACAACAGCAGAGCACATGTGTCAAACACTAGAGACACTCCCTGAAGCATAGGCCCCGGCACTATATGACTTCTTCTTCATAAGGCCATTACTTTCAGGAGCAGGAGACATAACTGGCTTTTCTAACATAGAGATGGCAGAAACTTAGACAAAATGCAAAGACAGAAGAATTAATCCCAAACGAGAAAAAAGAAAGAAAGCCATAGCCACAGATCTAAGCAAAATAGATAGAGGTAACACGAATGATGGAGAATTTAGAGTAATGATCATAAGGATACTGGGTTTGACAAAAGAATAGAAGACATCAGTCAGACCCTTACCACAAAGATAAAAGAGAATCAATAAAAGATGAAGAATGCAATAAATGATATTATAAACATGCTTGATGCAATGAACAGGCTGGAATAAGCAGAGTAAGAAAATTAATGATTGGAAGACAAAGTAAAGGGAAGCAATGCAGCTGAGGGAAAGAGAGAAAGAATAATGCAATACAGGAATAGACTTAGGGAACCCAATGACTCCATCAAATGTAATAACATTCCTATCATAGGAGCACTAGAAGGAGAAGAGAAAGAGAGGCAGACAATTTATTTGAAAAAATAATAGCTGAAAACTTTCCTAATCTGGGGAAGGAAACAGACATCTGGATCCAGGAGGCACAGAAAACTCCCATCAAAATAAACAAAGCCAGGCCAATAAGAAGACATATTATAATTAAATTTATAAAATACAATGATAAAGAAAAACTCTTAAAGCAGCAAGACAAAAGAAGTCATTAACTTACAAAGGAAAACTCATCAGGCTAGCTGGATATTTTTCAACAGAAAGTTGAAGTCACAATATATTCAAAGTTCTGAATGGGAAAATCTACAGTCAAAAATACTCTATCCAGGAAGGTTATCATTCAGAATAGAAGTAGAAATAAAGAGGTTCCCACAAACATAAACTAAAGGAGTTTGTGACCACTTAGCCAGCCCAGCAAGAAATATTAAAAGGGACTCTGTGAATGGAAAGGAAAGACCAAAAATGTCTATACAAAGGCAGGAAACACAAAAGCAGTAAAAAGGAATATTTCTATAAAAATGATTCAAGGAACACAAGAGAAAAAGGATATAAAATAAAATAACATATACCTAAAATGTGGGGAGCAGAGGAGAACAGAATGGTTCAAATTCGAACAACCATTAACTTAATGTAGACTGCTATTTGAAGAAAAGGTTATATAGCAGCCTAATGATAACCATATATCAAAAACCACTAATAAACGCGTGAAGAATAAAGAGAAAGAAATCTAAATATATCACTAAAGAAAATTAGAAAACCATGAAAGAAAGACAAGAAAGGATCAGAGAAAATCTCCAGCAATAACCACAAAAAAGTAATAAAATGGCTACAAATACATATCTATCAATAATTACTTTGAATGTAAATGAACTAAATGCTCTAATAAGAAAACGGGGTGCCAAAATGGATGAAAAAGACCCATTTATATATTGCCTACGGAAGATGCATTTTAGACCTAAAGAATCTGTAGATTTAAAGTGAGGAGGTGGAGGAGTGCCTGGGTGGCTCAGTTGGTTAAGCCTCTGCCTTTGGCTCAGGTCACAGTCTCAGGGTCTTGGGAATGAGCTCCATAATGGGCTCTCTGCTCAGCTGGGAGTCTATTCTCCTTCTCACTTTCCCTCTGTTCTCTCTCTCTCTCAAATAAATAAATAAATAAAAATCTAAAAAGAAGAGGAAGAAAGAAGAAGAAGAAGAAGAAGAAGAAGAAGAAGAAGAAGAAGAAGAAGGAGGAGGAGGAGGAGGAGGAGGAGGAGGAGAAGAAGAAGAAGAAGAAGAAGAAGAAGAAGAAGAAGAAGAAGAAGAAGGAGAAGAAGAAGGAGAAGAAGAAGAAGAAGTGAGGAGGTGGACATCTATCATTGCAAATGGATGTCAAAAGAAAGCAGAGTAGCAATATGTATACCAGACAAACTAGACTTTAAAACTAAAACTGTAACAAGAAACAAAGAAGGTCACTATAAAATAATAAGGGGGAAAATCCCTTTATACAAGAAGATATAACAACTGTAAATATTTATGCACCCAACATGGGAACACCCAATAAATAAATTAATGAATAATAAACATAAGGAACAAATTGATAACAATAATACAATAATGGTAGCCAACTTTAACACTCCACTTACATCAATGGACAGGTCATCAAAATAGAAAATAAACAAGGAAACAATGGATTTGAATGACATTCTGGACCAGATGGACTTCACAGATATATTCAGAACATTACATCCTAAAAAAAGCAAAATACACATTTCTTTCAAGTGCACATAGAATATTCTCCAGAATAGATCATATAACAGGTCACATAACAGGCCTCAACAAATACAAAAAGATTGAAGTCATGCCATACACCTTTTGTGACTCACTGTTATGATACTAGAAGTCAACCAGAAGAAAAAATCTGGAAAGACTACAAATATAGAGAGGTTTAACAACATGTTACTAAACAATTAATGGGTCAGTCACATAATCAAAAAAGAAATTAAAAAATATGAATCAAATGAAAATGAAAATACAACAGTGCAAAACCTTTGGGATGCAGCAAAAGTGGTCATAAGAAGAAAGTATATAGTAACATAGGCCTACCTCAATAAGCAAGAAAAATCTCAGATTAAAACCCCTAACATTATACCTAAAGGAGCTAGAAAAGAAGCAACAAACATTGTCTAAAGCCAGCAGGAGAAAAGGAATAATAAAGATTAGAGCAGACATAAATGATTATAGAAACTGAAAAAGAACAATAGAAGAAATCAATGGAACCAGGGTCTGTTTCATTGAAAAAAAATTGATAAACCTGTAGCCAGACTTATCAAAAAGAAAGAACACAAATGAATAAAGTCACAAATGAGAGAGGAGAAACAATAACTAATACCACGAAAATACAAACTAAAAGGTAATATTTTGAAAAACCTATATGCCAACAAATTGGACAGCATGGAAGAAATGGATAAATTCTTAGCAACATATAAATTACCAAAACTGAAACAGGTGGGATGCCAGGGTGGCTCAGCGGTTGAGCACCTGCCTTTGGCTCAGGGCATGATCCTGTGCTCCCGGGAGCGAGTCCCACATTGGGCTCCCTGCATGGATCCTGCTTCTCCCTCTACCTATGCCTCTGCCTATCTCTCTATGTCTCTCACGAATACATAAATAAAATCATTTTAAAAAGCTGAAACAGGAAGAAATGGAAAACAGCAAAAGATTGATAACTTGCAAAGAAATTGCATCAGTAATTTAAAAATTCCCAACAAACAAAAGTCCAGGACTAGATGGCTTCACTGGCAAATTCTACCAAATATTTAAAGAAGAATTAATATCTATACTTCTCAATAACTATTTCAAAATATTCAAGGAAGATAAACTTCCAAATTCATTTTATGAGGTCAGCATGACTCTGTTACCAAAACCAGATAAAAGCACTACTAAAAAAGAAAACTATAGGACAATGTAACTGACAGATCCAAAAATTCTCAGTAAAATACTAGCAAACCAAACACAACAATACATTTAAAAAATCATTCACTAGGATCAAGTGCTATTTGTTCTTGGGTTGGTCGAGTGTTTTAATATTTGCAAGTCAATCAATGTGATACATCACATTAAAGGAAAGGATAAGAACCTCATGACCATTTCAATAGATACTGACAGAGCATTTGACAAAGTACAATATTCATTCTTGATAATCTACCCAACAACGTAGGTTAGAGAGAACATACCTCAACATAAAGGCCATATATGAAAACCCCACAGCTAATATCATCCTAAATATGGGAAAACAGAGTTTTTCCTCTATGGTCAGGAACAAGACAGGGATGTCCACTCTCACCATTGTTATTTAACATGATACTGGAAGTCCTAGCCAGAGAAATCAGGCAACACAAAGAAGTAAAAAACATACAAATCATCAAGAAGTCAAACTTTACTGTTTGCAGAAGATGTGATACTTTATATAGAAAACCCAAAACACTCCACAAAAAAAAATGCTAGAAATGAAAATTCAGTAAAGTTGCAGGATACAAAATAAATGCATAGAAATCTGTTGCATTTCTATACATCAGTAATGAAGCAGCAGAAAGACATTAAGGAATCAATCCCATTTATAGTTGCACCAAAACCACGAAGATAACTAGGAATAAACCCAACTAAAGTACTGAAAGAACTGTACTCTGAAAACTATAAAACATTGATGAAAGAAATTGAATACAACACAAAGAAATGGAAATACATTCCATGCTCATGGATTGAAAGAATAAATGTTGTTAAAATGTCTATTCTCTCCAAATCAATCTACACATTCAGTGCAATTATCATCAAAATACCAACAACATTTTTCATAAAGCTTAGAACAAACAATCCTAAAATCTGTATGGAACCACAAAAGACTCCAAATAGTTCAAAGCAATTTTGAAAAAGAAAAGCAAAGCTGGAGGCATCACAATTCTGGAATTCAAGTTGTATTACATAGCTATAGTCACCAAGACACTATAGCACTAGAACTAAAACAGACATAAAGCAATGGAACAGAATAGAAAATCCAGAAATGGACCCACAACTATATGGTTAATTAAACTTTGACAAGGCAGAAAAGAATATCCCATGGGAAAAAGAATATCTCTTCAACAAATTGTGTTGGGAAAACTGGACAGCAACATGTAGAAGAATAAAACTGGACCACACTGTTACACCATGCACACAGTAGCAAAATAAATAAATTCAAGGAGAAAAAATGAGTGGGAAAAATCAGAAAGGGAGACAGAACATGAGACTCTTAACTCTGGGAAGTGAACTAGGGGTGGTAGAAAGGGAGGTGGGCTGGGGGTGGGGGTGACTGGGTGACGGGCACTGAGGGGGCACTTGATGGGATGAGCACTGGGTGTTATTCTATATGTTGGCAAATTGAACACCAAAAAAAAATAAATTTATGAAAAAAAAGGAATTGAGAAAATGGAAATGTCAAAGCATTATTGGAGAAAATA
Source organism: Canis lupus baileyi (assembly GCF_048164855.1). Taxonomy (NCBI): domain Eukaryota; kingdom Metazoa; phylum Chordata; class Mammalia; order Carnivora; family Canidae; genus Canis; species Canis lupus. The sequence goes on from NC_132862.1 coordinate 29,869,085, forward strand.
AAAGTTGGCACCACCTTGAGAGTGCTTTCTATCTAGTCAAAAAATAAATAAATAATGAATAAATTCATAATGAATTAAAGACCTAAATGTGAGGTCTGAAACAAACAAAAAATCTACAAGAGAATGCAAGCCATATTCTTTTGACATCAACTATAGCAACATTTTTCCAAATCTTTCTCCTGAAGCAAGAGGGAAAAAAATTGAAAAAAAAATATTGGGACTACATCAAAATAAAAAGCTTTTGCAGAGTGAAGGAAATATTCAGCAAAACTAAAGGACAATCTATATTATTATATAGATTATAGATTATATTATTTTCTTATTAGAAAAGATATTTGCAAGTGACATGTCTAGTAAAGGGTTAATATCCAAAATATCCAAAGAACTTACAAAATTCAACAGCCCACAAATGAATAATCCAATTAAAATGGACAGAAGACATGGATAGACATTTCTCCAAAGAAGACAAAGATGGCCAACAGACACATGAAAAGATGCTCTATATTTTACTCATCATCAGGGAAATGCAAATCACAACTATAATGACATATCACCTTACACCTGTCAAAATGGCTAAAATCAGTAACACCGGGAACAACAGGTGTTAGTGAGGATGTGGAGAAAGGGGAGCCCTCTTGTATCTTGATGGGAATATAAACTGGTGCAGCCACAATGCAAACAAGTAAGGAGGTTCCTCAAAAAGGTACAAATAGAAGTACTCTATGATCCAGCAATTGCATTACTAGGTATTTACCTAAGGAATACAAAAATAGGGACGCCTCAGTGGTTCAGCAATTAAACGTCTGCCTTTGGCTCAAGGCGTGATCCTGGAGTCCCAGGATGGAGTCCCACATCGGGCTCCCTGCATGGAGCCTGCTTCTCCCTCTGCTTGTGTCTCTGCCTCTCTCTCTCTCTCTCTCTCTCTGTCTCTCATGACTAAATAAATAAAATATTTTAAAAAAAGAATACAAAAATACTAATGTGAAGAGACATATGCGCCCTGATATAGAAATATTATTAACAATAGCCTAATTATGGAAGTAGCCCACATGTCCACTGACTGATGAATTGGATAAAGAAGATGTGATGTATATATACAATGGAATATTATTCAGCCATACAAAAATGAAATCTTGTTATTTGCAATGACATGGATGGAGCTAAAGAGTACAATGTTAAGCAAAATAAGTCAGAAAGACAAGTATGCTATGATTTCACTCATATGTAGAATTTAAGAAACACTATGAAAGAGCAAAGGGATAAAAATTTTAAAAGGGAGGGAGGCAAATCATAAGAGACTCAACTACAGAGAACAAACTGATAGTGCCAAAAGGAAGGTGGGGGATAGATTAAATAGATGATGGGGATTAAGGGGTCCATTTATTGTGAGGAGCACCAGGTGATATATGGAATTATTGAATCACTATACTGTGCATCTGAAACTAATATTACACTGTACATTAGCTAACTAGAATTTAAATAAAAACTTAAAAAATTATATATTGGCATGAATATTATAAATTTTTTCTCCAAACTTAGATTCTCTGATAAAATGCCAAAAATAATAATTGAAACAAAAAAGCAATAGACGCTTAAAAATAAGCAAATAGGAAAAACTGATTTGCCAGGAATAGAGAAAAACAAAATTAAAAAAAAAACTTTTTAGAAAGTGAAGGTAGAAAAATACTATGTCAAATATAAAAAGCAAAATAATTCAGGAAAGCATGTTACTCTTGAATCAAAATTAATGAGAAAAATCGAGTAGTATTATTTAATGTTATTTCATATGATTAATATGATTTGTTGTTATTGTTATTGTGCTTATGTGTGTGTGGTGATTTGCCAGATTAATATTCTTCTCATATGTAATGTCTAGGAGATAGTATTCTAGAGTTATATACCCTGGAAAGTACCACTGTGAACAACAAAGGTTTTTTATTTAATAATTTGTCTTTTCCTAATCATATCCAAATTTACCTTCTTATATTACTCCACCATTAAAGTCCAAGATTCAGCAAATGAAAACTTAGGCTGAACTAAAAATTCAGGTAATATAAAATTATTTAAATTAAAGTGGAAAGTTAGCTGGATGTGTAGCCTTGGCCTGTACTTAAGAACAGTCTTAAAATCACCAGATGCACCATTCTGAAGACTGCCAAGTGAGTAAGATTCTGGGAAAAAATGTTTGAATATAAATCTAGTCTGTCTAGAATTTATATTTCACAATTTTATGATAAATATTAAAAATTCTTTTATTTCAATTTTAGTGTATCTCATGACCAAACTAATTGTACACAGTCTAACAAATTTATGATAGATTTGGAGTTTAGAAGATAAAGTTTTAACATTTTATTGTGAAACTTATGGTAAAATTTAAAGTAAACATTCTTTTACTTCAGTAGCATATTTTCCTTAATATATATAAATCTGAGCTCTCCAAGGACAAGTCCCAATTCTTCAGCTTTAAAATATCTCATATTAAAGTATTTTTAAATGCTTCAATGCCCTCTTCCTATACTGTGGGAATCTTAGAAGCCTTTCAGTATGTTTAAAGAATTTCAGTTGTATGAGAAAAAGAAAAAGGGTGGTTATGTTTCCATTGTTCATCTACTCTGCCGCCTGCTTTTCTTAACCTGCAGCCGGATAATCTGTAACCATCCTTCTTGGTCCTGTAATTGGTATTTGCCACCCCATCTTGACCACAACTTAACTCTATTTTTAATATTCCAAAGCATCTTTTGCAAAGATTAGCTTCTGTGGTTACGTTTTCTGAATGATTTGGAGAAAAAGAAACAACTAAAAATTAAGTGTTAACTATCATGGTACCTAATAGCAATCATTGCACACAATCTGATTTGTTACTCTGGGTCCTCTTTTGTCCTAAATGCTCTTCCTTTACTTTATAGTCCCCTCACTACAAAGCTATCCAAGAAAACCCAAGATTTCCTTAATTTATCCTACATAAAATTCAGCTCTAACTTCATTTTTTGTGACTCTGCTTTGAGGCTAAGGGTGTGGGAGTCAGGTTGCTCATTGTTACTTCCCCAAATGCCCTTGAAAGTGCTTTGCTAAAGAAACACCCATCTCCCTGAAGATGAGTCATTACTTACCTATTATATAAAAGTGGCTACCCCGGATTTTTCTTAAATGTACACCAAAAAGCTGGTTTCATCCCTTTTTTGCTATATATGCAGATAGCCTTAAAGTTTTAAGTTATTTTTCTCAATTTCTTGTTAGATAATCCTTGAAGGGAAATGATATACGTATTTTAAAGAGATTGTGTACTTGCCTTACAATTTTTCTTTGAAATATTTTAATTGAGCTATTACACCTCCTAACCCATAAGCTAATTTTTTGAAATTAAATAAAGCAACATATGTGGTTAGAAAAAGAAAACAATACAATATAATGAGCATTGAGAAATAGTGACTTTAATACTGACGTCTAGTGCCTCTATTCACTTTAATAAATAGCAATCACTATTAACAATTTCTTTTATCTTTCTAGATATTCTGATTATATACATACATATATGCACCTTAAAAATGGTAATAGGCAAAAAAATGGTAATAAGCTTTTAAATACTGTTTTGCTCCTAACTTTTTCATTTTTGTTTATTTGTTTAGTTTTATATATTGGGTATATTTTGTATCAGCAACATAGCTCTAATTTTTATATGGCTATAAAGCATTCACTCATATGGTTATATTGTGATGTATTTTCCATTCTTCTGATTGACTCTGCCATTGTCTCAGCATATTGCTACTACATACAGTAAAGCAATGTATGTCCTACCTATATTTTGAGCACATGGACCATTAGCGTGCAAGATAACCCTAGAAATACAATTGCTGGTTGAAAATATAAGTACATTTTACATTTTGATAGATAATGCCAAAATATCTTTTAATGAGGTTCTACCAATTTACATTCAATCACTGTGCTTATTCTCAAGGATACAATAGTGGTAACATCAATCCTTTTGCAGCTCCTAAGAGGTAACAACTGAAATGATTAAGAGAATGTACTCTGAATGTAATGCCTGGATGTGAATCCTGGCTTACAAGTTTGTGACCTTGGAAAATGTACTTGATATTTTCTGCACAGTGATATTAACAATAGAATTTACTCTTTGGGTTGCTATGAGAAGTTTAATTAGTTAATATGTAAAAGCACATTAAACAATATAGACTTCCTATGGAATACTTAATACAAATTAGCTATTATTAATTCAATCAAGAGGAGAGACAGACAATAATCAAAAAGCACAAATAAATATGAAGTTGCAACTATTATGATCATTTTGAAGGAGAGGCACTTGATTTCAGAGACTACAGTATAGATCCTGCTTTGTCAGAGAAGGCTTTTCTAAAAGCAAGTGATTGATGATTCAGTTCCCAACTAAAGGATGATTCAACATTAACCAAGTGAAGAAGTTCAAGAGGAGCATTTGAGAAGAAGAGAATTATGTGCAAAGCCTGTGTCGAGGGAGCAATAGAGAGTATGGGAAACTGAGCGAAAAGAAAGAATACAGGTGAGAGTCACAGTATAAGCCTAGAGAGGTAGGCAGAGTATGAACAACATGGAATCTGACACATATAAGCATTCAATAGCTTTGCAGTTTTCTTTTCTCTTTTTCTCCTCGATCTCTTCTTTTATATAGTATATGTAGAATCAGCCCAATTGTGGGTACATATAATTGCTTTATTTTTATATTTTAATCTTATATATTTATTATTATTATTATTATTATTATTATTATTATTATTTAGACTAGGTATGTAGTAATACAGTCAGGAATATATTACACATTATGGAGGCAGGAATTTCCTAATTTTTGACATACCACAATTCTACCTTCTGAAATTATATTAACCTATGATAAATTCTAAGTTATTTATTATATCTCTATAATATATAAAATAACAATTGTGATTTAAATAGTTGCTAGGAACTCTAATAACTGTTGGTGGGAATGCAAACTGGTGTACCTGCTGTGGAAAATAGTATGGAAGTTACTCAAAAGGTTAAAAACAGAATCCAGTAATTCTACTACTGGGTATTTATCTAAAGAATACAAAAACATTGACTCAAAAGGATATATGCACCCTTATGTTTATTGTAGTATTACTTACAATAGCCAAATTATGGAAGTAGCCCAAATGTCCCTCAAAAGACGAATGTATAAAGAATGTGGTATATAGATGTATGTGTGCATATATGGCTGAATATTAGTCATAAAGAAAGAATGAAATCTAGCCATTTTCAGTGGATGGATCTAGAGGTAAAATGCTAAGTGAAATAAGTCAGTCAGAGAGACCATACCATATTATTTCACTCATAGATGGAAATTAAGAAACAAATGAACAAAGGAAAACAATGAGACAAACTGAAAACAGACTCTTAACTAAAGAGAACAAACTGATGGTTACCAGAGGAGAGGTGGGGGGATGCATGAAATAGGTGAAGAGGTTTAAGAGTATACTTACCATGATGAGCACTGAGTAATGTATAGAATTGTTGAATAAGTATATTGTACCCATGAAACTAATATAACACTGTATGTCAACTATACTGTAATTAAAATTTTTAAAAAGAGGAAACTAAATAAACAGAATACGAAACTGAGTGACCAAAAAATAATAAAAGCAAACAGAAATAGTTGCTAATAGGAAATAAAGCAATAAATAATGATAAAATAGCAATAACAACAAAGCATTGAGTTATGTGTCAGTCTTCTAAGAGTGTCATATGTATCCTCTCATCTTACTGTTATAGAAAGGAAGTTGGGAAGATGGCAGAAGAAGGAAGACTCTAGGTTTGCCTCATTTCTGGAGCACAGCTAAATAAATGGAAATCATTCTGAAAACCTAAGAAATCGATTTGAGGAATGACAGAACAAAATGCACAACTAGAGGAGAAAAGGCCTCCTTATGGAAGGTGGGAGAGCAGAGACATGATTTAGAGGAGAGGGTTGTGAGTGCTACAGAGGGGAGGAAGTCCTGGTCACAGAGAGAGAAGACAGAGAGATCAAGAAAAGGGAAGGTACACAGAGGATCTTATGACAAAAACACTAACCCAAAGATTGAGATCATACTATGCATATTTTCTGACCACAGAACTATGAAGCTTGAAGTCAATAACACACACACACATACACAAATTGGAAAGGACACAAATACAAGTAGGTTAAAGAACATCTTACTAAAGAATGAATGGGTTAACCAGGAAATAAAAGAAGAAATAAAACTACACAGAAACAAATGAAAATGAAAACATGACAGTCCAAAACCTTTGGGATGCAGCAAAAGTGGTCATAAGAGAGAAGTAATGGCAACAAAGGTCTACCTTAAGAAGCAAGAAAAATCTCAAATACACAACCTAACTTTACTCCTAACAGAGCTAGATGAAGAACAACAAATGAAGCCTAAAGCCACCAGAAGAAGATAAATAATAAAGATTAGAGCAGAAATAAATGATACAGAAACCAAAATAAAACAAAAAAAACCCCACAATAGAATAGATCAATGGAACTAGGAGCTGGTTCTTTGAAAGAATTAATAAAATTTATGAACACCTAGCCAGACTTAGCAAAAAGAAAAGAGAAAGGACCCCAATAAATAAAATCACGAATGAGAGAAGACAGATCACAACCAACGCCACAGAAATATAAACGATTATAAAAGAATCTTATGAAAAATTATGTCAACAAAATGAGCAATCTAGAAGAATTTGATAAATTTTTAGAACCATATGAACTACCGAAGTGAAATAGGAAGAAACAGAAAATTTGAACAGACTGATAACCATCAAAAAAATAAAATCAGTAATCAAAAATATCCCAAAAAACAAAAATACAGGACCAGATGGCTTCCCAGGGAAATTCTACCAAACATTTAAAGAAGAAAAGACCCCAAATAGCCAGGGGAATTTTAAAAAAGAAAACCATATCTGGGGGCATCACAATGCCAGATTTCAGGTTGTACTACAAAGCTGTGGTCATCAAGACAGTGTGGTACTGGCACAAAAACAGACACATAGATCAGTGGAACAGAATAGAGAATCCAGAAGTGGACCCTGAACTTTATGGGCAACTAATATTCGATAAAGGAGGAAAGACTATCCATTGGAAGAAAGACAGTCTCTTCAATAAATGGTGCTGGGAAAATTGGACATCCACATGCAGAAGAATGAAACTAGACCACTCTCTTTCACCATACAAAAAGATAAACTCAAAATGGATGAAAGATCTAAATGTGAGACAAGATTCCATCAAAATCCTAGAGAAGAACACAGGCAACACCCTTTTTGAACTCGGCCATAGTAACTTCTTGCAAGATACATCCACGAAGGCAAAAGAAACAAAAGCAAAAATGAACTATTGGGACTTCATCAAGATAAGAAGCTTTTGCACAGCAAAGGATACAGTCAACAAAACTCAAAGACAACCTACAGAATGGGAGAAGATATTTGCAAATGACATATCAGATAAAGGGCTAGTTTCCAAGATCTATAAAGAACTTATTAAACTCAACACCAAAGAAACAAACAATCCAATCATGAAATGGGCAAAAGACATGAAGAGAAATCTCACAGAGGAAGACATAGACATGGCCAACATGCACATGAGAAAATGCTCTGCATCACTTGCCATCAGGGAAATACAAATCAAAACCACAATGAGATACCACCTCACACCAGTGAGAATGGGGAAAATTAACAAGGCAGGAAACAACAAATGTTGGAGAGGATGTGGAGAAAAGGGAACCCTCATACACTGTTGGTGGGAATGTGAACTGGTGCAGCCACTCTGGAAAACTGTGTGGAGGTTCCTCAAAGAGTTAAAAATAGACCTGCCCTACGACCCAGCAATTGCACTGCTGGGGATTTACCCCAAAGATACAGATGCAGTGAAACGCCGGGACACCTGCACCCCGATGTTTCTAGCAGCAATGGCCACGATAGCCAAACTGTGGAAGGAGCCTCGGTGTCCAACGAAAGATGAATGGATAAAGAAGATGTGGTTTATGTATACAATGGAATATTACTCAGCTATTAGAAATGACAAATACCCACCATTTGCTTCAACGTGGATGGAACTGGAGGGCATTATGCTGAGTGAAGTAAGCCAGTCGGAGAAGGACAAACATTATATGTTCTCATTCATTTGGGGAATATAAATAATAGTGAAAGGGAATATAAGGGAAGGGGGAAGAAATGTGTGGGAAATATCAGAAAGGGAGACAGAACGTAAAGACTGCTAACTCTGGGAAACGAACTAGGGGTGTTGGAAGGGGAGGAGGGCGGGGGGTGGGAGTGAATGGGTGACGGGCACTGGGGGTTATTCTGTATGTTAGTAAATTGAACACCAATAAAAAAAAAAGAATTAATATTTATTCTTCTCAAACTCTTCCAAAAATAGAAATGGAAGGAAAACTTCCAAACTCATTTTACAAAGCTAGCATTACCTTGATTCCAAAACCAGACAAAGATCTCACTAAAAATGATAATTACAGGTCAATATTCCTCATGAACATGGATGCAACATTTCTCAACAAAATACTTGAAAATGAAATCCAACAATATATTATAAAATCATTTTTCATAATAAACTGGGATTTGTTCCTGGGCTGCAAGTGTGGTTCAATACCTGCAAATCAATCAGTGTGATACACCACATTAATAGAAGAGAGAATAAAAACCATATGATCCTCTCAATAGATGCAGTAAAAGAATTTGACAAAGTAAAACATCCAGTCTTGATAAAAATCCTCAAAAAAAAATAGGTTTAGAGGGAACATACCTCAACATCATAAAGGTCATAAACAAAAGACCCACAGCTAATATCATCCTCAATGGGGAAAAAGTTTTCCATCTATGGTCTGGAACAAGACAGGGATGTCCACTCTTACCATTGTTATTACCATTATTATTTATTTAACATGGTAGTGGAAGTCTTAGCCACAGCCATCAAACAACACAAAGAAATAAAAGGTATCCAAATTAGCAAGGAAGAACACAAACTTTTACTCTTCACAATTGACAAGATACTCTATGTAGAAAACCCAAAAGACTACCAAAAAATTGCTAAAAGTGATACACGAGTCCAATAAAGTCACTAGATACAAAATAAAGGTACAGAAATTTGTGACATTTCTATACACCAATAATGAAGCATCAGAAAGAGGAATTGAGGGGCTCCTAGGTGGTGCAGTCAGTTGGGAGTCCATTTCTTGGTTTCTGCTCAGGTGGTGATCTTGAGGTCATGGGATAGGGCCCTGTGTCAGGCTCCATGTGGTGTCTGCTTGAGATTCTTTCTCCCTCTCCTTCTGCTCTTCCTGCTGTGCCCTCTCGAAAGAAAGAAAGAAAGAAAGAAAGAAAGAAAGAAAGAAAGAAAGAAAGAAAGTCAAGGAGTCAATCACATTTACAATTGCAGCCCAAACCAATAAAATGCATAAGAGTAAACCTAACCAAACAGTAGAAGATCTGTCCTCTGAAAGCTATAGGTCACTTATGAAAGAAATTGAAGATGACACAAAGAAATGGAAAAACATTTATTCCCATGGATCAATAGAATAAATATTGTTAAAATGTCTATACAATCCAAAGCAATCTATATATTTAATGCAATCCCTATCACAATACCACCAGTATTTTTCATAGACAATCCTAAAATCTGTATGTCAGCACAAGAGACCCCAAACCGTCAAAACAATCTTGAAAAAGAAAAGCAAAGCTGAAGGCATCACAGTTCCAGAACTTGAGCCATATTACAAAGCTGTAGTGATCAAGAGTGTATGGTACTGGAACAAAAACAGACATAGATCAATGGAGCAGACTAGAAAACCCAGAAATGGACCCACAACTATATGGTCAATTAATCTTTGTCAAGGCAGGAAAGAATACCCAATGGGAAAAAAGAATCTCTCTTCAACAAATTGTGTTGAGAAAACTGGACAGCAACATGCAGAAGAATGAAGTGAAATTGGACCACTTCCTTACACCATACACAAAAATAAATTCAAAATGGATGAAAGACCTAAATGTGAAATAGGAAACTATCAAATCCAATAAGAGAACACAGGCAGCAACCTCCTTGACATCAGCCCCAGCAGCCTCTTTCTGATTACGTCTCCTGAGGCAAGAGGAACAAAAGAAAAAATGAACTATTGGGACATCATCAAGATAAAAATCTGCATGGTGAAGGAAATAATCAACAAAACTAAAAGGCAATTATCAGAATGGGAGAAGATATTTGTAAATGACATATATGATGGAATATAAAAAGAACTTATCAAACTCAACACTCAAAAAACAAATAATCCAGTTATAAAATGGGTAGAAGACATGAATAGACATTTTTCAAAAAATACATACAGATGGTTAACAGATATATGAAAATATGCTCCATATCATTATCCCCAGGGAAATACAAATCAAAACTACAATGAGATAATCACCTCCCACCTATCAAAATGGGTAAAATTAACAACACAGGAGACAACATATGTTGGTGAGGATGTGGAGAAAGGGGAACATACTTACACTTATTGATAGGAATGCAAACTGGTATAGCCACTCTGGAAAACAGTATGCAGGTTTCTCAAAAACTAAAAACAGAACTACCCTACAACTCATCAATTGCACTACTAGGTATTTACCCAAAGGGTACAAAAATACTAATTTGAAGGAACACATGCACCTTGAGGTTTATAGCAGCATTATCAACACCAGCTAAATTATGGAAAGAGCCAAAATGTCCTACAACTGATGAATAAAGAAGTGAGATACATATATATGTAATATATATATAACATGTATATGAAAAAGTGAGATTCATAAATATAATATATATAACATATATATGAAGTAAGATACATACATATATATAACATACATAACATATATATCATATATATATATATAGGATAGAGCCCCTGTGTCAGGCTCCACGCTCAGTGTGGAGTCTGAGACTATATATATATTTAGAGACAGTGGTATATATATATACCACTATATATATATATATATATATAGAGAGAGAGAGAGAGAGAGAGAGAGAGAGAGAAAGGATATTACTCAGCCATAAAAAAGATGAAATTTTTTCCAATTTTGAACAATGTGGATAGAACTAGAGAGTATAATGCCAAGCAAAATAAGTCAGAGAATGAAAAATACCGTATGATTGCATTCAGATGTGGAATTTAAGAAACAAAACCGATAAACATGGGGGAAAAAAGAGAGAGGGAGGTAAACCATAAAATGTACTCTTACCTATACTCTTAAATCTTATAGTATATAGTACTCTTACTCTATAGTACTCTTAACTATAGATAACAAACAGGATTGCTGGATGCAAGGTTGGTGGGGGGATGGGTTAAAAATGTGCAATAGGGGGCAGCCCCAGTGGCTTAGGGTTTAGCACCGCCTTCAGCCCAGGGCGTGATCCTGAAAACCCAGATCGAGTCCCATGTCAGGCTTCCTGCATGGAGCCTGCTTCTGCCTCTGCCTCTCTCTGCCCACCCCCGTCCCGTCTTTAATAAATAAATAAAATCTAAAAAATAAAAATTAAAAATAAATGTGCAATAGGTATTAAGATGGCACTTGGGACGCCTGAGCCGAAGCCAGACCTTTTGAAGCCTCTCAACCCCGCCAGCATGTTTCAGGCTGAGTTTGACAAAGCTGCCGAGGATGTTAAGTACTTCAAGACCAAGCCAGCAGATGATGAGATGTTGTTCATCTACAGCCACTACAAGCAAGCAACTGTACGTCACGTAAACACAGAATGGCCTTGGCTGTTGAATCTCAGAGGCAAGGTCAAGTGGGATGCCTGGAATCAGCTGAAAGGGACTTCCAAGGAAGATGCCATAAAACCTTACGTCAACAAGTAGAAGATCTAAAGAAAAAATATGGAATATAATGGCTGGATTTGGCTGCCAGCATTGCATTCCGTCTAAACTGATCTAATGTCTTGTTTTTCTAATACTGTGGATGACATGAAATAATGCAAATAGCCCATTAACCTAGGTCCTGAAGACCATGCAGGACATGGCTCCAACAGAGTAGGAGCTGCCATGGTTACTGATCTGCGCTGAGTAGTTTTTATCCAGAGATCAATTAAAGTTGCATTTGTTACTTAAAAAAAAAAAAAAAAAGTGTCTGGCTTCTGCTCAGGTTGTGATCCTGGAGTCCTGGGATCGAGTCCCACATTGGGCTCCCTGCATGGAGCCTGCTTCTCCCTCTGCCTGTGTCTCTGCCTCTCTCTCCCTGTGTCTCTCATGAATAAATAAATAAAAATCTTAAAAAAAATAAGAGGGGCACTTGTGATGAGCACTGGGTGTTGTAGGTATAAGTGATGAATCACTGAGTTCTACTGTTGAAACTAATATTATACTATATGTTAGCTAATTAGAAAATTAAATAAAAACTTGAAAAAATAGCTGTACTTAAACTAATAAAAATAGTTTATATAACCACATACAAAAAATCTTATAGGACTCTATGGAACAGATATTATTATCCATATTTTATAGATAAGAAAACCGTGGCACAATGGAGTCAAGATTCAGGAAGTTTTACTGCTAATAAGTAGTAGAACTGGGATTTGAATCCTGTTTTCTCGCATTCTGGAACATACACTCCATGATGAATTTGCAAATTTCATTTCAAAAATCACTCCACTCAATTCTTGTTCTGTCATTTACTAGCTCTAGGATCTTGTGCCATTGTCTTACACAGAAACTATAGATGAGAAAATTCAAAGAAAACACTAAGGAAATCCCTGTCATATGATATGTGCTCACTTTATATAAAATAAAAATATTTAAAAAATAAATTATTATTGTTGTTGTTATTGTTCAAGTTTGTTTATTCACTTGAAGACCAAAAAGATTCAATTCTCTCACTCCCGACATTTTATATTTATTTATATTTCCCTGGTATTAGGGCAATGAGTACTTCCTAAAAATTACATTGTCTATGAAACTAGTTTTACAAATTTTAAGTCCACAAAATTCATCATTGCAATATGCAACTGAATGGAAACTCCCAGTTTCCTGACAAAAATGTTTACAGGTTTCTTTAATTTTTGGTGTATGTTTTGTTCATATTCAACAAAAGAATTTGGATGCTTGCCAGAAAGGTGATTTAGACTACATTTGCATGCAGAACTAGTTCAATAATTATGAGGGTCAAGTCATTCAAAATCCAATTCTGACAGAATCTAGATTGCTAAAGTAGTCTTCTTTAAGATGAGTATGGTTTGAGACCTTAAATATTCATCATTAATAAAAATTCTATGACATTTTTCAAAAGAACATTTGCCCAGGTCATTTGACCAGATGCCAAGTTAAATCATTAAGGCATGGCCAACTGCTATTTCATTTTTCTTTTCTCCCTTAATATCATAGGTTTTTTTAATTTAAAGGAACCTGAGATATAATTTTTCTTGAGTATGGAATTTACAAGTGAATATCAGAATCTCAGAAAGTGCCTTTCCCAAACCTAGAACTTTTGAGGTTTTTTGAAAAATCTCTTCTTGGGATCAGGGTACTGTTGATAGGGAAGAGTGTTTCTGAGCTCTTAATAATTAAATTCTGGATAAAAATTTCCATTTGACTATTTTCCAAAGGATAGGACAGAAGCTGTTTTACTTGCTGTTTGTTGTGTAGGTGGTCATTACTGTTGTTTTTTAATGATAGGATTAAACCATAGTCTATTTGATAGGTTTACTCTGTTGATGATTTTCTCTTCTATCACAATTTCACAGAAATAAATGCATCTTTTTTTTTTTACTTACCCACACATTTTAATAACCTTTAACATTTCTCATTAATCAGAAGTAGGGTAAATCTTTTCCAATCTGTTTTAGGATATAATAAGGACAACTTTCTTTCACATTTCACAGAGTATACATCCATGCTTTGCTACCATAAAAGTTTCTTATGTTATCTCATCAGTTTTGAGAGTTTGTTTGCATATTGAAGAAAATTAGTGATGGAGTGTTTGATAGGTGACTTGATATGATTTTTGAAGGGCTACCGGAATTAAAGAATGAGTTGTATAAGAAAATGAAAATTAAAATTAAACTTTTAAGTATGCTATTTTAGATTCTCTATCTCGTAATTTAAGTATGTTGAATTAATATGTTATCCTAAGTTAGGAAGCATGTTTACTATCCAGTGACAAAATATCTCCCAGTTTTATCAAAAACCATCTATATTTTATTACTTTCAATGTGTTAAATATTAATTGCACAAATAGATGCCTACTATTTGTCACTTGCAATTACATATGCTTAAAAACTGTGATTTATATCCAGGTACATGAAATAGGACCTGGTAAATTTTTACTGATCCTTAAGAACTCAGATTATATTTTGACCATTTTGTGATTTCTTGTCCAATGCACAAAAGTAATCTTCTCTGAGTTTCCCTTAGAACTTTATTTATCAGAGATCATTTTATAATAATAACATAGCTAAAAATTTTTTGAGTACTTAGTATGCTAGGCATGTTTCTAATGCAGTATTTCATTTAATGGTTTAATTGCTCCATGAGAAACTTTACTTTCTGAGTTTGCCAATCAATTGCTATCACTTATCCATTCAACAGGAGCAACACATGTTTGTGTGTGTATATAGAAAAAGAGAGGGAGAGAGAGAAAGTAATACATATATAGAGAGAGATTAGCTATGTATGCTATCCCTAAACATTGAAGATTCAAAGATTATAACAGAATCTATTTGGTTACAAAATAACATTATAACAAAATGCAGTTACATAACTATATAATAATACAGTACAGTAAATATCACAAAAGAAGTAAGTATGAAATGTGGTATGATGGAAAGGTCCAAAACATTTATTATGTGTCTACTATGTGCCATGTACTTTATAGAGTTTAAGATTCACAACTAACTATAGGGACAGCGATTGAGCGTCTGCCTTAGGCTCAGGGCGTGATCCTGGAGTCCCAGGATCAAGTCCCACATTGGGCTCCCTGCATGGAGCCTGCTTCTCCCTCTGCCTATGTCTCTGCCTCTCTCTTTCTCTGTGTCTCTCATGAATAAATAAATAAATATTTTTTAAAAGATTCACAAATATATTAATAAATAAACTTAACCTTTACTTATGAAAAAATTAAGATTAGAGAAATTTAGTAACTGTACAAAGTCACATGGCAAGTGACTAGAGATTAAGAAATAGAATAGATTAAGAAATAGAATCTAACTCTGATTTCATTATGTCAATTGGATTTTTTGCTTGGCAGAATTGAGGAAGACCAAAACAGACCAGAGGACATGGGATTTAGAAATAAGAAAGGAAAGGAGGGAGTTATCAGAATACTGGATTTTCTCAGGTTCATGCTCTGACTCTATTGTGAGCCTACAGAATCTATGTAAGTAACTATTCAAGGATTTCTGTGGACTTAATGCAGCTGAAGTTGCACCTCTCGGGAATAGCATTCCAGTTTCTTAAAGTAATGAAGACAAAGTGATGTAGATCTGTTTCTCACAAGATACACACACACACACACACACACACACACCCTTATCAACTTATACTAATTTCTTTAATGAACTAAAAGTTACTTAATAGGTCAAATGGTTAATGAATCTTTCAAAACCTTCTAATTTGCACTCTACCTGCAGCTAAGTCATTAAGAGTATGATTCCTTGTATATCAATGACTAGTATGTATTACAGTAAAATGGTTGTACTAATATGCACACATTTGCTCAATCTGTTAGTTGACTACTTTACATAGCATTTGCTGTTTATTGATTTATCTTTTAGATTTATAAAATTGCCTTTCCTTTCAGAGCACAAGGATATTAAATAGCATTCAATGCTATATATATATATATATATATATATCCATACATAAATCCAATTTATGTATATAAAACAGATCCCAGATTATTACATATTATTTAATTCTCTGCCAGAATAATTGCATTTTAGTAGAAGAACCAAAAGACTCTTGATGTTAAAAAGAATAATGATGATTATAATTTACATGAAGGTGAGAGCATTTCAGAATCTGTATGAGAGGGGTGCCTGGGTGGCTCAGTCAGTTAAGCGTCTGCCTTGGACTCAGGTCATGATCTCCAGGTCCTGGGATGAGCTCCTCATTGGGCTCCCTGCTCAGCGGGGAGTCTACTCTTTCTTTTTCTCTCCCTCTCCACCTCTGCCCATCCTCCCTGTTCATTCTCTCTCTCTCTCTCTCTGTGTCTCTCAAATAAATAAATGAATGAAATCTCTAAAAAAAAAAAATCTGTATGAGGAACTAACTATTTGAGAATGTGTTTTCCTGAAGCAATACTAGCAATACTTACAATAAAAAAGTTTTGGAAGGTAAATCTTTAAAATTAGAGATATAAGAACCAGAGAATATCAAACCTAGGACACTCAGAGGTTTTTTATTTTAGTAAATGTAAAACAAAACTGAACCTAAAATTATAAACAATATAAAATCCTACTTTTCATTTACTGATTCACTCAAGAAATATTTATTGAGCCCTGGCTATAACAATATTGCTAAACATTAAATAAAATAATGCATTAAATAAATAGGTACCACGTGGTAGAAACTTTTGTGGATATGGGATAGTGTGAGAAAAAGAAAGACAAAATATCTATAATGAAAGCCAGAACTACTCCCTACAATGTATTATTTTTTCACGTTGTTAGAGTTCTCTAGGAATTTTAGCATTATGATTAATTGGATTTTCTGATTTAAAACATTTTCATTGTCAAAAATTTTAATAAAATATACTTATCTTCCCCCTCTCTCTTAATATGTTTAGGATGATAAATGCAATGAAATTTCTTTAACAGTAGACCATATAGTATCTTATGAAAAATGATTATTTTTATGAAGAGCATTTTTTAAAGAATATTCTACTCTTGGTAGTATTTTACACGTAGTCTTAACTTTACATGCAAGCATAAAGATAATGCAATTTTTTTTGGTAATCCAACTTATTATGTGATTCCTGGTCTACTCAAATGAGATATGGGACAGTATTTTAGGTATATTTTTAAAAAATATACTTCTAGCTTCCAATAAATTTGTAATAAAAATATTGCTATAGTCTTAATACTGTATTACAATATGTACTTTCCTATTAACCAAATGAGTTTGAAGGGTTTTTCAAACTCAAAAGGTAACTTTCTTCTTGGTTTGAGGGTGAACTATTAAATTTATTTTGGGATTTTAAGTCCCCATATGTATCAATGCCCTAGATTGTTGTGTTTCTGAAATTCCTTAAACTAACAGAATATTTATACCCAATCAGTCAATGTCTTTAGGAAGATCAAAATGCAAAAAGAAAAGGATACCACTGGATAGGAAAAAAATACAGTACATTTGTGGGAAGTGCTGTGTTTTAATCATTGAATAGAGACAATTCTCTCTCCTCTAATATTTTTATTTCATTTTGATTTATTGTATTAAAGAATCAGAGGATGTCCTAAAGGTAAGCAGAGCATCCTACAGATGAGAAAACTGAACCTGAGTTTGATGAACTCAACAAAGGTCACATGGCTAGAGGATGGCAGGCAGAGTGGATACCCCTTTAATTCCCTGTCTCTGACTATTCAAATGCTTTTTGCACTGGACTGTATTTTTTCCTACAGTATAGACTACAGCCTCAACAATCAAATTCCAGCAGTCTTTCTATTGGGTCTTAACCTTTCTTTTCCTTCAAGTTTGATAGGAGTAAAGGAAAAACTCCCCTGTTGCCTTTTTTTTTCGCATACATTTCAAAACACCTTTTAAGCTTTACAGACAATAGCTCCTAGAAACTATACTAGGTCATTAATACAAATTTCAGGGAGAAATTTGGTAAAAATAAAAATAAAAACAAAAGAAAATAAATATGGTCCTCTTTATAATAATAGAATCTTTGTAATTTCCAGTGTTGGGTGTGATATAACCAATGAATTGATTATTTCTTTAGAAGGACCACCTTATTTAAATGAAGTATAATTCTTCCTAATGAATACTGTAAGAAATTTAGTGGAGCACAAAGAAATAATTCTTTTCTATCAGAGGGAATTTTGTAATCTTAGCAACTCCCTATATTTGTAACTAAGCAAAGTTCATAGTCCAATTAAAAAAAATCAGTATCTATGTATTGCTTTTCTTATTGCACTATAATCAGCACAAATTAAACCTTTATGTCAATTATAAGCATATGAACATCTTTTAGTATAAAAGAGAATGACAAAATGCTATACTTAAATAAGTAACGGCTGAGGCCAATTGCTGCTTAATTTACAGATGACATTACATCCTTTTATGGATGCTGTCTGTATGTTTGAGCCTAAAAGTTATCACATATAGATTCACTATGTCCCTTGCAGAGTGTAAAAATACCAGCAGACTGAAGTATTTAACCAAATAACAACAACAACAAAATGACTGGGAAACAAACATTTTGCTAAGTGTCAAGCATGTAACCTTAACCTTAGAAAGGTTCTTGCAATTGGAAATGAAAATCATATGGCACCATAAAACCAGGGAAGAATAAAAAGGAATCAAAATTCTGCTAGCCTACAACTGTTACATAGCTTTTTGTTCATGTTTTCAAGGAACTTGCTAATAGAAATTCACACTTCCAGAGATAAAAACCAAGTAAGTTATACTGTTGAATTGTTAAAGAACATCACTATTATATATCGTTTAAGAAAAAAGAAAAAAAAAAGCACAAGGAATGTTTGCATTTAGAAATTTATCAGTTCCTTAAGTATTGTTCTAACAGGAAAATCAAAGTTTACATGTTACAATTAAGGGGAGCAAAGTTTTAGAGTTATGTCTATCTGTTATTACAATTCTTTTTAAACACCTGTCCTACAGATTAGATGGAAGGAATTTACATTTGATTTGCCAATTAAAGGTGTCTTATTCATGTTCAACTTAAAATATTTTTCTCTAATTATTTCATAACCTTTTGGACAATCAGTTCAACTCCCTATAATGGCTATTTATCACTCTGCCACTCTCTATCTACTCCCTAAAATGGCAACCAGGATTCAAAGGAAACAGTACTTAACATTACTGAATGAGAGACATAGCTCTGAATTTTCACTCAAGTCAAATGTGTTCCAGACACTTTTACCTGCACTAACCAACATCTTAAATTTTACCAACATTAATATATTTAATTTAAAATTCACAGCAGGGATCCCTGGGTGGCGCAGCGGTTTGGCGCCTGCCTTTGGCCCAGGGCGCGATCCTGGAGACCCGGGATCGAATCCCACATCGGGCTCCCGGTGCATGGAGCCTGCTTCTCCCTCTGCCTGTGTCTCTGCCTCTCTCTCTCTCTATCATAAATAAAAATTTAAAAAAATTAAAAAAAATAAATAAAATTCACAGCAAAGTAGATATTAGTATTTTAATTTTGTTGATAAGAAAATTGAGTCTCAGAAAATTAGCTATTTTTGTTGTTAAGAAAATGGAGTCTCAAAAAATTAGCTATTTACTCATATAACAGTTAAACTCAATTAAGCATGTGATATCTGATAGACATTTAAAAATTATGTATGTAATACACATATATAGTAATTAATTGAATTCATAATAACCTATAATGCAGACACTGATATTATCTTCATTTTATAGATGAAGAGACAAAAGCATAGGTTAAGTAACTTGTGTAATAATACAGTGATATGTTTGAGTGTAACAAATTAAAACCCAGGCTGTCTGGCCCCAAAACCTATACTGTTAACTACCACTGTCTCTACAAAATGCACTGGAATATCACAAATTCAGATGATCTAAAAGTGGAATTGAACCTGAATAATGGGTTGGCACTTTGAAGTACTAAAGAAGGAATGAATGATCTTGTGCACTGTTTCCCAAGGTGTGTTATGGTATATTCCATAGCTAGTAAGATGGATTATAGCTAGTAAGATGGGTTATCATTAGCTCTGTCATCCTTACTTGCCAGTGACTAACACCCCCAATCTCACAATATGGTTATAAAAAGAGAGCCTGTGTAGCCTGAAATAGAGGGACAGTTTTCTTTCTTTCTTTTTTTTTAATATTTTATTTATTTATTCGTGAGAGACATAGAGAGAGAGGCAGAGATATAGGCATAGGGAGACGCAGGCTCTGGGTGGGGAACCTGATGTGGGACTCAGGATCATAACCTGAGCCAAAGACAGATAATTCACCACTGAGCCACCCAGGTGCCCCTAGAGGGACAGTTGTGCATGCACTCGCTTACCCTAAACATGGGTTCCTACAACCCCGGTGTGCCTATATGACTGTTGGTGAAGTTGAGGAGGAAAACAAAATGTATGGATATTACTGGAGTTGCAACCTGCCCCGAGTTCAGCTCCCACTGAGTGTCCTGCAGAGTGGTAAGGACCCATGGTAAGTACCATGGCAGTGAAGGGACTTTTGGTCTATCAGTTTCACACCCCACGAATTGTGGATATATGACAGGCCCATGGTTGAAAGGGGAGAGAAGCAAGGTCATTAAACTGGAGGAAGAGTGGCACCTGCATTATATATAACTAATTCTCAAATTTATTCTTCCTTTTCTAGATTCTATGATTTCCGGGAAGTTCTCTGACAATCCTCAAGTCTGGTGTTGGTATCTCTCTTATGGAATTTAATAATAAACTCTACAACCACCTAAATTCATTTCAAAAAATGTTAAAAATTGCAGAAAATATTATATAATTTAATTGATTTCTACAGTTATCTATCTGTATCCTTTGCATGTCATACTTCTATAAAAAGTTAATAAAAATGTTAATATAAAGATTATAGGAACTACTGAAAAATGGTTTCAGAAGACATTTATCTTGGAATACAAACTTTAAAACTATGCATGCCTATTTTTCTTGATATTTAATACAATTAACTTATATAGCTATATTCCTTTTCTTAAGATAAACAAATAATGAAATAAATGACAATAAAGAAATTAGTTTTGGGGCAGCCCTGGTGGCTCAGCGGTTTAGCACCACCTTCTGCCTGGGGTATGATCCTGGAGACCCGGGATCGAGTCCCATGTCAGGCTCCCTGCATAGAGCCTGCTTCTCCCTCTGCCTGTGTCTCTGCCTCTGTGTGTGTGTGTGTGTCTCTCATGAATAAATAAATTAAAAAAAAGAAAAAAGAAATTAGTTTTGACTTCATATCTAACTTTTCTAATAAAGGAAATCTAACTTTGAAACATTATTATAATGATCACCTATCATAATTACAAAGATAACCCAAGTTTTGTAACATGATCATAAAAATAAATTAAGTGCACTCATGGAATTTAATAAACAAAACAAATAAGCAAAGGGGGAAAAAAGAGAGAGAGAGGCAAACCAAGAAACAGACTTTTAACTATAGAGAACAAACTGATGGTTACTAGAGAGGACAGAAGTGGGGGGATGGGTTACAAAGGTGATGGGAATTAAGGAGTTTACATGTGAAGAGCACTAGTGCTGTATGGAAGTGCTGAATCATGATATTGTACACCTGAAACTAATATTACACTTTATGCTAATTAACTGGAATTTAAATAAACACTTAAAAAACATAAATCAAGTCAATTTTCTCTAAAGTGTGCCTTGTCAAATCAAGTTATTTGAAAAGCCCATCTTTAAACCTTGTTGATTTTCTTTTTAAAATTTTGTTCTCCACCAAAAAGCACAGTAGTATTTTTAACCACATTAATATGCATGATCTATATTAACTATATTTAACTGCATTAATTAATAGTTACCAGTGATTCATGAAGTTAGTCATTACGAGTAATTAATGTAGTTCTTCAACATCACTTTCAGAAATTTCATGAAATGTACACATTTTATAAGATTTGTAGTTTCACTTTGCAATCACATGCCATTGTGCTTGAATTGTTTTTAGATGTTTAAAATAGCCAACGACCAGTAAAAAGACTGACCAACAAAGAATAAAGACTTTGATGTAATGGGGGAAATGTTTGGCATTTGAAGCAGGGCTGATAGCCAGTAAACACTGTTGTGGCCATATAAGTTGTTGAATTATTGGGATACATCCATACCTCAAAATCTCAACCCAAAGTATGTTGGGTGCTGCTGCCTTCACTAGCCTAACACTACTCTGGGACCCCCCCCAAACTTCCTCTTAATGCAAAAACTAGAGGAGAAATACCTGGCATAGCAGAGAGTCTCCATGACTCTGTCCCAGTGCTTTAGTAAGCATCGTTTCTGCTTGGTTAGTGACTGCCTCTAGATAGAAAATAGATGGAACAGAATATTTGAATTGAGCTCATTTTTTTTTACTAATCACTTTCTTAGTGAATATTCCCAGTGTGAGATGTGACTTAAAAAAAAAAAAAAGATTTTATTTATTCATGAGAGAGAGAGAGAGACAGAGACAGAGACAGAGACATAGGCAGAAAGAGAAGCAGGCTCCAAGCAGGGAGCCTGATGACTCAATCCCAGGACTCCAGGATCAAGCCCGGAACCAAAGGCAGATGCTTAACCAATGAGCCACCCAGGCGTCCTAAGATGTGACTTTTGTTTACCAAGGCAACACTGTAACTTCAAGAAGCCAGAAACCGCACACTTGGATATGGAGGATTCCTACTCATCCTTGCTATCATGTTTCATAGCACTCTATATTGCAAATGTTTCTTCAACTTTTTGTTGTTGTTGTTACTAACCTGGACTTTATAGCAAGGCACAGCTCTATCCTTTTCATATTCTATGCGTCGAACCAAGTTTTTACTCCGATTCTCTGAACCCTTGGATGATTTCACACCAGTGGAGTAAAGCTAAAGTTCTTACAATGATTTTTGAAGGTCTGCATGTCTTCCAACAACTTTGCCCTGACTGCTTGTCATTCTCACCCTTCCTCACCCTGGTCCAGCCATACTAGCTTTCTTGCTGTTCATCTAATTTGCCAATATGCTACCTCTAGAACCTTAGTATTTGTTGTTCCCTCTGCTGGAAATAGTCATTCCTTAGATATTACCATGGCTTATGTCAACTGCTTTCAGATGTAATCTTTCAGGTATTTCCTTAAAACCTTTCCTCTCAGGAAGTCTTTTCTGATGCACTTTATTTAAATGTTCACCTCTCTCCCTGTCAGTCCATATGCCTCTTATATGGTTCATTTTTCTCTATAGATGTATGATTGTCTAGGGGGAATAAATATTTATCCGTCTCTCTTCTAAAATATAAGACCCTTAGGTGTAAGGATTTATACAGTCCTTCATTCACTAAGGTAACTGTTGTCCCTAAGACAGTGCCCAGAACATAGGAGGTGCCAAATTAATATTTTTGAATTAACAGAAGCAGCGGGTGAAATAAAATTTTCATTAAGACGTCCTTTTGAGTCTCTCCTATGGGAGATATGGATTAACATTGATTGGAAATCTTCAATGTGGGTGATGCTTTCCCATTTAACAGTAAAATCTGTCTTGAGGGTATTTTTTTTTCATAAAAGTTTTTTTTTGTTTGTTTGTTTTCATAAAAGAGGAAACACAGGTCCCAGAGTAGCTCACCCAAGGAGGCAGAGGAAGGATTCAGCTACAGATTATGAAGGGTTTTTTTTTTTTTTTCAGATTTTATTTATTTATTCATGAAAGACACACACTGAGAGAGGCAGAGACACAGGCAGAGGCAGAAGCAGGCTCCATGGGAGCCCAATGCGGGACTCGATCCGGGGGACTTGATTCCGTGACTTGATTTGGGGACTCGATTAGAGGACTCCAGGATCACGCCTTGGGCCGAAGTCAGGCGCTAAACCACTGAGCTACCCAGGGATCCCCAGTGTTTTTGACACTTAGGTTCTATAAGACCCTGTTAAGCTACTTCTGCAGTACAGAAAAAAAATTTAGAATAGCTATTATTCAGAAAAATCACACATTGTCAAAAGTTGTGCCATCAGCCACAACCGTAAATATCTCATGTATTTTAAACTTGTAATCTGAATACTAGCTTGTGAAGATATGGCAAAATGGGAAAAGAAGGAATGAAAAACAGTGCCCCTGTCTTACCTTCTAAGCACTGGTTTCCATGTACTTTCCATATCCAAATAATTGTAAAATTTATGTTACTATCCCATATTACTCTCAATCTTGGAACTGATCCCTATTTAAAAAAAGCAATACAATAATAGAATAAACTATAGCAATATGAAAATGAGATCTTGAAAAATACAAATACCTTAGCATGTTTTCTTTTATAATTTTTAAAATTTAGAGTGTGTTTTATTTATTTAATTGCTAATGGAGATAACGGAATACAAAATATGTGTGAAAAAAAAATAGTGATTGTCAGTGGTGGCAGAAGAACTACAACTACCCCAGACAGTGACACAACACTAACCAGAAAATGATGCCTTCTCTCCTTTAGGCAACACCCTGTGCTGAGATAATGGGCTGGCAAAGGAAGAGTAAATTGGATTTTTGGTCTGCACTCATCAAATGTTTATTCCAAAATTTGATTCACCATGGTCAAGATACAGCCATAATATCTTGAAACATAATTAAGATATTAAAAAGCTAATCTCCCTTTGAGTTATTAACAAATCAGCAATTAACACATTTAAATGTTATAAGATTCATCAATAAAATAGCAAACTGTTTTTAATAAATGTATCTTATTGTATGCAACTGTATCTCAAAACAGTTTTATAAATCTTTACAGATAAATTTAGTGTCTAATACGTATCTCATAATCTTATAATTGTACATTGCTTTGGCAAAATTATTAACCACTTTAATTAACCATTGCTTTTTCAGGTTTAGATAGTTATGATGTTTGGTTCCTGAAAATCAAAGCCATTGTCAAAGCATAAAGGCCTCTCATTTTTGTCTATACTTAAAATATACTTTAAACCTTAAAAATAATTCCAGAACCCCGAATGGTATTTAAAACCCTAGCTAGATTATTATAATAATGGCAAAATATAAGCCACAACTCTTTTATTCATGTATTCCTAAGTTTTGAAAGGGACAATATTTATTTGATTATATAGTTTGCGGTAAATTTGTTGATAATTGAATTATAATACTCTTTCATTTTATAGAGAAATAGCTTTTTTTTTCAAATTTTATAAAGAAATTGTTTGTTTATATACAATTAAATACAACAAAAACCAGAAAGCAGTAAAAAAATACTACAGTTCTGATGTTCAGAAGCATATTTGGGAATGATATGCTTTGCTTAATATAATTTAGTCAACAGAAAATTAGTATATATTACACTGAAATTGTCAATTTTGTACTCTTGGACTACAACAAAATAATGTTGAACAGAAAGGCAATTCAAAACATTCAAAATGTAAATTCATCTATTATTTTTGTTATTCTGAAAAAACTATGAGTTTTCAGGACATCGGTGTATTCCCACATGCATTTTCATTGTCCTGTCATAACTGGAAAGTAAATGGATATTTTCAGTTGATATATACTGGATGAATAATGTTATATTCAATTTAAATTAGGAATATTTTGGAAATAAAATACAATAAGCATCAGTGTCACTGGCAATTACACATTCAGCATAATTACAAATAATTTACCAGCTATTAGAGTTTCCAATATTCTTAAAAAAATCCTTTATTGATTATCCAACTTATTTTATAAGTAGTTGTTCTTAGTAAAATTTACATGTGGCTACATTTGAATTGAAGGTCCATTTTTACTACATTCTTACCTTCTTTTATTTAAATTTTGATTATTTGTTGTAGAGTTGACACTTTTTTCATTGGTGTTTCTCTCTTTAAAATATCATTATTCCTGCCCACCTTCCTTCTTTTTTAGCTTCTTTAAATGAAAGCTTTCCTTTCATGTCTCCTCCCTTCCCCCTTATCATGTCCCCAAGACTCCTTACTCCACTATTCACAGGACATTATACTTTCTAGCTTAAACGATTTTTAGAAAGTCCCATTTTGGTGAATGGTGTAAAACAATTTCAAAAACAAAAATCAAAAGTGATTCACTAAAAAAAAAAAAAAATTAAAAAAAGTGATTCACTAAGTTCCTAAAATATTCATGACACAACAGGAATTTCCTAATTATTGTATTTCTTTTAATATGTTTGCAAATTATGCTGTGTTTTTTTTTTTTTTTTTTTTTTACCTAGACGTATGAATCTTGATTAGGAAATCCCTGTCCCTTTCTTAGATATACTCTCTAATTTAAAATCCCAATGCTAATTGTACAACAGTGCCAGCAAACCTACCAAAATCAACAATATTCTACTAATTTTTAACTCTGAAAACACTTATATAATATTTAAATAATAAATGGTCCATTTTACCCAATTCTCAGAATATAATTTTTAAAAGAAGAGATTAAACCTTCCAATTTTCTGAAAAATGTTGTGTGAAGTGCATTATGAAGTACTGAAATACTTGACAATGAAAATGCTAACATACTATTGTTTCATAAGGAATAAAAGAAGTAATCTGTATTAAATTGAAAGTTGATCTCTAAGAACCTTTGCATTTTTAGGAAGCTAGATTTCTATTCTTGAAATCAGATAGATAAATTAAAAGAAGTGCTTGCTTGCTTGTCTTCCAATAGTCATGCAATTTACTTCTGAAATTTAATTTTAAACTAGAGTAAAATATGTCTTAGAGTATGATACTACCTCTATTCTCTATGTCTAATCAGGCTAAAACTGATATCTTGATTTATCCCTGATCCAAATTCAGACAAGAAGCCTCTATATCTCCTCTAAGGGATTTTAATCAGTACTGAAATCATTTTGAAAATATTACAAAACTTTACCACGTGCTTTCTGGTCTGTATATGTATTTGGTCAACTAACCAGAAAAAGTGAATCTCAAAGAAGATACTTTTGTTCTCTAATATTTTGAGATAAGAATCCAGAACTTTTCTTTTACTATGATCCAGCATTTGGATTTCATACCATGTTTTTTTCTATAAACAGTCATAATATATATTCTATAACATCAAGTTTGTTTTTTTCTTAAAGATTTTATTTATTTATTCATGAGAGACACAGAGAGTGAGAGAGGCAGAGACACAGGCAGAGGGAGAAGCACGCTCCATGCAGGGAGCCCAATGTGGGACTTGATCCTGGGATTCCAGGCAGGCGCTAAACCGCAGAGCCACTCAGGGATCCCTCCAGTTTGTTTTTTAACATAGAACAGGAATTTAAAGGGACTTAATGAAGCAAACTTCAATACCATTCTGTATTTTAGAATGATAAAATTCCTCTACTTACTCTTTTTGGGTGCCTTTCCCATTTCTGACTTGGTAGCACTCAACTTTATATAGCTTTCCTCAAATATTCAACTTCATTTTCATAGTAACAAATCATTTTACAGTCCTATTTTACTTATTTATGTATTTATAATGCCACAATCGTTAATGAAAATTAAAAAAAAACCTGTCTCTTAGCATGCAAATAATTCAACCATTGGAACTAAAATCCATGGAGGGATTAAAGAACAGTGTCTCATATGGCAGCAGTCAGTGTGACATGCATATCACACAGTAGGTTTTATGAAGGGGATGAACATTCCAAAAAAGTGACAGATGGCTTAAATGGAGGTAATACATTTATTGTACTGTTTCTTTTTTTCCTTAAAATGTCAGGTCTACAGTTAGATGTGTCTTGTGAGGATAACAGTGTTTGCTTAGGAGGAAATAAGCAACCCTTGGGAGGTTGATCTCAAAGTCAATATATGCATAAGAATCACCTGGGACCCTTGCTGAAATTCAGATTCTTAACACTAATCCAAAGACACTGCAGAGAAACTAAAGATTTTTTTTTCTTTTTCTTTCTGTTCCTTTTTTTTTTTTTTTTAATGGCATCCCAGATGATTCTAGTACAAGTGATCCATAGACTATATTTTGTGAAATAATGATCTATTATGTCCAGGCCCCAAAAACAGTGACTACTTTGCTTCCCAACATATAATATGACATTACCTCCATTTTAATTTTATACTTACTGTAGAAGTAATGATGTTTTATTCAGAAAATTTAGAAAATATTGGGAAATACAATAATAAAAATCATCTAAAATTTCACTATTCAGATATAATATTTAAAAATACATATTTGGGGGGCATCTGGATGGCTGTCAGTTGAAAGCCAGTTCTTGATTTCAGCTTAGGTCATGATCTCAGGGTCCTGGGATACAGCTCCATGTCAGGCCCCTTGCCCAGTGGAGAGTCTGCTTGAGGATTTCTCTCCCTCTCCCTCTGCCTTTCTCCCCATTCATGTTCTCTCTCTCTCTCAAATAAATCAATATATCTTTAAAATGCATACTTTTATGTATTTACAGTGAATTATATATATATGTACATACTTAATATGAGAAGTAATTTTTGTGTGGGGGAAGGGGGCAGATCTTTTTCATTCTGTATCAATTACATTCTAATAAAATAAAATAGAAACCATGCTAAGTATTGCAAATAAGGAATTGGTTAGCCAGATTTTAGAAAACTTCAGGATGCTGATGAAATTCAGGTATTAGTCACTCCAGGTAGTACCTGCCCTTCCTATGATAGAGGGAACCAAAGGTAGTAAGTGTGACCTAGAACCTAGGAGCTCAAAGAAGGGACCACAATACAACTGAAGCTTGGCTGAGGGAACTCAATCCTCCTGGTGATTAGAGGTTGGATGGTTGGTACTTGGACCAGTTGGGAATGGAGATAACCTTTGTTCTTGATGTGGTGTTAATAGTAACTACAAACAGAATGAGGTTTTGTATCAGCCCTATGTGCTAATAAATCTCCCTCTAATGCTTCCCATTAATGGAATATAGTAGAAACTCAGATGTCAGGAGGTCTGCTTTTCAGATCTAAGAGAACAGAAGAGAATATAGAAAGGTAAATTTGCTGCTGAGAGAAAAATAGTCACCACAATCCACCCCTTGGATTACTCAGCATCCTTCTATTAAATATACTTTCTAAATATACATCTACAAAATATACATCCTGAATATATTTTCCTGTAAACATATTTAAACTTTATGGAACACCTCAATGTTACTGCATTGAGCAGTAACAACTCAATGCTTTCTCCTAATAAGGTACAATTCTTAATTTAGATGGCAATTTTTTCCATCTTTTAAAAAATGTTAGATGCAAAGTCTACCAGTCACTGTGTTCAGTGTATCATCTCTGGAATGCTATTAATCCAATTTTCATTTGAACATAAATCCACCTGAACATAGGTTACTACCTAAGTACTCAATTTAAAAGTTACTAACAACAATCATTATATAAAATAACGAGAAATGAAGAAGAAAGAAAAACTTTAGCCAGAGTTTGTAAGTATGTAATAATCAAATGACAAAGTGGCAGTTTGTCTCTGTATTTTTGTAACTTGTCCCAAGGCTGTAGTTGTAACTTATGACTTCATTGTTCTCTTGCCTATCTATGTACCCTTTATTTAGTTGCCTTTTCATTAATTTTTACCATTAGATGGAAGTTGAAAAAATTCACCAGAAATACCCTTGAATTTAAGACAAAGTTCTTTCTGTCCCAATTATGTATCATTAACAAACTCCCCCTTGAAAAATGAGATTAATCACCTCAATCCAGTGATTCTAAAGCAGTAATTAAAATCATTAGAATCCAAAAATGAAGAGACAGAAAGCAAAAATTACAAGAGTAATTGATAGCCTCGAAATTAGTAACTACATTACCCATTTTAAGTGGTGGATATTACACTGATAATTGGTTACACAGGTATTTAAAGATTTTCTTTGAGGATGCTATATTAACTCAAATGGTATCTATGAGTCTACTACTATCCTAAGTCTAGAGGAACCAAAGGAAAATACCTAATAGCTCAGAAAAGAAGCTTCTAGATGGATGTTTCTCAGATCTCTGAAAGAATACCTTATAGTTGGGCCAGGAAGTGCTAAAGAAATTGATAAGTTAGGACTGACTTTGCTGCTGCATCAACACTGGAAGAAAATGAAAAAAGAAAGGAAGCACTTTTCCAGTTTCCTACTGTTCAAATAGTTTCTAGCTTTTCTACTGCTATAACTTAACAAGAAGTGAACTGGTAAGAAAATCTAAAAACATATTTTGAAGACCCCAATTCCAATATCACAAGTTCATAAAGACAATATGCAAATAACTAACATACATGATATTGGACATATTTTGAGAATAATATTTTAATGTCTGCAATATGGTCCAATTCAAGACCACAGGGTATTTCTTGAATTATCCCTGAGCCCATCCCATCCCTAACCACACCATTCTCCACATGGTAGTAAGGATAAGGTTTCAAAATTGAAGCAGTGAAGTTCTGAACCCCTAAAGTAAATTCCCCGGCCAAGGGCAAATTCAAATTCTTTAACATAGCAAACAAATCTCTTTGTGACCTGACCTCTCTGTGGCCTCAACTGTTATTCTTCTTTGACTCTCGTCTCATCACATTGACATTTCTGAATAGTTTTTTTTTTTCTCAACTTAACTCTATATCTTTTAGATGCATATGTGTCTGAAAATTCTTGTTCTTTCCTTGGGTTTTTCCTACTCATTCATTAGATTTTTCACTTAATCATTACTTACTGGAAGACTTTTCTGAATTGTTCATGCATGTCCTTCTCATAGCACACTATTTATTACCATTTATTATAATTGCTCTATCAATTTTTGACCCACTGGTACAAACTCCTTGAGCACAGGCCAGTCTTCCTTACCTGTCTATTCCCTGTCATGGCATCTAACTGACAAGTAAACAATTCCCAGAAGAAAACCAAATATTGCATATACATATATAAGTAGTTGTTCAGTAAAATTAAATTAAAAGAAATTTAAAGTAAAATGAAAATGAGATATACTTTTTAATAACATTTTATTATTTTTTTTTGAGAGAGAAAAAGAGCACATGTGTGAGGGGGTTGACAGAAGGAGAGTGAGAGAGAGAGAGAGAATCTTAAGCAGGCTCCATACCCAGTGTGAACCTAATGTGGAGCTCGATCTCATGACTCTGAGATCATGACCTAAGCTGAAATCAAGGGTCCAACACTTAGCCAACAGAGCCACCTATGCACCCTGAGATATATTTTTTATTAGTCTGATAAAGCATAAAATGTTATGTAATATTAAACAAAGCCCTTAATATTACAAACTGGGGTATAGAGTCGTGGAACTTTTATGAGAGCTATCTGGATATATTTGTTAATATGTTTAAATCCAGAAATTCCAGTTCTAGGGATACTTTAATGATATAAAGTAAAATATATGTCATAACATAAAATTATAATTGCCTCGCTACCTCTCAAAAGATAAGTAATTAAATATTTTATATATTTAAGTTGTCATGTTATGTAACTGCTATTAAGCAATACAGCTGATCCAATAGTACATAAGCAACATGGTAGATTAGTTTTCTGCCATTTCCTCCCCCCCAAAAAAACACTGATTTTGATAAACATCCATGGATCAGAATAATTCTGTGGAAGTCTAGGAGTCCAGGTGGAGAAGTTTCAGAATACTAGTGGAACAACAACAACAACAACAACAAAAATGATACTGAATGTATTAAAGAGGGTAAATGAAGAATTTAACTTTACTCACATCACTCTTCCCTCAGAGCATAGCTCAGGATCTAGGGAAACCCTCTAGGCCTGTTATTTCTCCCTTGGTAGAAAGAGAGGGCATGTGAGTGAGTGTGTGGAATTCTCAGCTTTGTGGAATGCTGCCTAAGAGGGCTACTTCTTTCTTACCTCATTCAAAGCACAGGGTAAGCTGCCTGACTGAGGAGTGCAAAGGGTCATGTAAAACATCAGACAGGGCTTAGAACATACCAAAGAAACATGGATCCTGCCAAACACTTAGTGGACCTTATCACAAAGCCAACCCATGAGCCACTGGGAATGTCTCAAATGTGGATCTCCCTAAGTGACCTTTGGGCACTCTCCACATTCTGTGTGCCTCACATATACCCACACACCCAGACTGTGCCTGGCTTCCTGTGCATGCCTTCAAGAATGGTGAGTGTTAGACTTTGCAGACGTTAAGTAAGCATGTGTAGAGTGCCGGCCCAATCCTGCAGAATTCGGAGAAAGCACCCAAATGTGACCATTGAGCACTACTCTAGGTAGAGCAAATGAGAGGTTGCCTTAGCACCCAGCTAGGCCTTTCAGGATCAAGAGAAAACATACAATATTAAGAATTTCCCCCACCCTCACCCCCAGAGGGAACAATAATATGAAGTAGGTGTATCCACAGAAAAGATCTGAGAAAGATCTCAGAATCCCTAAAATAGTTAACAGTCTATTTCTTTTCAAAAGGCAACTAGATTGACTAGAGAAAATAACTGCTTCTTTAAATGTGCAGATAGCAATGAGGACTTGAAGGAACATAAAAAATCAAGGAAGCATGACACCATCACCACCAATAAAAAACACACTATTTTTTTTTTCTGCACCAACCCCAATGGAGATATACAATCTGCCTCACAAAGAATTCAAAATAGCTGTTTAAGGAAGCTCAGTGAGTTACAAGAAAACACAGACAAATAAATGAGATCAGGAAAATAAAATACAAGCAAAATAAGAAGTATATTAGAGATAGATATCATTAAGAAGGAACCAATCAGAAATTCTGGAGATGAAGTATATAATGAAGGAAATGGAAAGAAATACAATAGAGATCACTGATGGGAGATTTGAGCAAGTAGAAGAATCTAAATTTGAACATAGTTATTTGAAATGATCTAGTCAAAGGAGAAGAAAAAAAGAATTAATAAAAGTGAAGAACTCTATGTGAATTGTGACCAGACGCAGCTGCAGGGACGCGTGGGCCTCGCTCCTCGTGGTGCTGAGCGCAGGGTGGGGTGCAGGGCTGGACTGGAGCTGCAGGCCTGGGATGGAGCCCCGGCCCCCTTCATAGCTATTCAGCCATTCCCAGCTTTACTGGATCTTCCCCTGGGTGCAGATGCAGTCAAGGCCAGCTGTGGATCCTGGCACACAGCTGTGGTGACCAGAAGGGGGGAGCTCTACACCTGGGGCTGGGGTAAATATGGACAGCTTGGCCACAAGGACACAACAAGCTTGGATCGGCCCTGCCGTGTGGAATACTTTGTAGACAAGCAACTCCAAGTAAGGGCTGTGAGCTGTGGGCCCTGGAACACCTACATGTATGCTATGGAGAAAAAGGGGAACTGATCTCTACAGCTAGGGCGTAACACAAATGTATAGTACAGTAACTTACACAGTTAACACCAGTGGCACTCCCACACCAGCCAAGGAAACCACTGCGAGCACCCCAATGGCCATGAATTTGCCCCTCCCAATCACAGCCCTCTTGCCTCACCTTAGAGGTGCATCTTCATCTTCAGTTCTGTCCTCCTGTTGAAGCTTTGGAAGGGAAGGCCCAAGGCCAGCACTGCAGACATAGTGAAATCCGAACCTCTGGGTGGGGGGCCCAAATGAGGGTAGGTTTCAAATCACCCCCCAACAACCCAAGGTAATTGAGGTCATGACAAGATTGGGGATCAGCAGGGGTCATCGTTGTCATCCTTCCTTACCTATTTTCACTTGGAATTTTATCACCCTTGTATGCATCCGTATTCAATAGACTTTAGTTTGCTTTCAACTTTATGTAAATGGCATCATTCTGTTTATGCTCCTTTGTGGCACTTTTTCATTCAGCACTGTATGATCCATTTATGCTGTGCCCTGCAGTTCATTCATTTTTACTGTTAATGCGATATTCAGTGGTGTGAATATACCTCATTATACGTTCTTAAAAAAAAAAGGAAACTATTTACACACTACAGATGTCTCAGAAGAGAAGAGAGGGAAAATGGAGCAGAAAGCTTAAAGAAATAATGGCTGAGGACTTCCCAAATCTGGGGAGAGATTGAGACATCCAAGTTTATGAAGCTCAAAAGTCCTCTGACAGATTTAGCTCAAAGAGATCCATTTCAAAACATAAAATAAATTTGTTGAAAATCAAGGACAAAGAGAATTTTAAAAGCAGGAGAGAAAAAGAATCCTCATATACAAGAAAATCCTGTAAGGATATCGGTAGACTCCTCAGTAGAAAGGATTCAGACCATGAAACAGTGGAATGATATATTCAGAATCCTGAAAGGAAAAACAAAAAACAAAAAACACCTGCCAACCAAGAGTATTTTACTTGGCAAAGCTGTCCTTTAGAAATGAAACAAACATTTTCCCAGACAAAAGTTGAGGTAGTTCATTGTTACTTAGACCTGTCTTACAAGAGATGTTCAAAAAAATTCTTCAGGCTGAAATGAAAGGATGCTAATTAGTAACATGAAAATAGTAAAATAAACTGGTAAAAGTAAGTATATAGTCAAAATCAGAATGCTCTAATAATGTAATAAGGTGGGTAGCTTGATCATTTAACTTTAGAATAAAGGTCAATGGACAAAAGTATTAAAAATAAGTAGGGCTACCTAATTTGTTAATAGATGTCAACTAATGATTTCAGCATATTTCAGGAATTTTCTGGCCCAGAGCATCAAAATACATCTTTAAAAATCAAATCAAATAGCCACTGAAAACACATTGGTTGGTAAATGTAGTAAGTGTTTAACTTACTTGCTTTGATTTTTTTATCTGCATATTGTGAATCATCATAGTAGACCAACGAGGAATAATTTCCTGGATTTTCCTGGAACCATTAAAGAAGTGTGTGTATGTGTGTGTGTGTGTGTGTGTGTGTGTGCCTTGAGTTTTCCTATCCTCTTGTCCTTGATTTAGCTGTAGTAAAGAAACTAATTCACTAGAGGCATGATCAGTTTTTTCTGGTTGTTCCAATATATTTTCTTTTGTGTTCTTTTAATATTTCTTCT
Organism: Canis lupus baileyi; assembly: GCF_048164855.1. Taxonomy (NCBI): domain Eukaryota; kingdom Metazoa; phylum Chordata; class Mammalia; order Carnivora; family Canidae; genus Canis; species Canis lupus. The sequence continues at coordinate 29,903,864 of NC_132862.1, forward strand.
ACAAAAAAAAAATATTTCTTTTTTTTTTTTTTTTTAAAAAAATATTTCTTCTACAAGAGTCCTACACCTTCAAGCTAGAAAGGTGAAAGTTTAATAAACACTTAACCACTCTGTTAAAATCTAATATATACTTTTAAGCTATGCTGGGCTTAGTCTTTGCTGGTAAAAAAAAAAAAAAAGTAAAGGAGGAGGAAGAGCAAATCAATTTTGCTTTCTAACACTATGAAGATGATTTTTAGTAGTACTTAAGAACTAAAGGGGATAAGTGATTGATAAGGTAATTAAATGATAAAAAGTATCAGGCAAGGATGCAGAAAAAGTACAAATGAGGAAAATGATCAAGTGTGCTTGATCTAAAAAAATTACAGTTTCAAATCATATAAATTATAATTCTTAGAGCAGAAAAGAAATCTGTTTCTGGCCTATAATTTTTTCTACTGCCTTTTTTTTTTTAAGCAATCACTGTGGATATGCTTTCTCCTCCTCTTTTTCCTTCCTTAACATTAGTGTCATGATTTTTAAACAAGACAATTACTTCATCATCCATGTCATTTTTCCCTGTTAGTTTTATGTCTTTTGTTCAGAAATCAAAAAAAGTTAAAAATTGCAAAAGGTATCAGTTTCCTTGTTTTTTTAATAGTTTTTGTGATTATCACAAGAATCATGCAAATCAACTACAGTAACATGGTACAATGTGTAGTGTCATATATATTAGACAAAAAATTAAACTTATAGATTGTGGGCATTAGGATGATATTTCATATCCAGATGGATTCAAGACCTTGCAATTAGAATACTCTAGGCTACAGAGTCTTGTGTCTAAATCACTGATACCAAATTAACAGTCTGGGGGATGTAAACTTGCTTTTCTGGAAAATATTTGGACATTACATAATAGAGTTCAAGTATTAATGTAATTTAAAAACACAGAGTTAATATTCAGTAATGATAGTAGTGGCCTATGAATACCTTGAACCTTTCTATGTCCTTATTTTTCTCCTATTCTTATTCAGATTCTATTTCTCCTCACTTTCAGCTCATGGTTCTGGTTTTTCTTTTCTTTCTCTTTTTTTTTTTCTTTTTGGTTTTCTTAATAAATAAATGCTTATTGTTTACCCCTCTGCATCATGACATTGTATGCTTTCCTGGGTAGGAAGATTCACTTAAACATCTGCCTGGAGAAATCCAATCCACGCAACCAATCACCACTAGCACTCTGAGAAGGCCATCTCTAGAACTTAGACAAAGAATAGGTTTAGGCAAGGATTTCAGATACAAAGATGAGGAAATGCTTCAAAGTTCATATGTAACAATATTTGATTTCAGTTAGAATGCAAAGTATAGTGGCAGGCCTTACCATCAATTTTATAAAATTGACTAAATATATTTGAGATTTTTTGGGGGGGATGTTTTAATTTTATTAATATTCCTTATTTCTGTATTTTAAAACTATTCTGAGGTTAGAAAAAATATGAAAGGCAGAAAAAAATTGTGTTTTATCATGGGAAGCCATTAAGCACTGAAGTGTGTATATGCAAAGATATAAATAAGTGTTACAAATGCATTAACATTTAAGACAAGTCTGATAATCCTTTAGATTTTCCTCAGCAGGTAAAGAAACTGATGGCCATTACAAGTATCAAATAAATAATGAATAATCACAGGATTTACAGTACTATCCTAGGTTCAAATCCATTAATTTAAACTCAATAACTTTTTTTTTAAATGCACACTTAGGGGAAAGCACTATTTAATGCATTTCAGAGAATACAAAATCAATTTATCTTTAATTAACAATCCAAATTCCTGTTATCAACTACCTGACATCCTTCCACTTTGCTTACTCTCATGAGTTAAAATTCAGCTCTTTGCCTACTCCATCACAGAATTCACATAGCCAAAGATAACTGATGGAAAACACAACATAATACTGACTATGTTATCATTAAATTCATGACCAATCTCAAGTGGGTCTAGTAGTACACAGTATCCAGGCCCAGCCTCTTTTTCTCCTTCATGTGACTATTTCTAATCTCTTCCTTTTCCTCATACTTTCATTTTTTAAAAATTTTTAAAGATTTTATTTATTCATGAGAGACACACAGAGAGAGGTAGAGACATAGGCAGAGGGAGAAGCAGGCTCTCTGCAGGGAGGCTGATGCGGGACTCAATCCCAGGATCCGGGGATCAGGACCTGAGCCAAAGGCAGATGCTCAACCACTGAGCCACCCAGGCATCCCTTCCTCCTACTTTTAATACCTCCTTCCAAAGTTCAGTCTTAGTTGCTGATTTCACTTCTTATCTCCCTCAGAGGAAAAAAAAATGAGCGAGTTAGAAAATGCAGTAGACTTACTATAAGATGACGCTCAATGAATTACACTCTAGTAGAAAACCTTCTGCTTGAAATCGCTATAACCTATTTCAAACTAATAAAATATGAGAATAGAATGGGATGTCATTCACATTATATAGGAAAGATAAAAGGATTTTGCAGATATAATTAATATCTTTAATCATTTTGATTTCAGTTAACCAAATGGAAGAGTATCTTGGGTGGGATTGACTTACCAAGATAACTCTGAAAGAGAGCAGAGGCCTTCTCTGAAGACAGAGATATCTCTGGTGCTAGCTTTAAATAAGCAAGCTGTCATGAGTTCTACAGCTGACAGGAAATTAATTCTTCCAACAACATGCAAGCTGGAAAACAGATCTCAAGTCTTAGGTAAAAAGCACAACCCTCATTGCTTGATTGCAGTCTGGTAAGACCCAAAGCACTAGACACAGTTAAACCATATCTGGACTTCTGACCCATGAAAACTCAGATAGTAAACATGTGTCATTCAAGCAGTTAGTTTATGATAATTAGCTATGCAGCAATAGAAAATTAATACAGATGAATACTTTTTAAAAATAGATCTTATTTATTTATTCATGAGAGACACACGAGAGAGGCAGAGACATAAGCAGAGGGAGAACCAGGATTCCTGTGTTGAGCCTGATGCAGAACTTAATCCTAGGACCCCAGGATCACGACTTGAGCTGAAGGCAGACGCACAAACACTGAGCCACCCAGATGCCCCACTTTTGATGACATATATACACCTCACCTGATTGTGAACCCATGTAGTTTGCTTTTCCTCTTATAATAGTGGATGGATTTTTCCCAAACATATTGAGGACAGAAGATTATATGCTAATGCCTTTCAGCTACTTAAGTACATTATTTGTGTGTGTGTGTGTGTGTGTGTGTGTGTGTATGTAACATATATCCCCTTCCTACTACATACCCATTTCTTTGCTCTCCTTCACAACAGTATACACATTTGAAGAAATTTACAGGTATATACTAACTTTTCTATCTGTTTTGAACTGTGTCTGATTAATACTTCACCCTCACAATCATTTAATTCACTTCTCTCTCACCATTCCACAAAAGTTGTTCTTATCAAGGTCAACAGTAACTTTCATACTGCTGTATCTGATGGTCAATTACTTTTTATCTTACATGGCTTATCAATAATACATAGCAGTGCTGACTCCCTCTTCCTTGAAACAGTTTATTCAGCTTCTAATACACCACATACTGATGATTTTTTTAATCACTTTAGTCTTCCCCCAATATCCTTTGCTATTTCTCCCTCATCCTCCTGATCTCTTAATATTAACATGCTCCCTTGATCATGGAACTTTATTTTCTCTATCGGCACTCATTTTTGTAGTAATCTCAAGTCTCATAGCTTTAGCTACTGTCCACTTTCTGACAACTTCTAAATTAATTGTTTTAGCCTTGGCTTCTCTGCTGACCTCAAGACTTATGAATTTGACACCCTCCTAGAATATCTACTTATGTGTTCAGTAAAGATATCACACTTATTATCCACAGATCCACTGAGATCTACCTTCATAATACCGTAATACCTTTAGAATCTGGTCAATTGCTGCCACCTCCACACATGACATAATCCAATTAAAATCATCTTTCCCCTTGAATACCACAAGTATCCATTCCAGTTTCTCTGCTTCTATGCAACAACCAGAGTGATTCTTTTGAAACATAAAATGTCTCCTCTCCCTCTTCTGTCCCAATTCTTCTAATAGTTCCTTTTTTGTTCATAATAAAGGAACCTCTTTAATGGCTTTCAAAGTCCTTTATAATCAAGTTCCATTTTCTTTGAGACCTCAGCCCTTCATGTACTCTGCTCCAGCTACATTGGTGTCCTTGATTTACTGTTCACATGCCAGGCAAAATCTTGCCTTAGGGACATTACATTAGTTATCCCCTCTACCTGGAATATTGTTCCTAGATATCTATACCTCCTTTAAATCTTTGCAAAACATCTTGTTAATGAGGCTAACCTAGCCAATCTGTTTAAAACTGCAGTCTGCTATACAAGACTTTTAGCCCTTTTTCTTTATTTTTACCTTTATTTTTCCAATGAATGTATCACCTTGTAATGTGCTACATAACTTTGCTTTGCTTATTAATGTGTTTTAGCATTTGATAAGAATAACTAGCAAATAATAAGTTTTCAATATATTTGGTAAATGAAGAATGACTAAAAAGAGAATAAATTGATGAACAGTAAATAGGAAATTCAGCTTAGAAAAGTTCAGTAATTTTTTTTCCACAATAAGAATAGCAAAGCCAATATTCAAATCTAGTCTTTCTGGGTCCAAAGCCTGTGTTTTTCATACAATAAGTACATTAAATTTCAGGGTCTTACACTAGATTTTGGAAATACAAAGATAATAGAACATAGTAATTAGACTCAGAAGTTAACAACATAGTGAAGATAAAATTTTTAAAAATACTAATTTCAGGGCAGCCCCGGTGGCTCAGCGGTTTAGCACTCCCTTCAGCCCAGGGCCTGATCCTAGAGACCCAGCATGAGTCCCACGTCGGGCTCCGAGCATGGAGCCTGCTTCTCCCTCTGCCTGTGTCTCTGTCTCTCTGTCTCTGTCTCTGTCTCTCTCCCTCTCTCCCCCTCTCTGTATCTCTCATGAATAAATAAATAAAATCTTTTTAAAAATACTAATTTCAGTTGTTTTTAGGTATTTTTAATAAGGTCTCCCCAGAAGCTCAGAAAAAAATGGGGAGTATTTACATACAGTTTCTAAAGATTAGAAGTTTACTAGCTGCTTGTAGCATATATAAGAAAGGGAACAGTATTTTTCAAAACATGAAAGAAATAGAGATAGTGGGAAATTTAGGGAGAGAAGAGGAAGTGGAGAATATGGGGAGGTGGCTTTATGAATGAAAAAGACAATGGACTCAAGACCTTCTATTTCAAATGTTAGTCCAGTTAGCATACTAAGTAATTATTGTGGTCAGGGATCAAAAATTCTGAACCATAGGATTTGGTTTTTCTGTCATCTCCCTAGAAGTCTCTGCAATAAATTACCCATAGCGTACATCAAGCAAATTTTCAACTTTATTACTACAAGAACTTTATCTCTGGTACCAACCTAACACTCTTGAATTGGTTTAGGATGGTGAAAGAATTTCATGGCTCTGTATTAGATGTCCACCTGAGAAACCTAGAATAATAGCATTGATCAAAATCCTTCCTTGGCAGCTTCTAACTTAAGTTTTAACCTAAAACTCCATCAGTGTCTTTCCACTCTGGTAATAAGAAATGGTGAGTTGGGGAGTGGGGGGGAAGGGAGAGAGAAAAAAGGAGAGAGACATGAAACATCAATAAAAATGAAAATAAGAACTGAAAGTTTCTTAAAAATGAATATCAAGGTAAATGTGGTCTAACTGCTTTAGGACTATCTCACATGAAAGCCACCATTGGCCTCATTCCCTTGACTAATCAAGTGGGCAGAGAGGGAACTCTCTCCATAAGTTCATATTTTCCAAGAAAGACAATGCTATAACAAAGCCTGTACAATAATTTGTCTTCAGCTATTTATCTCTACTCTTTAATTGAGGAATGAAGCAAAGAGAATCTTGAATTTCTTATTTTAGTGAGTAGATAAATAAAGACATTGAAGCATATTGAACAGAAGGATGACATCTGATATTCATTTTATAAATATGGATGAAAGGGGAAGCAGAAAAATAAAGTTAATGTGGACACTAGGAGACCAATTTGGATCCTCTTTATTTTGATGAGAATTTAAATATAGGCAAACAACTAGGAGGAAAGAGACATATGAGGAATAAGAAAGGTCAAAAATTTGAAAGAAAAAACAAAGCACAAGGACAATTTGGATTATATTCAAGAGAATAAGGAATTTAGGATTCTCAGAATTTGGCTTTGATAACTAGAATTATTGGGAAAGCAAGTTAGATGACATATTTCCAGGTGAAAGAAAAAGGTCAGAGTGCTTGGATCTCTTTACATGAACAACAGTTAATGTCTTGCAGTGATTAGTACTTTGTCAGGCTAAAAAACCAAATAGCAACAGCAAAACACACACACAAAAATCTGTTTTAATGTATTAATCACCTTGAATGAGGATATCAGCTGTCAGTTAAATAGAAAGATGATTAGGCTTTGAACATATTGGCCAATCTACTAATTTGCTGATCATCATCAGGCATTAGCTGGTTGCCAGACAACTACACGTTCCAACTGGGAAGATTCTCTCATGCTAACCAAGGATTAGATTATTTGACATCTTTTGGAAACTTCTCATATTATCTGAGGTCCTAGCAACAGATTGCAGTAATTTTACCTGAAGATATCTTAAAAGGTAAGTTAGTTTAAGTGATTGGGTTACTTTTAAAATTGCCATAATGGGGAGGAGGTGGGGCATAATTAAAAGGATAGTCCATTCCAATTTTAGTATGGCTGAATATAAATATTTGCTGATTTTCCTGCATGGGTAATTGTAAGATTTGTGTGTTTATTCTTATAATTTGAAAAAAAACCCTGCCAATATATGTGGTCCATTTTTTAAAAAAAATAATTTTAGATATAACTTAGTGTGTCCTTTGAAATTTCATTTTTCCAAAGCTCAGGGAAATGTTATTTAAACATGAGTATTGTATCCATTTAAATAGCTATGGATTCTTCTTCTAGAATATCTTAAATTCTTAGGTTGGACTGTTCTCTGCTGTATATTTTTTAAGTGTTTATTTAAATTCCAGTTGTTAGCATACAGTATAATATTACTTTCAGGTGTACAATATAGTGATTCAACACTTGCATACAACACCCAGTGCTCATCACAACAGTGCACTCTCTAATTAATCCCCATCACTGCTTTAAATTCCTGTCACTTGCCACATCACAGTTTATCTACAGTATAGTGGAGTCGTCAAAAGTAATGTATAAGAATCAAAAGGCATGGGCTTGGATCTTTGTATGTGCCACTTACACATTGTGTGTAGCACACAAATCATGTGTGGCATGCTTTTAGCTGCAAGTAACAAAACTACTGACTCAACAATTATTAATCTATAAAGAAATTTATTAACTTACATAATTAGGATCCCAGAGGTAGGTTAGTCTCCAAAGGTGCCCCTATTTACTGGTTCTAATATTCTCTCAATTATCCCTTCACATTTCCTCAAAAATCCCTGCATTAGGCACAGCAGTTCAATGATGTCATTAAGACCCAATAGAATGCTTATCCCTCAGGAACTCACTTCTTCTAGACATGAACAAAATAACAAATAGCTCTATCTACTACTAGTGCTCATCTTGTAATCACAAAAGTAGCTGCCACCTTGGAGTGAAACCAACACTAAATATCTGTAGGCCAGGAACAGAAAAACCTTGGACCCTTCGGACATCATTGAGCTACTGGTCAAATGAGCTTAGTTTTCTTCCGCTGGACTTGTAGCTATATAGGAAGCTAAAGTCCTTTATGGATCAAATCAATGTGAGGGCAGGGGTTTTTGCATTGCTACATACAAATTCTAAGTGGTAGATTCAGAAATAAAAACTCAAGTCTATGTGACTCCTCTGTTTCACTTTTAACCATTGTCACACAGTATCTATAAGCCATGATGCAAGAAACAGAGATATAAAAAGAGAAACTTAGCCCAAATACTAATTTTTTTTCAGATGATTAAATAATCTTTGGACACAAACCCACATTTAGGCCAGTATAAGTTGGCAAAGAAATGCCATGGAGTGCTCACTTTAGACTTAATTAGAACCAGCTCTTGAAACTTTGGAATGAGGTGATCTTCTGAAATACATGGTCATGTGGAGGAATGGTGGATTTTGTTTTATTTAAAAAAAAAAAAAAGTTCTGGCAGAAAGATTTAAGGGGAGTGGAGAAGGGATGTGGAGATGAACAGCATTATCCACTAAAATGTGTGATCTTGTTATTTATTCTAGTCTTAATATTATAAAATGAGAATGACAATAAAATAGCAATAGCTGTTTCTTTGAATTCCTGTGACAATTAAATAAAATAATGTGTATAAAATACTCAAAGCAGGTACAACCTGAAAATTCAACCAATCTTATTAATTATTAGGTTTTTGTTCATTTCTGTCAACATTCTAAAAGAAATTAAAAGTGTGTAGTTGTGCTGGACTTCTCCAAATTCACTCTCCACTCTTGGTAAGTCTTCTCTGCATCTCATGATCTTGGCTCATGCTATCTACATCCTTGAATTCCATTGTTCTGTATCTTCTGGCTAGGTTTGATCAATGTGAGACATTGACAAATCAGAGGAAAGGAGAAGAGAGAACCTGGAAGTATTTACTACCCAGGTTTTATCTCTTTAAGTTTTCATAAATTGATTACATTCATCTATCAAAACTTGCAGTTCCTCTCTGATTATTTCCAACAGAGATATCTTTTTCAGATTGCAGTAGCCACTCTATTCCCTTGCGTCTTTGCCCAAAGGGTTTGTACAGTTACTTCTGTTGCTGGTGTTGGGGTAACACTGTATTATGCCCTGATGGTCTCCTTGAACTAACTACATCTTTGCTTTACTAAGCTCTCCTCAAATTACCCATTTGAGTGTATATTACATTTGTTGATGGGACTCTGACTGATACTATTACTTGCATTACTTTTTCAATTTTCTAAAAGTCAATTCTGTTTTTATTGCTACTGGTGGTAGTTTTAATTTTGATATTGCATGCTTATTTTTTCAAAGATTCCTTATTTCAAATCAATGATCATCTCTGTATCCTCTGTCCCTACAGTACTTTGCATCCTTTTCAGTGGAGTCATATCTTCTTGGGTCTTAATGAGATCTTTCTTTAAAGAAAGAAATTTAAATTTTTCTTCTAGTTTCTGTAATGAATAATTTTCAGAATTTGATCCTTCCTCTGAATACTCAGGGAAAAGTTTTTTTGTTTGTTTGTTTTGTTTGAGTTCTTTGTTGGTTGGTTTTTAGTTTGTTGTATACATTTTGATAGATATCATTGGCATAAGTGTATCATGATTATATATATTTTGACTGTCCTTTCATTTCAAGACTTTTCATAGTGAGTAATAATATCCTTTAAGAAATTGGTAAACAAAAAAACTCCTATCACCAACCTGCCTGGCACTCACAGCACATATGTATAAAATGAACTCTACTGGTTAAATGATGTTCCACAATATGAAATCTCCCAGCTGAAGGTGCTCTACATAGAACCTACTTTCTGGTGAGAGTGCCACAAGAGGTGTCTGACTTTGGCACAGCACCATGTAGTTTGGGGATCGGCATCAGCCATTCAAGGTCTGAAGTTAGTGGCTAGCTGCTGAGTCAGTGAGATTTTCACTGGGGCAGTCCTAGATGGTGTCAAGAATTAGCTTCTGAGTGATAATCTACCAATTCTGATTTACTGTTTTGGAAATTCTGAGAACAATATACTTTAAAAACATGTTTTTTTTTATTCTTATTAAATTGACTCTTTTATCAATTATGAATTCTGACCATCACCATAGATCTATTTTTTTTAATTAATGCAAAACCATACTCAATCTTTCCAGATACTATCTTTGCCAACAAGCAGGTCGTGAAGATCTACTTTGACCTAATTCCATACATGCTTAGTAGCATTTCCCTAATGAGATTTTTAAAAAGATTTTGTTTATTTATTCATGAGATACACAGAGATAGAGACAGAAACATAGACCTAGAAAGAAGCAGGCTCCAAGCAGGGGGCCAGATGTGGGACTAGATCCCAGGACTCTGGGATCACATAAGACCCAAAGGCAGATGCTCAACTGCTGAGCCACCCAGGCATCCCTCCCTAATGAGACTTTTGATCTGATACTATAATGGCATGCCTATTAGTTAGCCCAATTTCTTATGTCCAACAGGCATTTCTTTCCCATTATGCCTTTTTGCTGATCAGAATTGCGATATTATATCCATCTTCCTGATCCTTAACACTGAACTGATGAAACATCTTAAAAATTACAATTCCTTGGATGCATTGATTTGAGGGAATAATGTCTTTCCTTCCCTTTAGCAATTCTTTTGGCGAAAACTGTATCATTCAACATTTGTATCCTCCTATATCACAAATTCTTTGCCTCTCCTTTCTCAACCTCCCAACACAGCATTTCCCTGAAATCCCCCTTCTCAAATCCTCCTATCCCTCAATATCTCTAACTCCCTCTCAGGATTAGAGTTTTGAATGAATAGAGGAAGAATAGCATGGATGGCAGACAGAAATAAAGGCTAATAACTTACCTTCTTCAGACAGCTGACCAGAATGTACTACTAACTTTAGTTAAGCAAAACCTTGTGTCTCTAAGACAAAGACATTAAAGGAAAAAACAGATACAGTATTGTTCTATCTGCCGGTTGGTGGGTCTTGCTAGAAAGGAAAGACAAGTTTGTTTCTAAATGAATTTCTCCATTCAGCTTTATTTGCCTTGAATTTATTGAAAATTCTTCATAAATCTTATGTATATATAATATGTATAAAGGATATATGCAATATAGTATATGTATTATTATATATTTATATATACATTTTTATTATCACGTTTATCATATTATATATGTATACATATGTACAATAAGTATATAAGACTAAATGTCTTGTGTGTATTAGTTTCCTAGAGCTGCCATAACAAATTATATAAACAGGGAGGCTTAAAATAGAAATTTATTTTCTCATAATTCTGGAAAATGGAAGTTTGAAATCAAGGTATTGCAAGGCCACATTTCCTGTGAAGTCCCTTGTAGCTTCTGGTGATTGCTGATAATTTTTGGCTTTCCTTGATTTCCAGCTTCCATTATTTCAATCTGTCTCCATCTTCACACAGCTTTCTGCCATATGTCTCTTGTCTCTATGTTCCAATTCCCTCTTCTTATAAGGGCACTAGTCATATTGGATTTAGCTGCTCACTCCACCCCTACTTAGTATGATTTCATCTTAACTTGCTCACATCTGCAAAGATCATAATTCCACAATTACATCTGCAAAGATGCTCTTTCCAAGTAAGATCATACTCACAGGTTCCTAGTGAATTTATAGTAGCCTGATGGACATTAATTTGGATGGAACACTATTGAACTCAATATAGCATCTAAATTTTAGTTTCTACCTTCACTTCTGGCTTTATCTTATTTTCTTACCCTATACCCTTTGCTATAATTCATTCTAAAATTTTAAATTTTATGTAACTTTGAAACATGGATCTTTGTAAGATTCATTTATTTCAACCAAAAGAGAAAAAATAATGTATATAAATATTCTGTAACATTTGGGGGAGGTTATTATATATAAGGATTTTCTATATTATAGGTATATGCATATATATTTATAAATATATAATTTATAGCTTAAAAATAGAATATTAATAACTTTCAAACCTGCCCTGAGCTTTTTCCAGATTGCATTACCTACCCACAAAGTAATATTCTGAATTTTATGTTGTGTTATTTGCTTTCTTTATAGTTTTTCCATATATATGTGAATAATTTTTTAATATATTTTCAATTTTCTTAATTTTAAAAAAATGTGTGACTGAAATAATACTGACTAGATTCAAGTGGCATGTTTTTCCTCATACTTAACATTATTTTAGAGGAAAAATCTATGTTGATGCATATGCTATGGTTGATTCATTTTTCATTATTTTATAGTGTCCCATTGTATATTTTCAACCTTATGTCCACTATCTCTTTATCTTTTTGCATGCTGAGAGATTTTAGGGTTGTTTCTTTTTTCTAATTTTTTTGCTATTACAAAACAATGCTTATTTGTTTTTTGGGGTTTTTTTTAAAGATTTTATTTATTTTTTCATGAGAGAGAGAGAGAGGCAGAGACACAGGCAGAGGGAGAAGCAGGCTCCATGCAGGGAGCCTGATGTGGGACTTGATCCCAGGACCCTAGGATCATGCCCTGGGCCGAAGGCAGGTGTTAAACCACTGAGCCACCCAGGGATCCCCAATAATGCTTATTTGAATATCATTCAATATGTCTCCTGATGCACATATGCAACTATTTCTCTAGGAATAATGTCAATGAAAATTTTCCGTCACTGCATATGTTCATATTCAAATTACTAAATAATGGGGAACAATTTTGAACATCGATTTACCAATTTACAGTTATATCAGCATATGTATTCATATTCAATTTTCTATATAGCTCCATGTTTTCATCGACACTAGCATACCTTAGTTTTATTTTGGGTCATTTGATGAATGTTAAATGGAATCAATGTGATTCTTATGCTGTATTTCTCTGCTAATAATATAGTTGATATGTTTTCATTTTAGCCATTCTAACAACCTCTTTTATGAAATGCCTTTTGTTGTTTATTTTGGGGAGTGCAATTTGTATTTCTTTATTTAAGACAGCTTTATAGATATTCTGGATGCTAATCTTTTGATATTATGTGCTTTGCTATTATTGTTTGTCATTTAGTGTTTTTTTTTTCTTTACTGTCTTAATGGTATATTCTGATGAAGATAATTGCATAATTTTAGGAATATATTAGTTCCATTAATATTGTTTTGTGATTAGTATGTATTTGTATGTATGCATTAATTATAATCCTCCAGGTTTGAAATTCCTCCAAGTTTGAAATTTCTACTTATTTAGAACTATGTTTACTTTGTTTTCTTTATATAAATTCTATATGTTATAAATGATATGGCACTCAGCGATAATAATTTGAAAGCTTATTTTTCATATTTAAGAACTTTATCTATTTAGAATTTAGTTTCAATTTCTTTTTTTTTAAATGGTTTCAATTTCTTTTTTTTAAAACCCCTAATATTGGGTAATTGTCAAAACACCATTTATTTTTTATCCTACTTGTCTTGTTCCACTTTCACATAATGTGTTTCATATTTGTGTGCTTCTATTTTTCAGGCCTCCATATTCTTCCATATTTTTCTGAGGTTGGTATGTTACTCCTGTACCTATTCCATTCTAATTTAATTTCAGGGGCTTTATAACATATAGAGATACCAATTATGTATCCCTGCTCAATTTCCTTCAAATAAATATTGATTCTTCTTGGATATTTGCTTTTTGATTAAAGTCTTGAAATTAACGTGGAAAGATTCCTGAAAAACTTACAGAATCTTTATTTTAATAGTATTGAATCTAGTAATCAATTTGGGAAAAATTGAAATCTATAATCAGGATATTTTATCTTTTATCATAAATATGTTTATCCTCAGAAATTAGGCCATCATTACGATATTCTGATAAAAAAAGATATTCTGATCAAATATTTAACTTTATTTCAAAGTAACATTTTAATTTCATGTAGTTTAAAAATTTCATTTCATTTTATTTATTTATTCATGACAGACACAAAGAGAGAGAGAGGCAGAGACATAGGCAGAGGGAGAAGCAGGCTCCAAGTAGGACCAGTGTGGGAATTGATCCCCAGCTCCCTGGCTTCCAGGATCACGCCCTGAGCCAAAGGCAGATGCTCAACTGCTGAAGCACCCAGGCATCCCATTAATTTCATATTTTTAAATTTCATTTGAGTTTTATAGAAAAATTGTTGATTAATATCATCGTAACTTCATTTATTAAAATAAATAACTAAATACTTGTAGATTTTCTAACAGAAAGTCAAAGCCCCTAGAAAAATTGACCATAAGATTCTGCTTTTCCAATTTTTATTTTTTTCTTTTACTATATTATTGCATACATTATGACAACCAGTATATTTTCCATTATAATTAATATTGTTTTTCTTTATTTTAAATATAAATAATTTTGGTATTTTAACATTTACATTATAGTTGATTTATGTTTTCTACTGTATGGATAATCCATGTTATTAATGCTACATTATATCAACTATAATTATGCCTATTGCTACAAATATACTTGTCTAATTTGTATGTTACCCATTTCTTGGTTAGTAATTACCTGATACTACTCTTTGACCTCAACCTTTTTTAGTTCTTATGGTTTAGGCATATATTCTATAAACAACATAGAGTTAATTGATTTTAATAGGAAAAATGTACTTCTTTATAATAATTACATTTACTAAAATGAATCATTACTGAAACATATCTTATTTTTACCACTTTTTGTACTATTTTACTTCTATAATTTCTCTTTTGTGGTTTACTTCCTTTCCTCAGTCCATTTTCCTTCTCAACATATTTAGAATTTATGCACTCTATTGTTTTTTTTAATAGTACAGTAGCAATTTAAACATGCATATTTTGCTTAAAAATATATGTGTAAAGTAAACCTGTATATTTATTCTATTTCAATCAATATAAAATATTATTTTTGCAGAAAGTGCTTCTTTCTGCCTTCAGTTCTGGCATGATCCCGGGGTCCTGGGGTCAAGTCCTGCATAAGGCTCCCCGCAGGGAGTCTGCTTCTCCCACTGCCTATGTCTCTTCCTTTTTCTTTATGTCTCTCAAGAATAAATAAATAAAATCTAAAAAACAAAAACAAAACCCTATCCTATTTAAACCAATGTATTATGTATTTAAGGGATCATTGGTACAGAATGTTAACATGTATTCACTATTACAGATGAAAATGTTATCAGTCTGCTATGGACTATCTGGAAAAAAATACAGCAAATACATTGACTAATACAGAAATATAGGAAATATTTCCTTTAAAATCAGGAACTGTTATGGAAGTTCACAAATCACTTTTTCTGCTTAATATTGTATTAGAGTGTTTACTTGAGTCAACAACAAAAAAGTAAATAACTAGATTAATAACAAAAAGATTTGGATACAAAATAATACCATCATTAATTGTATATATTTGTCAACATAAATGTTTTTATTTTTTTTTTAATTTTTTTTTAATTTTTATTTATTTATGATAGTCACAGAGAGAGAGAGAGAGAGAGAGAGAGAGGCAGAGACACAGGCAGAGGGAGAAGCAGGCTCCATGCACCGGGAGCCTGACGTGGGATTCGATCCCGGGTCTCCAGGATCGCGCCCTGGGCCAAAGGCAGGCGCTAAACCACTGCGCCACCCAGGGATCCCACATAAATGTTTTTAAATGCAAAAAAAATGATTTGACTTAGAAACTGAAGCAAGAGAGTTTTATATAACACCATTACACAAATCAACTCTATTGATGTTCAAAAAAGGCAAACGGTCAGTAAATATAACTATTTCAGATTGAAATATTCTGATATAATATCACCAATGAAATGAAAACTAGTCCTTAGAGGTGAAAAAAATGTTAGATATTACAATCATATTTGGCCCTCTGACTCAGTTCAATTCTACTTGACCAAAAACAAACAAACAAACAAAAACGTTTAAAAAGCACATTGAGTAGGAGGGAGAGAACCATAATAAAGAAGGTTGAGAAACATAGAATTAAAATATGATGCAGTAACAAATCTAAAAATCTCACTAGCTTAGAACTCAAGGATGATATTATTTATGCTACAGGTTTGCACAAGTCAGATCAAGCTTTCAGCTCATTGTGTTCATTTACAAATAATAATATCATCTACTAAAATAACAACAAATGATGTGATTTAAAATATCAACAACAAATAAAGGAACCCAGGAATAAATATTGTGACGGATATTTAAGGCCTTTACAGAAAAGCTTTTAAAAAATATCATTAAAAAATTAACAACAAAATGTCCATAAGAATGCAAGTATCCATCAATTTACATATAGATTTCATCAATAAAAAAAACCTAACACACACGTCTAATAATTTGAGAAGTTGACCATAAAATAGCTATATTAGGACAAAATATCAAAAATAGCCAGGTTTCTCTTGAAAAATAATAAGGTGTGGGAATTTACTCTGTCAGATATCAAAAGCATTTTTAATAAAACTCTGTTAATTAATTCAGTGTGGTCTTGGCACAGGGATAGAGACCATTAGATCAGAACCTAGTCACTCTGTACTTGGAAACTTATAGTACAAGGAAAGTGTCAGGAAAAGAGTAATAAATGGGATACTACTGGGGCATTATTTATTTACTATTATTTACTAGTACTGAGATAATACTTATTTGAAGGAAAAATGGAATTGGTTTTCTATCTCACATCAAAACAATAAATAAATTCTTGGGGATCCTTGGGTTGCTCAGTGGTTTAACACCTGCCTTCAGCCCAGGGCATGATCCCGGAGTCTTGGGATCAAGTCCCAGATCATGACTGCTTCTCCCTCTGCCTGTGTCTCTGTCTCTGTCTCTCTCTCTCTCTGTCTCTCATGAATAAATAAATAAAATCCTTAAAAAAAAACAATAAATAAATTCCAAGTAGAGCAAGAGATAAACAATGAGAAGAAAATTTTGCAAATTTAGAAGGAAAATTTGCAAATGAAAATTTGCAGAAATAAAATAATAGATTTAGGACATTGGGTCAGGACAATACTTTATATAAAATACTGTTATATGAGGGAAAATTAATGGTATATGAAGGAAAATATCAATAAATTTGCTACATTAAAATCAAGTTTTGTTATTCATGGAAAGCCTCTGCAGAGATAATTAAATGGCTAGGTAGAACTTGGGAGAAACTATTTGCAATGAATGTAACCATAAAATAATTTAGTATGTAAAGCAGAAAACATTCCTTCAAATCAATAAGATGAGCATCCCATTCAAAAGAAGTAAAGGACTTTTGAACAAACTGGCAGCAAGCATGTCATAAAAGTGGAAATAAGAATGACCAATCATCATATGAAAACCACCTCAGGATTAGAGAAATGCCAATTAAGACCATGTTAATATAATTTCAAGGTTGACAAATATTTAAAAGTCTGTTGGTTTTAGTGTTGCTAAGGATATGGAACAATAACTTACACACTACTGGTGGAAATGAATAATATTTACAAAGCTAGTCATGGAACTATTTCTATAAGCTAGGTCAGACATGTTGAACTATACAAATAAGAAGTACAGATTCCAGAAATATGTTAAGCCAAAAGTATGAATCTAATCCTTCCTAGGTATTAAATTCTATTTTTAATCAATCAATATTCAAGGGGACCCATACACTATGCATGGGAATGTAAATTGGTAGAGCTACTATGGAAAACAGAATGGAGGTTCCCACAAAATTAAAAATAGAACTACCATAAGATCTAGCCATTTCACTTCTAGTTATTTATCTGGAAAAAAATAACACATTAACTTGAAAAGATATGTGTACACCTATGCTGCTTATTGCAGCATTATTTACAATTGCCAAATACAGAAACAACCTAAGTGCCCATTAATGGATGAATGTATAAGGAAGATGTGATACAACACACACACACTGTCTCTCCATCTCTCTCTCTCACCCTGCACAATGGAATACTCACCAGCCATAATAAAGGATATAATCTTGCCATTTGTGACAACATGATGGACTTTGCTATACTAAGTGAATAAGTCAGAGAAAGACAAATACCATATAGTTTCACTTATATGTGGAATCTAAAAACAAACAAGTGAACAAACTAAACACTGATATATGTGGTGAAGAGATTAGTGGTTACCAGAAGGGAAGGGGATGATGGGGAGGTAGCTAAAAGGCTGAAAAGGATTGATTGTATGGTGATGGATGATAACTAGACTCATTGTGGTAATCACTCCGTAGTATATACAAATATTGAATTATTATGTTGGATACCTGAAACTAGTATAATGCTATATACCTTAAGAAAAAATATCCAATCATTAACCAACCTTCACTTTTCTTCTGTTATTTAAAATATATAGCCTTTTATTTTCTAATTCCTTGGGTATTTGAGTTGTCTATAAGAAGTATATTTATCTCTTAAATGTAAAATGCATGGGCCTGAAAACAAGGCTCAAAACTTGGATTTGGATTCTGCTCCAGTTCCTTAGACTACATACGGAATAGAGACTTTGGGTGGTCTCATTGCATACCTTGTAATTAAAATACAAGCCTATGTGGTATTTAAAGCAGGTGTGAGCTCAAACTGTTAATTGCACTATAAATTCATGCTCTTGCACCTGAAGAGGATTCATTTGTATGCACATTTTCAAACATATTACAAAAGAATTACCAACATATGCTGTATATTCTGTGCCATTAAGTCACAGAACAGGCAACAGCCATTCGCCAATGTAAGTGTGGTGCAGGTGTTAAGTGGAATCACAGATGTGATATGACTGAGGAAATACTGTAATTCAGGGCAGCAAGTAGACTTATTTCCTAGAAACTTTCTTCCAAACTGTTCTAAAGCATAAGATCATGCAACTGAAAATACAATAAAGATTGCATTAAAGGAAGACAAATTAAAAGATAGTTAAAGAGCAGGAAATTCACCTCCATAAGGTTGGAAGTTACAATTTTCTTTTGAGGTCTTGAACTATACCTTGAACTTTGATAAAAGTTGGATAAACCTGTTTATCACCAGGAAAGCAATCATTTCTCCAGGATATCTTGATATTAGATGTTTAGATGTTTACGCCTATCTGTTACATCAAAGGTCTGCTCCAGTAAAAGGTAATGAACCCCGAAAATCATTACATGGAAAACGTTAAATTCACTCTAGTTATCTTTAATACAGTATTTATAGTAGGTTGAAATGTAATGAAACTAGATTTATGAAAAAGTTAAAAATTCAAATGATTGTGAATCCTTTAAGAAGTGTAGACTATAAAAACTAAGATAAGATATTCTTTAGACGTAAGATTTTGCCCTTTTAAAATTTCATCAGGTCTTAGCCAATGACCTATTAAGACCCTAAACTCTTTGTGGAAATTTTAGGGCAGAATCCTGTGTATTGGTGTTAATCTCTGTGATGTTACTTCAGGAATATATTTGGGCAAGAGAAACATATGTTGAACACTAAACCCAGAGTTGATTTGATAAAAGTGATAACATAATGACCTTTGCAGTTTACTACAGGGAGACAGCTTGTTGAGGAGAGTCAATAGCATACTTAATTATCAAATAATTAAAATGCAAGTAAATATAAGTAGATATTATGGATATCAAAGAGGAAAGAAAAACTAATATGAAACAAACCATGTCATATGAATTTCATGTTAAAGTTTTCATGGTCTTGTTAACAAGTCTGTTAGTTAATTTTATGTGTCAATTTAGCTGGACCATAGTGCCAGATATTTGGTCAAATATTATTCTGTCTGTAGATTCTGAATTGCCAGCCTTACAATTGCATGAGATAATTCACTAAAATAAATCTCTCTTATGTATATATGCATCCTGTTCCTTCTGTTTCTTTGGGGGAACCCTAATATATATAATGTGTGTTTGAAGCAAACCAACTGATATACAGCATGCATGTTTTGACCTCATGCAAGCTAAAAGTAAGAAAAAGGAAGTATAAATATATAGAGAGCATAGAATGAGCTGGTATGAGTTGGTGATGAGTGTGATATAGATTTGAATGCACTATAATGAATAATCCAGGTTCATAGATCTCTTTGCCAAAAACCAAATCACACTTCCCAACTGTGTATTGATCATAGAGAATCCCTAGGTCTATCCCAGATAAAAGTCACATCCCCATTCTAGAGTTCACTTAAGTTACTAAGAGATAGTTGTGTAGGAAGAAAATATCTTTGTATGCTACTAAGCATTTGAAACTGTCAGCATGTCTTTAGAAAATGACCATATTTAGAGCATATCAGCAATAAATGATTATCTGATAGGTTAAGTCAGATAGAAAAAAACTAACAGGTATGGAGTATGACCTATTTAGCTAAAAGGTTCTGTGAAAGATAGACAAAGCCACTAAAAACCCAACAGGACACAGTAATTACCAGATCACAAATACAAAAAAAATAAAAATTAAAAAAATTAAAATTATTTAGCCATATGTATATAGTAAACATGCTGTCATTTTGAGCGGTAGGAGAATTTGATATTTGATTACTGTATTAAACCAAGACCAGGGGTTCAAATGATAAGAGAGCCCAGTTTCTTTCTCTCCATTGGCTCAATTCTTTATGCTGGCTTGTTACTAAGACAGGCATTTATTTCTCTTACTGCTGTAAAGACATGGGATTAAATTCACCTTGCATTCTTTCCACTTCAAATCTCATAAGAGAAAAATAAGAATACCTTTTAGACACATTTTGTTTCTTTTTCTTAAATTTTATTTATTTACTAATGAGAGACAGAGATTGAGAGAGAGAGGCAGAGACACAGGCAGAGGGAGAAGCAGGTTCCATGCAGGGAGCCCAATGCAGGACTTAATCCCGGATGCTGGGGTCACGCCGTGAGTGGAAGGCAGACGGTCAACCACTGAGCTGCCCAGGTGCCCTGACACATTTTGTTTCTTACTTATTTTAAAAGTATAACCATATGATGACTATCACTTTACTGGATTTCTAAATGATAATCTCATTGGTCTAATCTTGGAAACCATCCTTTACCAGACAGGAGTGGAGCCCTTTCTAAAGAACAAGGACTAAAAAATGAAGGGAAGAGTTCACAAATAGAAGCTTGGAGAGGGTTTTCTGAAGAAAGATAATGGGATACTGAATTGTTATACATAGATTTTCCATTTGAAAATTAATAAAATATAATTGCATAATACTAGGGCCAAGTTGAATATAATTTAACATATCTTTGATGATTCAGAAAGCATTTTCAGCTAGAATAGTATATGAATATTATTGCACAAAAACTGCACAGTAGAGAATCACTAATGGTTATAGAAATATCCTATTACCAAAAAAAAAAAAAGTAAAGGTCAATAAGGGATTAATTGTACAACAGTAGTAGCAATTTAACTAAACTCACTTATACGCACAAAGGAAATGTCATATATAGGGATATAAGGACATACATACAATGCTATATTTTAGGTGAAATCTGTAGTAAATCAAGGATATTTCATTTCAAAAACATTTGTGGAGACGTGAAATGACTAGGCACAGTGTTAGGTGTGAGCAGCAGAATTGCCATCTCCAGGAGATGGCATTCTAGGTGGGAAGATGAAATGTTACACACAAAAATATAAAAGAGAACAAATGTATACAAAATTACATCTGTATAAGTGGTATTAAAGAATAAGTGAAGTAGGATTTGGAATGTAAGTAAGCGTCTTTGGTTGGGAGGATCAATTTACGTGAAATTGGAAAAATTTGGATGTTCATAGATAAAAGATTTACAACAGAGAGAAATTCAGATTAGATAACATTTGTGAAAGTCTGTTGACTTTCTGTTAAGATTGTTACCAGCTTATCTATAATCTTATGTGAACATAAGATTTTAGTTTAGAAAACTTTTGAAATTTGATTACATATTATAAAGCCACATCTAGTTGTCATCATTCTGTCCCTCATTCAATATTTAGAATTATTTTCTTGGGGTGCATGGGTGGCTCAGTGGGTTAAGTGTCAGACTCAGGTCATGATTCCAGGGATTCGAGATCAATTCCTGCATCAGTCTCCATGCTCAGCAAGAAGTCTGCTTGAGATTCTCTCTCTCCCTCTCCTTCTGCCCCTCCCTCCATACTCTCTCTCAATAAATAAATCTCTAAAAAATTATTTTCTTAAAAATTACTTTTTAATTGATGATAAAAGGTCAGAAGATCCTAGGAAAAATATTTAACTTTTGCAACTATCATGAGGAAAGTACACTTAGTTATCTAATACTGATTAAAATAATCTCTTCTGTCTTAATTAAATCTAAGCTCTTAAATTTTACTTTATTCAATAACAGTTGAATTCACATTGAAAATACAGAATGAAATTTGAAGTAACCTAATTAAACTCTTTATTCTTTTCTTTATTTAACTGCCTTCATTTTTCCAATTTTTCCAGTTTCCATTAAAACATCAAAATATAAGTAAATGTTATTAATTTAATAAAATCTTAAAAATATATAAAAAAGGAAAATCACTAAAATAGTTCAATCTTTTTGTTCCTGTTATTGTACAATTATATGAAGTACACACAATAAAAAATACTTCATAAATTTGAATACATAAAACATTTAATAAGAGATGTGTGACTGCAAGCCTCTAAGATGTGTTCCTCAATGATCCCCACCTACTAATATTTTCACATTTGTGTAATTCTCTCTTATATTGAATTAGGGTTGCTATGCAATTAATAGACTAATTTATAAAAGTCAAAGCAACTTCTTCCATGCCATGAGGACACCCAAGCAAGGTACAAGGAATCTCCTACCAACAACCAGCAAGATACTCAGGCACTGAGACAACATCATTTCAGTGAGCTTCCTTGTAAGCAGAACCTTCAGCAAAAGTCAAGGCCCCAGATGACTGCAGCCCTAATCATTACCTTAACTGAAACTGCTTGTATGACCATAAGCTGGAACCGCATCACTAAGTTACTCCAAAATCCTGACCTTCAGAAATTATGTTATATAAATGACTGTGTTTTTAGTTGCTAATTATTTGTAAGATTTTATTTATTCATGAGAGACATACACACACAGAGAGAAAGACAGAGATACAGGCAGAGGGAGAAGCAGGTTCCACACAGGGAGCCCAACGGAGGACTCGATCCCAAGTCTCCAGGATCACCCCCTGGGCCATCCAGGCTGCCTAGTTGCTAAGTTTTGAAGCATTTTGTTACCCAGCAATGAATAACTAATAAAACATGGCTATAAAATGATTAAGAAACAATGATATTCCTGATATGCGGAAAATGGATATGACTAGACTCCTAGGACACTCTTAAGAGCAACAAGCATTTCTCAAATATGGTTCAGTATTATATTGTTCTATAGATGCCCTAATAGGTATAAGAGCAGTGTAAGATTTGGTTGTGACTAGATTGAGAATGGAGAATACACACATAGGAAAGTATTAGAAACAATTGATTTTATTTTGGAGAGACAGATTTATGAAGTAGGTAGCATTCTGGAGAGGAAAAAAAGCAGAAAGCTGAGATGAGCCAGGGAGGATGTCAATGAAATTTGAACTGTTTTTGACAAATGTGTAAGATTTTCACAGAAGGAAAAAAAAAGAGAAAAGATATTCCTCTCTAGGAGAATGTTATAATCAGAGTTATAATGGTGGAAACAATATGTAAACAGTCATAGAAATATTATTTTTTTTCTGTAGTAGAAACTCTGACTTGGGGCATAGACATAAATATAGATTGATAGAACAGGTCTTCCAGAAAGGGTCTGAATGCCAAGCAGAATATTCTGATTTTAATAGCATTCAGGGGACCTACAAATGATCTTAAACCGTGAATACACCTTGACATTTCCTCTTGTAGGGAATGAGGCTTACTATTGAGAGAACATATTAGATCATTGTACAACCATAATTCTTAGGAAGTTCCTACTTATCTTGAGCTGAAATTTGTCTTCCATTAATTTCCACACTTGCTTGTACTTATCTAGCTCAAAAGAATTGTCGGGGAATCATACAAACTTTGTATTGAAAAGAACCTTGAATCTGATCTATTCCAACTACTCATTTGATTCTCATAAATCCACATAACATATGGCCATACATCTCATGCTTGAATACTCCCTGTGATAGGTTTTCAACCAGTTCTTCAAGCAACTGTATTTATTTTTAGACAGTGTGACAACAAAAAGTTTGCCTACAACTATGCTTGTCTATAAACATAGATGCCAGTTTTAGATCTTCAGATCACAGCCAATTTAAACAAAGTCTAATCTCTCAATCTTATGTGAACCACATAAGATGTTATTATTTTTAATATTTTATTTATTTAATTATTTGAAGAGGAGGGGAAGGCAGAGGGAGAGTGGGAGGGCGAGTGAGTCTTAAAGCAGACTTGTGCAGAGTACAGAGCCCAACTCAGGGCTCAATCTCATGACCCTGAGATCACTACACCAAAACCAAGAGTTGGTAGCTTACCTGACTGTACCACCCAGGTCCCCCAATATTTTAAGTATTTAAAGATGGCCTGCTTCCCTTGGAAATGGAGGATAGAAACAAGCATGGTATGGTTTGAAGTCCCTTCAATACTGTGCCCAAACTTCTCTAAGTTGTTATATGTCTACAGTATTTTAAAAATAATTCACAGATTGACAGTAACACTCCAATATGGGCTCTCTAGTATAGAGTAAGGCAGTGCCATTGTTTTCTTGTTTGGAATATATATTCATTTCTCCTTGAAATTCTTTAAGCTTTTTTGGTAACACTGTCATAATTGAGTTTGTTTGCAAAATTCACATTATCTCTTTTAAGTGTGCTGTATCCCTGCCACACCTCACCATCTTTATTTGTGTTCTGTAAGATCTAACAGGTCACTCATGTCCCTCAACTATATCAGGTTACAATGATACAACTGGGTAGCTTACATTTTGGTATCCGAGATTGTCTTCCTGTGTGGTCGAGAATTCTTATATTATTACTGTGACTGCTTTCACTATTCCAATGAAGAAACTGAAGCCTCATAAAAATTTTACTTGACTAAGCTAATACTTTTTGCAGAGCTAGCAGAGTAACTCCAACCTTGTAATTGTTTTTTTTTTTTGTAATCATTTTTAGTTTTTCCACTAAATGTACATTATCTATATGAGGCATACGTAGTTTTTCCCTTATCAAAAACAATAGCTCGTTGCCTAGCTTTTCTCACCCATTCCCCTGTATTGTATCACAGCTTTGGTTTCTCCATCCAGAATTTTTTAATCATTGCTTTGTTCTCTGTCCCTATAAATTTGCCTTTCCCAGACAATCACATAAATCATGCAATATACAGCCTTTGAATCTGTCTGATTTGTCTCATTTCACAGAATATGATTGAGATTCATCTATATATTTTGTATGTACATATAGTTTCTTCCACTTTATTGCTAAGTGGTGTTCCATTGTACAGATGTACTATGATTAGTTTACATATTCACCAATTAATAAACTGGTTGTTTCCAATTTAGAGTTATTATGAATAAAGCTGCTATGAACATTCTCATACAGGTTATTGTACAAATATATATATTTTCAGTTACCTTGGATAAATATCATGAGTAGTATTTTTAATTAGTGCATTAAGTTTTTTTCATAAGAAATGACCAAATTATGTTCCAAAATGGTTATAATAGTTTGCTAGTACTACTATGACAAAACATCACAAATTGAGTGGCTTGGACAATAGAAAATGTATTGTTTCATAATTCTGGAGGCCATAATACTGAAATCAAGGTGTTGGCAAGTTGGTTGTTTCTGAAGGATATAAGAGAAAGCTCGTTTTCAGTTTCTCTCCTTGTCTTGTAGATGGCCATATTTCTTAAATGTCTGTTTACATCATCTTCCCTCTATGCCTGTCTTGTATACTAATTTTTTTTTTAAGGACAGGCATATTCGTTTAGGTCTAACCCAATGACCTCATCTAAACTAATTATATATATATATATAATCTTATTTCCAATTAAGGTCATGCAATTCAACCTATAACTATGGTTAACATTCTCTCAGCCATGTATGAGATTTCTAGATGTTCTACATCTCCAACAGCACTTGAACATGTCAGTCTTTTAAAATGTAGCTTTTCTAGTAGGCATATAGATAGTAGTATCTCATTACACTTTTAATTAGTATTTTCCTAAAACTAATAATTTTATGCATATTTTATATACATTTTTTATCAAAATTATTTCTTTGGCAAAGGAGCTATTCACATCATTTGCTTATTTTTTATTGGGTACTTTATTCTATCAATATTGAGTTGTAAAATTTCTTTATATATTCAGGATATAAGTTTTTAATCAGATGTATATTTTGCAATTTTTTTTGCAAAAAATGATGTTTTTCATTTTCTTCAAAATATCTTTTGAAGAATACCAGTTTTTAATTTTATAAACTACAATTTATTACCTTTTATTTTTGACTTGTGATTTTTCTGTCCTAATTCTGCTAAAGCCAAGTCATGAAGATTTTCTCCTATATTTTCTTAGAGTTTCATAGTATCAGCTATCTTAATTCTATGGTTATTCAAGTTAATTTTTACATATTCAGTGATGTAACATTTTTAGTTATTTTCTGCCATATGATGTCCAATTCTTCCAGTATTATTCATTGTGAGGACTATCTATATTTATTCCTAATTGCATTCTCTTAGCATCTGTATTTAAAATAAATTGTCCATTTTGAATGTGGGTCTATTTCTGCGATTTCTATTAAGTTTGATTATTCTATATGTATATTTTTACACTAAACTTCATTTCTTGAATATTGCGGCTTTGGAGTAAGTCTTGAACTTAAGTAATATAAATCTTCCAACTGTGTTCCTTTTCAAAATTATTTTGCTATTCTTGATCCTTTATAATATCAAATATATTTCATGATAACATTGTCAATTGTCACAAAAATATCTGCTTGGATTTTGATTGGGTTTACTTGGAATCTATAGGTCAAGTTGGAAAGAATGACCAGTTATCACTATTTAGTCTTCTGATCTATAAACATGCAGTATATCTCCATGTATTGCTAATTACTATTTTTGGCTTAGTAATGCATTAATTAATTAATGTATTAGGCTTAGTTAATGTATCTCCAAAATGCTTTGCAGTTTTCAGTTTAAAAGTCCTGTTAATATTCTATTAAATTTATCTCTGTTTTGTGGCTTTGAAAGTTACTGTAAATGGTATATTTTTTAAATGTTAAAGTCCAATTTTTGCTTTTTTTCTCTCTCTCTCTCTCTCTCCACATATATGTGTGTGTATGTACATATGTAATGGCAGATAATTATACACACACACACACACACACACACAAGTATTATGTAAACACACCACTAAATTGACTTTTGTTTATGGACCTTGAACCTTGCAATAATGCTAAACTCACTTAGTTCTGGTATCCTTTTATAAAATAATTTGGGAATTTCCATGTAAATAATCCTAACTCTTTTCTAAACTATATGGGTTTTATTTCTGTTTCTTGCCTTGTAGCACAGGCTAGAATATCCAATATAAAATAAAAGTGGAAAGAATAGAAGCTTTATTCCCAGTTTCATAGGGAGAATATTCTGGCTTCCTGTAGTATGATACTAGAAGTTTTTAGTATATGCCCTTTTTCAAGATGAAGGAGTTATCCTCTCTTCCTGGTATGTTGAGTTATTTAGTGGATTGGGATTGGGATTAGTTTGGTTTTTCTATGAATGGATGTTGTATTTTGGCAAGTGCTTTTTCTGCATTTATTGAGGTGATCACATGAGATTTTCACTTTGAGTCTGTGTGAATCTAGAGCTTAACTTTGGGATATAAACAAAACGTATCATAAGCTCATCTTGGTCAGAATATGTTTATATTTCCATATTGATTATTTAATCTGTTGATATATAATTAAGAAGTTTTATGTCTGTGTTGCTAAGATATATTTGTCTGAGGTTTTACTTTCTTTTTTCTGTTTGGTTTTAGTAGCATAAAATGCTGCCTTATAAAATGAGTTTACAATTCTTACCACTTCAATTTTCTGTAAGAATGTGTGTAGAATTGGCCTTATTTGTCCTTTAAATATTTGGGAGAACTGATTGGAGCAGCCATCTGGGCCTGGGGTTTTCTTTATAAGACATTTTTAACTAAAAATGCAATGTCAAAAAAAATGTAATGCCTTAGGAAAATATAAAGTTGTTCAATTTTTTAAATGAGCTTTGAAAGTTTAAGTCTTCCAAAGTATCTGTTCATTTTATCTAATTTATCAAATATATAGGCACAGTGTTGTTAATATTTATTTGATGTACTTTTAATATTTGTAAAAGCTTTGTACTGATGCCCCATCTTTTATACCCCACCCTTTTTTTTTTCTTTTTGAGAAGAAAGAGATAGAGAGAGAGAGACAGTTGGGAAGGGGAGACAGAGGAGAGAGAGAATCTTAAGCAGGCTCTGCACTCAGCACAGAATGGGATGCAGGGCTCCATCCCACCAACTTGAGATCATGACCTGAGCTAAAATCAAGATTCAGACACTTAACTGACTGAGCCACCCAGATGCCCCCTGCCTTTTATTCCTGATATAATGTATTTAGAGTTTTTCTTTTATCTTGACTAGCCTATGTAGGCTTAGCAATCATATCTTTTTTAACCAGCATATTTTGGTTTCACTGATTTTTTCCTATTATTTTTCTTATTATTTCCTATATTCTTATTTCACCAAATTCTGTTATTATCTTTATTTCATTCCTTCTGATTGCTTTAGGTTTAATTTGGTCTTCTTTTCCAGGTTCTAATTTCTTTACTTTTTATAAGATTTTATCTATTTCTTCGAGAGAGAGAGTGAGTAGGGACAAGGGTGGAGGGGAAAGGAGAGGGACAAACAGACTCATGCTAAGAGTGGAGCCAGACATGGGGCTCAGTCTCACAACCCTGAGATCATGACATGAGCCAAAATCAAGAGTCAGAAGCTTAACTGACTGAGCTCTTCCAGTGCCCCACCCAGGTTCTAATTTCTTAAATGTTCT
This sequence comes from Canis lupus baileyi, assembly GCF_048164855.1. NCBI lineage: Eukaryota > Metazoa > Chordata > Mammalia > Carnivora > Canidae > Canis > Canis lupus. The sequence continues at coordinate 29,932,561 of NC_132862.1, forward strand.
TTTTTAATAAAATAATTTAATAATACAATTTTCCATCTCAATACTGCTTTAGCTGCACCTCACAAATTTTGATATGTTTTTTGTAGGATTATTTGTTTGCTTCATTTTAATTCCATTAAAATATATTCTAATTATCCTGTTGATTTCATTTTGGATGATGGGTTATTTAAAAGTATGTTATTTAATTTCCAAATATATTGTGACTTTGTAGATATCTTTCAGCTTTTTCTAACTTATTTACATTGTTGACAAGAACACATTTGTATTATTTCAATCCTTCTAATTTTGTTGAAAAAATTTCCTGGTTTTAAATATGGGTTACATTGATGACACGAATGCACTTTTATGCATTTTGGGGAAAAATGTTCTATAAATGTTAACTAGGTCATTTTGTTTGATTGTGGTGTTCAAATGTACTATACCATCCTTATTTTTTGTCAGCTTATATCAATTACAATAGATAACAGAGAAAATAATGTTAGAGTCTCCAACTATAATTTTATCTTTGTTTCCTTTCCCTTTTGAGTCTAACAATCTTTCCTTAGAATATTAGAAAACTAAGAAATTATTTTATTGGATACATAAATACTTAAGATTGTCATCTCTTCTTTATAATTTGACTTATTTGTTATATACAATGGCCTTCTTTATCCCTGGAAATAGTCTTCATATGGATATCTGCTTTGTCTGATACTTGAGCTTCTTAAATCAGTATTTACATGATATATCTTATTCCATGCTTACACTTTTAACCTATCTCTGCCTTTATATTAAGCAAGTATTTTATAGTCAGAATTTAGTTGTATCTTCCTTTTTTATCCAATCAGAAAATTCTTGTTAATGAAATATTACACATAATTATCAGTATGATTAGATTGATGTCTATCATCTTGCTATTTGTTTTATATTTATCACATCTTTTTTGTTCTCTTATTTTTCTGCCATTTTTGGGTAAATTAAAATAGTTGACTATTATACTTTTTAAAAATATATATTTCATTTATTTATTCATGAGAGACATAGAGAGAGAGAGAGAGGCAGACACACAGGCAGAGGGAGAAGCAGGCTCCATGCAGGGAGCCCGATGTGGGACTCGATCCCGGGACTCCAGGATCATGCCCTGAGCCAGAAAGCAGACGCTCAACTGCTGAGCCACCCAGGCATCCCCTATTATACATTGCTGACTATTGTCTTGTTATATTGTTTATTTTTAGGAGTTGCTTTAGGGTTTATGATACACATCTTTTGTTTATCAGAATCAACATTGTAATATATTACACAACTTTAAAGTATATTTGTTGGAACCCTACAACAGTCTAATATTAAACAATATTAAATGTTACCTTCACATTCTTTGTGCTATTATTGTACACTTTATTTCTACATATGCTAAAGCCCCCACAATTCATTGCTCCTTTTTTTTTGTTTGTTTGCTTTAGGTCATCAACTATCTTCTAAAGAAATTAGAAATAGCCCACTTTCCACCGCTTCATTCCATTTAGTTGTTGCCAGATAAAGATGGGAGCTCAGCTTTCCTTTCTTCCTGCTGATACTGGGTAGTAAGGGGAAGAGAATCAGAGCATTGACTAGCCACACCTTGCACCATCCCCTACATATCAGTCTTGCTAATGCCAGATGGGGGTAAAAGACCAGCTCCTCTCTCAACACTCATGACATCAAAATTGAGAGGAGACCAAAGTGCTGATTAGTCTTGCCTTGCATGGCTTTAAGTATTTACTAGCTGGTGGGGGAATGGAAAGTCACAGTCCTTTTTGTTCCCACTAACACTATCTCATTTTCTGAGCACCTCCTGCTTCTGCCAAGTGAGAATGCAGACCAGTTTTTCACCTTGTCCACCAACACTGCCAATAGGAGGTTTGATTCACAGTGCTGTAATCTGCTATTGCAGAGTAAGTGTGATAGGATGGAATATTAGTTATACATTCCTCTCTGAAACTGTGCACAGGAGTAGTTTTTCCTTTGATTGGCTGGGGTAAGGTAGGTTTTGGCAGGAGATTTTCTGTGTATTAGGATTCCCCATTTTCTAGTCCATGACTGCAAGAAACAGGTTTTTCCTGGAGTTTTAGTTCTGTCTAGCTTGTGTTTGTTTGTTTGTTTGTTATTTGTTTGTCTATGCCTATTGGTGTTTCCAGGTTGGAGTCTCCTGCAATAGTCTGTTCAAGATATATGGGAAACAATTAAAAAAAAATCTAGGAACACCACCACCATGTTGTTTCTCAAGCCCCGAAGTGCCTAGGTACTCCCATTTTCTTCCTTCAAACTTTCAGTCTTCCTATAATACCTTTGATACCTCATGTCTAGGATTTTGCATTTTTAAGAGGTAGGCACTGGGGAAAATGCCAGACCAGAAGTCTAGTTTGCATTTTTGAAAATAGTATTCTTGTACAGCATTTTGTATCAACATATTTTCTTTCAATAATTTAGAGATAACATTCCACCATCTTCTAGCTTGCATCTCTCTCTTTCTCTCTCTCAATATACCTATACCTATATCTATAGATATCAGTAGTTATTGCTATAGATATAAATACTGATATCAATAAGTATCAACATCTATCTATCTAGTCAGATTTCATTTCTTTCATCATATGTTTCTACCTCACCTCCACCTTCACAGGTACCTCAAATATTTCTTTCTTTTCTGTTTTCCTCAATGTCTTATTTTTGAAAACCATATATATGTATGGTGATATTGCCCCACGGCTCCTGAATCCTCTGTTCTTTAAACATTCATCCTTGTTTTTTTTTTTTTCTTTTTCTTTTTTTGTGTTACATTGGATGATTTATTTTGACCTATATTCACATTCATTGATTCTACTTCTGCTGTGGTCTAACAACTTCATCAAAATAATCTTTCACCTCTGTATTCTTTTTTAGTTCTATATCTTCCTTTGGCTCTTATTTATATTTTATATATCTAATATTCTCCATTTTTATAGGTTATGCCCACTTTGTTCACAAAACTTTTAACGTATTATTCATATATATTTTTAAATCCCTAATAGTTCTATTATCCTGTCCATCTCTGAGTTTGTTTTTTTTGACCACAGTATCTCTTGACTATAAGGATGACTACATATCAAGAGTTAAAATTAAAAACTAAAAGGAAAAAAAGTCCAAAAGTATTTAAACAAATATGCATACTTCTGCTTTATTATTCGAACATGGCTTGACAGCATTATCTATTTACTATTTTAAGGAAACATCATTCCATGCTTCCAGTTATGGAATACATAACACAGGAATAAAAATCACAACATGGGAAATATAGTCAATAATATTGTAATAGTATTATTTGGTGATAGACAGTAACTACACTTGGGGTGAGAATAGCATTATACATAAAGAAGCTGAATCACTATGTTGTGCCCTTAAAACTAATGTAACATTGTATATCAACTATACCCAAATGAAACCAATGTAAAACAAAACAAGACAAAACAAAAAACCTACACTTACTAAGCTTTGTCAGATTGAATTCTGAAAGTGATGATATTTAGTGCTTTATATATAAATACAATTGAAATAAGATTTTCATGAGTTTTAGCTCACATCCATGTCGGTTTCAAATGAGTTTTAGTGCATTTTATTTAACAAAACATTTTTTGATGCTTTGAGAAATGTTGCTGGTTGTATGTTGGTTACATGTAAATGATATGCACTGAAATTACAAGAGTTAGAATAGGCTTAGTGAGAATGAATTATGTGTATGAGGAAAAATCTTAGTTTCAAGTGTTAACTTACTGAGACCCAAGTGATTCATTTGCCTCTAGTAATAATCTATGTGTGCATGGGTTTGTGCATTCTACAGACCACCTGATTATATGTCTATCACTGAGTAAGATCCCATTGAAAGGGATATTTAGATGTTCCAGAGAATTTAACAGTTCTACCAAATGATAACTATACATTTTCCCAGTAGGAATTCAGAGAGGAAGGGTAGGCTCTCTTCTGAGTTGTTCACAATAATGTCGGTGGAGTGATGTAGCAGTTAGTAAACAGCTAGAAAGTTATGTAATAATCAGCATGACAGTGGTGCTGTATTTGAAAGGTAGGTACAGAAAAAGGCATGAGTGACATAAAAAGTATGTGCAAGGACAGAGTACATTAAATCCAAGCATTGCTCTGTGTAGCTGAAGAGTAGAGTGGATGTGGGAAGTCATAGGAGGTGAGAAAACAGAGGTGTAGGAAGGGCCAAGATGAAGTAAGGTCTTAGACAACATTCTGAGGAAATGACAGTTACTCTGGAGTAAGTATTCTATACCGAGGAATAACAAACGATTTTATATTTTAGAAAGATTACTTTAACATTTGGTACAGGACTACTTTAATAAAAGCAGGACAATATACAGTGGAATCAGTTAGAAGGCTTTTGCTTAGGCACATCTTGGTGTCTCAGTCAGTTGAGTGTCTGACTCTTGATTTCAGCTCAGATCATGATCTCAGGGTAATAAGGTTGAGTCCCACATAGGGCTCTGAGGTCAGCAGGGAGTGTTTTCGAGGTTCTCTCTCCTTCTCCTTGTGTCCCTCCCCCTGTTAATTCTCTCTCTCAAAAGAAGAAATGATTTTGTTTTTTAAAAGAAGGCTTTTGCTAAACTCTAAATCAAAGATGCTGACAACATGTAAAACAATACACTGACAGGGATCCCTGGGTGGCGCAGCGGTTTGGCGCCTGCCTTTGGCCCAGGGCGCGATCCTGGAGACCCGGGATCGATTCCCACGTCGGGCTCCCGGTGCATGGAGCCTGCTTCTCCCTCTGCCTGTGTCTCTGCCTCTCTCTCTCTCTGTGACTATCATAAATAAATAAAAAAATTAAAAAAAAAAAAAAAACAATACACTGACAAAAAAGAAAAAGAAAGGGAAAACCACTTTCCAAAAGCAGGATTAACTATTGACTGATCATGAAACACACAGGATTTGAAGGCTAAAATATTACAGGTCATTTTCCCTAATAGAAAAATACAAATCATTAACTGAATAGTATCATAAAAAAGATTACATATATTATTAGCAGGCTCTGAATGCTGGTTCTATAGTCAGAGTGAATGGTCTGTCTAGAAGTTTTATCACTAGCTTTGTGTACCTCCTGTGCCTCAATTTTATCATCTGTAAGATGGAGTCAGAATTTTAATTCTTATCATTCTTGTTAATATGAAAGAATATATAAATGATATATGTGGCTTAGAATAGACCCTGGAACTCACTAACCTCTAAAGAAATGTCTACTATAAATTTTAAGAGCTAATGGCATAGGGAACATTCTATTATTATCCTTTGCTATATAAATTAATGTATAGATGTATTATAATTTTGGCTATACTAATTTAAAGACATGGATTCTACAGTAGATAAAAGAAAGAAATAGTTAAGAACTACATATGAGAGTTAGCTCTTCTTAGCTAGCAACTTTAAAACTAAAGAATACAAGTGATCATACTAACTTGAATCTCGTCTAATAGAAAATAAATCAAATGTTTAGATTAAAATATTTAATTTTATATTACAACATTTAGATTTCATGTAACAAGTATCTGTCTATAAATTTTATTTATTTATTTTTAAAAATATTTTATTAATTTATTCATGATATATAGTGAGAGAGAGAGGCAGAGACCTAGGCAGAAGGAGAATCAGGCTCCATGCAGGGAGCCAGATGTGGGACTTGATCCTGGGACTCTGGGATCATGCCCTAAGCAGACGCTCGACCACTGAGCCACCCAGGCGTCCCTGTATATAAATTTTATAACACAAAATCCTAAACTTTAATTCTCAACCAGTTTTCTATGATTTTAGGTAAATAAGATATACAGTTTAAATTTTTTCTCAGATGTCTGGACTTATTCCAAGGCTTGTAAATGATTACTTTGCAGGTTTGATAGTGAAGTGCATGAGTTTCTCCTTATAGTACTACATTGTATTTTGTATGAAATGACAATTGAATAAGCCACAGAAGCAAAAATTTCATTCTGTTATTTTCACGACTGAGACCCAGCATAGGACTGAAAAATTAAAGGCATAAAGTATTTTTTTTCTTGTACATTGGTAGTATTAAATTTTAGTATCTTACAACATTGATGGCCTCTGAATCTGAACACTAGTCCATAATAGGATGGTAGGGAAGAAATGAAGTTGCTAAAGATGACATTTAACATTTATACTCTGATACATGTCAAGCAGGCTATCCAAGCAAGGTATACTTTTAGTCAGTTGAACAGTAATTGAAAACAATTGAGAAGACTAGCATAAGCAGAGATTTTCATTATAATGGATCAGAAAAACAGATTAACAAGCACTCAATACATTACACATCTACAAATGATTGGTAAATTTTCTTTCTCAGTCTTCTCAATGATATTTTGAAGGAAACTGAGATTCAATAAGAGGTAAATGCTAATAACATTATCATTGTTTATGTGTTAGATTTTATCAGTTCTTTCCTCCAAAAGAGTCAAACTGTTACATAGATATGCAGTGGGATAAACAGGCTCCTCAAGCAAAAAACTGATCCCTCTTGTTCAATAATTTACTACGGGAATATGTATCACATGTTTTGAACCTCTGGGAGTAATAGATACTTCTGTCTAGCCATGAAGCAGCATACCACAAATAGATCATTTACATAATTCCAACTGATAAAGACTTGCATTCAAGACAAATTTAGCAGGTGGCAGTCAATCTACTGTATGGATTTCTGACTGATGATCTTTCAAGACCTTTTTAAAAAAATGTCATGAACTAATTCAAAAAGATATATGCACTCCTATGTTTATTGCAGCGTTATTTACATGGCCAAGAAATGGAAGCAACCCATATGCACATCACTAGATAATGGATAAAGATGATGTGGTATATATAGACAATGGAATATTATTCAGCCATAAAAAAAACAAAATCTTGTCATTTGCAACAATATGGATGGATCTAGAGGGTATAATGCTAAGTGAAATAAATGAGTCAGAAAAAGACAACCGCCATATTATTTCACTCAGATGTGGAATTTAAGAAACAAAACAAACACAAAGAAAAAAAGGGACAAACCAAAAACAGACTCTTGATTATAGAGAATAGATGGTTACCAGAGGGAAGATGGGGGATGGGTGAAGGGGATTAAGAGTACACTTATCTTGATGAGCACTGGGTAATGTATTGAATTGCTGAATCACTATACTAAACACTTGAAACTAATATAACACTGGAATTTAAAAAGGTAAATAAATAAATATTTTAAAAATAAAAAACTGTCATGGAAGCATTAGGTCTCTTAGATTCTATAAAGAACAATTTTGTTCAATTTAGAAATATTAAGTCATTGAACTCTAAATTTCCTTAAAAGGAGAACTTATTCTATCTACTCCTCATTTCTTACCTATAAACCATGCAGTAGTGTAAACTGTTTCACCTTTGCCATCTTCCATTACAATAATTAGTGAGGAAAACGGAATTTCATGTTTATGCAGTTGGTAACATTGCATTGGTTTTGCACAATTTCAAGAAAGGAAAGATTTGGCCACTTTTTTATTGCCTTAAGTCAAGCAGTCAATCTACCAGTATATTTTATTAATGCCAAAATATTTCAATTAAAGTTTCTAGCAATGCATATGGGCATATTTAGATAAACATTTATAAACATTTTCTAACTTTTTAAATTATTTTTTTAAGATTTACTTATTTAGAGAGAGAATGAGGAGGCATGCGAGTATGTGTGCATGGGAGCATTTGGGCTGGGGCAGTGGGAGAGGGAGAGAGAGAATCTTAAGCAGTCTCCTCAGTCTCTGGAGTGAGTTTGGAGCCTGACATGAGGCTCAGTCTCACAACTCAGAGATCATGACCTGAGCCAAAACCAAGAGTTGGATGCTTAACTGACTGAGCCCCTTTCCAACAATGTTAATTTCTAGCTTAGCAATATCCTTTAAGTAAAGGTGGCCACACATTCAGTTTATATATTATCACAAACTCTTCAAATTAATTAAAATGTGCCTCAATTTATAACCTATTTTTAAATACTATCAAAATTTGGTCCTCACTTTCTCCATTTTATATGTAATACAAATTTCTATATATTTGGCAAAGAAGTTATAATTCAGAAAGAAAATAATACTTATCAATTTTTTGTTATTATGTATCTTTTTTTTTCACAATATAAGTGAAAACTGCATTCTGGGAAGTACAGTTGCTTTTTTTTTTTTTTTTCCAGAAGAAAAATTGCCATCTTGATCCTTGTTGTTGCTTTCTTATAGCAAGAACTGTTCTCCTACACTACAAACCTGATCCTTCAGTTGTTACTACATTTTACATTATTTCTTCAGATTGTTTATTGATAAAGGGCCCAGTTCATATTTGATTCGATACTCATTTAGCAATTACTACAAATGTAATTGTTATTTCACACATCTAATAGTTTTAGAGGTATTCAAAGTGGATTATCTCTCAGAGAACTTAGGATTTTTTGAGACAGCAAAACACTGATATATTAAATAGACAGTATATTTATGTCAAATTAATATTAACTAGTATAGCTAATATATCTAGCATTCTTTTTTAAAATTTTTTAATGTATCTAACATTCTAAATATGAGACAAGCAATTATGAACAGGGTTATCTTAGGGAGATTTTCATGGAGTAGGGGATCTGAATTGATCTGGAAAGATAAAATACAATAGACAAAGAATAGCAAGCAGCTCCTTGAAGGGAAAATATTATCATCATGCTCTTCTTAATTTGGTCATGTGTTGTGTGATAGGACCTGTAGATATAAAAAATATTGACTCAATAATGTCCATGAAATGGCACCATTCAGATCTCCTGCCAGAAATGTAATTGGCTATGGCCCTAGCTACTGGATCTATCATCATATTTGTTCCTAGCCACCCTTCCCACAGGCTGTTCCCACCAACTACTACATACAGTGAGCTTACAGCACAGGCCTACTGCTGGGAGATACTAGCTAGGCCCCTTTAAATGACCACTTTGGCCCCAAAATTCCCTTTTGGTCTGGATGAAACCTTTTTGGGACTGCACTGCTGTCTGTGATTCATCCTACCCAATTCTTCTTTCTTTTTTCCTATACAGAAATCAGACCTGCACTGTAGTCCATAAGCTCCTTGTTCCTGCCTCTGGTTCACTCCTTATCCTTCACAGGAATTTCCTAGAATAAACCTCTTGCACTTCTAATTCCATCTTGGCATCTGCTTCCTGGATGGTCCAAACTAAACCAAGCCCTATCCTAAAGGATTACAAATTATTCTGGTTATGTTTACATGAAAGTAATTGTTAATACAATGAAATGAATGCCCTTATAAGGTGTTAATTTATTCACTTAAGAAATATTACAGTAAATAAAAGCCTACTATGGGCAAAGCACAATTCTAGGTACTGAGGACACACAATAAAATAAAACGCCTGGTATCAAGAAACTTACAGTGGGAAATGGACCAAAATAAACAGATAAATAAGTCAGTCGGAGAAGGACAAACATTATATGTTCTCATTCATTTGGGGAATATAAATAATAGTGAAAGGGAATATAAGGGAAGGGAGAAGAAATGTGTGGGAAATATCAGAAAGGGAGACAGAAAGTAAAGACTGCTAACTCTGGGAAATGAACTAGGGGTGGTAGAAGGGGAGGAGGGCGGGGGGTGGGAGTGAATGGGTGATGGGCACTGGGGGTTATTCTGTATGTTGGTAAATTGAACACCAATAAAAAATAAATTAAAAAATAAACAGATAAATAATGTATTGGATGTGCATAAATTTTAAGAACTCACCTATGATAACTGAAAGAGCAAACTATGTAAACACCTGCAGGAAGAGCTTTCTAAGCATAGAGAATAACAATTGCAAGGCTTTGAGAAGTCCATTGATACTGATTAACAAATAGCAACAAGACCAGTGAAGATAGAGGGGAGGAGAGTGAGGCAGGAGGACATGAAAAGTAAAGAATGACACTGGAAAACTAGCTGCAGGTAGATGTATATAAGCTCTGTAGAGTATGCTAAACTCTGTATATAAGCTATGTAGAATCTTGGATTTTATTCTAAGTAAAATAAAACCCTTTTGTAGGTCTGAACAGAAGATATCAGGATCTGGATTATATTTTAAAAGAATCCCTCTGACAAGTGGGTCAGGGAGGGCAGAAGAAGAGAACCAGGTAAAAACTATGGCAGTGTTCCAGAGATGAGTGCTGGTGTATAGGTAGCAAGACACAGTGAAATTCAGAGTACATGGTAAAAATAGAGCTCATGGGACTTACTGATGAATATAATGTGAAATGTGAGAAAAAGAAGCATCAAGGATGACTTCAACTATTTTGACTTGAGTGACTGGTAAAAGGAGTTGGAATTACCCGAGATAGTTAAAGCAGGGAGAGACCAAGGACTTGGTTTGAGATTTATGAAGTTTCAGATGCTAATTAGTTGCCCCTTGGTACAAGTGAATAGGTAATGGTGGTGATTGATTTAGATGATCTTAAGGAGTGACACTGTGTAATTATCCTTCTTTGACTACTGCTGCCTCATTTCGGTTCACTTAGTACCAGATTGTCCACCTGCCCCATCCTTTCTCTGTCTACTTTCAGGTCTATTTCCTCCTCACTGATACCTCTTTTGGATTACAGAATTATCCTCCATCTCTGTCTTGTTCTATGGAAGACTTAGGGCTGGCATTAAAATAGGCCCAAAGCTCCAACTATACAGTAATTAAAAAAAAAAAACTTTTATCTTAAAATCATTAAGAGAAATCCAATTCATATCCCATAGCGATACTACTAAAAAAAACCAATTCTACTGCCTAATTCTTTGGCAACACCAATTTACTCTACAGATCATTGTAAGCCAAACCCCAAATTTCTGCCTCCTGATTCACCTTTAAGTAGTTATCCCTTATTCTCTCCATTTGTCAGAAATCTGAGATTTTTGAAACGTAACCTTTCCAGTTAAATTGTCTTCTCTATAGATTGCATAATACTTAACAAATAAAAGTGGCTCTATACACTCTCCCCTCTGGTGAGTAGTGAGAGACAGGGAGGGGTTGGAGTGGTGTCCATGGAAAGGTCTTGGGGATAGAAGAAAGGGAGAAACTGTTGCATCCATGGATCTTGTCCTTTTCCAAGAATAAAGAATATTCTTACATGGATATATGTAAGTAGATAAATGGTAGCCCCTGCTACCTTTTAGCATAGCGTTACTCAAAGTGCTAGTATTCAACAAGGTAAGGCCTTGCTACAAATGTAATGCCAGTGGAAATAAACAGAGGTTTTAATGAAACCTAGTAGACTAGTGACAGGCACGATCAAGCAGTCCATCAGTGTCTCACACTTCATGTTTCAGGGTCAGGAGGCACAGATTTAGTTCATTTATACCCAGATTTAAAAATTAATTATCTTAAGGTAGTATCATGGTATTTTTACCAACATATTGTACACTATAATGAGATCATATATATATTTAAATGCAAAAATAGTTGTACAGCTTCTTTATCCTCATTTTCCTATCTTATTCATAGTTTGGATACCTTCTGTTCTACTTAAGTGCTTAAAATTAGCCAGCTTAAACTTATTCTACTTCTTTTCTGATAGTTATATTAAAATGGAGGGGAAATTGCTACATGATGCAGGCCATACAAAATCAATGCATCCCATCAATAGTAACTATTACCTACCTCAACATATGAGCCTTTTATGACAAAAAACTTATTTTTCAAGCTCTCATTGCACTATCATTGAGTTGGATTTGGATTTAATACAGTATGATGTCTTAAACATAATCCTTTATTTCTGTGCAATTCAGGTTTTGTTTCATAATCAGAAAAACCTCACTCTTCTTCTGGTCTGTAGCATCTGTGTTATTATTTTAAGGTAACATATGTTTTTTTTCACTAAGGCATGAACTGTTTTACTTTATTTGTTCTTTATAATAAACAGGCTTTTTTTGTCAATCATCTTCATTTTCACCATAAGATTGATAAGGGCATTTCTAATTCATTGGGCATAGCATTTTACCACATAAAATCTGCAATTTAATGTGAGTATTAGGTATAGGTTCCATTATATTTGTGCAGAGTTGTAAATGTCTGAAGCATTTGTTAAGTTTTATAGCTGATCTTGTTCAAAGTAGTCCCTTCGGTCGGGGGTTTGGTGTCTAGATATTACTGAAATTCATATCTAATTTCACATAGGCATGCATATTAGTTTCTGGGTAAAGACAGAACAGGCCTCATTTTTTCTATCCCTTTTTAAAATGATATAACTAATTTTGCAATTATTTTAACTACTTTTTTTGTAGACAGAGGTGTTCGTATAAATGTGAATTATAAATCTGATAATATCTTAGGTAATTCAGAATTTCTTTAATACAAATATAAAAGAAAACCAGAGATTACGGCCATATATAATTGCTCATATATATTACAGTTCAGTAAAATTATATACTATATTAATATCATGTGTCTTTATAATATATGGTATACTTTTCTTCAGAAAGCTTGAAATTGCGAGGATGGGTTCATTTTCTTACCTGCTACTATACAAAGGGTCCATAGTTAACAGATGGTTACATTTATTCTCTAATTTTTCCCCAAAGCGCTTGGTTGTCTTTTTTTTTTTTTTCTTATGATGAGAACTTTTGAGATCTACTCTCTTAGCAACTTTTACATATGTAATAGAGTACTATTAACTATTGTCAAGATGCTGCACATTACAGTCCCTTGACTTATTTATAACTGTTAGTTTGTACCTTTAGACCCCTTTCACCTATCGAGTGCCTTTTTATATTGTTCATCCATATCCAGTACTTTCACAGAAAATGTTCAAGCGAATCTTGACATTAACCTGTTTATTTGTTCTGTTCTTTATTAATTAATAATTACTATTTATTAGCAAAATTCCATGAATAATTCAACATTGGATGCTAAGAAATTATATAATTGCAGTTAGTTTCCCAGTAATGATAGAACCAATACATTTGTCCATAATTTCATATAATTTTCTAGACTTTTTTATTTCATTTAAATTCTGAAGCAATATTGTAAAGTAAGGATTATGAAATTCAATATTCACTATTTATATTTAATTTGGTCCATGTTTTCAAAACTGCCTTTTCAGGACCTTTTGTAAGATTTCTACTTGTATGTAAGTATGGTGAAATAGCTTGTAGGAGAATATTGCCCCTAAGAACATCAAGAAAAGCTGCTGAATAAAAGACATTTGGAGGGCAGCCCCGGTGGCTCAGTGGTTTAGTGCCACCTTCAGCCCAGGGCCGATCCTGGAGACCCTGGATGGAGTCCCACATCAGGCTCCCTGCATGGAGCCTGCTTCTCCCTCTGCCTGTGTCTCTGCCTCTCTCTCTCTCTCTCTCCCTCTCTCTTTCTCTCTATCACTGTGTGTCTCTCATGAATAAATAAATATTTTTTTAAAATAAATAAATAAAATAAAATAAAATAAAATAACATAAAATAAAATACATTTGGAGAACAAGTCAAGCAGCTGAAGCAGCCAGGATTTGATGGATCAGTACTATTGAATGGGAGGTAGAGGAGAATCCACAGTTGAGGTCAGCTAACTGTTTCAACCACTGTACCCTGCAGTATTTGCCATTACTATGCTTAAGATATGGGACTAAGAACCCAGACCCTGCCTGGGAAGAAAGCCATGACTAATAGATAGAAAGTCTAGGCTCCTGTGGAGGGGGTCAGGGGGAGGGAAATCAGTATCGAAAGCCTTAAATGAAGACATCCTGGTGAGAAGGGAAAGTTGAAGAACTTAACCTCATGACTACAGCCTATCTCCTAAAGATATTTACTAAATTCAGAAGATATTTGGGTAGAGTCCTAAAATGCTTATCAGAAAGCACAGTTTATGGTGGTCTCTCAATGCCAAGGAGATAAGAGAGTTTAGAACTGCCAAGGGAAGATACCCCAGCGAGCATACCTGGCACTAAGTTCTCAAGGGAACAAATGGCGAACTGTGTCTGTGAGCAAAGGCAAAGCTAACTTCTTCCCAAGTCTGCACCTGACTGGAGTAAGGTGACCAGTCCAATTCAATCCACCTGGCGGAAAAAAAGGTAAGCCTTTATTGGAGGAAAGTTGCTTCATTTTTTATATAAAATGGTCCACTATATATAATCATTTCATGAGATTGTGCCAGGAGACTAAAAACTAAGAAGAAGAAGAAGAGGAGAAAAAAAGAAACCTAGCTGAACCAGATATTGTAGTTAGCAGGCAAGAGCTCTCAAGTTACTATAAATAGATTAAATATGAAGATTAAGAACACAAATGCAACTATAAAGATAAAATCGGAGATTTAATATGCAATATTAAAAAAGTAAATGGAATTTAAGAACTGGAAATTATAATTGATAATCAATAAATGGGTCTTAACACAGGTCAAATAGAAAGGCAGGATTAATGAACTGAAAACAGCAATATAAAACATAAACTGAAATGGAGAGAAAAATTTAAAGAATGTATAAAGGCATGTAAGAAGCATGTAGAACAATTGAAAACATCCACCATAATAATAACTGGAATCACAGAAGGAGAGAAGAAAAGTAGGAAATAATTTAAAATGATATTTTAAATGATAATGATCAAAAATATCAAAGTTTGGTAGAGTAACCCATATACTGAAGAAGCTCTGAGAACCCTAACTATGAAAACAACACCTCAGCAAATCTTAGTCAAATTGTTAAAAACAAAAGACAAAAAGATAAATCTTAAAAGCAGTCAAAGGAAAATAATACATATTTTCAAAATGAGCAATACGAATATTAGCATCTAATGTTCAAACAAACACGATGAGAGCTAGAAGGCAGAAGAATGATATATTTAAAATGCTGAATAAAAACAATAGCCAAATTAGTGTTCGACACCCAATGGGAAAAAATCCTGCAAAAAATAAAAGTAAAAATAAAGAATTTTTTCCATGATAAAAACTGAGCACTCATCACTAGAAACATGATAAGATAGCTTATTATAAATATTGCAAAATAGGACAAAAAAAATGAAGGAAATACCATCAGTAGACTATAACTGGATTACTGTAAAATACCAAAACTCTCCTTCAAAAAAATCAGTATTTAGCCATCTAATAAGAATTAAGAATATTATATATATAGGCATGTGTGTATGTAAAGGATATCTGTTCCTGTATAAAAAATGTAACATATTTGAAAGATAATATCATCTATTCATCATAAAAATTCTGTGTCACTCTCTAACTTTTGGTATTTCCAAACTTTGGAATGTTTGTCTCCCTTCACTACTTATGAAATTTATATTTAGTTTTTTTTTTCTGTTTTTTGTTAGTTTGTATGTTTGTTTGTTTGTTTGTTTTTGAGGGAGGGAAGGGCAGAGGGAGAGGAGGAGAGAGAATTTAAGCAGGCTCATTGCCCAGCGTGGAGCCCAACTCCAGACTTGATCTCATGACCCTGAAATGATGACCTGAACAGAAATCAAGAGTCAGATGCTTAACCAACTGAGCCACTTAGGTGCCCCTATATTTAGTTTTTAGTGGCAAGCTCAAAGATTATGTTTCCTACTAAATTTTATTCAAATCAAGAGTAATCTTATTTTTAAATATAGCAACCATGGCTTCAATCACCACATCTTTTCTGAGAACTACTAAGTCATTTTTTGAATGACAAACTCATTTCCAATTGCTTTTTACAGATTTCTACTGAATGTCTGGAACATTAGAAATCCTGATAAATGAACAGCAGATACTTTAAACTCTAAACCAAACAATATTCTCAACGAAACTTATTGTAGCAATCTTGGATCAGGAAAGTGAATCCACTCTATTACAACAGCAAAAAACTTCAGTACTAGTTGATCCTGCCCTTTTGTCACATTTGAGGCAAAGGATATTGTCAATTTCTCTATTAAAATAGCCTCTAAAATACTTAATTCCTTTTTTTTATTGCTTCTGCCTTACTATATGTGCCATGTTTACAGACTTCTTTTGTAATATCTGTTAGTTGTTTATAGTATTTTCCCTTTGCTATCATTAGATTTCAAGTTCATTGATGACAGTGATTATGCTTTCTTTGTCTTTGTATCTACTCTCATATTAAATATTTTATTAACTTTATAAGTAGAATCACTGAGGCAATAATTGAATGCTACTGCTTAGATATATGGTATTATCTATATTATAAACAAGATCTAAACTACAAATATTCTATTTGAGGTGAAAATATTTAAATACTTATATATAGTCCCTGAAGATATTACTGTTGTATGTTTTGTTGTTGCTGTGTCTTAAAGTCTTAAAATATCTTCAACCTCCAGAATACAAAATCTGTTATACCACTGCAGGAATTTTTTTTTTTTTTTTACAGGAAATTGGCTTATTTTTGCCAACTGCATTTTTAATGGATCAGGTAATATTAAATATTTAAACTTATTTTATATACATAAATTATTACATTGACTTATGTGACTTGAGTCATTCTTTTTATAAAATTTTATTAAAGAACAACCCAACCGGGGGGCTAGGGCAAGATGGAAGAGGAGTATGGTCCTCACCTCACCTGGCCCCACCAACATACCTAGATTACTTTCAAACCATTCTGAACACCTACGAATTCGACCTGAGATTTAGAGAGAAAACAGCTGGAACGCTACAGAGAGAAGGGTTTCACTTCTTTCAAGGTAGGAAGGTGGGGAAAAAAAATAAAAAAGAAGCAAGTGGGGGAGGGGCCCCACCAGGAGCCCCGCTAAGGCCCGGGGTGGCCAGAGCCTCCAGGACAGGAAAGCCCAGCCCCAGAGAAGCAGAAACTTTAAAAATCCGCACCAGATTCTTCCCGGAGGGAAAGGCGCTCAGCAGGGAATCGGGCAGAACCGCAGGAGGGCAGTGGAGCCTCCAGTCTCCCGGGGTCACTAATAGGGAAGGGCGCCCCGGGGAGAGCGCAGTAAAGGGCTGGAGCGCACCCTGAGCCTGGGGAGAAGCTCAGGAGGGGACTCCACACAGAGAGGACTGCGGGGCTCCAGGAGCGTAATTCCAGCAGCACAGGCCCTGGGTCCCAGGGTGCCAGGGGACACAGGCCACGATCCTGCGCTCGCCCTGGGACGAGTGGAGGCGGGAAGGACAGGACGTAGAGGACTATCCTGCATCTCGGTGCCCCCGAGCTGTGCAGATCAGCGTGCCCCGCCCTGGGAGCATCCACGCCCCTGTGGACGAGGAGACTGCGGTAGTTACTGGGGGAGCTGACTCCAGGGCTGGAGAGCTGACCACCGCCAGCGGTATTGTTCCTCCTTGTGTCACCCTGTGCCTGGGACAGAGCGGGTGGCCAGGGAATGGGATAAACAGCTCCCACTGAGCCGTGCATCTGGCAGGGGGGGCGGAGCAGCACCCCCAGGTGCACACACCTGAGAATCAGCACAGCAAGCCCCTCCCCCAGAAGACCAGATGGAAGGACAGGAGAAGAGCAAGTTCTTGACCAAACAGTGCTGGAAAGCTCCAGGGAAAGTTGAGGGACTTACAGTATATAGAAGCAGAAGGTCCCCCTCTTTTTTTTCTTCCTTTTTCCAGTACAATTTGTTTTTATATCAGACTGTAAAACTCCATTATTTTTTCTCTTTTCCCACTTTATCTACGACATTTTACCACCTCATTATTAAGTTTCATTATTTTTGAATTTCATATTTCTACAATTACAGGCCCTAGATATATTTTCCACTTCTAGATTCCCTTCAACATCCTCAACTGAATTTTGGGAGATATACAAGATATGTTTTTTTGTTTTGTGTTTTTTGTTTTCTCTGCCTCGTTTTGTTTTACAATGGCAGAAGTCAATACCTTCTAAAACATGACCAGCATGCACCCAGAACCAAGTGGCATACCACGCTGGTTCATTCTGTGAGATTCCACATTCCCATCGTGCCCCCCTCTTTTATCTCATTTATGTTTTGGTGGTCAATGTTGGGGACTTTTACAAGTATTTCTGGTTTATATAAATTTGGGACTGAGCATCTTTTAACATACAGAATTTAATATAATCAGAAACAAAGGATCACCCTCTAGAACTACTAAGGTAGACTACATTCTTCCTCCACTAAAACTTCGTCACCACCACCATCTCCCAGTTCACCCGCTTTTTTTTTTTTCCCTTCAACTTTTGTTTTCTTTTCTTTTTTTCTCTTCTTCTTTGGGATTCTTGGCCTTTTATTTTTTACTACTTTCTTTTAAAATTTGTTTTTCACTTTAGTGGTCCTTTTGTTTTATTTAGTTCTGATCTTTGTTTTCAATGTCTGGTCTCTGACCTTGGCAAAATCATCTAGGGTGAAATTTACTTAGATCGTGGTTGATATTCTTGACTCAGCTCATTCATACAGCCACTCTGCACTGACCAAAATGACTAGACAGAAGTACTCAAATAATCAAAAACAATACTCTCTGCCACAGAGTTACAAAATTTGGATTACAATTCAATGTCAGAAAGCCAATTCAGAAGCACAATTATAAGGCTACTGGGGGTTCTGGAAGAAAGCATAAAGGATTCAGGAGACTTCATGACTGCAGAATTTAGATCTAGTCAGGCTGAAATTAAAAATCAGTTAAATGAGATGCAATCCAAAATGGAGGTCCTAATGATGAGGGTTAATGAGGTAGAAGAAAGAATGAGTGACATAGAAGACAAGTTGGTGGCAAGGAAGGAGGCTGAGGAAAAAAGAGGAAAACAATTAAAAGACCATGAGGAAAGGTTAAGGGAAATAAATGACACCCTTAGAAGGAAAAATCTACATATAATTGGAGTTCCAGACAATACGGAGAGGGACAGAGGCCAGAGAGCATATTTGAACAAATCATAGCTGAGAACTTCCCTAATTTGGGGAGGGAAACAGGCATTCAGATCCAGGAAATAGAGAGGTTCCCCCCAAAAAATCAATAAAAACCGTTCAACACTTTGACATTTAATAGTGAAACTTGCAAATTCCAAAGATAAAGAGAAAATCCATAAGTCAGCAAGAGACAAGAGATCCCTAACTTATATGGGGAGAAATATTAGATTAACAGCAGACCTGTCCACAGAGACCTGGCAGGCCAGAAAGGGCTGGCAGGATATATCCAGGGTCCTAAATGAGAAGAACATGCAGCCAAGAATACTTTATCCAGCAAGTCTCTCATTCAGAATAGAAGGAGAGATAAAAGCTTCCAAGATAGGCAGAAACCGAAAGAATATGTGACCACCAAACCAGCTCTGCAAGAAATAATAAGGGAGACTCTGTAAAAGAAAGAGGAAGCCCAAAGTAATAATCCACAAAAACAGGGACTAAATAGGTATTGTGATGATACTAAATTCATATCCTTCAATAGTAACTCTGAATGCTTAATGATCCCATCAAAAGACACAGGGTTTCAGACTGGATAAAAAAGCAAGACCCATCTATTTGCTGTCTACAAGAGACTCATTTTAGACCTAACGACACCTACAGCCTGAAAATGAAGGGGTAGAGAACCATTTACCATTCAAATGGTCCTCAAAAGATAGCTGGGGTAGCAATCCTCATGTCAGATAAATTAAAGTTTATCCCAAAGACTGTAGTAAGAGATGAAGAGGAACTTTATACCACTATACCATACTTAAAGGCTCTATCCAACAAGAGGACTTAACAATCATGAATATTTATGCCCCAATGTGGGAGCTGCCAAGTATATCAATCAATTAATAATCAAAGTAAAGACATACTTAGATAATAATACACTAATACTGGGAGACTTCAACATGGCACTTTCTGCAAATGACAGATCTTCTAAGCATAACATCTCCAAAGAAACAAGAGCTTTCAATGATACACTGGACCAGATGGATTTCACAGATATTTACAAAACTTTACATTCAAACGCAACTGAATACACATTCTTCTCAAGTGCACATAGAACTTTCTCCAGAATAGACCACATACTGGGTCACAAATCAGGTTTCAACTGATACCAAAAGATTGGAATTGTCCCCTGCATATTTTCAGACCATAATGCTTTGAAACTTGAACTCAATCACAAGAAGAAATTGGGAAGAAACTCAGACACGTGGAGGTTAAAGAGCATCCTGCTTAAAAGATGAAAGGGTCAATCAGAAAATTAGAGAAGAATTAAAAAGATTCATGGAAACTAATGAGAATGAATTTACAACCATTCAAAATCTTTGGGATACAGCAAAAGCAGACCTAAGAGGGAAATACACCGCAATACAAGCATCCCTCAAAAAATTGGAAAAAAACTCAAATACACAAGATAATCTCGCACCTAAAGGAACTGGAGAAAGAACAGCAAATAAAACCTACACCAAGCAGAAGGAGAGAGTTAACAAAGATTCAAGCAGAACTCAATGAAATAGAGACCAGAAAAACTGTAGACCAAATCAACAAAAACAGGAGTTGGTACTTTGAAAGAATTAATAAGATAGATAAACCACTAGCCAGCCTTATTAAAAACAAGAGACTCTAATTAATAAAATCACAAATGAAAAAGGATAGATCACAACCAATACCAAGGAAATATAAATTATTTTAAAAGCATATTATGAGCAGGTATACACCAATAAATTAGGCAATCTAGAAGAAATGGACGCATATCTGGAAAACCACAAACTACCAAATCTGAAACAGGAAGAAATAGAAAACCTGAACAGGCCAAAAACCGGCAATGAAATTGAAGCAGTCATAAAAAACCTCCCAAGACACAAAAGTCCAGGACCAGTTGGCTTCCCAGGGGAATTCTATCAAACGTTTAAAGAAGAAAGAATACCAATTCTACTAAAGCTGTTCTGTGAGATAGAAAGGGACAGAATGCTTCCAAATTATTCTATGAGGGCAGTATCACCTTAATTCCAAAACCAGACAAAGACTTCACCTAAAACGAGAATTATAGGCCAATATCCCTGATGAACACAGATGCAAAAATTCTTAACAAGATACGAGCCAATGGAATCCAAGAGTCCATGAAAAAGATTGTTCACCATGACCAAGTGGGATTTATTCCTGGGATACAAGGCTGGTTCAACCCTCATAAAGCAATCAACATGATTGATCATGTCAATAAGAGAAAAAACAAGAACCATATGATCCTCTCCATAGATGCAGAGAAAGCATTTGACAAAATAGAGCATCCATTCCTGATCAAAACTCTTCAGAGTGCAGGGATAGAGGGAATATTCCTCTGCATCTTAAAAGCCATCTACGAGGGCAACCCCAGTGGCACAGCGGTTTAGCGCTGCCTGTGCCCAGGACATGATCCTGGAGACCCGGAATTGAGTCCCCCGTCGGGCTCCCTGCATGTAGCTTGCTTCTCCCTCTGCCTGTGTCTCTGCCTCTCTCTTTCTCTCTCTCTCTCTGTATGAATAAATAAATAAAATATTTTTAAAAAGCCATCTACGAAAAGCCCACAGTAAATATCATTCTCAATGGGAAAACCCTGGGATCCTTTCCCCTAAGATCAGGAACAAGACAGGGATGTCCACTCTCACCACGGCTATTCAACATAGTACTAGAAGTCCTGGCCTCAGCAATCAGGCAACTAAAAGTAATAAAAGGAATTCAGATTGGCAAAGAAGAAGTCAAATTCTCCCTCTTCACCGATGACATGACACTCTACCTAGAAAACCCAAAAGATTCCACCCCAAGATTGCTAGAACTCATACAGCAATTTGGCAGTGTGGCAGGATACAAAATCAATGCCTAGAAGTCAGTGGCATCTATGAAGGCAATGGAAACAAAAGTAAAAATAAACTATTAGATGTATCTTGCAAGAAGTTACTGTGGCCAAGTTCAAGAAGGGTGTTGCCTGTGTTCTCCTCTAGGATTTTGATGGAATCTTGTCTCACATTTAGATCTTTCATCCATTTTGAGTTTATCTTTGTGTATGGTGCTAGAGAGAGGTCTAGTTTCATTCTTCTGCATGTGGATGTCCAATTTTCCCAGCACCACTTATTGAAGAGACTGTCTTTTTTCCAGTGGATAGTCTTTCTTCCTTTGTCGAATAATAGTTCACCATAAAGTTGAGGGTCCACTTCTGGATTCTCTATTCTGTTCCATTAATCTATGTGTCTGTTTTTGTGCCAGTACCACACTGTCTTGATGACCACAGCTTTGTAGTACAACCTGAATCTGGCATTGTGATGCCCCCAGCTATGGTTTTCTTTTTTAAAATACTCCTGGCTATTCAGGGTCTTTTCTGATTCCACACAAATCTTAAAATAATTTGTTCCAGCTCTCTGAAGAAAGTCCATGGTATTTTGATAGGGATTGCATTAAACGTGTAAATTGCCCTGGGTAGCATTGACATTTTCATAATATTAATTCTTCCAATCCATGAGCATGGAATATTTTTCCATCTCTTTGTGTCTTCCTCAATTTCTTTCAGAAGTGTTCTGTAGTTTTTAGGGTATAGATCCTTTACCTCTTTGGTTAGGTTTATCCCTAGGCATCTTCTGCTTCTGGATGCAATTGTAAATGGGATTGACTGATTCCTTAATTTCTCTTTCTTCAGTTTCATTGTTAGTGTATCGAAATGCCACTGACTTCTGGGCATTGATTTTGTATCCTGCCACACTGCCAAATTGCTGTATGAGTTCTAGCAATCTTGGGGTGGAGTCTTTTGGGTTTTCTATATAGAATGTCAAGTCATCGGTGAAGAGGGAGAGTTTAACTTCTTCTTTGCCAATCTGAATTCCTTTTATTTCTTTTTGTTGTCTGATTGCTGAGGCGAGGACTTCTAGTACTATGTTGAACAGCAGTGGTGAGAGTGGACATCCCTGTCTTGTTCCTGATCTTAGGGGAAAGGCTCCCAGTACTTCCCTATTGAGAATTATATTTGCTGTGGGATTTTCATAAATGGCTTTTAAGATGTCGAGGAATGTTCCCTCTATCCCTACACTCTGAAGAGTTTTCATTAGGAATGGATGCTGTATTTTGTCAAATGCTTTCTCTGCATCTAATGAGAGGATCATATGGTTCTTGTTTTTTCTCTTGCTGATATGATGAATCACATTGATTGTTTTATGAATGTTGAACCAGCCTTGCATACTGGGGATAAGGCAAGAGAAACAAAAGCAAAAATGAATTATTGGGACTTCATCAAGATAAGAAGCTTCTGCACAGCAAAAGAAACAGTCAACAAAACTAAAAGACAACCTACAGAATGGGAGAAGATATTTGCAAATGTTGTATCAGATAAAAGGCTAGTTTCCAAGATCTATGAAGAACTTCTTAAACTCAGCAGCAAAGAAACAAACAATCCAATCATGACATGGGCAAAATACAAGAACAGAAATCTCACAGAGGAAGACATAGACATGGCCAACAAGTACATGAGAAAATGCTCTGCATCACTTGCCATCAGGGAAATACAAATCAAAACCACAATGAGATACCACCTCACACCAGTGAGAATGGGGAAAATTAACAAGGTAGGAAACCACAAATGTTGGAGAGGATGTGGAGAAAGGGGAACCCTCTTGCACTGTTGGTGGGAATGTGAACTGGTGCAGCCACTCTGGAAAACTTGTGGAGGTTCCTCAAAGAGTTAAAAATAGAACTGCCCTAGGACCCAGCAATTGCACTGCTGGGGATTTACCCCAAAGATACAGATGCAGTGAAACGCTGGAACACCTGCACCCCAGTCTTTCTAGCGGCAATGTCCACACTGGCCAACCTGTGGAAGGAGCCTTGGTGTCTATCAAAGGATGAATGGATAAAGACGCTGTGGTATA
The DNA here is from genome assembly GCF_048164855.1 of Canis lupus baileyi. NCBI lineage: Eukaryota > Metazoa > Chordata > Mammalia > Carnivora > Canidae > Canis > Canis lupus. Next base: position 29,956,285 of record NC_132862.1, read on the forward strand.
TGTGTACAATGGAATATTACTCAGCCATTAGAAATGACAAATCCTCACCATTTGCTTCAACGTGGATGGACCTTGGGGGTATTATGCTAAGTGAAGTTAAGTCAACTGGGGAGGGAGAAACATATGGTCTCATTCATTTGGGGAATATAAAAAATAGTGAAAGGGATTAACAGGGAAAGGAAAGAAAATGAGTGGGAAATATCAGTGAGGGGGACAGAACATGAGAGACTCCTAACTCTGGGAAACGAAAAAGGGGTAGTGAAAGGGAGATGGGTGGGGGGGTGAGGTGACTGGTGATGGGCACTTAGGGGAGCACTGGATGGGATGAGCACTGGGTGTTATAGTATATGTTGGCAAATCGAACTCCAATAAAAAATATACAAAAAATAATAATAACCCAACCAAAATATGGGGCTAAATTAAGCTGTTAGGTCATTTTTAAAAAGAAGTAATGTATACTATTATCAAGCTTGAACAAATTATATAAGACCATTAGTTATAACATGGTTAAATATAAATAAAGTGTGAGATAAATTAAAAGTATATTTCTCTCTTTTGTATTTGATAAACATGGAAGAAAGACAAATATTTAACTACTTACTTGCTTTCAAATATGGTTCTTAAAAGGATATTCTAGGTTTTAGTGCATAATGTATAGTGGATAATTCAGTTAGCCTTAATAGAAGAAAGTGACAGCACACTGTCAACTCTATTGATGTGTATACTGTGCAGGAAACCACAGAGGAGATTTAATCTTTGAAGTTTGTTTTAAAAACCTACTGTGTTTATAGCTTGGATAAGAAACTTGTCATTTTATTAATGATGAGTGACCAGTTGTCACCACACATGAAAAAAATGTGACATATTAGTGGCAAACAATCACAAGAAAGAACAAATGTAAATACTTATAATTTTAGGAGATAATTAAAGCTCTCAAGACAGCAATTGTGAAAAGCCAGCACGACAAGGTGAATGTATGTTGACAGAAAATATTCATATTGATAGAAATATGTATGAAATCTTCTTTTTACAATATATATGCTACTATACTTTTGGAGGTCATATGTTTTTATTAACTGTATAAATGTATGTGAGGCTTGTTTCCTCATCTTATTACAAGCAACATATGGTTAATACTTTAACATTATATAAATTATTTTAATTTGAGTGTATTCTGTGTAGGATTTTTTTAAGTTAAAAAAAAAGTTATGGGATAATTTTTCTCCTTGGCTTCAACAAAACATCAGAAAGGTGTTAATACCTGGAATGCATAAAGGAGAGAAAGTTAGCTAAAATAATTTAAAAGCTTCCTTAATTCTTACCTGCCAAGTTCTTTTGCTAAATAATGAACTTAAAACTTTTTAAAAAAAATATTTCATGTATTTATTCATGAGAGACACAGAGAGAGAAGCAGAGACATAGGCAGAGGGAGAAGCAGGCTCTTTTGCAGGGAACCCAATGCAGGACACAATCCCCAGACCCCGGATCACACCCTGAGCCAAAGGCAGATGCTCAACCGCTGAGCCACCCAGGCATCCCTGAACTTAAAATTTGTAATAAGTCTTAAGAATGCTATACTTTAGGAAATCAAAGGAGAGATAACTGTAAAAAATATCTAAATAAGTAGAATGAGCCACTTAGTAGTATGGGTGACAAAAATGACATTTAGGATCAATCTATGAGGCAAGACCTCAGCTAAGCCTAGAGAAAAACATAAACATTATTTTGGCATCTACTTACATCTGGCACTTCTTTCTAAGACTTCTTATCTGCAGGTATTTCCTCCGTATCCTATTTTGACATACATGCAGTTTCCTATAGACAGATGCTCAGATTTTAATTCAAGATCAAGAAAATTTACAAACACATAGAATAAAATAAAATAGTGAAACGACAGAATTGAGATTAACAATTCTAAAAAGAACTGACCACTTGGATGAATTGCATGGTCCTTCTTGTAAGCAAGAGGTGATCAATAAAAGTAGCCAAAAAGGTCACATACTTATATGGTAGGAGAAAACCAACTCTTACTTGTTTTACCTTAATGATTTATCCTTTGCTGTGCGGAGTAGAAGGACACATACATTCCACTCTAGTATCCTGGTATCTTGACTGTATCCCTACTGATAAGTAATGCCAGAGATAATTTTTGTCCTGATTTTTCCAGAATAAACTCAGACACTGGCATTCTAATGAACATAATAACATATGAATGGATGGATGGTTAGATAGATTTAAAAATCTGCTCATTTATATATATATATATATATATATTTATGAGACTCTTCCATTTCACCTGTCTCTTTTTTTTTCTCTCTCTCTCTCTCAGACAAACACACCCTCCTCACAAGGGCACATGGAAAGGAATAAATATTGAAGTCCAGAAGCCCATTGTAATTGTAAAATAACATGTAGAACTTCTTAAACATACATATCCTAACTCAAGTCTTGCCCCACAAAAAATTTCATCAATATATCTAGGATCAGTACTGGTTGTCTTTGATGACCTAGGATCATTTTATTCCAACTTCTATTTTATTACAAATAGCTCTGTACATGATTTGAGTATAAACCACCATATGATTATTTGCAAGGAAATGAAGAAGCCTTTACTTTGCATAAAGTTGACAGTGAGATTCTTTTAAAGGTCATAACCTCAAGTAAATTCTAATCAATTCATTGGAAAAAAATCTTGAATTACAGATAATTTTTAAAAATTCAATTGGTAAAGAAAGATACACTGATAAAACTTTTTGCATAATATACTATCCCTATTTGATTCTACTCTTTGATTCCACTGTTGTGGGATACAAATTTTAATTTGTCAGATCATGTCACTTTTCTGTTCAGAACTTTGTCATGGCTGCACATTCCAACAAAATGCTTAAGTTAGCTTATTGGTCCAATAATTTCTGACCTTTTCTGACAAGCCCCATGCTCTGGGCTCATGGTACTACCCCCACTTGTTTTGTCCACAGAACTTACCAAATATGTTTCTGCCTTAGAGTCTTTGTTTTAGTTTCCCTGTGCCTGTTTTGTGCCAGACATCTGCTTAACTAACACCTTACTCTTTTTTTAATTTTTGTTCATTTTATCATGAGAATTATCCATGATGCTATTTAATATTTTAAACTGCCCAGCTACTTTTAGCACTCTCCAAATCTCATGTTCTGCTCCATTTTTTTCTTTAGTTCATCAATTTCTCATATCCTATATAATTTACCTATTTAGCAACAAAACATTCATTGCGTCTCCATACTAAACTGTAAGCCCCATTATGCAAGAGACCTTGGTTACTTTTGTGCACAATGCATGGAAAAATTTAGAATAGTGTCTGGCACACAGAATGAATTAATTTCTGATTTCAAACATTTATTTAGAATAAGTGAACCTATTTATTTCAATACAGTGCAACCATCTTACTTTCACAAATAAAAGTTTAAAGGTTTACAACGAATACTTTCTATAGGATACTTTTACCATTAGCTCTTTCACTAAAACTTCATTATACTCCATTTGAAAAGATTATCATGAAGCTGACTGTGCCAGTGCCATGCAGCCTCTGCCAACTTGGAATTATTGATCTTTAATACTATCAATAAGTGATTGGCAAATGGTTGTTTCTTTAAGTCAGGTGTATGAAAGACTCTGATAGTTAATTATGAATCATCTTCACAATGAGAAGCATTTGCTAAAGACTACTTTTAGGAACAAGCAAATTTCTTGTTTGGTCCAGCTGCAAAAATAAACAATGTCAGAGTAAGGAAGTTACAAGAACATGATTTTACTGTGAACTCTCTTTCCATAGCCTCTAAAGATGACTCAAAAAAAAAAAATAAAGATGACTCAAAACCAAGTAATATGCAGTTTCTAACTTGTTTATAAAATTTGGAAGAGAGAGAGAGAGGCCGAGGAATACCGTAATGGAATAGAGAGTTATATGTAATTATTGCTTTATTGCCATGTGTCCCAGAGTGATTAGTGAGATTAAGGAAGAAAGTAGAAACCTACCATACCTCAATTCCTTAGCTACCTCCTCCTATTGTTTTATCTTCCTAACACCAAAAACACCCATCTATGGAAATGAGAGGGCAGACCATGCCTTCCAGGAAACAACTCAGGTATTAATTAAGCCCTGTGATTTAAGCCTATGTGACTTCTGAAGTATGACCAAGAAGGATGTTCTTATGTAGGTGAATGTCCTGCTAAAATCCAAATATAGAAGCATCAGAAGAGAAAGAGAGAAGAAAGGTAATATGTAAGAAGGGAGATAGAGTAAAAAAAGGGAGAGAAAAGCAAGGAACAGTCTTTAAAACTTTTTTGCACTTTAAAAACCCCTCCACTTCTACCTATTAAATGTACAAAATCTAGTTGACATTTTTTTCTATATATGCCAAACCTAAGGAATAGAATTGTTTTCCAACTTTTACCCCAAATGAAATTGATTAAAGCCCAAATAAGAGCTCCAAACAACATATGTAATTAATGGAAATCAGGAAATATATACATTATAGAAAATAAACCTCAAGAACATATGGAAAGAGAAAGTGGTTTCTCTACAAAGCTAATAGGATAGTCTCTAACCACATGTTATATTAGGATAAATAAGAAATAAGCTCAGAAAAAGTGCAAAGGAAAACTATTAAAACTTTCAAATTTACATGAAAACTGTAATGTGAAAAAATATGTAGAATTATTATGCATGAGATCTTAGATTTTTTACAGTCTTTTTAAAAAGATTTTATTTATTTATTCATTTGAGACACAGAGAAAGAGAGGCAGAGACACAGGCAGAGGGAGAAGCAGGCTCCATGCAGGGAGCCAGGTGTGGGACTCCATCCGGGTCTCGAGCCCAGGTCTCCAGGATCATGCCCTGGGCTGAAGGCGGCGCTAAACCGCTGAGCCACCTAGGGCACCTGGGGCACCCGCTGTAGGGCACCCAGGCTGCCCTACAATCTATTTTTGGCAATGAATTAATTCCTTTTCTGTAATTTTGCTAAACCTACACAGGTGTTACAAAGGACAAAGTTTAGCAAACCTATGTGAGAAAGAAAGAAATTTTTAAAGTGAGTACAGGAAACAAAGTCTTTAGAAGATACATATTATAAGAAGTGCAATGTGGAAATTATTGTATTGCTCTTTATAGAAGTAAAAACCATTTACCACCCACCATGTCATTTTTGATACAGAATCACACTTTGTCTTGTTCTTTTTGACTCAATAATAATTATCCCCTGTGTTTGTTACAGTAATAAAGGTAATAATAATTTGCTCTAATAGTGTACTTTTCCTCCTAAGAGTTTAAGCACTTTAGAGCAAACTATTCCACTCATCTTCATAAGAACCCTGCAAAGTAGGTATATAGAGATAAATGGCCATAAAAGATGAATAAAGGAAAATGTTTTAACCTGGAGAGTTGGATTCTTATTCATCTTCATTGTCTGAGCCAGAGAAATGGAGTCTGCATCATGAATACAGAATTGAAATTCTCCCAAGATTCCAAATATTTTTTCCTTGATCTCTGAGGTAAATGGTGAACATTTTTATTGCTTGAAATTTCGGCCTGACTTAAATTGAGATATACTGTCAAATTTTCTATGTAATGGTATTTTACTGAAAGAACAAAAAAATACATTTTTTCAAAGGATTTTTGGCACAGCTATCAGAAGTGTCCATACTTAAAAACTACAGGCTCATTTAATATGAATGTGTCTTCTAAATACAGCAGGTTTCATGTATTAATTAAGGCCAATAATTAATAGATATATCGAGCTGATGATTTTAGGAATACTGCATTTAAGTATTTTCATGGAATCTATACATGTCATGATATTTTTTATAGAAAGTAACAGATCATCTTTAGAAATAGTAAATAAAAATGGTCAAGCTCTGTCCTTAAAAAAATAGTTAAGAATTCATCCCACTGACCCTATGAGTTTGATTAGTCCATTCTGAAGCATGAATTGCTAAACTATATTTTCTAGTATTCAATACTTCTTTTGAAATAGAGGAAGTTTATTCACAATTTCAAAACTTTGGAGAATATGTTCAAATATAAGAAAATACAAGATTAACATGAATCTGTTAAGTTCTCTTCTTTTATCTTGTGCGATACAGTAAATCCCATTGTTTGCTTCTTATAAATAAAAACCAGAGTGACTCAATCAACTAGCTAATTAGCATTAAAGAATATTGAAAATGAGTGTTAAATATCTATTATTTATAATCAGCAAAGTTGAAGTTTTATTTTTTTTTTAATTGTTTAATCCAGTGTATTATTTGGAATGTAATATTTGGTGTTAGAACTGTTACAATACATACAGGTGGTTTTTAAAATATCAGGATTAAGTATTTTGCCTATATATATTTTTATTGATCTTGGCTTCATAAGGGAATAAATGCAAAAAATAAGGTTATTTCCACACTGGCATAATGCAATGTACTATTTTATAAAGTGCCTTATGCTGTTTTGCATATCTGACACTGTTATAGCTCTCTTATGGAATGACGTTCATTATACCCATGCTGCCAACTCTATCAATTCCATTTGATGATGAAAACAAACCCAGGGCTTATCGTGATGATATGGAATTGGGTACAATCATATCCTAAATTTCCAAAAAAAAAAAAAAGAAGGAAAGTAGAATGATACAAAAAGAACTACATTTATATATTTTTTGTAAAATCAATGACTTTATTGACTACCTTTAAATTTTAATATTTTATTTGCCCTTTGCCTCATTCTTATTTTTTGTATTGCATTTTCAATTATAGTGTAGGTATTGGCAATCTATTTCTAATTCCATATGTTAACAAGAAAATAGGCAGAAAAATGGATAGGTAGGTGGAGTAGATAGATGGTAAAAGATAGATGATAGATGATAGATAGATAGATAGATAGATAGATAGATAGATAGATAGATAATACATGGTTAAATGATGGACAGATACCCATAGGGGCATGGGGAGTGAGAGGTAGAGAAGAGAGAGTAGCAGAGAGAAAGAGAGAGAAAGCAGGATGTAGAAAGAGAGGAAAACAGTATAAAATTTAATCTGAAGAACCATAATAGAAAAATGTATTGTTATCCTTAGTTTATGAATTAGGAAACTGAAACTTCCTGGGATTAATCACACTGCCCCACATCACACATTGGTATAGAGTCAGGTCTGTATACTGATCTGAAGAGTATGAAGACTGATGAGTAGGCTGATGTTTAGATTGTCACCCACCTGAATACGGACAGAGATCACTAAGCATATAAGGACTGAAGATCAAAAGTGTATTCCCCATACATTTGTAAGTCAAGGTAAAATAAAGCAATACCAGAAAAGGAGAATTTACAAATGAATTCAATGAACAGAATAAGCCACACGTACCTTTCAAAACTTTAAGACTGATGGTCTCTTGTGACCAAATAAAATAAACTAATTTATCTATATGTTCCATTTCATTTGGGTTATAAAATTGTTTGTCTGCTTTCCAATCAAGTAAACTAGAAAGAAATCATGCCTTTTCAGCAGTTTTTCTCAATTTCAGCATCTGGAAATCCTGTTTTAGATTTTTATAATCCCTTTTTTCATTGTTGAGTCTAATTTATTGGGAACTTCCCTCTTCCTCTTAATTTAAACAATCTGTGATCACACAGAATGAGGTTCCCTGGGACTGAGTCCTTCCATTGTCAGACACACATTGCTTCCTTTTCATTACATGATAGTGAGTTAAAAACAGCTGTAAGTAGGGAGCTTCAGACAATCACATAGGAGATAGAATTCTGGATTTCTGGATGAAATTATCAAATAAATGAAATATAATACTTACTCCTATTCTACATCAGGAAAGAAGAAACCCATCCAAGTAAGAGTGTCACCCACTCATATAGGTTTTGCAAATACTGAAAATTAATGAAATTGGCCTCATGTTATAGAAAGTGCAAAGAAAACTACTTCTCAAATGACATCATAGCTTTCACATCTTTAAGCATTTATTTCTAACTTCAGCTATTTTAAAACAGCAAAATGTTACACTTCTATTTTCAAATCTTAAAAATTCTGTATATTTTGGCTGTATGTATTAGAATTATAAACTACAAATAATTTTTAGGTTTTTAGATGATGTCTTTACAATAATAGGTTAACCCTTAGGTTTTATATACTGTAGAATAAGTTCATATTTAATAAACAAATGTAAGGTGCCAACAACAACAATAGGTAAATTTCCTATGGAGTTATTTTTTTATACAGTCACTCCTTTTGGATGATATTCCCGAGTTACCAAAAATCTGTAAAATTGTTATGCCACAAACATAAAATCAGGCAACAACCTAGAGTGGTGTGTCCTGTGAGCTAACCATTATAATAGACATCGTTTTGTTATAAATTATTTCTATATTTTAAATATAGAGCATGAAGATATAAAGCTTACTAATCAAAAAGAAAAAAAAACAGTAAGTTTCAAACCAAAGAGAAAATTAGAATGTTGGATGTAAAAAAAAAAGTTTCTGGTCCCAAATACTCAAGTTCCAGTGAAAATTTGTGTTGGAAATTATCTAACTGAAACACAACAAAAATATTAAAAAATAAATAAAATGACTACATCTAAGTCAGAGTTCTCATTTAACTTTGGGCTTCATGAAGTCTGTTGTGTGTTTATAGACAAAGCTTTCTGGCAAGTGAAAGGAACACTAGTAAATATGGTGTTCTTTGTAGAAGGCCTTATTATCACTGACCAACTATATAAAAACTTTATGTGCTCATCATATCATGGCACAGATGAAAATCAACATTTCAAAGAGCCAGAACCATTGTTCTCTGAAGTTACCCTGTTCAGACCATCATTCAAGCAAGAGAAATGAAACAGATTAAGGGGTTCAGCAATTTTCAACATCAGAGTCAATTCCAAAGATCGTGTCTGCTCTAACAAAGATCTGGATGTCATTTTAGCCAGTGCATCAATTATGTGCAGAAAGCCACAATGCTGCCCTCGGCTGTGGCTAGGAGATAAGAATTCTGGTTAATAAGGACAGTTCTAGGACAGACACAAATGAGATTATAGGATGTAGGCCCAAGTCGTGCCAAAACTCGGGCTGATGTTTTTGTCTTCAGCTGTCACAGATGGGATAGCTTAAAACATGCATACCACATCATCTTTTAAAAAAGAAAATGGTGAGGGGGGGGAAAAAGATTTTCAAGGACAAAATGTTATAAAATGACAGAGAATTTGGACTTACAGAAAAAGACCAGAGAACTAAACCTATTACAAAACTGGCACATTACTGTTCAGGATTTTGGCAGGGTGTATTTATAACAGATTTCATGCAGAGGATAGAATCCAAAAACTACTCCTCCCCTAATTATGAACTGAATTCTCCCCTCTTTGAAAAAAAAAAAAAGAGGAAGAAATAAAAATAACTTCATTTTTGGATTATATGGAAATTTAAAGAGAATCAGCTCAGCAGGATAGATTACCAACTGGAAAATTTGGAAGGAAAGTAAGGTCTGGGATTTCAGCTCCAAGCTGCGGACTCTGAATTTGTCACAGAGGTTAGTTCTCTCTCCGAAAGGGAGCCAGCCATCCTGTACAAGAGTACCCCCTGTTGGTTGGTTGGCCAGAGAACATTGGCACTGCCTGCTGTGGCAGCTGCTCATTTAAACTTCTACCCTGAAATCTGCTAAAAGAAAAGCAAGAAAGATTTGAGAGAGGGGACAGGGAGATTAAGGGAAGCAGGAAGGATACTGTGTAAGGAAGGAAGTTAGGGGCAGAAATTTTCTCTAATTCTTTTGTTAAGGAAAAAAAAAATCAAATACAATTAGAGAATATAGGGACAACACAACACTGTGAGTAGATTTTATCCAAAGACATTAAATCATTGTTAATGCCAATGTGTTTCTAACCAGAGCTTTTGTTACCATAATTGTACCTTTGAATTGTTACAGTATGGGTCCAATTCTCATCCTTCTGCAAAACACTTTGGCTAGGAGATTCAGAGAATATATTTTTTATTCAAAAAGAAGATAATGGTATGATTTTATTTCTCTGAATAATGCAAATTAGGTCTTAAAACTTCCTTACCTTTCTCAATATTCAACCAACACTAGGAACAAGCTGAAAATTAAAGAATTCTGAGGTAAGCTCAGTTATTCATTTAAACATGTGACTGTGTCTGAAGCTGTATCAGATGCAAAAAAGAAGACCTGGAAGGAAAACAAACAACAAACCTCCACCTTGTGTGCTTACTGATTCCTTCTGCATTTCAGTCCTGTCATTTTTGGTTTTTAGCAGCAGTATGTAATTGAAATGAAAATAATTCTATCATAAGAAATGCACACAGTGCTGTGCTGAGCTGGAGTATTAGCAAATGCTAGGGGAGTCTGAGTCAGATTTGTTATAATCTTTACAGCGAGGATACACTGGGGTTCTAAAAGGTTAATGAACCACTTGTGGTAGACCTTTCCTTCACATTTTAACTCTGTTTTATTCCTGATAGAACCATTAACTTCTACACTAACCTTTCTACTTGTTACTATTACACACATTCTACCCACTAAAGCTTTCTATTGATTTTTGCCAGTGAGGTTTTATAAAATGTAGGTTTAAATACATGGTTTCTGCAATTGTGTTAGCATCAGCTAGTGTGTGTGAAGACAAAGATTAATTCTCTGGTTTTAATTTTTTTTAAATTGTCATTCAAGTACTCTTTTGTCATGATTGTTTTTCATGAGGAAACTTCTCTGAAGCTTTCACATTTGTGTTGGTAATATTATACGGCAAATACAATTTTATTTTCTTAGTTTTAAATGTTTATTCTAAATATATTAGAAGATATATAACTTTTGTTCCTGTCATTCAATAGGTTTCCCAACATTTTCAATCATTGCTTGTGTGTACGTGTGTATGTATATGTACTATGTGCATGTATGTATCTCTGTGTGTGCTTTCGAATGAGAGATAAAGAATGAGAGATGGAAACAATGTATATAAATAGACATACAAATAGTTATGTGAATTTTTACTTAGAAGCCTCCATAATTTGCTAAAATGAATGCATGAGATTTTTAAAAACATTCACGACTAAATTTGGCTCTGTGCAAATCATGTCAAAAATACAAATCCAGTATGCCTTAAATAAGAATACTATGAAGAAGTTAGCCCTGTCATTTTAGTTTCTTCATTTTTTTGAAGAGTTTTAACTGATTTTGTTACCTTTTTATTTTATATATCACCTTACAGTCAATATCCTTCTTTAAGAGTACTTTTAATCTATTATTTGTTCAGTTTGATGATATTATTTTTTTTAACTTAGGGGAGTAGTGACATAAAGGAGCAAGGAAGAAGAAAAATAAATATTAATCCACATGTTATCTCGCCACTGAATCAAAGAATGAAAGAAGAGGAGGAAGATGAGAGGCAAAGGAAGAGGAAGAAAAGTATGTACATAAAGGATACAAAGGAATGAGGCAAAAATATTAACATTTTAAAGAGAAAATATATTTTTTATTTCTGATATATGATATATTATTCTGATCTACCTATCTAATCTATATAAGACCTATCTAAGAATAGATAAATAAATAGATAGGTGATAGATAGTTATCAGAATAAACATAAAGAGAAGGAAAGAGAAAAGCGGGGGAAGCAGATTGAGAGAAAGAGAAATTGTGTCTGCCTATCCTAGTAAGATAAAAATTTAAAATCCATATATATAACAAACAACCCAGTTCAAATAAGAATAAATAAAAACACCCAACAAGAAGAAAAACAAGTACTTATCATATTAGTACTTTTATATTTATTTACATATATAATAATTAGAATGTGATTAGATCACTGAATATCTCCTTGCTAGATTTTATATATCTGATGGCTGGGAAATATCCTGACTTCTTTTAAAATTTAATATCCTTGCTCAAAACTTTCAGTACTTTATCCTTAGATCTCAAGTATTAGAACAATTGCCTGATGATCAAAACTTGTTAAACCAATCATGAAAATTAATAGACACAACTAAAAAGACATTGTTTATTCTTAGCAGCAAATATCTAGACTTTTTTAGAATTCTTATTGGTGTTAAATAAAAAACAAAATATGTATGTGTATGTAGTATTTATTTTGCAAGAAATGATTATTTTTAAATGCTAGCAATGCTCATCTACCTTTCAGTTAGCCATACTATATGTAATGTCTACATTCTTGAATCAGGATGTAATAATATACATATTATCAACAAAATACCTTAAACTACCTGAAGACCAAGTACATAAGAAAATATTTTGATATTTGAAAATTTTTCTTACTGACCTAACTCAATAAAGGGATACAAATAGATACTTTTCAGTTTGAGACACTAACACCATGGACCTGTTAACTTATCCTCTTAAAGGCATATATTTTCACCATAGGACACTGGGTTCTAAGTGACCAGCAATTGTGTTCTTTGATAACATGCAGCAGCTGGACATTGCTAATTATTAGATGTCATTTTTTCAGTTGGTGAACTAGCAGTAAATTTTAACAGCTTTGAGATTTAAAATTATAGCCTCGATCAGGTTATGTCAGGCCACTAATCAGGAGATCAGAATCATCTGAGATGAAGACAAAAGACATAAGGTGGAGAGGAAGACATGATGCCAGTAGACCAACTGTGCTTGGGGTAGATAATCCAGAAAGTAGGTGGGTAACAGGAAACAGGAAATCCAACAAGGGGGCATAGATGTCAAAGCAGTGTTTTTGTGTATCTTTGTTTATTTAAAAAAGGAAATCATGGAAAAATGATCTAGAACCTGTACTGAACTTGATACAATCTCCTTTCAATTCTGATGTTTGAGACAATGAATACCACCACTAGAGAAGATCATAAAAATTTAGGTCAGGCAAAGCAGAGGAAAATTTCAGAGGGATAGTTGAGGCCTATGGCCTCTTCTGGTTGCAGAATGTGCTGTGGATATATGTGGACAAAAGGAGAAGAAGAAATTAGTTAAGGAAAACGTAGATTTCCAGAGCTTCAAGTAGCATTGTGTGCAGCGGGGTCCATTTTTAAGCTCTTAAACTTACCTAACATACTTCAGATGTTATAGGAAAGGGAATCTATTTGTAAAGTTGTGAGGAAAATAACTCTCTTGTTCATAATCTACACTCATTTGCTACAGAGTTAGTGGCTATGTCAGAATAAAACTATAATACATGGGGTTTTGGACCTTCCTGCGGCTAAGCAAAGGGAATGGGCAGTCCTCCTCGTCACAGTATTTAAACAGTATTTAAACTCTGCTGGTACTCTTCCTAGTTAGGGGACCTAGGCCACTGCCCTCATGGCTTGACATACTGCCAGGTGCTTGAGATCATTGCATGGTAATATGTGCTTTATAGTGGTGTTTGGGCAGGCAGCAGTGGTACTACTTGCATTGCTATGAAGTTTGTAAATCCTATTCCTCAAGAAAAAACACATCAGCTCCCTCTCTGTAGGGCATTTTTTTCTACATATGAGCAAGTCACAGCTAGAGTCATCCTAACTAGAGCTTCCAAGAATTCATTGGGACCCTACATGTGATTTATTAGCATCATAAATTACTGAAGGCCACTAAATGAGTCATATATTTTATTAAAATTTAACCCGTAATTGATAGAAAAAGATGCAGCTGTCCTTGGAAATGGAAATAAAAAAATAAGTCCATGATGTTATTCAGTCCTTTACCCCAGCACTGTCTCAAGCAATGGGGGAAAAAAAAGCAGTAAAAAAGTGTATCCCTTCAAGGAGCTTATTGTCTTGTTGAAATGACAGCTAATTTTATGTATGATATGTTCTGTGATAGTGGTTGATATAAAGTATAAAGAGCAAATAGGAAGGGGACTTATTTTAGTCTTGAAGAATCAAGAAATGTTTATTAGAGAATTGTATCCTCTCTGAAACATGAAGAATGAGTATCATTAGTTAGGCAAAGAGAGATGATGGTTTCTCAACTTTAATAAATAATGTTAGTAAAAGTTTCTGGAGATGACAGAAACCTTGACATATTAATGGAGACAATGAAGGCAAAGTACCAAGTGAATGGGACTCAACATTGTTAGCTAGTTTTTCATTCCTTTTATATCTACTATTACTGCTACAACTACTAATAATGATAATTCTAGATGGAAATTTCAAGGATATACATGGAGGAAGATAAGTAGTTTTAAGTATAATAAAACTAAATGAAATTGGCAAAATCTATATTATTTAGTATTATATGCCCTTAGATGAGACAATGCCATTCCCAAAGTAGAAACATTGGAAGGCAACTTCCTTAGACAAGAAGGTCATGAAAGGTTTTCAAATTCCATCTATTATTGCTGGCTGGAATTTCCAAATTTGATCTACTTTGTTGCCTGGAATCTATCTATCTATCTATCTATCTATCTATCTATCTATCTGACATCTATTTATCAACTAAATATTGGTAGATATTTAGATATATACATATCTATCTATAGATTATCTCAAGCAAAAAATACAAGATGGAATATTAAAGGGCCTTCCTACCTGCATTCCCTAGCAGTATTCTGCTACTACATAAATCCTCCCAGAACAAAAATGAAACCCTGGAAAAGAAGTGGGAGGCCCTAGCTCTTATGGAGATTATGTTTCCACCATCTTGGTGGAATGGGACTTCATTATCATCAATAAATGTTTTAAACAAATAGAATTAAAGTTTCTGTATCTGAGGTAAGAACACATACACACAATATATAATCAAACATTGTCATTAAGGAATTTTTTACTATTATTTTATCTACCAAACAAGTGGTCTCTCCTGCTTAGAACTATGTTCTTGACAGCAGTTAAGTGATGTTTTGTCTTAATTTTAATATTCCTTATATCCAATAAAGTATTTTATTCATAGAAGGTATTCAATAAAAGTTGTGTAAATACATAGATAGATAAATAAATTTGTATAATCTTTAACAGTCTGAAATTATGAAAATAGTTGGCATGTTATTTTAGAGTCTAATTTATCTTAGACATAAGCTTAGATGTTTGGCTTTGTACAGAAAAGTAAGCAACTTACAAAAGAACAAGGTGTTGGCAACTACTCTAATTCCACCTAATTCCAGAGAACAGAAATTAGAAATATAGGAAACTGGATCTTAGCATTCAAATGTATACCATGCAGGGAAAAAAAAAAATAAGTTTGAGGAATAGCTTTCACAAACACATTTACTGCTATAGCGGGCCATAAACTATGCATCTCGTCCTTTATTTTAACTATGTGAAGCCATGAAAGCAAATGTTTCATAAACTCACCTTCTCCTGAAGATGATTTGTCAAGTCATTGCCCTTAACTTTTGACAACCCAATGAATCCACAAAAATAGAACATGCCCCAGGTCTAAAAAAAAATGATAGGTTCAACAGAAATCAGTTAGTGTATTAAACATCAATTCCTTTACTTGGTTTTCATGGCGAGTTATGTCTATGACCAATATCAGAATATTTGCTAAATAATCAATCATGTTTGCCATTTCTTTAGTAAGATGAAAGATAATAAAAATGGTAGGAAGATTAAGAAGGTTCATGTGATTTTGGTGATTGTGCACACATTAATTATAATTTTTACTAAGTATATTTTTTTTGTAGATCAAATAAGCTTGAAAGTATTTAGCAAAGCAACTTGGAAAGTGGCCCAGGGCATATGTTATCCAGCTTTCAAAAGAAAGATTCTATTCTCTGATGAGAAATAAACAGCAATATCTAAATTCTTAAACATTGTTAAACAGTAATTTGTAACAGTAATCTAACAGTATTGTCCAGATATGCAAATGTTATTTAAATAGAATTTGATAGATGAGTAACAGGAAATGTGGAATGGATGAATAAAACACATGGGCGCCTGAGTGGGTCATTTGGTTAAACAGCCAACTCATGATTTTCGCTCAGGTCACTGTCTCAGGGTCATGAGATTAAGCCCTACAACCGGCTTCAGCTCAGAGCACAGTCTGCTTGAGATTACCTCTGTCCTTCCCCTGGCTTGCATGTGTGCATGCATTCTCTCTTTGTCTGTCTCAAATAAATAAAATCTCTTCAAAACAAAACAAAACAAAACAAAACAAAACAATAAAAATTTGGTTGTGAACATTTTGTTGATAAAGACTATCCAAACTAAAACCCAAATGATCATAAAACATTTATTAAGCATCTATTATATTCCAGGTATTGTGTTAGGTATTAATGATGTACATAATTTCTTTCCTGAACGGATTAACAGTCTGGAGGAAAATGTTACAAGAAAAAAATTACAAAATTACAAAATACAAGAGCCTAAAAGAAAACACAGGTATTTTAAGTGAAGTTTTAAAAATATAATGCAAAATGTCATTGAATTTCCTTTTTTAGGTAGAAATTGATTGCGACAGGATGTAGAAAAAGAAATTTAATTTTAGGATGGTATAGAGTTGAGCAAATTTGGTGTTTATAGAATAAGAGGAAGGAGTTACAGAACATATGAGATTTTAAGAATATTTGGGAATTATATCATTGTCTATATCAGTAAAGAATAGAAAAATAAAAGCAACCAAATATAGGCTAAATAGAATTTTCTGAATGCACTCTTCAAAGTTTTCCCATGAGGTGCCAGCAGTTTTGAAAGTACTTTTAGTATACTTAAAGTATATTACCTTTTCATAAGGAATCGTCTGTATGCTAGTAATTGTCAGTGAGAGTTCTACTATACAATCCTTGTCATCTTGAATATATTTTAAGTAAAATATCTTGAAGAAATACTTTATTGCCATTTCATGAAATTATTCTGCTTGGGTGCAAACGGGAAAATGATCAAATTGAGCAAATACTTAGCATAGCTCTGACCCCAAAGTTCCATGACTGAAAGCTATAGTCTTTTCCAGGCAAAATTGTGCTTATTGATAGTTCTTATTGATATAATTGTTCAATTTCTCTCCTCATTGTACTCAGATGAGTAGTCAAAAATATTTTAGTAATGTTTCTTTTGATTAAAGTGTCTTTATGGAAGGTGACACAGTAGAGGTAGTGAGTGGACATATATACTGGTAATACTGGTACCAAATAAATATGCACTTATAGAAAAGTAAGGACAACCTACTTTGCCACACCATTTCCCCTCAGTCTCTGGCCACCTTGATGCAGCACTATGCAGAATTGATTTTGACATCTTACATCAAAATTCATTTTGTCTAGAATAAGGCATCTTACATCAAAATTCATTTTGTCTAGAATAGGGCATCTTACATCAAAATTCATTTTGTCTAGAATAGGGCCACAAGAGCCTCATGTTTACTGTTTGAATCACAAGGAATACATTTGACCCTTTTCTAATTAATCTCAAATACCAATAAGTATATTTCAGTTAATTCTGAAACGTGAAGGAAAAAAATAAAATTCATTGGCGGGCGGGGAATAAATTAATTGTAAAAAGGAAAATGACCACAGCTAACAGACTGTAAACAGAAGGATATGAAACAGATATGAAAAAGATAGGTCAAAGGTGACTGAGTCCAGGTTCCAAGTATGTCCTTCATCTAGACCTATAATAAATGTAAAATTTTTACTTAAAACAGAAAAATGATTTGGCAAGTACAAAATGTATGAAGACTTGAATTAACATAAAATTACACACAAAAAAAAAACATAAAATTACACAAAAAATACTTGTGGTTTAGTTTTCTACAAGCTCAATATAAACCTACAGTGTTATGTGACTGCCTAAAAAATCTCAATAAGTCTACACTATGACTATGGAGGGAATGAAATCAGAATTGGTGGACTTTCAGCTAGGAGAGGCCATGTCCAAAGAGTAATCAGTGGCATACATCTCAATTTACTGTACCATATGTAGTTAAGTAGGATGATTGTCACAGAAATAAACCCCTACCTCTACCTGGGACTAGCTATCAGCAATACTTATGCATATGGACTCAGTCCTAGGTCAGGTGGAAATTGAGTTCAATGTACCATGCCTTGATCCTCAAAACCACCAATTATGCTAAGTCTCTAATAACTTCAGACAGTAGGTCACAACAGATCAGAGTTCTATTTAGGTATTGTAGTGAATTACAGGGTAAAGGCCATTTATTTCCCCCATTGAAGTAAGCCCTTCATTCAATAAATATGAGTCTTCGGTATAAACCTCAAGAAGATATGCTTTTGTCAGCAGCCTCTACTTGGAGCTAAGTCACCTTATTAGAAAAACTGGGAATTCTAGGAATTTATCATGTAGGGTCCATCTGAAGCTTTCTTGAAACAAATATATATATCTCAGTTATTCTCTTTTTGTTCCTATATGGATCAGTAATTCTGCCTTGAGTATGTTTATGTTTATCCCTTGCTTATTAGAGTAATGGAAATAGACTTCAATAATGCTAAAATGGATGTTCCATTAAGACTCTAGCAATCGTCAAACCTACTAAGGTAAAAGAAAGACATTATCCACTTCAGGTCAGTTGCAAATTGGCTCCCTGCAAACTTGCAATTTATTATCTCATATTATGCTCATCTCTTAAAGCAGGAGTGTCTCTGGCACTGGTGAATTTCTCTAGGTCTAAAAGCTGCAATGACAGCAGTGGCTAGAGCATCTTCTCCATTTTATACTTTGCATCGAATTAGATCCCCACACTCTGATGGGCAATGTTTTGATGCATGAACTCTACAAAAACCTGGAAATGAACTTCTTAACTAGAAAACTTCTGTGAGAAGCCAGAGTACAAGGCTGAGAAGACTATCGATGAGTGGTCAGAAGTACACTCACCAGCTCAGCATGTAGGCCTCTCCACTGTGATTGAATGAGCAATAGTTTGTCACAGATACAAAATCTCAGCAAACCCAGGCCACTATTCTGTTCAGGCCTAGAGACAGGGACAGAAGAGAGACCCTTGGCATGGAATTCATGGAATAATTATTTAATAATCTCTCTAAGAAAGCTAGAATGCCTGTACTTTGATTTGTTTCAGATTCCTTCCTTCAACCAAGTTGGCATGCTTCTAGGGTGGGACTATTCTAAGAATGTGGATATGCATATGGTACTGTGAAAGGGGGGATCAAAATGTTGCTTAGAGATGAAGCTGAGCCCAAAAAGGGAAGAAACAATACCTAGCCTCCAATCCAGTGGAGACCAGGTCAAAACAAACAGATAAACTGACAAAGGCCAAATAATTTTAAAGGGAGAGAAAGAAAGACAGTGGAAACTGGGAAGAGAAAGAATATAGAATAAAGAGAGAAGGATAGAGATTTCAAGAAGTGCCAATAAGTAATATGTTAGAAAAGGACCAAAGGGCAAGTTCTCAGCTTTTTAAAACTAATGTGCTATAAAACTGAGAAATTAATAGCTACCATAATGCCAGATATAATGCAAAAATAGAAGAATTTATTAAAATCTCAAGGTATCTTTGAAAATACAAGGGAACAAACCAGGACAAGTTTCAAATATTCTAAGAGTTTACAAGATATGATAAAGATGTTATGATTGTTTAAGAAAATAAAATGTAGCCCATGGGTTAGAAAGTCAGAGCTCTTCATCAAAGGATCTGTTTTTTCTCATGTTGCAATATTTTTCCCACTCTTAGAAGGGCCATCTGTCATTGACCTACAAGATTTTTTTTTTTTCAAACCAGATGTTATATGTTCTATAAAGTTCTGAAACTATTCAGTGGAATAACAAAAAAAACCCAGCATATTAATATGGCAATTCATCTCTTCACTTTTAAGTTTCTAAAGCACAGGAATTTATATAGATTTCTTCATAAGGGCACAAGTCTTACACAGTTAAGAGTAGGCATACTGTAACGATTTTTCTGATAGATCACTATTGGAAGTTTTTTAAATGCTGTGCTTTGTTAGACTAATTTTACAAGTGTTGTAAAAAAATCACATGGAAATGACTGATTTGAATTTAGCACTCACCACGATATCCATAGACAGAAGTCCCAATCAAAATATTTTAAATTAGCACATATAGGATATATCTGACAGGTTAGGCATTTTCAAAATTCTAAAATGTAAAGAAACTTAAAAATTTAGTCAAGGGAAACTGTTTTGCATTTATAATTCACTATTGTCAGTATATTTTTGTAGTGGTAGAAAAAGACAAAACTATTTTAGAATGGTTCCTATGGGTATTCACTTTAAGCTTAAGAATAGATATATTAGTAAACCAGGTTGCATCTTTTTAACACCGTTATTATAAAATGTGGGGTTTTTTCCTACTCTGGTTCATTTTCACTCTATAAGTAGTTGAACACTTTTAACAATTTCATCAATGAATTCCCTCTGTTCTCAATTACTTTTTTAAGTTTATGTGCTTTTGAAATATCAGTTATATTTTGTTCATCCACACATTGCACTAAAATTTAACTGAAAAAAATTACCTCTTCACAAATATCTTCACCTCATAAGGGGTGAGGAAAGAAGTTGTTATATTTGTCTGAAGCATCATGGGAAATTATTTCCTGTTTTAGAGTAATACACACATATATACACATGCACACACATTCAGAGTTCCTCTGTTATGTTGGGAAGTTCACAGGGAGATTACAAAATAACCTTAAATTGGTAAATGAGTCAAGTGGGTGGCATTATCAGTTAGTGCACATTGTCTAATTGTAATGCATTGGACTTCTACAGTTGTGCTTTAATTCTGCTTAAAGGAATTGTGGGTTTTTTCCCTCCCAGTTTGTAAACCCATGGTCTCCTTGAAAAATAAAACTCTGCACTTGACATTTTCAGATTCCCCTTATCCCATTTCCATTAAAGCCAAGTTTGACTTTGGGAGCACTAAGAATTTCAGAGAATTGAATTCCAGAGAGAAACTCCTACTGGAATAGAGTCTGCCTATCCAGGAACACAGAGGACAGCTTTTTCTCACCCCTGCTAATGAAGAGCTAGACTAATGTCCCCTCTTGGGGTTTGCAGTAATACTCTCATGGAACATTCATTTGCAGAAGCTGCTGAGTTAACTCCAAAGTCCCCCTTTCCCATAGCAAGTTGTCTACAAAGACAGTAAATTTAAGGGGTCATGATAATGGTGTCTCCCAAGACACTGAGTAAAATGTTGCACGTTCTCACACCCCATTTCAAATTCTCCTATGGATTGTTGATGGCAAGATGTGCGTATCTTGAAGAGGTCACCTCCAAGAAGTTTCTACAAAGCAACTAATACACAGACTAGTTAACTGTGGAAATAAAGGCACTTTTGTGAGACTCTTCTTTCTGGTACAATTAAAGTAGATGTTGTCACTGTATACTGCAATAGAAGTAAGGGTGTAAGACCTCATGTTAAAGGTAAGTAAAAGCTAATAAATGAAATTATGAGCATAAACTCTTTAAGGAAAGTAAATGTAGCTTTCCCTAATACTGTCCAGAGCTAGAAACAGGTCCTTTCACAAAGGAAAGAAGGAAGGAAGGAAGGAAGGACTGAACAAATAAAAGGGTAAACAGAAAAGTTTACCCTAGTTGACAGCTAATAGGGCAGAGAAGGTATAAAAATTGTTTCCTGCCCATGTGCATTAATTAGGCTCTTATTTTTCAGTTATTTGGTAATGATCCTGGATTTTCTTCTAATAATTACTATGGAGCTAAAATGTAAAGCAAGATCCTGCATATGAGAGGAATCTGAACTGAAACAATCTCTACTGTTGGTTGTGAAGGGTTTCTTTGTGTTTTGTTTGTTTTTTTGTTGTTTTTGGGGGGTTAGTTTTTTTTTTCCCCCTACTGAGTACTCTGTCAGCAGGAGGTCAAACTATGGTCTCTTTAAAATGGATAAATCCAACAGTTTTTCTTTCTTTTCTGTTATATTTTTTTAAACCTGCCTCAGAATTGTGAGAACAAACTTAATATATGGACTTCAAGAATGATTTTCTCTAAAGAGGATGCTTTATGCCCAGAAGTGGATCTCTCACTGATACTCATTTTCTGGGGACTGGTTTGTGACTCTATGTAACACTAGCTCTTTTAATAGCCCCAGGAAGAATTAGTTAAAAATTGACGTTGAATGTAATTCATTTGCTACAAAGTGGTCTTTCACCCCCTGCTCTTCTCTTTCACTCACATCCACATTTTCGTTTCCAGTCCTTTGTTAAAAAATAAACTGCACAGCAAAAGCATGTGAGGATAAGGATTTCTGAATACCATCATGCACACCATGGTGTTCCCAGCACTGAGCCATTAATGTATCACTGCTATCTGGGGCTGGTTGAGGGAGGAGAGAGAGTTAAGAGGAGCAGCTGGCTAAGGAGGGCCCCAGGGATGAGCTCCCAGAGACACTAACCTGGAAAGAAGAGAGTAATGGCCTTCATCATATCTAGTCTCCTCTTGGCTCCCCGCTCTCAGCTCTCAGGGATCAGCTTGTTGCTGGGTATGCCACTAGCTTTTGTGTCACTCTACACAAAATTAGCACAGGTAGGACTGAAAGGAAAATGCTTTCCTTACTTATCTTTTCAAAGTTAAATTAATAATAGTCTGGGACAAATAATGTGTAAGGTAATTAGATTTATGCATTCAAATTGGGCAAAATTTGTTTAGGTCCAATTGTTACTCTTTACTCCCTCTTTAAATAGCCAAAGCCTATTTATTCTTTCCTTCTATAAACTTGCACCATGAATACCAAGAAATGGGATTATGCTATGGCTTAATGCACATTTAGATCAGTGTTAAGCTCCTTTAAGTTTCTGAAGTTGGAAATTAAAAAGTCTTTGCTGGTAAAGGGAATTGCAAGTATCACTAAAGAACAGAAGAGGAAGCTTTGGAATCAGTACAGTATTTTATTCATCAATAAGAAACATTTTCCCCTAAGCCCCCAATAAACAAACCATTTGGATTCAGCTGAAGTTATGTAGATTTTAAGGTTGCTGGATCCAAAATGCTGAAATGCTGTTTAATATTAGAATTGTTGGTAGTGAAATGGATAAAATTAAGGAAGTAAGACCAGGTTTTTAGTTATGTCCATGATGTAGATATTTAAGTTGCTAAATATGGTGATAGGAAAAAGGTTAAGAATATACCCTCAAGCAAGATTTTCAATTCACCAAAGAAGGAGGAAGAAACCATTAAAGAAACAGTGAGAACAATAACTTAAACTCCTGGTATCCATAAAATGCTTAATATAAAATAAATAAAGGGATTTTTAATAAATATTATTCATTGTTGTTTGTGACATTATGTAAATCAATAGAAAAAAGAGGTTACCTTAAAACATAAATATTTTCAAAGATATATCCTAAGCAATAGAGATGTGAATCGTCGTTAAAAACTAAAGAATGGGGAATTACCATTATAAAAGGACTAGTATGCTCTAATTTGTCACAAATATCCTGAAGAAAATCACCGTTTTAAAAAATCTACACCTGCTGTAATTGGCCACATCAAGAATTCTTGGGACACTTGGATGGCTCAATTGCTTAAGTGGCTGCCTTCAGCTCAGGTCATGATCCTACTGTCCTAGGTTCAAGCCCATGTCAAGCTCTCTATTCAGTGAGGAGCCTGCTTCTCTCTCTGACTCTCCCTCTCCCCCTTGCTTGTTCTCTCTCTCTCTCTCTCTCTCTCTCTCTCAAATAAATGAAATCTTTTTTTTTTAATTTTTATTTATTTATGATAGTCACACACACACAGAGAGAGAGAGGCAGAGACAGGCAGAGGAGAAGCAGGCTCCATGCAGGGAGCCCGACGTGGGAGTCGATCCAGGGTCTCCAGGATCGCACCCTGGGCCAAAGGCAGGCGCCAAACCAGTGCGCCACCCAGGGATCCCAAATAAATGAAATCTTAAAAAAAAAGAATTATTTAAGAATGTGGAGAAGGTCAATGCTCTATCTCAAAATGGCATTTGGTTAACATATACAAAGAACAAATTTTGTTACACATTGATGGTTCTCATTATGATAAAAGTATAATTACAGATATAAATTTCTTTTGGAAAAATCTCATAAGCAAGACGTATTGCTATTTTGAAAATCTTAAAAAATATGTCTGAACAAAGATTTAAAACATGTCAATGAAAAAGATAGAGGAAAGGTGATTTGGATTGTGAGTTCTTTTTATTTTGGTTATTTTTCTTATTTCTCATTTGGAAATGGACAAATGTTAGTGTACAATGAAGTAATAAAACCAAGTACAGATAAAGGGCCAAAAAATGTTTTAAATAGGTGAAAATCAAGTTTAAAATACTGAGCAGGGGATCCCTGGATGGCTCAATGGTTTAGGAACTGTCTTCGGCCCAGGGTCCTGGAGTCCCAGGATCAAGTCCCATATCCAGTTCCCTGCATGGAGCTTGCTTCTTCCTCTGCCTGTGTCTCTGCCTTTGTGTGTATGTGTGTGTGTGTCTCATGAATAAATAAATAAAATCTAAAAAAAAAATACTGAGCAAAATGAATAGGGCTTCTGAAATTCTTTTAAAATAGGGATAACTGAAGCTGTGTTAGAGATAATGATGAACTCAAATGGGTAAGCTAAATATTTGGTTGATGCAATTAACAGAAACAAAGTAAAACTATTCATTTAATACTTTAAGTTTTTTTAAAAAAAATATTTTATTTATTTATTCATGAGAGACACAGAGAGAGAGAGGCAGAGACACAGGCAGAAGCAGGCTCCATGCAGGGAGCCCAACGTGGGACTCGATCTTGGGTCTGCAGGATCAGACCCTGGGCTGAAGGTGACACTAAACTGCTGAGCCACTCAGGCTGCCTTTCATTTCATACTTTAATGTTGCTTGTCAATATGTAAAGTGAGGTAATATAAAAGAGCTATAGGGGAAAATGTATTTTGTGCCAACAGAAAAATGAGTAATGGATAAAATTTCTAAGAAGATAGATTTACATTAATCTAGGAAATAGAAATCATAGTATTTCAAAATGGAATGTGTTCTACTTTGAACCATTATAAAGTAATTAATGAGTATAAAACTTGCTATCCAGTCATAATGAACTATAAAACTGGAAAAAAAATTATTAAACATTTTTTTTCTTTTTATTCATTGGAGACTAGGTGGCAAAAAACTGTGATCCATTAGAGGAAAAATAAAAACAAAACAGATGAGCCCTATGTATATACCCTACGTTTCTGAATGGAGTTAATTATTGGACCTTGGCATAAGGAGAAGTGGCATAAAGATGGGTTCATACTCCTACTGAACTGAACACATAGAAATTGGAGATTAGCTAGGCTTACAGAGCTGGTATCCAGAAGTCAGACTACTGATAAAAAAAGAAGTTACTCAGAGAAAGAGCTCCAAATCTGCATATGTATCACCTTGATTTTTTTGGCTAAATTTCATATACACAGAATGAGTCCACAAGGCCAGGTAAAGAACAATGATTAAGGAAATACAATTATCATAGAGCCATAAGATGGAAAACTCCCAGAACTTTCATAGAGTTGGGTAAGTATTGAGTTAACTAATCAGACTGGAGAGATTTCATGGAACCTACACAGTATTTTATAGAAATGCCAAAAGGGCCACATATTAGAAGTGGATATAAACTAATCACAGTATAAAGTTACTCTAGACCTTACCAGGGATTCTTGTAGTTATGTTATAATGATTAAATGGGCAATTCTTTAAGAAAATAAAACAATACTGAATGTGTATGCACTTAATAATATAGGCCCATTATACATGAAAGACTGACACGAAAAAGTATATAGGAAAATCTAAAGTTTTGGTTGAATTATTTCAAGAGCTTTACAGCCCACAAAAATGGAATACACATTTTTTTCAAGTGTGTATGAAACATTAGCCAAGATAATACATATGATGGACCATAAAGCAAATTTCAATAAAACAAAGAGACTGAAATTCTTTTAGGCATTTATTCTTCATAGGAGAATTAAATTAGAAATCAATAACAAGGGGTGCCTGGGTGGCTCAGATGGTTGAGCTTCCAACTCTTGGTTTCAGCTCAAGTCATGATCTCATGAATCCCCACTCACCTGGAGCTCCTCACTCAGTAGGGAGTCTGCTTGAAGATTCTATCCCTCTGTCCTTCCTCCCCTGCAGGCACGTGTGTGCATAAATTCATTCTCATTCTCTCTCTCTCTCTCATAAATAAATCTTTTAAAAAAGAAATCAATAACAAAATGATATCTTAGAAAAGCCTCATATATTAGACACCAAATAAAATATTTCTAAAAAATTTATGTGTCAAAGAAGAAATAACAAGGGAAATTAGAAAGTACTTCAAACTTAATGATATTGAAAGCAAGACATTAAAATTTGTGATTACAACCCATATAGTGCTTACAGCAAAGTTTCAACCTTTAAATGATTATCTTAGAAGAGAAAAATCATCTAAAATTATGTGGTCTAAATTTTCATCTTAAACAGAATAAGAAAAAATTAAACTTCTATATAGCTAAAGAAAAATGTACATAACATTGGAAAACAATAAAATAGAAAATGCAAAATACAGAGAAAAATCAATGAAGCTAAAAGCACTTTCTTTCAAAAGATCATGAAAATTGATAAAACTCTTACTACACTGATGAAGGAAACAATAGAGAAAGACTCACAAATTACCAATGACAGATATGAAAAATAGGACATCACTAGAGAGCCTACAGCTATTGAAATGATAAGGGACTGTTGTGAAAAAAAATATGCCCTTAATTCGGAAACTTAGAGAAAACGGACTTGAAAGACACAAATTAGCAAAAATGATATAAGAAGAAATAGAAAATTTTTATTACTCTGTTCTGTCTAAATGATATGTAAAAATAATTCAAAACATTGTCACAAAAAAGAAAGAAGGAAGGAAAAGAGAGATGGAAGGAAGGAAGATGGAAAGAGAGAGAGAAAAAGAGAGAGAGAGAGAGAGAACCAAAGAAAAGAAAAAAAAAAATAGGAAAACCTCCAGGACAAAATTCCTTCACTAGTAAATGCTGTGGATTTTTTTTATTTTTTAAAAGATTTTATTTATTTATTCATGAGAGACAGGCAGAGACACAGACAGAGGGAGAAGCAGGCTCCATGCAGGGAGCCCGATGAGGGACTTGATCCTGGGACTCCAGGATCACACCCTGGGCCAAAGGCAGGTGCTAAACCACTGAGCCACCCAGGGATCCCTGTGGATTTTTAAAAATAAAAACATATTACAATCCTTATATAACCTCTTTCGGAACATTTGAGTGTAGGGAATAGTTCCAGTTCAGTCAAATATATTATGGGAAAAAATACTAATATCCCTCATTAACACGGCCAAACCTTAGCAAATCCCAATGCAAATCCAACCAGTATCCTACACAAGGAAAGTACATCATGACCAAGTAAGTTTTATGATAGAAATGTAAGACTATTTTAATATTTGAATCAATCAGGATAATTCATTATAGACTCAGTGTACTTATACTCAACATTGTATAAGTTCCTAATGAATAGAAAATGGAAAAACAAAAATAAAAGTTGTACAAAAAATAAAATTTTATTTGTTTGCAGATGATGTCATTGTGTATATGGAGAATCCTAAAATTTCTAATAAAATAAGAAACTAATAAGTGAAATTAGCAAGGTCAAATGACACAAGAACAGTATGTACAAATAGATTTTATTTTGAAGCAAATCATTTTGAAAATTTAAAAAAGCTTAAAGCATTTATAAGAGTATCCGGCTATATAAAATACTTGGGTACAAACTTAAAGTATATGCAAGGTACATACTTTGAAAGAGATATTAAAGAGAATCTCAAGAGTTGAAGTTATATGTGATGTATATGCATGGAAAGACTCAAACGTTTTAAAGCATCAATTTTCCTTGAGTTGGTACAATAAAATGTTAACAAACTCCCATGACTTTTTTTTAAATTTTTTATTTATTTATGATAGTCAGAGAGAGAGAGAGAAAGAGAGAGGCAGAGACACAGGCAGAGGGAGAAGCAGGCTCCATGCACCGGGAGCCCGACATGGGATTCGATCCCAGGTCTCCAGGATCGCGCCCTGCGCCAAAGGCAGCACTAAACCGCTGCGCCACCCAGAGATCCCAACTCCCATGACTTTTATATAGAAATTAACAAAATGATTATTAAATTTATATGGTAGTGCTAATAATCTAGACTAGAAAAACCAATCTTGAGAAAGAAGAATATTTGTGGAAGACTTACACTTTCTAATTTCAAAACTTAATATAATGCTATGGTAATTAAGATAAGGTGGTTTTATAATAGAATATATAGAGATCAATGGAATAGAATGTCCAGATAGTTTGTCATTTTCAACAAATGAGCCAAGGAAAGAAGAGTAGGGAAAGAAGATTCTTTTCAACAAATGGTGCTGGAACATTATGAATGTCTTGTAGAAAAAAAAAAAAAGTGAAATTTTATCATTCATAAAAATTAATTCAAAATGGATGATAGTTCTAAATATAATGACTAAAACTATAACAACCTTAGAAAAACATAAGGGAAAAATCTGTGCAACTTTAGGGTAAAAATTACTATCAAAATGGACAACATAAAAAGCACTAACCACAAAAAGGAAAAAAATGATTAACTGGACTTCAAAATGAAAAAAATGCTTATCAGAAACTACCATAAAGAAGATAAAAAGGCAATCCATAGATTAGGAGAAAATATCTTCAGTGCATATATCTGTTAAAGAACTTGCATTCATAGTATCAGTTAATTATTATATCTCTATTAAAATAATAGGAAAATTATTCCAGGGGTAACTTGGGTGGCTCAGTCATGATCAGGTCATGATCTCAGGGTTGTGAGTTCAAGCCCCGTGTCCTATCAACTTGGGAACTGTATCTAAATAATTATTAGTATCTAAATAATTTCCTGCTCAGAGGTAGTGTGCCTGAGATTTTCTCCTTCGGCCCCTCACCCCTTGCTTTCTCTCCCTCTAAAATGAAATGAAATGAAATGAATATGATCTTTAAAAAATAATAGGAAAATATTTCAAACATTTCTTTACAAGAGAAGATATATGAATTACCAATAAACACAAGAAAAAATGCTTAATATCATAGGCAGTTAGGGAAATGTAAATTAAGACCCCAATGTGGTGGCACTACACATATACTAGAAAGACTAATCTTTAAAAGGTTAATGAGATCAATTGTTGGTGAGGATGTAAAACAAGTGGTACTCATGCTTAGCTGGTGGGAGTGTAACAAGATATAACTGTTCAACAGATATATCAAAAGATATAACTTTTCAACATAAAACTGTTGAAAAGTTTTATGGCTTCTAACAATGTTAAATATACTATTGCTATATATCCAAGTAATTATATTAGGGAATATTTATCCCAGAGAAATGAAATAAAATCTCTTCACAAAATGCCTTGTATACAAATGTTCATAGTTTATCTATTCATAATAACCCCAAACTGGAAGCAACTCAAGGACTCATCCACCAATAGATACTATAGTCATAAACAGAAGAAACAACTAATACATACAAAAACACAGAGAATCTCAAAACAGTTTAAAAATCCAGGTCTTAAAAGATACATACTGTACATGTTCTTTTATATGAAGTTTACATAGACAAAATTAATTTATATAGAGAGAAGTAGTATGGTTGACTGGGTGAGAAGTGGCTGGGATTGACTGCAACTCATAAAAGAACTTTTTGGATTAATGAAAATGTTCTATATCTTAATTGGAGTGTGGTTACATGGGTTTATACACTGGTCTAAACCCACTAAACTGCACTTAAAATTTCTGCATTTTGAAAAAAATTCTGCATTTTATGATATGCAAATTGAATCTTGGTAAAGTTGAATAAAGATACACAAGCAAAAATGATACTTGAACTCATTGTTTGCATTCAAAACATAAGTGGAATAGGTTGTTTCTCAAGCAAGTTACCTTTCCATCTTAGATATTTTCATGAAACCTCGAGAAGTATGGTTATCTTTGCCTCTCAAATCTAATGCATCCAATATGCATTGTTTATTAACTAAAGAACCTGTTTTGTATTTTGGATTCTGCATCTTGCTTTGATACCATCCCTTCATAGCCTTTTGTTATATCAGTGTTTTGTATGATAGATTTTTAACCACAGGGTCTGAGTCAGCTGACCAATCACCTCTTAATGTTGGCAAAAATTATTCTTGCATTGGACATGTGTCTCAACCAAGCCACCTCTAAAACACCTTCACTTCTATAATATATAACAGTTACCTTTCTAGATAATCATTATAATTCACTGTTCTGTGTTACCTAAAGATTGCTTCTGAGCCTTTAGGAGTCTCTGTAGTATCAATGGTATGTAATTGGCTGCAATACATTGACTGTATTTTATGCCCATTTGGCCTCCCTTATCACAAGTTTTCTTCTGAGACAGAAGAATGTCTTCTGTATTTGTTTTCTATTGTTGCTATAACAAAACCACAAATTTAGTGCTTAAAACAACAGAAATTTGTTATCTGAGAGTTGTATAGGTTAGGAGTCCAGGCACAGCATGCATCAACTGATTTCTCTACTTAGACTCTCACTTAGCAGAAATCAGGGTGTCTACAGGACATATATGACTTCATAATCTAAAACCTGGCATTAGGCCCATGTACACAGAATGAAAATAAATATATTACTCTCAATTTTGACCACTCTTTCCTTCCACATTCCCTAGGATGTTTATCCATCTTCTTTACATCATAAAATTAGCTTTTGGTATGAGAGAAATTACTCAATGAGTGTTTGTGTTTGAGGAAAATTTAATGTATGAAGGCTATGGTTGTGGGAGCAAGTTAAATTCACTACTGTATCTTAAAATATTCCATGATTTTTGTCACTGCTCCCTCCAATTGTATTGTTTTTTACTTATAGAAAAATCATGATTCCAGAGAATATGAAAGAAATGTCATGTTTAAAAAGCTATAAAGACAAGAGTATGATTACCAAGTATGATCAGGGCCCCACAAAGATGCTAAGGGGAGATTTCTATCTGGAACCTATAACCCAGATGGACTGAGTTGGCTCAAAGCTCTTATGACAGGTCTTTTCTCATAACAGCCCATGTCAAAAGCACCTGACTTACTTGAAAGGTAGCAATCTCAAAGCAGCTTTCTATTTTTCATGTCCTTGTCTCTAATTTCTGTCAATGTTAACACTTAAACCACATGGATGAAGAAAGAAAAATTAAAGAATGAGATTCACAGAAGAAAAAAAATACTGGGGCATCTCAATATAAACCAGTCTTTATCATTTTCAATCCAATTTCTATATATCTTGAAACAAATAAATATTTTTATGTTGCCTTTTGTATTGTTCCCTTTTATTACCATAATAGAAATACTCAGCAGGCAACATGTTGCAGATCATACTAACATTATGTGCTCCAGGAAAGTTTCATGTCTATTACAGGAATATGTTTATGATTTTCTCAAGCCACTAGATACAAATCTGAAATTCAAATAAATAAGTATTCGGTTGCCACCTTTAAAATGAGTTAATGATGTTTACGAATACGTAAGTTATTTTCAATATTTTCTAGTTATTTGACTAGATTGTGTCTATATGAGTCCAGTATATGTATTTTTTATAATATGGACATTCAAAGCCTACCGATTCTTCCCATGTAACTCTCAGTGTTGAGTGTCATGCCCAAATATGTGTTTAATAAAGTTTTAACAAAGATATGTTTAAAGTTTGTAAATGAACACTTAATTTTTTAGAGAAGTTTTAGGTTTTTTTTTTTTTAGAACAAAACACAGGGAAGGTATTGAGATTCTCCAGATCCTTCCCACTCCTACATATGAATTATATCCCCTTTCATCCATATCCTTCCCTGCCCAAGAGATACACATTTGCTAAAATTGATGAACCTACATTGACACATCATAACACTTAAAGTTCACAGCTTACATTAGGGTTCATTCTTGGTGTTGTACATCCTATGAGATTGGACAAATGTCCAATGACATTTTTCCATCATTATGGTATCACAGAATATTTTCAATACCCTAAAAATCCTCTGTGATCAACCTATTCATCTCCTCTTTGATCCCCAAATCTTTTAACTGTGTCCATAGTTTTGTCTTTTCCAGAATATTGTCTAGTTGGAATCATGCAGTATGTAACCTTTTCAAATTGATTTATTTCACTTGGTAATATGCATTTCAGGGTCCTCAGGTCTTTTCATGGCTCAATTATTTTTACTACTGAATAATATTTCTTCATCTGGGTGTACCACAATTTATGTATACATTCACCTACTGAAGGGCATTATGGTTGCTTCCAAGTTTTGATAACTATTAATAAAGCTGCTATAAATACCCATGTACAGGTTTTTGAGTGGATATAAGTTTTTAACTACTTTTGGATAAATACTATAAAGTGCAATTGCTGGATGATATAGTAAGAGTATGTTTAATTTTGTAACAAACCAAAATATCTGAACCATTTTATATTATCAGCAGCAACATATGAGAGTTCCTGTTGCTCCACATCACCAGCTTTTGTTGTCAGTGTTCTGAGTTTTGAACATTCTAATAGGTACATAGGACATTATATATCAATTTCTTTAATAGATAAATCTATTCAGATAGTGTATTTCTTCTTGTGTGAGTTTTGGCAAATACTATCTTTCAAGGAATTCAAATCCTATATTATATATATTGCATATATAATATAATATATATATCCCATTCATTGACTTTTAATGTTTAACTGTCTTTATATTAAGAGTGGATTTATTGTAAACAATATATACTGAGGTCTTATTTTTATTCATTCTGACAATCTCTGTCTTTTAAATGGTGTTTTTCAACTATTGACATGCAAGGTGATTACTGATATAATAAGAGTAATAATTACCATATCTGTTACTTTTTCTATCTATTGCCCACCATATCTTCAATATGAAGAACTTCATATTTTTCTTCATTCTTATTCTCTCCTTCCACTCTTTTTCTGACTTTTTCTGGTTTCAATTGAGAATTTTAAAAATAATTCCATTTTCTATGCTTTCTCAGTACATTGGTCATGTTCTTTTTTTTTAATTTATTTTTTATTGGTGTTCAATTTACTAACATACAGAATAACCCCCAGTGCCCGTCACCCATTCACTACTACCCCCCGCCCTTCTCCCCTTCTACCACCCCTAGTTCGTTCCCCAGAGTTAGCAGTCTTTACGTTCTGTCTCCCTTTCTGATATTTCCCACACATTTCTTCTCCCTTCCCTTATATTCCCTTTCACTATTATTTATATTCCCCAAATGAATGAGAACATGTATACAATGGAATATTACTCAGCTATTAGAAATGACAAATACCCACCATTTGCTTCAACGTGGATGGAACTGGAGGGTATTATGCTGAGTGAAGTAAGTCAGTCGGAGAAGGACAAACATTGGTCATGTTCTTATTTCGTTTTTGTGTTTAGAGGTTGCCCTAGAATTTGTTATATATATTTAAGGCTATTTCAAATCCACTTTTTTTTTTTTCAAATCCACTTTCAAATAACACTATACTATTTAATAGGTAGTATGGGTACTTTATAATAACAAAATAATCCTATCCTTTTTTCCTGTTCTTTATAGCATTACTGCCATTTATTTCACTCATATGTAGACATACATAACATATATGTGCATGTGTGTATATATATATACATATATATATATACTTAAGCATACATGATTAAATACAGTGTTGCTACTATTATTTCAAATGGTTATTGTTTAAATAAGAATAAGAAAAATAAAAGTTTTTTACTTTCATTCATGCTTTCTTCAATTATCTTCCTTTCCTTATGTTGATCTGAGGTTCTGACCTGTATTATTTTATTCCTCTCTAAAAACTTAACTTTTTTTGCAAGGCAAGTCTACTGGGAACAAACTCCCTCAATTTTTGTTTGAGGATGTTGTTATTTCTCCACTTTTTTAAAAAAGATTTTATTTATTTATTCATGAGAGACAGAGAGAGAGAGAGAGAGAGAGAGGCAGAGGGAGAAGCAGGCTCCATGCAGGGAGCCCAACGTGGGACTTGATCTCAGGTCTCCAGGATCAGGCCCAGGACTTGAAAGCGGCGCTAACTGGGCTACCCATTATTTCTCCACTTTTGAAGAATATTTCACAACATACAGATTCTAGGTTGGTGGTTTTTTTCTCAATTCTATATACTTCACACCACTCTCTGCTTGTTTGCAGTTTCTGAGAAGTAGGATGTAATTCTTATCTTATTCCTCTACAGGTAAGCTATTTTTTCTGTCTTTCATATTTTTCTTTATCTTTGATTTTCTGTAGTGTGAAGACAATATGTCTAAGTTTAGGGTTTTGGTTGTTTGTCTGGCATTCATCCTGCTTTCTGTTTTCTGAAACTCCTGGATTTATGGCTTGGTGTGTGACATTAATTTCAGGAAATTCTCAGTTATTATATTTCCAAGTTTTTCTTCTGTTTCTTTCTTTCTGATATTCTCATATGTGTATGTTACCCCTTTTGAAGTTTTTCCATAGTCCTTGGATATACTGCTCTGCTATTTTTTTACCCATTCTTGGTTTTATTTGCTTTTTGGTTTTTGAAGTTTGTATTTAATCATTTTCTAGCTCAGAGATTCTTTCCTCATCTGTCTAGTCCATTAAAGGTATCCTTCTTTTCAATTATAGTGTTTTTTATCTCTAGCATTTCATTTGGGGTTTATGATTTACATTGCCCATCTATTCTTGCACGCTGTCTACTGTGACCATTAGAGACCTTAACATATAATCATAGTTGTTGTAAATCCCCAGTCTGATCATCCCAACATCCCTCCCATGTCTGGTTCAGATGCCTGCTCTTCAAATTGTGTTTTTTACCTTTTGATACACCTTGTAATTTTTTCTTGAGAGCCAGACATAATGTACTGGGTAAGATGGACTATCATGAAAAAGTCTTTAGTTTTTTTTTAATAATAAATTTATTTTTCATTGGTGTTCAAATGGCGAACATACAGAATAACACCAAGTGCTCATCCCTTCAAGTGCTCCCCTCAGTGCATGTCACCCATTCACCCCCACCCCCTGCCCTCCTCCCCTTCCATCACCCCCAGTTCATTTCCCAGAGTTAGGAGTCTTTATGTTCTGTCTTCCTTTCTGATATTTCCTACCCATCTCTTCTCCCTTCCCTTCTATTCCCTTTCACTATTATTTATATTCCCCAAATAAATGAGAACATATAATGTTTGTCCTTCTCCGATTGACTTATTTCACTCAGCATAATACCCTCCAGTTCCATCCACGTTGAAGCAAATGGTGGGTATTTGTCATTTCTAATGGCTGAGGAATATTCCATTGTATACATAAACCACATCTTCTTTATCCATTCATCTTTCGATGGACACCGAGGCTCCTTCCACAGTTTGGCTATTGTGGACATTGCTGCTAGAAACATTGCGGGGCAGGTGTCCTGGCGTCTCATTGCATCTGCATCTTTGGGGTAAATCCCCAACAGTGCAATTGCTGGGTTGTAGGGCAGGTCTATTTTTAACTGTTTGAGGAACCTCCACACAGTTTTCCAGAGTGGCTGCACCAGTTCACATTCCCACCAACAGTGTAAGAGGGTTCCCTTTTCTCCGCATTCTCTCCAACATTTGTGGTTTCCTGCCTTGTTAATTTTCCCCATTCTCACTGGTGTGAGGTGGTATCTCATTGTGGTTTTGATTTGTGTTTCCATGATGGCAAGTCAGGATACAAAATCAATGCCTAGAAGTCAGTGGCATTTCTATACACTAACAATGAGACTGAAGAAAGAGAAATTAAGGAATCAATCCCATTTACAATTGCACCCAAAAGCATAAGATACCTAGGAATAAACCTAACCAAAGAGGTAAAGGATCTATACCCTAAAAACTATAGAACACTTCTGAAATAAATGGAGGAAGACACAAAGAGATGGAAAAATATTCCATGCTCATGGATTGTCAGAATTAATATTGTGAAAATGTCAATGTTACCCAGGGCAATTTACACATTTAGTGAAATCCCTATCAAAATACCATGGACTTTCTTCAGAGAGTTAGAACAAATTATTTTAAGATTTGTGTGGAATCAGAAAAGACCCCGAATAGCCAGGGGAATTTTAAAAAAGAAAACCATAGCTGGGGGCATCACAAGGCCAGATTTCAGGTTGTACTACAAAGCTGTGGTCACCAAGACAGTGTGGTACTGGCACAAAAACAGACACATAGATTAATGTAACAGATTAGAGAATCCAGAAGTCGACCCTCAACTTTATGGTCAACTAATATTCGATAAAGGAGGAAAGACTATCCACTGGAAGAAAGACAGTCTCTTCAATAAATGGTGCTGGGAAAATTGGACATCCACATGCAGAAGAATGAAACTAGACCTCTCTCTTGCACCATACACAAAGATAAACTCAAAATGGATGAAAGATTTAAATGTGAGACAAGATTCCATCAAAATCCTAGAGAAGAACACAGGCAACACCCTTTTTGAACTTGGCCACAGCAACTTCTTGCAAGATACATCCATGAAGGCAAGAGAAACAAAAGCAAAAATGAATTATTGGACTTCATCAAGATAAAAAGCTTCTGCACAGCAAAAGAAACAGTCAACAAAACTAAAAGACAGGGATCCCTGGGTGGCGCAGCGGTTTGGCGCCTGCCTTTGGCCCAGGGCGCGATCCTGGAGACCCAGGATCGAATCCCACATCAGGCTCCCGGTGCATGGAGCCTGCTTCTCCCTCTGCCTATGTCTCTGCCTCTCTCTCTCTCTCTGTGACTATCATAAATAAATAAAAAAAAAAAAATTAAAAAAAAAATTAAAAAAAAAAAAAAAAAAACTAAAAGACAACCTACAGAATGGGAGAAGAGATTTGCAAATGACATATCAGATAAAGGGCTAGTTTCCAAGATCTATGAAGAACTTCTTAAACTCAACACCAAAGAAACAAACAATCCAATCATGAAATGGGCAAAAGACATGAAGAGAAATCTCACAGAGGAAGACATAGACATGGCCAACATGCAGATGAGAAAAATGCTCTGGAAAAGTCTTTAGTAATGTAGAGGTTAGGTGTGGGGGTAGTGGAAGCATTCTATAGTCCTACGATTAGGTTTAGCGAAACTGCCTCTGGATTGTGAAGTTCATAAGTGTTTATGTTTTGTTTTGTTTTGTTTTTTCCTTCCTCCTAACTTGTGGCAGATTGGCTAAAATGGGCTAGAGTTAGGTGTTTCTCTTCCCTTCCGTCAATTAGGCTCTGACAATACCCCAATTACGCTCTGCTAAGACCCCAACTGGTTAGGCGCTTGATATTTCCTGTTAGGGCAGGCCTTGTTAAGAACAAGAGTACACTGGTAGATTTTAGAATGGTTGCTCTTCTCCTCCCGTGGCTAAAAGCAGGAGGGGACTTTTCTCCCATGTTTACTATGGGAGTCTGGTTGAGCTCTTAAAGGTAAATCTTATATTGTGAAGCCCCTCGTATAACTGGATTTTGTTGGAGTTTTTAACTCACAGAGTTG
This sequence comes from Canis lupus baileyi, assembly GCF_048164855.1. Taxonomy (NCBI): domain Eukaryota; kingdom Metazoa; phylum Chordata; class Mammalia; order Carnivora; family Canidae; genus Canis; species Canis lupus. Next base: position 29,993,671 of record NC_132862.1, read on the forward strand.
TTCACATTGGGCCTCCAGTAATTTGTCAATTATAGTTCAGTTCCTACCCAGTTTAAGAAATTTTGAGATGATTTCCTTTGACCAGGGCATTCAAAATCCTTAAACTAGGAAGAGTTTGATATAATAAACCAACAATGACTTGAATTTTAAAGGTGATCCTAGCCCTAATTCTATTACCTTTGACCTTAAGCAATTTTCTTTTCTATCTACACAACAGACACCATAGTAATTTGCAGAGAGCAATTAATAAAATATTGATTATTCTCAGTTCAATATACAATCAAAATAGATATCTGTTATCATTTCAGGGTGTTAGAATTGGATGCCATTTAAAAATTATCCTTAAATGTAATTGGATGCCATTTAAAAATGATCCTTAGATGTTATTTTGTTCATTCCAGCATCATTTTTTCAAAAAATAACAGAAAGAAAAAATATATCAGAATCCAGTAAGACATATATGAAAGAAAACTAAAATTGTCTAGAGTGGGGCTGGATGTGTGTAAAATATGTACATAATTTGCATTTGAACTTGAAATGCGATTATACAAGTTTTATCTTTAAAAAATAAAATGAAAATTAAACTTAATTCATAAATTCCATTTCCTTATGGTGTTATTTCAATTGTTATGAACGTATCTAAGTCGGAAACTATACATAGCTGAGAAACAGTGCTTGTTCTTAAAAAGTCTTTTGGAATAAAAACTGCTTCACAGCTTGTGAAATATTATCATTTATTTTCACCATTTGGCTTGGGATTTTCTCATCACTTTTGAATTGTCTTTCTTGTTTCCCAAGATCTCTTGGCTTTTGACAATAAGAATGGGTGATCCCCTGAGTAAAATTCAGACAGACCACATGGCTTGACAATTTGAACTTACTCTTTGCCTTTCAACTTCTCCTTCCACCTCTCTTTTTATAAAATCCCCAGGGATACACAAATTTCACCTTTACTACGTGAAGATGTGTTAGGGGGAAAGAAGCAAAAAGTGCTTTTCACATATAGTTGAACATGACCAAATTATACCAGTGGAAACTGATGAAATGTAAAAAAAAAAAAAAAAGTGTTAAGCGATAAATCTTACTCTGCTTTATGTGGAAGAAAATTTATATGGCTACTATATAAAACTTCCCACTATTTATCTAAGATTATTTTAGCTGCCTTAGAAATTAGTTTAGTTGTTGCAGAAGCTGAGAAATCACTGTGAGAGAAAATATTTTTTATTATCACTTTACTAGTATTCATTCCCCTTTTCATTGGAAGCAAAACACAGTTGGGGTACTGAACTAAATATTTCTTACTAGCTCAAAATTAGAGTTGGGGAGTCTATATTGCATGAAGTAAATAACTGGCTTATTCTCTAAGAACTGGTTTTGAACTTGTACCTAATCCAGTGTCCTGTAAACTAAAAAAGTTAGAATGAAAGTATGTTTCTATTATTTGTCAAAATCATCACCATCATTACTATCCTTGTTAGTTGACCATTATTTACTGCTTACTCTACATTAGGTGCTGTTTCCAGTACTCTGCCTGAATCAATTAATTCACTTTTCAACATCTTCTATGTGTTCATTTACAGTACCATCCTTTGTCTTTTTCTGACTTTACTCTATAATACAATACCTTTGAGTGCCCTTATCTAAATCCATGGATTCTATAGATATTCAGGTATGATCCACGTTTAAACTTTAGCCAAGATATTGTTTCTGAAGTAGAAGTTTTCTAACAAATGACCTAGCAAACCTTTCCACTTAGATGATGTTACCTAGATAAAAATATTGCCTTCTCTCTATATTTGTTTCCCTGATAACTTAAAAAAAATACACATCAAGTTGCCCAAACAAGAATTCTACCAGTATTCCTACATGCTTCTCTTTTACTTTTAACATTAATCATTCTTAAAATCCAATCAATTCAAATTAATACCATTTCTTTTGCTTCTTGAGTTTCCGTCTCTACTATAGATTAAGCAAATACTTAGCTTTCTACATCTTAGGACCACTATTATCTAGCCATTAAGTGTGAAAATGCTGGATTCAAGCCATGCATGTTTCCAAATCCCATTTTCACACTGCCTCACTTTGTGACCTTGGACAAGTTTCTTACCTTCTATGGGAGTACAGAAATCTTTATCTAACATCATGTACAGTAAGTGAAAGGAAAAAAAAAGTCAAGAAAATAAAGCAATAGTTAACAGTAAATATCAAATGAGATGTTAAAGTAAATCCAAATATATCAGTAAATAAAGCAGGGGTAAAAGAATGAATTTAGTTTTTAAAAGTCAGAGATTATGACACTGCAATTTTTTAAAGATTTGTGCCTATATGAGATGTGCCTAGAATAGAGTGAAACATAAATGGATGTAAAACATATACCATGAAATAGCAGTTATAGAAATACTTATATATCAGTTTAAATAACAGTATAGAACCTTAAATTATACATGGAATTTAGAGCATTGTCTCTCTTTGCTTTCCATATCAGTCAAGAATGTCTGTGGAAATTCACAATACCCAACTGAAAATATCTTACATAAAAGAGAGATGATATTGACTTATATAACTGGTGAGTTCAGTCAGGGATTTGGCTTAGATATGGCTGTTTTCAGAGGTTTAAATGCTGGGTCATTCTCTCCATCTTTTGGCTCCATTTTTCCCTTCATGTTGCTTTAATTCAGCTGATAGATTATCTCTGCATGGCAGGAAGGATATCCACTGTCAGCCCCATTCAAAACCTGCCAGCTTACCAATTCTAGCAGGTAAAAAGGAAAAGAGACTTCTCTCTTCCTATGCCTATAGAAACCCTGGAAGACACTCTGTTTAGACTTGCCAGGGGTGAGTCTATGGATTATTACTGACTGGGACGTGTGCCCAACTGTTTGACCATAAGTGAAATGAGGCACTGTGATTGACAGAACTCTTGGATCATGTGTATTTTATAGGATGGAGCAGTATTCCAAAGTAGAATATAGAGCAAGAAAAAAATACATTGTAAATACTCTTTTTATTGATTATTATTTAAAGAAGGAAATAAGTGCCAGAAATAGTGGATGCCTATAAAAAGAATCTGAGAAGACCTTTTTTTTTTTTTTTTTTTTTTTTGAGAAGATCTATCTTTAAGATAAGCAATAGGCCCATGGGACAAAAGAATACTCCTGTGGCTTATATATGTTCAACCAAACTAACACTGACTTATTTAGATATAATATGTAAACGCATTTAGCTTATCATCTCTGTAAGATAACCTCTAGCTTATGGCTATCTTCTCCTTAGATTAATGACTAAAACATATTTACTTGGAAATGAAAAGAAAGTATAGATTAATTGAATTTTAAATTATGATTTTTGGCTGCAGGCATTAGTACCAAACTATAAATATTAACAGAGTATAAAATAAAAAGTTTAAAAAAATTTAAAAAGTGGTTGGCTTGGTGTACATTTGTGCTTTGCTTTCTTTTATATGTTTCCCACACACAGCAGACTTTTACGGTAAATGAAATTAGGCTTCAACTTCTTCCATTCCGGTGACTAGATTACAAGGTATTTACTGATGGTGCATTTTTATGGACTCGGATCAAGTTTTAGTAAAAGTCACAAACCTCTGTTAACTCTCAATATACTAGAAGGAGCAAAAGGATACCTGTGGATTACAGTGAAAAATAGTAGTATTAAAGGAAAGAGAAGTCAACTATAGGGGAAAATTGAAGGCATATAGCATGGAGCATAAAAGTTTATAATAGTTAGATGTCCTAAATTAAAAAAAAAAAGAAAAAAAAAGTTTTCCTAGAGAAAGAATAGTGCCCTAGAAATTAGTTACCAAAGAAACATGAAAACAAAACTGGAAAATTCACAAATATGTCAAACAGCATACTACTGAAAAAAAAATGGTTCAAAGAAGAAATCAAAAAGGAAAGCAAATAATATCCTAAGACAAATTAAAATGTAAATATCATAACCAAAATATAAGATGTAGCAAAAGCAGTTTTAAGAGGAAAGTTTATAGCAATACATGACTACATTCAGGAGGAAAAAAATTCTCAAATACACAGTCTAATTATATACTTCAATGATGAGAAAGAAAAGAACTAAACTCAAAGTTAGCAGAAGGAAGGAAATAACAAAATTAGAGTGGAAATAAATGAAATAGAGACTAAAAAGATAATACAAAAGATCAATGAAACTAAGAGCTGGCTTTTTTTTTTAATTTTTATTTATTTATGATAGTCACACAGAGAGAGAGAGAGAGAGAGAGAGAGGCAGAGACACAGGCAGAGGGAGAAGCAGGCTCCATGCACCAGGAGCCTGACGTGGGATTCGATCTCGGGTCTCCAGGATCGCGCCCTGGGCCAAAGGCAGGTGCTAAACCGCTGCACCACCCAGGGATCCCAAGAGCTGGCTTTTGAAATAATAAACAAAATAGACAAAACTTACAGAAAAGAAGAAGGAAAAAGAAAGAGGGCTCACATAAAATAAAAAATTAAAGAGCTGTTATAACTGATACTATAGAAATATAAGACTGGGGCACCAGAGTGGCTCAGTTGGGTAAGTGTCTGACTCTGGATTCCAGCTCAGGTCACGATCTCAGGTTCATGAGATCAAGCCCCATGTTGCTCTACATGCTGGGTGTGGAGTTTGCTTAAAATTCTCTCTTCTTCTCCCTCTACCTCTCCCTCCCTCTTTAAAAATATTGATAAACAATCACATTCCAAGAAATCATATAATCTAGAAGAAATGGATGAATCACTAGTAACATGCAATTGCCAAGACTAACCCATTAAAAAATAGAAAATCTTAATAGATTAATCCCTAGTAGGAAACTGAATTATTAATCAAAATCTCTCAAAAAAAAAAAAAGAAGAAAGAAAGAAAGAAGAAGAAAGAAGAAAGAAAGAAAGAAAGAGAAAGAAAGAAAGAAAGAAAGAAAGAAAGAAAGAAAGAAAGAAAGAAAGAAAGAAAGAAAGGAAGCTCAGGATCAGATGGCTTCAATGTCAAATCCAATGTGTGTGTGTGTGTGTGTGTATGAAAGAAATTGAAGATACCACAAATACCTGAAAATATATTCCAGATTCATGGATTAAAAGAATTGATACTGTCAAATGTCCAACTATACAAAGCAATCTAAAAGATCAGTGTAATCTGTGGAGTAGATGCAATCTTTATCAAAATTCCAATTGCATTTTTCACAAAAATAGAAATAGCAATCCTAAATTTGTTTGAAACTACAAAAGACTGAATAGCCAGAGCAATCTTGGTGAAAAAGAACAAAGCTGGAAGCAACACACTTCTTGATTTCAAACTATAGTATAAAATTATGTAATCAAAACAATATGGGCTGCCCATGGCTCAACGGTTTAGTGCTGCTTTCAGCCCAGGGCATGATCCTGGAGACCTGGGATTGAGTCCCATGTCAGGCTCCCTGCATGGAGCCTGCTTCTCTCTCTGCCTGTGTCTCTGCCTCTCTCTCTCTCTCTCTCTCTCTCTCTGTCTGTCTCTAATGAATAAATAAATAAAATCTTAAAATATATATATGGTATTGGATTAAAGCAGACACATAGATAAATGCAACAGAATAGAAAGCACAGAAATAAACCCATACATATATGGCAATTAATTTACAGCAAAGGAACCAAGAATATACATGTTTTGGGGAAAACTGGATAGCCACATGATAAAGAATGAAACTGGATCCCTATATTGCATCATATGGAAAAATGAACTCAAAATGAATTAAAGGTTTCCAGAATTGAAACTCTAAGACTCTTAGAAGAAAACAGAGACAGTAAACTCCTTGTCATAAGTCTTGGCAATGACTCTTTGGATTTGACACCAAAAACAAAGGGAATAAAAGCAAGAATATACATGTGTGAGAACACTAAACTAAAAAGCTATGCACAGCAAAGGAAACCATACACAAAATGAGAAAAACAACCTATGGAACTGGAGAAAATATTTGCAAATCATATATCCAGTAGAGGGTTATTATCCAAAATATACAAAAAAGTCACAAATTCAATAGCAAAAAGAAAAAAAATCCGATTATTAAATGAGCAGAGAAACTGAATAGACATTTTTACAAAGAAGACATCCAAATAGTCAACAAGGATAGGAAGAGATACTTGACATCACTAATCATCAGGGAAATTAAAATGAAAAGTACAATGACATATCACCTTACAACTGTTAGAATGGCTATTATCAAAAAGACAAGAGATAACAAGTATTTATGAGGCTCTGAAGAAAAGGGAACTCCTGTGCCACTTGGTGGGAATGTAAATTGGCATAGCCACTATGGAAAACAGTATGGAGCCTTCTAAAAAATTAAAAATAGAGCTATCATATGATCCAGCAATCCCATTTCTAGGCATATATTCAAAGGAAATAACAGGATGCACCAACATGTTTACTGCAGCAGTATTATTCATAATAGCCAAGTCATGGTAAGAGCCTAAGTGTCAGTCACTAGATGAATTGGTAAAGGAAAGGTGGTCTACAATACAATGGAATTTTATTCAGCCATGAAAATAAGGAAATTCTGCCATTTGTAACAATATGGATGGACCTTGAGGGCATTATGGTAAGTGAATTAAGCCAGACAGGAAGATGAATATAGCATAGTATCACTTATAGGTTAAACCTAAGAAAGAGTCAAACTCACAAAAACAGAGAGTAGAAAAATGTTTACTAGGGGATGAGGGGTGGAGGAGATAGAGAAAATTTGGTATAAGGGTGCAAATTTTCAGAATAAAGTCTATGGATATAATGTATAACACTATGACTATATTTGATAACATTACATTATATAATTGAAAATTGCCAAGAGAATAGACCTCAGTCTCTCTCTCACACACTAAAAGATATATGTGTGAAGTGATTGCTGTGAAGAAAAAATATAGTGTAAGTCCTTAAAGATTCTAAGAGCATATTAACATCTATAGTAAAATAAGATGCTTTAATGCCTCTTAAAAATCATACAAGTGTTATGCTTATTAGTTACTATTTATGTTATTTTTGTAAAGCAGGTCATATCTGTAATAGAAACTTCCAAATTAAGTGGAAATTAAATGGTATTTATTTCCAAATGATTTTTTGAGACATTCCTTTCATTTTAATGAGTCCTAATGCACAAATATTGACTATAATGACCTTTACTATTGAATTGGTGGTTCCCAATCCATGTTCTCAAGACCACTGGAGTCTGGTGACTTCACTTGTGAAGTGAAGTCATCAAAATTTGTATTAACTAAGCAACAACCATAAAAATGACCATAGGAAAGAAAGTTGGTGTCACACACACACACACACACACACAATAAACAAACAAACAGAGTAACAGGGACTTCTGCTTCTGGCCAAGATTGGATCACTGGTACTAGACTAGCCCTGCTGCCATTAAAAATAAAACACAACAAACAACAAAAAAATCATAGAAAATTAGACAAAGAATAGAAAAAATATCTTCACAGATATTAGATAGCAGGCAGCACAGAGCTCGAATTCCAGTAGAAGAAAAACAAATAAAGTATACCTTACACTTTCCAGGCTTTCTTTTTGGTGGCACTTTCCAAGCCAAAGTTAAGGGAAAGGGAATCCAAGCACAAGGAGAGAGTATTTCTGAGATAAGAAAACTAAGATGGTTAGGATTTGTAGGGCAATGCACCATAAAAGTGGTGCTACACAGAGGAAAATACATCCAGAAATTTTAAAAGAAGCTCACTTCAACCTCTGGCTGAATATTCAACTGAATATACAAAGATTGACACTCTATGAAGCCAGACAAGAAAATTTATGAATAAAGAGCCTACAAGGTTACAATAAACAAAACCAATATCTCAAGTCACAAGCTCACATCCCCTGAAATGTGTTTCAGATGCTATAGCCCCAAAGATGCTTCATTGAATACCCAGAAAATTTGATGGACACCTCAGAAATGCCAAGCCTGAGGACAAACATTAAAGTGAGAGGAGATCTATGGTTACTGTAGATGTGTACTAACAAAGTATAAAATCAAGTTTTAAAAAGACGAAGGTGATTGGCAATTAAATTAATGGCTTGCCAGAACAAAACCAATTCCTTAAGGAATATAGCAGGATCAGTGATATTCAAATGTCTAGCATCCAATCAATAATTACTAAATAGGCAAAATGCTGAAAAAAAATATGATCTATATAACAAGGAGAAAAATCAGTCAATAGAAACAAAACAAGAAATTATAAGGATGATTTAATTGCATGAAGAAGACTTTAAAAAAAAAAATTCTACTACTATGTATAGGTATTTAAACCAAAGCATAACACAGCAACGAGAAAAATGACAAGTATAAAGAATTGTCAAATAAAACTTAACATCTAATAGTACATCTGGCATGGATTGGCTAAATAGGAGATTAGTTTTTCCCAAAGACATAATTAAATTTAAAAATATGGCAATAGAAACTATTCAAACTAAAACATGAGAAAAAAAAAAAGAAAAGGGTGAACAACAGTCTTAGTGGACAGTATTTATTCCAATATAAATATATATTTTTATAATATAAATATAAAGGATATTATATATAACACATAATACAAATATATATAATGTATATAATGTAGATTGTGGATATATTTATATTTGCAATTGGAGTACCCTAAAGATGAGGACAGATACATAAAATAATAGCTGAAAAATTCCAGATTTGATGAAAATATCTCCACAAATCCAAGAAACTTAATAAACAAACAGAATTATACTGACACACATCATATTTAAATTGATGAAAATGTTTAACAAAGAAAAAAATTTAAAGCAAAGAAAAATAGACATATTACATGTAGGGAAAGCAAAATTAAAATGACCATTTAGTATTCATTAGAGTATTCAGAGACAAAGAATACAAATTTTTAATTTACTGGGGAATACTCATACTAGAATTCTATATGTCTCAATTCATACTAGAATATATGTTTCAAATTTTATGGCAGAACTGGGATTCCTGGGTGGCTCAGCAGTTGAGTGCCTGCCTTCGGCCCAGGGTGTGATTCTGAAGTCCCAGGATCAAGTCCCATGTTGGGCTCCCTGCATGGAGCCTGCTTCTCCCTCTGCCTGTGTCTCTGCCTCCCTCCCCACCCGCCCCCGTGTCTCTCATGAATAAATAAGATCTTTTAAAAAAAAATCATGGCAAAACAATGTTATTTAATAACAGACAAGTTTAAGGTATACAACAATAGTCAACCTGTACTATATGAACTTCTTTGAGATGAAGAAATGTTTTCTGATGGAAACTAGTAAAAGTTATATTTATATGTTATATGTACAAATATAAAATATTTTCATGTTTTTTTAAATTTCTAAAAAAATAAGCGTTTTGATAAAAAATAACACCAGATATTGAATACCAAGATATGTCATTTATGAAAGTAAAATATGTTACAGTAATAACACAAATGATAACAGAAGTAAAAATACAGCATTAAATATGCAAATGGTATAATACTATTTGAAAGTAGATTATAGTAAACTGAAAATACATATTGGAAACACAGTAGCCACTAACACACCATAAGACAAAGTGATTCAACAAAACATCAATACAGAAGATAAACTGGAATACTAAATGTATTCAAGTAATCCCAAATGAAAAGCAAAAGACAAAAACAAATATAATATAAATAATTATATTAAATGTAAATGGACTAAATACACAAATCAAAAGGGATAAACTATTAGACTGCTTTAAAAAACTCAACAATATTTAATTATACACAATCTATAAAAATATACACTTCAATTATGAAAACATATTCAGTAATAAAAAGGAACAATTCCACTTACACATGCAACAATTTAGATGAGGCTCAGAAATATTTTTTAATGAAAATATCCAGACACAATTTGTACCTACAATATATTTTCATTGATATAAAGTTCTGGAATAGACAAAAGCAATCATGTCAGTAATTTGGTTTGACAGGTATGAAGAGTGAAGTTTACTACCAAAAGAGCATGAGGAAACATTTTAGCATGATGGAAATGTTCTAAATCTTTTTTTTTAAGAAGATTTATTTATTTATTCATGAGAGACACAGAGAGAGAGAGAGAAAGAGAGAGAGACAGAGACATAGGCAGAGGGAGAAGCTGGTTCTTTGCAGGAACCCAATATAGGACTCAATCCCAGATCATGGGATCACAACCTGAGTCAAAGGGAGTGGCGCAACCGCTAAGCCACCCAGGCATCCCAAAATGTTCTATATCTTAATGTGAGTGATGATTATAATGGATTATATAAACACATCAAATTGTTCACTTACACTTAAGGATGACCCTTGTGATGAGCACCAGGTGCTCTATGGAAGTGTTGAATCACAATAATGTAACCTGAAACTAAAATTATATGGTATGTTAATTAACTGGAATTTAAATAAAATTTTAAAAAAGTTTTAAAAAAAACTAAAGTGTTTTATTTTATGTAAACTATACCTTGACAAAAGTCATGAACAAAAAGAAAGAAATGAATTGGAAAAAAACTTGTCTAGAGCAAGAAATCAACTTAAATATCATTTTTTTTCAATTTATCAAAACAGATAAGTTGAGCACTTTCTAACACCATATGTAAAAATAAGCTAAAAATGCATTAAAGGCCTAACTGTCAGACCAAACTATTAAAAATTCTAGAGCTGGGCAGCCCAGATGGCTCAGCGGTTTAGTGCCACCTTCAGTCCAGGGCGTGATCCTGAAGACCCCTGGATGGAGTCCCACCTTGGGCTCCCTGCATGGAGCCTGCTTCCCCCTCTGCCTCTGTCTCTGCCTCTCTCTCTGTGTCTCTCATGAATAAATAAATAAAATCTTTAAAAAATTAAATTAAATTAAAAATTCTAGAACAGAACACAGGCAATCATTTCTCTAACACTGGCTATGGGGACTACAGCAAAATAGAAAGCTTTTGTCTAACAAATGTTAACATCAACAAAACTAAAAGCCAATCTACTGAGTGGGAGATGATACTTGGAAATGATACATCTAATAAGGGGATAATATCCAAAATATATAAGGAAGTCACCAATTCAACAGCAAAAAAACAATCTTATTAAAAACTCGGTAGAGACCCTAAATAGACATTTGTCAGTAGACACACGAAAGGATGCTCAATATCACTAATAAACAGGAAATGTAAATCACAACCAAAATGAGATATAACCTTACAACTGTCAGACTGGCTAAAAACAAATAAACAACAACAACAACAAAAAGACAAAACAAAACCAAAAACAAGAAATAACAAGTGGGGACAAGAATGTGAAGAAAAAGGAATCCTTGTGCACTCTTGGTGAAAATCTAAATTGTATATGCATTGTGGAAAACAGTATGGAACTTCCTAAAAAAATAAAAATAGAAATACTATATGATCCAACAATTCTACTGGGTATTTAGCCAAAGAAAACAAAAATCACTATTTGGAAAAATATATGCACCCTTATGTTTATTGCAGCATTTATAATAGCCAATATATGGAAGCAGCCCAAGTGTCCATCAATAGATGAATGAATAAAGACATACACATACACACACAGATATTATATAGCCATAAAAAAGATGAGGTTTTTGCCATTTGTGACAGCATGGATGGACCTAAAAAGTATTATGCTAAGTGAAATAAGTCACACTGAGAAAATAAATACCACAAGATTTCACTCATATATGAAACCTAAAAAAATATATATGAATAAAGAAACCAAAAATACAGAATCATACCTATAAAGAACAAACTGATGATTGCCAGAGGGAAGGGGGGTAAAGATATGGGCAAAATGGTTGAAGAGGAGTGGGAGATACAGGCTGTTAGTTATGGGATGAATAAATCATGGGAATAAAAGGATATAGGGAATACAGTCAATGATATTGTAATAGTATTGTATAGTGACAGATGGTAATTATGCTCATGGTGAGCATAACATAACATATAGAGAAGTTGATACACTCTGTTGTATACCAGGGACTAATGTAACATTGTGTGTCAAGTGTATTCAAATTTAAAACATGAATAAATAAGTAAATAGATAAGCTGGAAACCAAGTTGTTTTCCATAGTCATTTCACCTAATATCCAATTTTTAGGGGTCTAAAGTAATGCGAATTTGAAATTATTTTAATGACTCTAGAATAAATAGTTGACTCCATATAGCAGAGCTCAAGATATGTTTACTGGTCATTTCTACATAGTCTACATTCTTGATAACATATAGTTTCAATTCTGAATAACAGTTCTTACTGCATTGGCCTTTGATTTCTTAGCAGCATTACCTTTCAGAAATCATGAAACACGTTGATTAATACTGGGAGTATCTGTGTATGCCAAAATAAAAGTTTCCACTGATTTCATGTTCATAGAGGCAAATGGCCTTTAAGTAAGAAAGGTGATACAAAGGTCTTAAAAATCCACAACTGCTGAATTTCTAAAGTCCTTTACCATGAAATGTGCTTTTAAACACACACACACACACACACACACACACACACATATATATATATAAAGTCTTTCATCTCAAGTCACAAAACTATATACCTGAGAATAAACTCATTTTACACCAACATATGTTATCTGATAGGGAGGAGAAGAGTTAAACTCCATAAACATGATCTAAAAGCTGATATTCTTTCAGACAGAATTAATTTTAAGATTTAGAAAGTAATATGAAAGAGAAGAGATAACCAATTTTTTTCACAGAATGTTTTAAATCTTATTATAAAAATGAAAATTATTAACAAGTGGAAAAGAAATAATATAACACCTATGAATTAGGAAAGAATCTGAAGAAAATCCACAATGAGACCAAGGGACTACTAAGAAGTACAGTAAGTATAAATAGAAAAATATCCTAAAGAAATTAGGATTTAATATTTTATTTAAAGTTCAGATTGAATTTAAAAATAAAACTATATTCTGTATAAGCACAGTAAATATTATATATAATGACAGAATTCTTGAGTATTGAGAATAGAGAAAAATAAGACCATAGTTTATAAATACACTGATTCATATATTGATAATTCAGCACATTGCAATTAGACCTAGTGGAAACCTAAAGAACAATCTTTATATGATCTAGAGCATACTTTGCAAACTGTACATAAATGGACTCACATTTCTTTTTGTAAATAAAATTTTCTTTGAAAACACCCATATACATTCATGTATGCATTGTCTATGGCTGCTTTCATGCTACAGGTACAGAGTTGATGTAGTTGCAACACAGATCCTATCATCTGCAAAACCTAAAATATTTAAAGTCTGGCCTATATTTTTTTATTTTTTTAATAATAAATTTATTTTTTATTGGTGTTCAAATGGCCAACGTACAGAATAACACCCAGTGCTCATCCCGTCAAGTGCCCCCCTCAGTGCCCGTCACCCATTCACCCCCACCCCCCGCCCTCCTCCCCTTCCACCACCCCTAGTTCGTTTCCCAGAGTTAGGAGTCTTCATGTTCTGTGTCCCTTTCTGATATTTCCTACCCATTTCTTCTCCCTTCCCTTCTATTCCCTTTCACTATTATTTATATTCCCCAAATGAATGAGAACATATAATGTTTGTCCTTCTCCGATTGACTTATTTCACTCAGCATAATACCCTCCAGTTCCATCCACGTTGAAGCAAATGGTGGGTATTTGTCATTTCTAATGGCTGAGGAATATTCCATTGTATACATAAACCACATCTTCTTTATCCATTCATCTTTCGTTGGACACCGAGGCTCCTTCCACAGTTTGGCTATCGTGGCCATTGCTGCTAGAAACATCGGGGTGCAGGTGTCCTGGCGTCTCATTGCATCTGCATCTTTGGGGTAAATCCCCAGCAGTGCAATTGCTGGGTCGTAGGGCAGGTCTATTTTTAACTCTTTGAGGAACCTCCACACAGTTTTCCAGAGTGGCTGCACCAGTTCACATTCCCACCAACAGTGTAAGAGGGTTCCCTTTTCTCCACATCCTCTCCAACATTTGTGGTTTCCTGCCTTGTTAATTTTCTCCATTCTCACTGGTGTGAGGTGGTATCTCATTGTGGTTTTGATTTGTATTTCCCTGATGGCAAGTGATGCAGAGCATTTTCTCATGTGCATGTTGGCCATGTCTATGTCTTCCTCTGTGAGATTTCTCTCCATGTCTTTTGCCCATTTCATGATTGGATTGTTTGTTTCTTTGGTGTTGAGTTTAATACGTTCTTTATAGATCTTGGAAACTACCCCTTTATCTGATATGTCATTTGAGAATATCTTCTCCCATTCTGTAGGTTGTCTTTTAGTTTTGTTGACTGTATCCTTTGCGGTTCAAAAGCTTCTTATCTTGATTAAGTCCCAATAGTTCATTTTTGCTTTTTTTTTTTTTTTTGCCTTCGTGGATGTATCTTGCAAGAAGTTGCTGTGGCCAAGTTCAAAAACGGTGTTGCCTGTGTTCTCCTCTAGGATTTTGATGGAATCTTGTCTCACATTTAGATCTTTCATCCATTTTGAGTTTATCTTTGTGTATGGTGCAAGAGAGTGGTCTAGTTTCATTCTTCTGCATGTGGATGTCCAATTTTCCCAGCACCATTTATTGAAGAGACTGTCTTTCTTCCAGTGGATAGTCTTTCCTCCTTTATCAAATATTAGTTGACCATAGCTGGGGGCATCACAATTCCAGATTTCAGGTTGTACTACAAAGCTATGGTCATCAAGATAATGTGCTACTGGCACAAAAACAGACACATAGATCAATGGAACAGAATAAAGTCTGGCCTTTAAAGAAAAATTTTGCTTATCCATAGTATGGAAAATAAAAACAGATCTGAAAGGATAAAAAAATTCCAACAGTAATAGTATTTAATAATTGCATTAAAACGTTGTGGTTGTTTTCCATGGCAGAATCAGACAGGGATATAATGCGTACGCTGATTGAAACCTTGAGCAAGGTTTTCAAGGGATATTCTTTGGTGGTGGTGGAAATACGAGGGGAGGAAGAAACTGAGACAGAGATGGAAAGAGTGAGAGAGAGAAAGAGAGATTTTTAAGGAATTAGTTCATGTGATTGTGAGAGTTGGCAAGTCCAAATTCTGTAGGGTAAGCTGGTAGCTGGAGACTCAGGAAAGAGTTGATGTTTCAGTTGAGTCTGAAGGTGGACTGCTGGTAGAATTTCTCTTTCTTTGGTGGAGGTCAGCCTTTTTTTATATTAAGGGCTTTGATTGAATGTGAGGCCCTCCACTCTGGCTTCCGAAGTTAATACTATCCCACCTAGATGGGGTGGTGGTGGTAGACTGGGATTGTTAAGTTACTGATTCCCAGAACACATCCTTGCAGAATCCTGTTTATTTGACCTAGAGGGGTGTCCTGAGAATTTCTTTAAATTCCCTAAGTGCTCACATAGGCAGCCAGAATCAAAAACTACAGGGTTAGGAAAAAATTTTTGACAAGATGCTTTATATTCATTGTTATAATGCATTTTGATACAGGATTACAGTGCAGTGTGATTCATTCACAGAGTTTATCAAATGTATTTTATGCATTTTACCAGTAGACCTTTATTCTTACAAGATCTATTAACCCATGTTTCTTTTTGTTGTTGTTAAAGATTTTATTTATTTGAGAGAGAGAGACCCAGGGATCATGACCTGAGCTAAAGGCAGCTTAACCAACTGAACCACTCATGCACCTCCATTAACCAATGTTTCTTGAAGTAGGTTGAGATCTGTTGCTCTAGCCAATGCATTTATTTACCAAAGAGAAAATGAAAGATCAAGAAAGTTCTTTCCCATAGTCACACACCTTAATAATAGCAGAATCAAATCCAAGACTTGGGTTTCCTTTCTTTCTTTGATGCTCTTTTCATTCTTCTTTATAAAATAACTTGATATCATTCCTCCTGACTCTCCACTCAAGTTTCACCTGTGTCTAAATTACTGCCATCAGGATCATTGCACATTTAGGTGGAAGATTCTTCATTGCAATGGTGGGTACAGAGTTTACTTCGAATGCACAATGCACTGTGACAGGGAATAATTTATCTCTCTCATTACCATTCCCTTTAAAATACCACTTTAGGTGCCTGAAAGTCAGCTTCCTAGTCAGTGTTAACTGCTGAGGCTCTGACAGAATGACAGTCCTGAACTGGTTAATCAGAGAGTATAAATGATGTCAAGGTGACAGTCACTACTCTATTAGTGCTCGTATAAGGAAGCTAAGAACCTCTACCCATGATTCTTGGAAAAGTTTTATAAGAACTAAGGCCATTTTTATCATAATTTTTAAATAAAGTATTTTCAGAAGGGCAAATAATAACAGTTCATGGTCCCAATGTTCTCCCTACTGCTGCTTGAGAACAGAAATTCTCATCTGAGGTGTGACGATTTGCTGATTTGGATGATTCATTATGGGGAGCCAATAAGATTCACATACCAAAATTTGCAAGTAATTACTTAAAATATAAATTGTATGTGATGTAAATTTAATATGATATTAATTATCCCTCTTGTAGCACTCAATATATGATCTTGAATGAAAGAGAAAGTGATAGATTTTCCAGGTTAGTACCTGAGAGTTTGTTACACATGTGATTATCATTCTGTAGATATGTAGCTGATAAAAGATGAGAACTACTGAACAAAGGAGATTCTGACACATTTTCTTTTGGGACACACCATTCTCTATTACTTGTGAAATTTCATATACATATATATATATATACACACATCTGACCCCCCCCCCACACACACACACAGACCCACACAATCAGAATCAAAAATTATAGATTGCATCACGGTCTTCCCATCTCTGAAATATTTCATTTTATGTTTGAAATTCTACCAAAAATAATCTATATCTTCTCTATGGTATTTTTTTATGGTATAGATTTTTTAATGGCAAATAAATTCACGAAGGTATTGAGATGACCAAGAAACAAGCCTGGATGAGACAAATATAATTTATTTCATAATAGAGGAGGCATATGATGAAGTCTAAGATGTGTACTCTGCCATATTTACAAGGATACTAGAAGGTCCTTTGATGACCTAGACACCTACTATTTACAGTGTTTCGTATATCCACCATTTCAGTAATAATGAGTTTCACTATATTTTCACTAAATAGCAGAGTTCCAGAGTACCTTAAAGAGGAAAAGGATTGAAAGCTGATGTTCCAAATTCTGGTTTGGGACCAATTTTTCTGTCATATATTTTTTTCAAATTAAATAATTATATGTTCCTTAACATTAAGTAATGAGAAATTAGCATATGAGCAAATATATGAATATTCTCTCACTACATGTTTTAAAAGGTCCTAACTAAACCGAATGTACCTCATACATAAGATTTGTTGATTTTACTAGAGATTTTCAGTCTTTATATTGTTTTACATTTTTTATTTAAATTCAATTTGCCAACATATAGTATAACACTCATTGCTCATCCTATCAAGTGCCCTCCTCAGTGCCGTCACCCAGTTACCTCACATCCTTCATATTGTTGAAGTCAGAAGCATTGTAACTGCAGTTCCAAAGTGAACCTATGCCTGCATAGATATTGATCTAAATCAGTTTGGTGTGGTAATATCATTTCTCTTGTGATATGGTTTAACTTTTCACCATAATATAGATTCACTCCAACTTGGAATGCCTCCAGCATTCAGATGGCTAAAGGGAAAAAAAGTACTGAAGAAGCTACTCACACCTACAGGTTACACCTACACATTAAACTCACTGCACAGTCAGCTTGGGTGAAATTAGAGAGAAAACTGCCCAAGCATGTCAAATGTTTAAGCTTTAAGACCCTGGGTGGAATGAAACAAAAGAGGAAGGAATCCAGGGGTGCTTTAGCATAATCAAGCTGGCTCATGCCACTGAAAGCACAGCTGGGATTAAGAGTTTACTGCTGTGAGGAAACTTGTAATTGTATTCCAGTCCCATGGTCACCCGTGGATGTGTGTGTGTGTGTGTGTGTGTGTGTGTTAAATTTCCTTGCTAAGAAAGCAGAGAAAAAACAAATACTAAAGAGAGTGATATGTTTCTCATTCTTTTTTTATAAATGTGTAAAGCCTAAATATGTCTTTTCTTCCACACCTTCAATTTTACTTTTGACATACTTACATAAGGTGCCTTGGTGTCCATCACCTTAAGATCCTTTCATTCAATCTGAAAGTCTATTACAGTATTCCAAAAGTGCAGTGTAATGCAACAGTACTGTACTTGAAATGTCTTATTTTTGATGTAATAGACACATAAAGAGCGAAAAAAATTTTCCTTATGTTTAGTGTCTACAGTACTAGTCAGAGGAGCCATCCAGCAAGCCAACAAACTAGATACTCTACTAGCCCAGATACTAAGAAAACAACATTCTTTCTTCCTCTACACTCCCATGCTCCCATTTTAATGGTTTCTCAATGCATTTTCATTTGATGATTTAGCCATTTTGTAAAACTGAAAACTACAAAACAGGATCTAATAGCCACCAACACATCACCTATCTACTTACCAGATACATTTATGTCTACTGCAGAGATGGGAGTTAGAATTAGGTAGGTGGCAGGGGCAAAATTATACACTTCGATAAAGAGAGATAACAAAAGATTATCTGATTATCTGAACTTCTTTACAAAAACAAACAAAAAACATGATAAAAGTCTACAGGAACAAAAAAGTTCCACATTAAATATTCTTGCAAAATATTGTCATGCTATTTGTCCTACTATAACCCAATTTATACCAAAACAGTAAATGCTTTCTAACAATTGTGACAGATGATCATCCAAACAAAGTCAGTTATTTTACATGTTAATCACTGTAAAAAGGCATGATTAAATGGTTTTCTGTAATTTTTCATTACTATTTGCAGACATTCCACACTTCCATAAACATACTCATATGCTAAGGGAAGCCTAAGATTTAGCCATTCTAAGATTTAGCCATTCTAAGATTTTAGAAATTAGTGTAATTTCTAGTGTGCTTGGAGTTATTCCTTTCCCTTTTAATTTCCATGACATTCTGTATGAAAACTTTTATACTAAAACAGTAAATATGACTCAGTTAAAATTATTTGGATAATGATGCTGCATCTCTAGAACTGGATTTCATTCTAAAAGTTTTATCTTATTAGGTATGAGTTTAAAGGCTACCTCCAAGCTAAGCAGTTGGGAGGAGTTAGCCATATTATTTAAGTTTTCAGTTGCCTTGGTCTACATACTGATAAATTCTACTTATTTCATGAAGTTGTTGTGAATTTGAAAAATGTACACCAATCATGAAAAGTATAGCTATTGGGATGCCTGGGTGGCTCAATGGTTGAGCATCTGCCTTTGGCCCAGGGTGTGATCCTGGAGTCCAGGGATCGTGTCCGGTATCAGGCTCCCTGCATGGAGCCTGCTTCTCCCTCTGCCTGTGTTTCTGCCTTTCTATCTGTGTGTGTGTCTCTCATGAATAAATAAATAAAATCTTTAAAAAAAATGAAAGGTATAGCTATTAACATATAGTGAAAACAATTGTTTTTATTTGTTGTTATTATGACATTATTAAAATTTTTCTGAGATACTTAAGAAATATTTAGTTGTTTTATTCAGCCCCTGTTATACAATCTGCTTAATTATGTTAGTACATTCTATATTATGTACTAATATATAAATCAATGTAACTTATCAACTTTCTGTCCTTTTATAAAAGCTAGACCCTCCAGGGGTGCCTGGATGGCCCAGTCAGTTGGGCTCTGAGTCTTGGTTCCAGCTCAGGTAACAATTTTGGGATCCTGGGATTGAGCCCCAGGATGGGCTTTGCACTCAGCCTGGAGTCTGCTGGAGATTCTCTCCCTCTCCCTCCCCACCTCCTCCTCTCCCTACTTATGGGTGGGCATGCATGTAATCTCTCTCTCTCTCTCTCTTTCAAAATAAATAAGTAAGTATATAAATGAATGAATGAATGAAATATCTTAAAAACAAACAGCTAGAACCTCTGGAATTATTCCTAGAGGTTATGCATTAGGTTGAATGAACTAACACTTGAATTATTTCAAACCCTTATCACATTTAAAGCCAATGAACTGCTTAGTCACTGTAAGGTAGCCAAATTTACAAAGATTTTTTTCAAATGACTGCTTTAATGTTTGAATTTTTGAAATTAAAAGATAATTGAGGAAGGATTTCATTAAAATGGAAATATCTCATATGCATTCACATGCCTAAACTCAAAAAGTAATAGCCCACAGATTAACTAACTGATTCTGATACCTAACAGATCTGGTCCTAATCACAACTCCATCATGTATAAACTGATAGTTTGAGGAACAAATGTTTTATCCTTCATTTCTTCTTCTGTAAAGCATGAATAATAATAGTAACAGCTTCTTAGTTATTCCCTAAGGACTGCTTAGCATATCTTAGGTGATAATACGTGTTCAATAAAAATTATCGGTTGTTGTTGCTACTCTTATTTAACTCTAGTTAAAGTTACATAAAAAGAAAAAAAAAACATGACATTTAAAAGTTTAATTTAATAAATTTATAGAAACTATATTTTAAATTGTATTTAAATCTACTAAAATATTTAGTATTTGTATACTCAGAAATACACTAAAATTATGATCTCTTTAAAATTTCATAGTATACTTTTACTAACCATTGCATTAAGTTTTTGCTTGATAGAATTGACTGTAAACTTTGGAGAATTGGACAGTTCTTATTTTCTGGATTTAATAATGAGTTAGTGTCAATAAAATGTATGATTGGATCTTTCCTTAAAAACCATCTCTTCAATTATTGTAAAAACTTGTTTTTTACTTCTTTATTTCTCTATTTAGCATAATTGGCATATGATATAGATCTGTTTTTCTATTTTTTAAAAATTCTTTGTCTCCAATAGAATATAAGCTGTATAATGAAAGGGAAATAATTCATTCACTGTTATACTCTCATAATGTAGACTATTGCCCGGTACTTAGCATATTAAATTTAATCATTTGTAGAATGAATACAAGAATGAACAAAATAATCCTATATAATAGACTTACAGTTAATGTAAAAAGGACTAAGTAAAAAAGGGAAAGAATATTCAATTTATGCATATTATTTCCAGATTATGCTACTACTTTTACTTTTGAGTAGCCTATACATAACTCCTTTCAGTGAAACTTAAAAAAAGAAAAGCTTGTCAAATTTTTTTGTACAAATATTTCATGTGCATTTAAAGGAAAGAAAGATATTCACAATACCATCCCACTGTTTAGAGATAATAACAGTAGATTACATTTATTATACCCTTGCTTAGTGCCTGGCCCTGTGCTAAACATATCACATAATCTACTCTAAACTCAATAAAACTAGAAGGTATAAATGATTACCACCAGTTCTTAGATTAGAAAATGGATACAAATAGTGTAAGTAACCTTCCAAAAACATAAAGTGGTAAGGGTAGATTCCAAACCTAAAAACATAAAGTGGTAAGGGTAGATTCCAAACCTAAAGTTCTAAGGGTAGATTCACAAATCTTAATCTTACACTGTATTATTAAACCTTTTTTGTCTATTTTACATACGTACAGACTTCTCCATGCAGTTTATTTTAGATATTTTGTGGTTTCTTATACTAGTTTTATGATACTAACTCTGAGCATTCCCTTGTGCATTATATATTCAAAATTCATATCTTAAATTGATGAATAATATTTAACAATTCTTTCTTTCGCTGAATACTTAGATTATTTTCTGTCTTTCAAAAGACACTGGTTAGTTTATTATGATAGTATAATTGAAGTAAAACTGTTCAGTATGGCAGAAGAGTATGAACATTTTTCAAAGTTTGATTCTGTTGCCAATTTTGTTTAAAAATGTATAAATTTTTATTACAGCAAACATTGTTTATAATACTTCTTTTAGATGCACTTAGCTGTCTTTTGGCATTATCATTTTCAAAATTCCATTTTGAAGGTGAAGATAATGTCACAATATTTTAATTTCCATGTTGTACATGATTTTACATCTTTACTGTTTTATTCTTTGTAAATTGCCTGTTTATGTCCTTTATCAAAAGTTTTCCTTTTATAATTATTTGTTCTCAATTTTGTTTATAACCCTCATATTTCTCCATCATTTTGATTATAAAAAATTCAATTCCAGACTAATTTTGGTTTTAATTTTCTCTTATTTGGTGATACATAGGAGATTTAGCCTTTGTACAGTTACATTAGTTCCTTTCTTTCCTTCTGTGCTATCTCTTTATTTTTATACTTAAAAATTGTTCCTTGGGACAAAATCAATTCTTCCACTTTAACTTATGTCTAATATATTAAATTACTCAAATAATATAAAATCTATTTTAGTATAAATATAAAATTGTCACTAATTAATTGTCACATCACTGTGTACTGATTCATATTCTCTGATGGATTTTGATGATGCTCAACAAAAAAATTTCAAGTGAGTAAATTTAAAGATCAAATTGGCTTTATTAAATAATTCATGAATTGGGTAGCTCTTCATCTAGCAAATGGGAGCTCCAAAGGGCTACAGAAAGGGAAATGTTTCCAACTTAGGACAAAGAAGTCATAAACAAAAATAAGAATTGTTTTGGAAAGTCATCTTTTTGGGACCTAGGTGGATTACCTCTCTGGTGCTGACTTCAAAATTTGAGACTAATTAGATTATATTCCTGAGGAAGGTTGAAACTGCAATTAGGTTAGCTATTAAACCCCACTTGAGGGGTCCCTGGTGGCTCAGTCAGTTGGGCAACCAACTCTTAGTTTCTACTTTGGTCATGATCTCATGGGTTGTGGGATCAAGCCCCGGGTCTGGCTCCTCATTCTTTGGGGAGACTGCTTGAAAGATTCTCTCCCTCTGCACCTCCTGCCATCCCCCTTTGTCTCTCTCAATAAACAAATAAATCTTGAAAAAAAAAAATCAATTTGGTGGGTCTAGCACAAGTAACTCCATTTGGGGCCTGTGGTTCTCTTTTTAGCAATGATATTTTCTTTATCTGTACAATTTTATATATGTAGTTTTCTGCTTCTGGAATGTCTATTATTTCTTTTGATCTTTATTTCAATTCCTTGTAATTAATACTTTCTTATTATGATTACAGCTTTCTATGATTTATTATCTAGTAGGAAATGTCTTTCATTTTCATCTTTTTTCAAAATGCTAATGGTTGGCCTCATTAAGTTAATTTTCCAGGTGTGTTCTAGAATTATTCTGTCAAGACCCAAATAATATCTACTAAGTTTTTAATCAGATTGTGTTCAATATATACTCTAACGAAGAACTGGCATCTTTAAAACATTTAGAATTCTTTTTTGTGCTTTTCAGTAAGCTTATATAGTTTTTTCATATTGTTTTTGGTCATCTTTTACAAAATTTGACCTGTGTATATTATGCTGGAGTATGTTAAAGGCACAAGCTGGATCCAAACCTAAGCAGTTGTAAAACCCTTAAAGTCTCATGACCATAGATGTTACATCCTAACTATAGAAGTGATGGCACTCAGGATTCAATTAAATATCAAACTATCTATATGGTAATTTTCACATTAGTACCTTAGCTTCCTCACTCACCTACCACAAACTCACACGCATGCATGAACACATGCACATAGTTATATACATTCATTGGTTTAGGCCCATATCTGTGAAACAAATCATCTTAGTTTCATTACTTTTTCAATTCCCCATGGAAGCAAGCAGGGTAATAATTTTAAACAAAGTTAAGAGATGCAAGTTTTAAGGGTGCCTGGGTGGCTTACATCTTGATCTCAGGGTCCTGAGATGGAGCTGCATGTGAGGCTCTGTACTCAGCAGGAGTTTGCTTGAGATTCTCTCTCCCTCTGTCTTACCCCAACACCCCCACACACACTGTCTCTATAAAACAAATAAATCTTAAAAAAAAAAAAAAAAACCACTTAGGAGAGTTTTATCATGCCAAAGTGGAGTGCAGTCGAATGTGGTTTGAATCCCAGCCTTGCTTTTACTATAGTGTCACTGAGCAAATTGTTTACTATCTGGAACTTAATTTTATTCATCAGTAGAAGGGGCAAAGTAACACAACTTAATTTAAAGGAATTTGGTAAGGATTAAATGAAGTAATACTTGTGAAGTTTTTAAAATAGAATTTGAAATGTAGTATTTTTTTTTCTCTTAAATTTTTATTTATTTATGATAGTCACAGAGAGAGAGACAGGCAGAGACACAGGCAGAGGGAGAAGCAGGCTCCATGCACCAGGAGCCTGATGTGGGATTCGATCCCAGGTCTCCAGGATCACGCCCTGGGCCAAAGGCAGGCGCCAAACCGCTGCGCCACCCAGGGAATCCCTGAAATGTAGTATTTGATGCAGGTTGGATATTATTAGATAAATATGGGCATTTAGGGAAAGAGAAGAGAACACAAAGCGTATAATTCCTTTCTTTTAAACCACAATTCTAATGGCTAGACTCAAACATACATATAGCTTTCAAAAAATTTATAAAGGTAACTGCTATGAAGCATCCTTTTGCAAAGCACTCTTTTAAGAACAGAAAACATAATTCTATCAACATGAAAAAAGAACCTGAAAAGGTTTTTGCTCTGGGAAGTATTTTCTGTCTCCTCCTCTTTGATTGTATTACCTATAGAGTTTAAGACAGAGAGAACCTTCAGCTATCAAAGATCCACAGGCACAGAAAAACTCGTGGTCATGATGAAGTTATATCCCAAAGTACCCACACAGTTTTCCCGCTTTTTTCTAATCTTAGAAATGAATATTTGAATCTTAGAATAAGATTCTCTAAACTTTCTGGATAAGTATCCTATTAAGGAAAATCATTAAATTTACAATTGCCTATTTACATATATGTGTGTGTGTGTATACACACATATATTTTCAAACACATGCATAACTAATAAAATATGTTATAAAACATAAACATAAATATAGTTTAAAAAAGAAACAAGCATTTAGATGACTTTCAAGTATCATGCTTCATATTATCGTTAGTCAATAACTCATAGTAAAATATGCACTTAAGAGTGAGAGCCATTAGTAAAACTAGTGGACTCAAATGCATATTTCCAATAGACTGATACTTATGAAAAGAAAATCATTCAGGAATTTTTTAGATTTGATTGGATCATCATTTTGTCTTCTTGTTTTTGTTCTTAATCCTTAACATAGGTGATAGGGAACTCCCATTCAAAATACAGACACATCAATATTTCTCTTTTCTCATTGTGCTTAAATATTTAGTATTATCTCATTTCTGTGCTGTTTTGCTAAAGATTTACTCCAGGTCTGTTTGTATTTTGTGAAGTTTTATTAATTAAAATTACATACTATAACCTGCAAATATAAATTGGAACAAATTGTGATTAGTTGAGACACATGCTAAAAGTGAATTGAAGAATGAAAGCACCCCTTTTAGCCTCACCCCCAAACATGGAGAATGTTCACTCTCCCCTCATGACTCTGTTTCACCTGTCATTCTAGCCAGATGAATTTGTCACTGTCATACTTATGATAAAAATTCACAATGTGGGCAGCCTGGATGGCTCAGTGGGTTAGTGTTGCCTTTAGCCCAGGGTGTGATCCTGGAGACCCAGGATCGAGTCCCACTTCAAGCTCCCTGCATGGAGCCTGCTTCTCCCTCTGCCTATGTCTGTGCCTCTCTCTCTGTGTCTCTCATGAATAAATAAATAAAATCTTTAAAAAATTCACAATGCTAATTTTTTTCTTATTAGTTAAAAATAAATTTTAGTTAAAAATAGGTTTTCATATTTTCTATCCAAATCCTACCAAACCATTACATATCTCACAATACTAAAAATTATTTCAATTCTCTAATTACTTTAGACCATTCCCCATAATGTTAAAGTTTTTAATTCTATAATTTGCATTAAGACTTACAAATTAAGAAATTCTAGCTATGGGTGATATACCTCCACTTGCAGGTTACACGTGCCTGACTAGCACAGGGAATGTGTGGCAGATGGGATCAGAGATCCTCCTTTCTGCCCTTCTTCAGAAGCTTTTCTCACCTCCAAGTCTTCATCTACATTAAAACATATTCAAATATAATTAGTGTAACATTAAAATGGAGGAAATTTTGTAATTGCCAGTTGTTTTGTAGCTATGGTTACATCAAAGATTTATAGCAAGTAACTCCAGGCTGGGCACGAACAAGCAGTCAGCAAGAACAGCAGTAAGAAAATGTTTGTGTGCATGTGCAGGTGTGCTGCACGATGTTTGCCAAAAAAGAAAAAAAAAGGAAGAAAAAAGAAAGAAAAAAAAAAAAGAAAGAATATTCGGTGACATTTAAGGTGCTAATATCTGGAAGTCAACCTTTAATTTGACAGCTTTTAGTGCTAGTTAATTTCATCCATCCAGGCGAGGTGTAGGAAATTTGCAGCACCTTTAAATTATCACGTTTTCCACACTGCCTGGGGCCTATGTGGGATACCTGAACCATACATTTTTTTTTACCTTTTTTTTTCAGGTCAGTTGAAGTAAAACTTTCATTCCCTTTCTCAGACAATTAATCTTTAGCTAATTGAAGCAGGGATGCTGCAGGATGGGTTTCACTGGGGCCTGTAAATCTCATTTAGCAAAGTGAATTCAAGGCACATGCTGTACCTAATGATGTGACAGGTGGACTGCACCGCAAGACAGCAGCCTCGGAAAAGTTGATTCTCATTAGACCCGCAGAGTCCTGCAGTCAGTCTTCTGATGGCTGAAGAACACTGATCGCATCTGTTTGCTACTGGGGTGGGTGGGGGGGAGACAGGAAAGTTGCAGGGTTGGGGGGATGTGGATTGTGAAGGAAAGCGAAGAAGAGGAAGGGGCAAAATTCTCTTCTATTCTTTCACGAGTTAATATCCTTGACTCCTGCCCAAAAACCCAGCAGGTCTACCTCCCACCAAGCGATCAGCCTCCGTTCTGCTGACTCCAACAGGGTGCACCCTTTTTCTAATTAACTAAAATGGCTATGGAAAGCAAAGGAGGCCTTGTGTTGGGTGAACCAATTATTTTGAAGGGTATTAAGTCATCAGATTTACTTTTATCTTGATTGCATTGTGGAAATCGTGCATAATTAATGGTGGGAGCTTATTAGGAAAATGATTAGGCAAATTACACAGGTGTCGGATGCATTTTTTATGATAAATTTGCTAGAACAATCCTGCAATTCCATCTGTTCAGCTCACATCAGAATGTCACTCTGAAGAAATTAATGGTGCAGAGTTATACAAAGTTACTAGAGGCTTTGGTGGCAGATTTAGGTAATACATGTATAAATATATAAATATAAGTATATAATACCCAGCAATTCACTAATAAGTTTTTGATGTTACAGTTCAATAAATTTCTTATTTAATCTTGAAAGAAAATGATAGTCAGATGGAAACAAAGAAGTAGAGCAAATGTAAACCTCATCTCATCAGTTCGATTTGTCCGTAAATAAAAATAATCACAAGCTATAATAACTTTTGGCTTTGCACGATGGCTGCAGACAAGCTACCAGCTCACTACTAGTACGAATCATTGTGTTTTACCCAAAATATCCAATTCTACCTGCGGCCTTTCCTATTTTAAGTGTTCTTTCCATTTTAAATGAAATAATCTTAACAGTCACACTTTATCAGAAGCCCTCATACAATTAGTATATCTACTATATACCATATAAACCAATTGTTTACTCTTTGAGGAGCCACCTTCAAAAGTAAGTCAAGGAATAGAATTGCTAGGAGCCCTCATTCCTTCCAATCATTGTTAGCTAGGATCAAATCAGGTTCTAGCTCACCTATTTATTTATGATCAAGTAATATCACATATTAATATTCTCTAATCTTCCTGATACCGTGATATAAAACATTAATCTAAACCATGAGGTCTAAAAGCATTTAGAGATATGACTGAGTATCAATAAGCAATTGTACTTCAGAGTGTCTTTTAAAAAAATGTTAGTCCTAGTTATTTTTTTTAAATCAAGAGTAAATTCTTAAACATCATTCAAAATGTATACACATATCAAAGACATGAGAAAATGCTTATAGCTTAAATTATTAATAGGAGGGGACTAAAATCAGCTAATCACTCTTGCTGTTATATGACATCATGAAAAGATTTTTTGTAACCTTGTGTCTTTGATCTCTTCAAATTCTAAAGAAACTCAATAGAACAACAATTATGAATGTTGACATTGTATATTGCCCAACTGCATCATTCACCAAAACAGTATTTTTGAGTTACAAAGAGAAGATACCACGTGTTCCCGGCTAATGGAAAGAATCAACTTTAGTCCATGTGTACTTTGTTAAGCTGGATATTCTCAACTACTTGCTATACAACTGTCTGATTTTCCTTAAAAATGGTCAAACTCAACAAGATAAAAAATGTACTCAGTATCAATACTTCCAAAATAGTTCCCACATTTATGTATACAGAATTATTTAACAAATATCATTATATCCCACCTAATCAACCACACTTTAAATTTGAAAACCATCTCTTTCCTCAGTTTTATGCCAACATTAATTTACCAGAGTCCTGTCATGAGTATCTTTCAGTATTCTTACAAATGCTACCTCAGTTCAGAATTCATTGTTTCTCACTTGCATTAACCTGATACTTTCAAACATGCTCTTTTGCTATTAAGTTTTCTAAATTGCTATTGAAACTATTTCCTAAAATTCTATCACACTATTCCCACATTGCTTATAAGAATTCATCTTTCTTAAGAATCATCCATTCATGATTTGATGTTTTACCCACTATTTTAGGCTTAATTTTTGCAACTCTCCTCAGTCATCCTGAATGACCCATGATTCTTTGAGTACATCATGTAGTGTCTCTGCCTTTGCAAGGAATTCTGCTCCTATTGTTCTGCTACCTGAATATTATTCCTTACTCATCGAATTTCTGAATAATGTCATATTCTCTGTGAAACTTTCCTGAATCTCATATATGTAGTTTTTACCTTTTCTACAGTGCTATATAGTGCTTTTTATTTAACTCAATATTACTATTTCCCTTACCATGTCTGTCTCTTCCACTTAGATGTGAGTTCATTGAATACAGGGATCAAGTCTCACTCATCACTCTATATAGCTACTGCCCAATATATTTTTGAAATAAAATATATAATAAATGATTATCAAATAAATGAATGAATGAAAGTATATGTGTAGCATGACATGGCTGAATAGTGACATTTCAACCTGCTTTAGCTAGAGGAGATGTTGGTCCATGGGAAAATGAATTGCTGAATAATAAAGCAAATCATTTTATGCTACTACTTAATGCAGAAGCCAAACACCAGGGTGAACTATAATTTTCTCTTAGTGATATCCCTCTCACACACACATACATATACACATCTTTGCTCACTCACCAAAGGAAGCAGAGGGAAAGGGTGTTCGCCAGTGGAAGCAGCAAAGAGCTGTATTAAATGGGTATATGATCTTGATACCCAGAATATATATGAAAATCAGCAGCATTGGAATCCTCTTATTAGAAATGCAAACTTAAAAAAACAGAAATGCAAATTTTAAAAAAGATTTTATTTTTGTTTGAGAGAGAGAGCTCAAGCAGGGGGTGGGAGGGAGGGAAAGGGAGAGGTAGACTCCCTGCTGAGCAAGGAGCCCAATGTGGGGCTCAGTATCAGGGATCGGGATCATGGCCTGAGCTGAAGGCAGATGCTTAACTGACTGAGCCAGCCAAGTGCCCCCAGAATACAAATTTTAAGACCAACTTTAGACCTGCTAAATCTCAATCTACATATCAGCAATATTACCAAGTGATTTATAGCACATAAAGTTTGAGAAATATAACATTAGAAGACACATCTTTCCAAAACTCTAGAGATGCATGTAATAATAGATATATTAAAATACTAATAGATATAATAGTGCAGTATAATGAAGAAATTAAATTCCAACTGTGATCAACAGCAAACAGGTACTGATAATTTTTTTAAACAACAGGGTGAACTTTTATTATGGAGGGAGTGAATGGCTCTCCCTTTCACTCATGTGGGGTGTGGGTCAGCATGAAGAGAGCATGGCATAGCATGTATTGCAGAATGAAGAATAGAAAGCAAGGGTCAGGACAGGATCATGAATGAATATCACAGTCACCCACTTTTGAGCAAAGCTCATTTCTTAACAACACAGATTAGAAGTTAGTGCCCTAGGGGTGCTTGGGTGACTCAGTCGTTTAAGCATCTGTCTTGGACTCAGGTCATGATGCTGGGTCAGCCTTGTTTGGGCTCCCTGCTCAGTGGGGAGTCTGCTTCTCCTCTCCCTCTTCCTGTCACTCCTCTGCTTGTACCTCCCCACCCCCCGTCAAATAAAGAAAATCTAAAAAATAAAAATAAACTAAAAAGAAGTTATCACCCTAGTTGTTCTGTCTGTGTGGTTCTGTGTATGTGTCTGTGACTGTGTGTGAAATATACACATATAACTTACAATACTTAAGATTTTGTTTTGTTTTAATAAATATACTGGTTAAATATTTTGTTCTTCTCTGTGGATTCAGCCATTTTCAAATGATCCTTTTATTTTCCTCCTAAAATTTCAAATAAAAAAATAATTCTCTCATTACTAAGAGTTATGCAAAGTAGATAGGACTAAACTGTATAGAATCAATCTATAAGCTGAGGAGCACACTTGACAAAACAGGCCCTGAACAATTTACATTTTCAGGTGTGTCCCAGAGCCACATCCTAAGGTCAGGCCTACAAACCAAAGGGGAATGGATGATTTGGTAACATGTTTGGCAAGAATAATTCTGACACCAAATGCAATGTCTTCTCAGTTAACCAGATATCTAAAACAAACATTTGCTTTTATCTTCTCAGAATGGACAGGGCAATGTATCTGAGTGGATTTAGCTTAAAATTAACATTTCACTTAATTTAATTAATGAATGAAATAAGCATGAGGAAAAGAAGATCTCAGACTTCAAACACTGTAGGCATAAGATTGTTCTTTATAAGAATTGGATTAGTTCTTTTTTTTATTAGTTCTTTAGACACCATTCTTATTTTTTGATATTAAACCTGTCTTTATTTCCTGAAAAATCTTTTAGTACAATATCAGAAGCAGACAAATTTTCATGGAACTTCTTTTTTTCTTCAGAAATCTATAGGGAAGGGCACCTGGGTGGCTCAGTTGTTGAGTGTCTACCTTTGGCTCAGATCATGATCCCGGGGTCCTGGGATCAAGTCCTGCATCAGGCTCCCCTAAGGGAGCTTATGCCTATGTCTCTGCCTCTCTCTGTCTCGCATGAATAAATAAATAAAACCTAAAAAGAAAAAAAAATTAAAGAAAAAACTTAAAAAAAAAGAAATTTGTAAGGAATTTTGGTTACCCTCATCACCTACCATATTGTGATCAATATAGAGTATAAGGTAAAATTTCTATGTAATTTCCTGAATATTTAATAGTATAATTCTTAGAAATTTATTACTATTATGTGTTTCCTTAGTCATAGTCCCACATTTTGAATCAAGTCAGTTTATATTATTTGGTACTGATTATAACAATAATAATCTTAATTCATTTTAGTCATACTAAGTTTTCAAAATAATTTTACTAGCCATGATTATGTAATAACTGCTTATAAAGTGAAGCACAAATATTTTATTGATTTTTAAAATATTTCAGAATGAATATAATACCAAACATATTCAAATGCAAACTTATTTTCAACTATTTTCTTTTCCTGTCAACAACATAAATTTTATGAATCAAACATCCTCCCCTATTCCGTGATAACTCACCAAAAATTCTGATCTTGTCTCCAATTCAAAGAGCTCAACTGTGTAGATTCAACACTGAGAAATATACATGCACCAACAAATGTAGCCTGGAAAATTTTACCTCTCTTTCCTCAATATTTCAGTGAATATGAAATTATCAATAACTGTTTAATTCACTTACTTATCACAGCAAAGTCCATTCAAACACAATCTTTAAGGTGACTGGGTTCTAAATAATGTTTTAGAAGCACCGTGAAGACCAAAATTGAGTGCCATAGGCTATGTATCCCCAGGCCTGCTGCGCTGAAGACAACCAATCCTTCAGGGGACACCCCAAGTATTTCACAAAATTATGTTTTAAGTCTCGTCATGAAAATTTTAAGGAGAGAGACTTATTAAATTGTTTCAAAGGTTGGGGCGCCTGGGTGAGTCAGTTGGCTAAGTGTCTGCTTTGGGCTCAGGTCATGATTCCAGGATCATGGGATTTAGCCCTACACCTCACCCTGCTCAGCAGGGAGTCTGCTTCTCCCTCATCCTCTGCCCCTTCTCCCCTGCCCTGCTCATGCTCTCTTTCTCTCTGTCTCTCATATAAATAAATTTTAAAAATCTTTTTAAAAATAAAATGAAAAAAATTGTTTCAAAGGTATAAATATTATGTAATATGGAGTAAGAATTTTCTAAAGATAGGTTGGTGGAGAGAAGAGGTGCTTTTCCTAAAATTATTTAGGCAAAATAATCTCCTATAAAACAAGGAAAAACATAACCAGAAGATTTCATTAGATATCAGCATTTACAGAGATATCTACTGCTAGGACAATTCATTCTAGATTGTAAAGACTGAGTTTTGGTCATTCCTTCTAAGATGATGTATAACTTACAGGAACCTCTTCTTTACTCACTCTCATGTTATAAGATAGTCTCATTCTTGGGTGCCTGGTTGGTTCAGTCAGTTGGGCATCTGTCTTCTGCTCAGGTCATGATCTTATGGTCCTGGGATCAAGTCTTGCATTGGATTCCCTGCTGAGCAAGGAGTCTGCTTCTCCCTCTGCCCTTTTCCTCTGCTCATGATCTCTCTCTCTCTCCCACTCAAATAAACAATAAATTAAATATAAAAATGTAGTCTCATTCTGTTAGACTCAATTCTTAGCAACCTAGACAGACATCAGATAATACATCTTCTAAGATTACGTAGAGAACCAAATACACAAAATATAATAGCACCAAGAAATTGGTCATCTGAAATATTCAAAGAGAAATCACATGAAAAGGATAATTTCACTCGACAATGGAGAGCTGATTCTATGGAAGAAAACAAGATACTCTTTATTAATTCTAAGGATGGACAATCTCCTATACTCTTAAATGCATAGAAAGTGAGAGAAAAGACTTTTCATAAGGCCTTTTATATTTTAATTTTTAAGGTTTATTTATTTATTCATGAGAGACAGAGAGAGGCAGAGATTTAAGCAGAGGGGAAGCAGGCTCCCTGTGGGGAGCCCAGTGTGGAACTTGATCCCAGGACCCAAAGATCATGATCTGAGCCAAAGGCAGATGCTCAACTACTGAGCCACCCAGGTGTCCCTCATAAGGGCTTTTATTGAACATAGATGATGTATGTCTTCTGAGAGTTACTTCTCCATCAGTTGCTACCTCCCACATTCAATCCAACTACAATTCAATTCTTTATTGATGTGAGATTAAATTTTTTTTAGTTGACACACAATGTTACAATATCACATTAGTACAACAGAGTGAATCAACATCTCTATATATTATCCTATGCTCACTACAAGTGTAGCTACCATCTATCACCACACAAGGCTATTATAATACCACTGACTATATTCCTATGCTGTACCTTTTACTCCTGTGACTCATTTACTCCATAATCAGAAGTATGTACTTTTCACTCTCCACCCATTTCACCCAGCCTCCTTCTTGCTAGCAACCACCAGTTTGCTGTGTTTACAGATATGAATTTTTTTGTTTATTTGTTTACGCATTTCTTTTGTTTTTGAGATTCCACCTATGAGTGAAATCTATATGGTGTTTGTCTTTCTCAGTCTGACTTATTTTACCTGGCATAACACCCTCTAGGTCCACCCATGCTGTCACAATGAAAAAAGTCTCATCCTTTTTATGGTTGTGTAATATTCTAGTGTGTCTGTGTATATTTTTGTGTGTGTGTGCCACATCTTCCTTATCCATTCATCTATTGAGGGACACTTAGATCACTTCCATATCTCGGCTATTGTAAATATGCTGCAATAAATGTAGGGGTGTGTATGACCTTTTGAATTAGCATTTTCATTTTCTTTGAGTAAATATCCAGTATAGTGGAATTATGCTCAACATCACTAGTCATCAGCAAAATGTAAACCAAAACCATGATGAGATATCACCTTACATCTGTCAGAATGGCTGAAGTCAAAAAGATAAGAAATAATGACAAGTGTAGATGAGAATGTGAAAAAAGGAGCGCTTATGCACTGTTGGTGGGAATGTAAATTGGTGCAGCCACTGGGGAAAACTACATGAATGCTCTTGAAAAAATTAGAAACATCATATTGGTGTGGGACTTTGGAGGAGCTCTGTTTCTGATCTCTAAAGTGGAGACATTACTCCTTCCTGTTTCCTACAATTATTTTGAGCATTGAATGATATAATACATATAAACCACTTCACCCAATGCTGTCACAATCACCACCAAAATGATCATTTTAAAATTATGTCAGGACTGAGAAGGAATTAGGACATTAATATAGCAGTCATACTGTGTTATTTTACTTTCATCTTCATCATGACTACCCCAAAGTTTGATTCCCTAGGAAAAAAATAGTTTAAAATTTCAATTAGATGGGATCCCTGGGTGGCGCAGAGGTTTGGCGCCTGCCTTTGGCCCAGGGCGCGATCCTGGAGACCTGGGATTGAATCCCACGTCAGGCTCCCAGTGCATGGAGCCTGCTTCTCCATCTGCCTATGTCTCTGCCTCTCTCTCTCTCTCTGTATGACTATCATAAATAAATAAAAAATAAAATAAAATTTCAATTAGAAAATTAACTTTCCCTCAAATTTTTATTCCCTATTTCTCTCTTGATCTTTAGCATCAAGATTATTGACATCAAGTGATGGAATTGAGTTGTGCTTCCCATAGTTCTGAAAAGAAGAATATTAGTTATTATGAAGTTACTTTAGTATTTGGCATCCATGTGATAAAGGTCTGCGCCTATCATCTTTATGTGGTAGGGAAAGACCCATGGCTAGATACCAATGTTCATAGATAGCTCTTAAAGAACTGGACTAACCTGAAAGCAGTAATAGAATGTTAACAACAACGATAATAGAATGTAACAAACATTACATTCAGGAAAGAGAAGGCAATAATTTGAGGAAGTTCCAGTAAGGGATTTCATTCACAACTAAAATATGTTTCAAAAATAAAGGCTCCATAGAACTTAGATTAATCCATCATTTATCTTACCCATAAGGTGGATCTGTAAATGACTTCATCGATCCATCGCTGTGTTCAGTATCTTATGCAACAGTGGATCAGGAAGAAATAAGATTGTGGGTAAGGAGGCATTAATAGAAAAGATTGAGCTGGAATTAGCTTCTCAGATTCTTTGCTACTGTATCCTGACAGCTTCCACCTGTTTGGCTTTAAACTTGAAGGAAATTTCTTCTTACATGATTATTACCATGGGGTGCTGTTCAAGCTTGGAACAATTCCTTTCATTGTTTCAGTGGTCAAATTAAAGAGATTCCTACAGACTTATACTATTAAATAATTTTCTTGTCATTGTTCTCCAAAGTTTAACTAGTTCAGTGGCTACTTATTATAAGAGACTTTAAAGCAAGTCAGTGAAATAAAAATATAATTTTAAATTTAAAAAAAGGTAACTCAGCTCAGAGATGACAACTGAAAAGGAGCAATATTCTGTGTGAGTAAATCCCAGGGAGGTCCTAGGTAGCACAGATTCATGTTCCATGGAACTAACACCTTCCAGATACTTAGTATTGCTTTCAAGATTGGAAAAGAAAATATACTGGCATTATGCCCTGCTCATGGTAAAAGGAGAACGTCTTATAGAAGTAGCTTTGGCAACATAAGGTTGCTACAAATCCTTGACAATGCTATCATCTCATCCAAGTCTTCCCCCCCTCCCCCAAAACAATCCTGCTGTTATACATTTACAGAGATCATCTGAAACATCACTGAAGCAACATTCTGTCTTGTGTTTCAAAAATGAACTCAGTTTTGGTTCTGGAATGATAACACTGAGAATCAGCCAGTTGAGAGATTTGCTTAATTTCCCATATTATTTATTCAGGCCAAATTTTTATTGGAAAGCAGTCTGGTTTTCCAATAAATGATCCAGAAAGATAGAGCAATACTTCCATTCTGTCACACAGCTGAACTTTCCCTCTTTCCCAAAACAAGTTTCCTGTTTACATATTAATCAATACATTTTTTTAAATTACTGCCCTTATTCAGGAGAAAATTGGGGCATGGCTCAAATATTGACTAGGCTTGTGTTCCTCTTAGCACCAGAAGCAAGTTGGATTGCCCAGGGTGAAATTCCATTTGTGTGGCCACTGGTGGGGAACTTCTATCACTTCCTTTATTAGTTAACAGAGATCACCTTTCTCTCCTGTACCACTTAAAATATCTTGGTATGAGGAATGAGAGAGGAATGTGTGCAGAATGAAAGAAAAACTACACATTTATAATTTGAGCATCTTTTTAAAAGGTAGCAAAAAGGGGGAGTTACTTTGAGAGCACACACACAAAAAGTTACTTTGAGGGCAAAAAAGTGTTACTTTGAGAGCTCTGAAGAAGATTATTTAGGCAAACAGTCTGATAGTGATTTTAGTACAGAAGGTAACACTTTAGGAAAAGAGCTGGAAAGGGAGGTAAAGGGAAGCTAAAATATCCTGCAGATAAAATGAATAGGAATTAGGAAGGGCAGAGAAAGGAGAGAAGAGGAGAGGGGAGGGGAGGGATAAGGAGAGGAAGAGGAGAAAAAGAGAAGTCAAAGAAAAGAAAGAGCAAGAGCAAAATCTGGGAAAGACATAAATTTCTAACTAGTGGGAAGAGGTAACCAGTAATAATTGACTGCAGTGCAAATCACTCTTTGGCCCTCCACACCATTAGAAGTTTGTGTTACATATGTGCCTGTGTGAGAGGTTTCAGTGAAATTAAAAAGTCTGAGTTACAAGTCTAAATAGGCATGAATGAAACAAAAGAGTCATGTAAAGTGAGATAAGGGAGACCAAAGGATTAACAAAAAGAATGGAGAGCTTGAGGACATAGGTTAAAAAGAATTGACAAAATTCTTTAGGAAAACATGGCATTCTCACATGATCCTGAACAGACATCCAGCCAATTTAAATCTCAGAGCACAAGAGGCTATCAGCTGATATTTTGTTACAGAAATTAAAAGTAAGTATTTTTTCTGTATAAATGACTGAGTTAAGCATTTGTTAGAGAGCTATATAATAGCTTAACTATGGGGATCCCTGGGTGGCGCAGCAGTTTAGCTCCTGCCTTACGCCCGGGGCGCGATCCTGGAGACCGGGGATCGAATCCCACATCGGGCTCCCGGTGCATGGAGCCTGCTTCTCCCTCTGCCTATGTCTATGCCTCTCTCTCTCTCTGTGACTATCATAAATAAATTAATTTAAAAAAATTAAAAAAAATAGCTTAACTATGGTATACTATATAAATTAAGCTATACCATACCCTACTAAAGCAAATAAAATAATGATATGTATACATGTATGGTATAGCTCTCCAAAATGAGATCCAAATACAGCAGGAAATTTTCTAGTTTTTTTTATTATTTCATTTTATCTGAAGAGTTAAAATAGGCACTACATATATTATATGTAAAAGTTAGGACTATTTCAGTACAAGTGACAAAAAAACAAACACAAATATGGAAACAAATGGTTGACCTCTTTCTCTGGTAAATTCAAGAGCTTTAAGACTCAATGTTCAAATGTACCAGGTTGCTCATTCTTTCATGTCATCTTTTCACTCTGTTGGCTTGATTTCAAGGCAGATCTTTCCCATGTTATGGTATTGATTGTCACCCTTAGCTCTAGCTATCCCAAGAAGAAAATAATTTCATTCTTGAAAACATCAGCAAAATACTATTGGCTCAGTTCGGGTCATATGTCCATTCTTAATCCAATCATTGCAGCACAGTAGATTCAGAAAATTAGAAAAATAGATAGGGTCAGAAATGCTAGAGTAAACTCTTGCCAAAGTAATATACTCTGTTCATTTATAGTTATGCAGATATGAATTTTATAGTAACTCTCCGGCAGTCTAACATCCATAAAAAAGCGGTGCCTGGGTGGCTCAGTGGCTGAGTGTCTGCCTTTGGCATGATCCCAGGGTCCCGGGATGGATTTCTGCATCCAGTTCTCCCTCTGCCTGTGTCTCTGCCTCTCTGTGTCTTTCATGAATAAAAAAATAAAATCTTTAAAAAAAATAAAAAATAAATAAAATCCAGAAATGAGTCTGAACTCAACCTTCATAACAAAAAGTTTCAAACTTTTTATCAAATTTGTTTCATTCAAGTGGTTTTGTCATCTGCTCTTTCACTTCTGATAGTTTTCACGAAGAATCTATTTTTGGGAAGGTATTAATAATGAATGAGAAAAAAAAGCTTTGTGAACTTTCAACAAGTATATACGTAGTTCACTGTTTTTTTATTTTAATATACAGTCCATTTATGTTTCTCTATATAACCATCTTTTATAACAGATGAAATTTTCATAGACACATGTACAAAATGTTATTACCAAACTAGATTCCAGTTTCTAATATTTTGCACAGATAACACTTTAAAATTAGTAAAATTATAAAACTGCTTATACTTTCCAGATAATGCTTTTACTCTATTATCATAAATCCATAATTAATACTTAGATCTTATTGGCTAAAAGTATTAAAACAAATAAATAGCAAAGAGATGGTTTGTTACTATAGGGGTAGAATTTTTAAAGTTTATTTCCTTCTCCCCCACCCCCCAAGTGAATACTTATATAGGTCATATATACAGGAAAAGATGGGATAGGAAAAAAAGGGTGAATTATGTTCCACTACTCATGAGAAAAAGACAATTGTATTCATAGTGTATATAGACATTACCTGTAAACCTAAAAAACTTGTATAACTTAATTAACTTTATGTTAAATCTAGTTCAAAAAACTGCCTAACTTTGCCAAAAAAATATAGAAACTTCGTAAAAGCAAACAGAACTAATATATTAATGTAATTTTAAAGTTAAACATTGGTTTTTAATATTTATGTGCAATGGATGCTTCCCATTCAAACATAATCACAAATTTACATGACAAATGCATTCCAAATAATTGGGAGTCATTATTCACTTTAAAATGATTCTTCCCAGAAATACATAAAAAAAAACTTTATTTAAACTTATTTTCTGTATTTATTTGGAGGTTAATGGCATAAGGAAAATATAAAGTTCAGAAAAGAGGATTAAACATGTCTATCTCCAAACATATTAAGGATTCATTCATAAAACAGACCAGCCTAATTTCAATGGCTAAAAAATTTATAGAATTGCAAGAAATAGAGGGGAGGGAGAGAGATTTTCGTTCAGGTAAACAGAAGAAGTTTCTACAACCAGAGTGGTTCAAAAATGGAATGCACGTCTTAGGAAATAACGAATTTCTTGTCAACGGGATTGTGTATGACTAAACTAAATGGTTCAGATATGGCAGAGAGAATTCTGGGCTGTGAATTAAGTGGTGGGCTACTTCCAAAATATATCAATGTACTCTAAACCTGCTGCTTCCTGGATACTATTCATTCTTTTATCAAGAATCTGATGGGATCCCTGGGTGGCGCAGCGGTTTAGCGCCTGCCTTTGGCCCAGGGCGCGATCCTGGAGACCCGGGATCGAATCCCACGTCGGGCTCCCGGTGCATGGAGCCTGCTTCTCCCTCTCCCTCTGCCTATGTCTCTGCGCCTCTCTCTCTCTCTCTCTGTGCGACTATCATAAATAAAAAAAAAAAAAAAAAAAAAAAAAGAATCTGAAGATAGATGATTTTCAATTGTTAAGAACAGATACCAAAATCACTTAAAGTAAATGAGAAATAATTCATGAAGCTATAATAGGAAATCATGCTGTTAAAATAAAATTCCAATTTACATGCATACTCTCAGGAATAATATTGATATTTTATTTGACAAGCAGGTTTTTTTTTTTTTTTTTCCATTTTGGGGGGTAAAGGGCAAAGTTTTAATACAACATCCATTCTGACAAGTTGCTAGCCAACCAGGCAACCATTTTCTCATTCTTCCATAAATATATAATAAGCAGAATTATGTGCCAGGCCTTTTGTTAAAAGTATAAGATATATTAGTGATCTTGATAAACATAGACCTTGCCATCATACAGCTCTCATTCTAATAGGGAAGCCAGACCAAAAGCATATTAACGAATAAATTAATTTAAAAGAGGGTTGGAGTAAGCAAGATAGTCAAGAAAGGCCTTTCTGAAAAGCTGACATTTATTTATCTTAAGATTTGAAGTTGGAGGTGTTAACTCTGCGAAAATAAGGGCAAAGAATATTTCAGAGAAGCAAGCATTGGCAAAATTCTTGGAGGCAGCAAATAACTGGCCAAAGGGAAGATAGAAAAGAGTGGTTGAAGTCAGAGAAGAGAATGACATCAGATATAAATGTGGAAAGAGGCAGGTGCCAGGTTCTACACACATGGAGTTTGGATTTCATTTTAAATGTAATGGGAGGGATCCCTGGTGGCGCAGTGGTTTGGCGCCTGCCTTTGGCCCAGGGCGCGATCCTGGACACCCGGGATCGAATCCCACGTCGGGCTCCCGGTGCATGGAGCCCGCTTCTCTCTCTGCCTCTCTCTCTCTCTCTCTCTCTATGACTATCATAAAAAAAAAAAGATTTAAAAAAATAAATAAATGCAATGGGAAATCATTAAATATTTTTAAGTCAGGAATAAACATGATTTGATTGGTTTTTTTAGAAGACTTCAAGGATGGATGAGTAAGGGATGCATTAAAAGTGAGAAAGAGTAGAAGCATGGAGACAAGACAGAGAAAATGAATGGATTCCAGATAAAATTTTAAGCAGAATTGTTAGGATACACTGGTGAATTTAAGAGCCGTATTTATTTTTTATTTTTTTTAATATTTTATTTATTTATTCACGAGAGACACAGAGAAGCAGAGACAGAGGCAGAGGGAGAAGTAGGCTCCCTGCAGGGAGCCCCATGCAGGACTTGATCCCAGGACCCTGGGGTCACGTCCTGAGCCAAAGGCAGACGCTCAACCACTGAGCCACCCAGACATCTCTAAGAGCTGTATTTTAGCCAATGCTGAAACTATAAAGTAGTTTTGGAGCTCTGCTTAATAATAAGGGCAGCAAACTCTCTTCAGTGATAGCAGCCTATCACTATTAACAATAAATCCCCACAATAAATAAGATCCAAGAAGACTCACAACATTTCCCCCAAATAAAAAGTAATGCAGTTCTCACCTAAAACAAATACAAAAACTATATATAAATATGTGAGATGACAGATGATTAATTAACTAGATGGGAGGAATCTTTTCAAAATGTATACATATATCAAATCATCTCAGTATGCACTTGAAATTTCTTGCAATTTTGACAGTTCTACCTCAGGAAAGCTGGGGGAAAAAGTAATATGCTGCATTTATTGGATTTTTACAGGTTTTACTAATTTCCTTAAATTTTTTTAAAC
The DNA here is from genome assembly GCF_048164855.1 of Canis lupus baileyi. NCBI lineage: Eukaryota > Metazoa > Chordata > Mammalia > Carnivora > Canidae > Canis > Canis lupus. The sequence goes on from NC_132862.1 coordinate 30,035,143, forward strand.
CATTGTAGGTACTGGCTATCAGGTTGTATGGCAAATCAGTTAACAATAAGCTTAAAAAAAATAATACTCATAATCTACATCTGAGTAGCGGTTTACTACAGTGATTTCACATTTTTTTGGAGATATATCAAATTGTACAATATATACCATCATCCCTGTTTTACAGATAAAATAACTAAGCGTCACAAAGTTTAGGGGACCTGCCTAAGGTTAAAACAGCCCGGATACTCGAACCTAGGTCTTCTAACTCCACCATAAACCCATTCCAATATATAACACTGTCCTCTCAATGCAAATTGCATCTGTCATACTTTACCTCATGTTCAAATATGAATTTGTGTAAAGTGGCTATATTCAAAATTCTAATACCAACTGGTAGGAAAAGTCACAAAAAAGAAGGGAACTTAGCCTCTTTAGTCAAACCTTGGCCTTTCTGCTTAGCCTGCAAATTAGTGCTGATTGTGATAGAGGTTTCCATGGTGTAGGCACTAGTCTCTCATGAACCAGACTTACACCATCAACACTTAAAACTGAAAGCCATTAGACAACAGTAACTTAGGTCACTGTTACTATCACTAAGAACATATGCAGCACTTTATATTTGGGAAGGGGTCAATCAAATGTAGACAGATCCAGGTGCTATTTAAATGGACAAATCTGTCCTGGCATCTCAGCAGCACACTCATTTCATAATATAGTTTTCACTCTTTGATTTATGACAGAATATAGAAATTATAACATAGTGTATAGTTAAAGCATAGAGAACCTTCACCCATGCAAACCAGGAAAAACATCATGTTCTATTTTGTTTTGTGTTTTTGATGTTAATAGCTTTATCATTAGCTATTCCAGGGCATCAATACTGTTATAAGAGATCCAATTTATTCTTTGGTCCCCAGGTATTAAGGGGAAAACAACACAAGTAAGCATAGCAGGCTTACCTCTTATTGAAACCATTTAGAATAGTTTGATGGTTATATTCTTGTGGTCAAGGCACATGCAGTTTTCAATTTACATGTCTGCCCCATAATAATTCTGTGACTTTAGATAACATTTCTGCACCTTTGCTTTATCAACATTTCTGGAGGAATTAAAGAAAACATATGGGCATCACTCATTACTTTTGGCCACCCAGCCTGACCTAATTAATACCCATTAACTGAAACTTGTTCCAGATAGTCTACTTTCTATTCTATTCTTCCTTGTGACTTTGATGCAGGCACCTGATTGCAATATATATGTGACTGGAAATCAGGTGCCTGCCTCAGAACCTAGATATTAGTTCATCAGCTAGTGATGCAAGGAAATGGAGAGCCCCATAGAAGTGGCATCAACAAGGCAGAGGTTGGAAATGTTGGTGGCAAAATGCAGTCTCTGATACTCATTTCATCAGAAATGTACATGCGGGCATCTGGGATACAGAAGGGGAGGATGGAGCATCATTGATAAACCAGTACTGCTGCACAATTTGGGGTTTTTCTCCTGGTTCCTTTGCCCTTTTAATGATACTTTAGGTTTTTAAATACCTTTTTAAGTAAATTCCTTTTCCACATAACTCATCTTATGTTGCTTGTACCAATGAGCCATGACTTCTAAGAAAAATAATTAATTGGGCACCTGACAATATCCGAGGTCTGAGTTTTGGAGTTTATGAAGTACTTTCTTATATATGATTTCCCTTAGCTAAGAGTAATACAAAGATTAGCAATTTACAGGTGAAGGAACTGGTGGTCAGAGAGTTCACATGAATTTTCCTGAGGATTATATTTGGGAGCCATTAGATTTAATCCTTTAATTTTCCTGATACTATATCTGATATTTATTATTAAACCATAACTTTTCACACATGGTATTCTAGCAGATTGTGGAGTACTAATCTTGATAAAGAACAATAAAATGAACCTTTAAATCATAAGATGTAGTCTATCAGACAGCCTCATCTATGCAGAGCACCCACTTGTCCTAAAATAATATACTCATTATGGTTATTACAACAAAGCTTTAGATAGAGTTTGTATAAAGCAGATATCTTGTCTAGTCTCTGTCAGTCTCCAGGGTCCTATTATACTTTATAAAATAAAAATATATGATTTTCTGGTTTTGAAAAGGTAGAGAGACAATGTTAAAATGTAAAATATCCCACATTTAATATAAAATATTCTAAATTAATTTGATAATTCACTGATTTCTATGGCATACAAATACATGAATCTAGACAAATATCCAAATCTACTCAAACATATTATGTCCTAGAAATTCCCAATATTTTATTCAAGACATCTTACACTACAAATACACTCCTCATTTCCTTAAAAATCTGTGACACATAACTGTCCACAAATAACACACCTACGGAAAATAATACTGAATTGCTAGCAAGAGTTCAAATTGGTAAAATCTCGGGTAATGGCATAAATTCATAAAGTTAAATATGTGCAAACCCTGTAACTCAGAAATCCCCCTTCAGAAATGTACCTAGAGGAACTCTTGTGTCTGTCCAACCATGAGTCATAGCCAAGAATATTAATTGTGGCAACTGTTTATAAAAAAATATTGGAAGTAAACCAAGTGTCAGCTAGTAGGAGAATAGATAAAATATGGTATGTTCCTACAATGGAATATAAAACATTAAAAAGAATAAACTATAGCTGCAAACAACAACACAGATGAATCTCAAGCACACGATATTAAGCAGAAAAACAGGAAGTCAGAATATAAATCATACTTTATGATTTCATTCATCATTGTTCAAAACCAGAAAAATTCTAAATAATATATTTTTTAGAGTTACATACAAATGTAGTAAAACTCTAGAGGAAAGTAAGTCTTTGATTAACACAAAAATTCAAACTAGTTTTTACTCCTGGAGAAGTAAAAAATGTGAAGAGAGCCTTTAAAAAATATTTTGGTGGAATTTGATGAGTGATATTTTATTATATTATTTATATCATAATAATTTAAACTATAAATATGACATAATTCTTAATATAACATTGTTGAATGATATACATATTAATTATGTATTAATGATCTTAAGTGTTGATTGAAAGGGCTCAGTGGACTCAATGGTTTATAAGAGTAAAGAGTATTATAATAAAGCAAATATAATAATATATAATTATAATATGTAATAACATATTATATATTATAATATATAATACTATAGTACAGCAATAGCAGGAGAAGAATCCAGGAGCAGGAGAAGAATTAAAAGTGTCTGGAGACACCAATGAAGGCTTCTTTGTTCTCTTTCCACTGCTCAAGTTGTATGGTATATACACTGTGTGCAGGTCTCAAACTGCTACCACACCTCAGTACCAGAACTCTCACCAGAGAGTGAGCGAGCACTAGCAGGGGTGAGGGGCAGAGGAGGAGGGAGAAGCCAACTTTCCACTGAACAGGGAGCCTAATGTGGGGCTCCATCCCAGGACCCTGAGATCATGACTCCAGAGGAAGGCACAGCTTAACTGACTGAGCCGCGCAGGCACTCCCCAACCTCTTATTGTAGTGGAGGTCTCTTTATGGGGAACTGGTAGCAGGCACAATCGGACTATGTGGCCTCTCTTAACCATGGAAACCATATCTCCCTCCGCAACCCTGCCACCCCCATTGCCCTGCCCTAGACCAGGCTCAACCAAACCCAGGTGCAAATCATAAATCCAACTATGATTACTAAGCAATGCTGAAGACTAAAATAACTCATGGAAGAATAAGAAACCGGTGGTTATTGAACATCATTTTTTCTTAATATGTTCCTTAGCATTGGTTATAAGTAGCTGTAGTTGTAAGTCAGTAGCTATAGTTATAAGGCATAAGCTATAGTTGTAAGTATGGGGCCAACCTATACAAGTGAGATTTTTTTAAATTTTATCCTTTTTTATTTTTTAATTTTTTTAAATTTTTTCATTGGAGTTCAATTTGACAACATATAGCGTAACAACCAGTGCTCATCCTGCCAAGTGCCTCCCCTCAGTGCCCATAACCCATCACCCCAACCCCCCACCCACCTCCCCTTCCACTAACCCTTGTTCATTTCCCAGAGTTAGGTGTCTCTCATGTTTTGTCACCCTCACTGATATTTTCACTCATTTTCTCACCTTTCCCTTTATTCCCTTTCACTAATTTTTATATTCTCCAAATGAATGAGACCATATAATGTTTGTCCTTTTCCGATTGACTTATTTCACTCAGCAAAATATACCAAGTGAGATTAACCCATGCTGTGCTGTACACAGGGCACATGTGCACCATTTGGTATGGGAGTATTGACTATATATCAAAAATATACTTAAATTTATATAAATAATTATTTACTGGCCTATTTCTACATCCATTCAATCTTGATGATTAATTCACTTATCTTATATCTCTAGGCTTAGTCTAGCTGCAAATTTCGGACCATCTCTATTCCTAAGCAGGAATGATACAGGGACAATCTTCATCAATCCACCTCAACCCTGCCATGTCACTAATTCCTTTTTAACAACTTTTGTTTTATTTTAACAATGACTACAATGAGTAATACCACTTACTAAGCAGTTTTTGTATTAAGCATTGAGCTAAGCACAAAATATTTACTATCTCATTCAATACACATATGAAGTAATGAGAAATTAAGACTCAGAGCATTTAACTTTCTAGGTTATATAATAAATGCACCAAGAATGCTTTCAGCTACAACTATAAAAAATTTGATCACAATACATTACATAAATTGGAGCTAATTTTTCTCTCATAATAAGAGGTAAATAGCCCGGCCCCAAGTTGTACAATGATGTCAGTACCAGAGCCTCTATGAGGCTTTTGGCCTTTTCTTTACAGTTGCAAGAAGGCTGCTAAAGTGATACCTGTTATGTTTGCATCTGACACAGGAAGAAAGGAGAAAGCAGTAATGTAAGCAAAAATTAAAAAAAAAAAAAAAGTCCTTTTTATCAGGCAAACTTTTCAGCAGAAATCCCCAACACATCTACTTATGTCTCATATAGAAGAGTGCTACATGGGCACACTCAACTGCAAGAGACTTGGAAAGGCAAGGAAGAAAGGCTTAGAGATCGGGCATTGGTTAGGCCAGGAAAAGTGTCTATCTAGCAAGTAAATGACAGGGCCTGAAATCAAATATATTATATAAAACAGACTTTCCCCTCATTCTCTTCTAATTAAACTGATATTCCCACTTGGCAACCAGGTCCTAGCTTTTCTTTATTTTTATCTTGCATATAAGTCCTTACCATGATTCCCTACCAAGAACACCAATTTTTCTGAGAACACCATTCTATAATCCTTTTATTTGCTTCCCTAAAGCATATTATGAACCTTTCTGGTTTTCTGTGATATTTTATTCTTCTGTATTGCTTACCAGCAAATTCTGGCCTACTCCATCTTTCTACTTAAGCTGGATATGGCTGTATGTTCCTCTCATTAATATACTTAGTGTTCTCTAAATATAAACCTAGCTATCTCCTCTTTAGATTATTCCATTCAGTATGCCTGAAATGACTTTTCTTCTCCATCTGCAAATGTCCACCCATTATTCCAACCACAGCATATTCTCATTATTGAAACTGTCTCAGAACACCACAGCTTACATGGATCTCTACCTTTCCTGAAGTAAAGTAGAATTTGCTGTCAATTCATTTAAAATATAATGTCTTATCCTATAAAATCTGGTGATATATTTGTGATTTATCAAATATGTTGTAATTTTTGTTTTAAAATACCTGATATATACAGAAAAGTACAAACCATAAAATAGTAATCACTCATATTCTAAGCCCCAAGAATGAACTCTTTACACTTCCGTCATATTTGCTTTTTTTATTCTTTTCACATACATATTCTCTAAAACTTGCTACTGGTGAATACATATATGTAATTAAGAATAAATAAATGTATATATATTATTATTTAAATATTAATAAAAAATTTAAAAATCCACCTTTGTCAACACTTCAATCCTATTCCATGTCCTCTATATATTCCAAGAGCTAATCCTTTCACAATTTCTATGCAATTTTTCCCTTTTTAATTTTTATTCATATATCCATCTGTATGCATGCACATAAATATATTATATATATTTTACATAAAAATTACTCTACCAGATTCATGATTTACTTCAACTTTTTTCAGAAAGGTTGTAGAAAATAATATATTTACATACATATATATATGTAATTTCAGCTCAGCTCATGATCTCAGGGTCGTGAGATGGAGCCCCATGTCAGTCTCTGTGCTCTGTGCAGAGTCTGCTTATGAGTGAAAATATCAGTGAGGATGACAGAAAATGAGAGACTCCTAACTCTGGTAAACGAACAAGGGGGAGTAGAAAGGGAGGTGGGCGGGGGGGGTTGGGGTGACTGGGTGACAGGCACTGAGGGGGGCACTTGACGCGATGCGCACTGGGTGATATGCTATATGTTGGCAAATTGAACTCCAATAAAAAAAATCTCTTTCCCTCTCCCCCTGCCCTCCCCGCACACTTGTCTCTCCCCCTCTCAAATAAACAAATAAATCTTAAAAAAATAAAAATATTAATAAGTTGAAATATGTAAAAGTGAAATTTTAGTATCTAAATATGTTTAATTTAAGCCATATTTTCTTTGCAATGTCTAATTTGATTTAGCTTTGTTCATTGTACATGATGACTTGATTAAAGTTCAGTAAAAATTGGTAAGATATTCTTTGTGACTTTTATGATGCTCAATCTTTGCTAATGTTCCATGAACGCTTGGAAAAAAAAGGAACATTTTATTTTTGTTGCTCACAGGAACCTACTTAAACATACTATATCAAATTATAGTCCAAATATTCTATACTGTAGACAGTTTGTCATCTGTTTCATCTAAAACTTTTGGAGAATTTGCATTAAACTTTTGTTCCATAGTAAAATGTTCTTGTAATTATGTGTTTTTGTTTTGTTTTCTGCATTATTAGGTACCTACAAATTTACATTAAAATAATTTCTTTATAAACTTTCTTTACCTTTATGTTTTTATCCACTCATTTACTAAAAATCTATCTTGAAAGAAGTTGATAATATTTTTAGTATTTTCTTCATGTATATTTCATATTTCATATTCATTGTTTTGTGTCCTAATGTTTTACATGTTTTTGTAAGCACATAAAAATTTAATTTTAAAATCAATCTTATATGCTCCAGATTTTAATAGATAAGTTTAATTCATTTGTAATTAATATGAGTTATGATATACCAAAATCTACCTTACTTTTATTTTCTGTTTATCAATAGTTTTTTTTCTTCTTGTTTCTCTTCTGTTAATTTGTCCCCTACTTCTCTTTTATCGTCTACTCCATATTATATCAGAAGCTACAAATCTCATTTCCATCTATATAAGTGGTTACCCTAATTTTTTAGCTTATATGTTTTACTATATATTTTCAAAGTGTAAACATAGGGAGAGGGGGTAGCAAGACCCCTTCCTCTCAAGTTACTATTAATTATTGTACTAAGAAAGCAAGTCTGTATCTCTATTTATTTAATTCTACTCCTTTGCATTGTTGTAAAGCATAAAACCCCAGAGCCTCTGGTAACACTGCTCCTCCCATAAACTCTGCATCTCCACCCATAGAAGAAAAAGGAGATGTCAAAGCTCTGCATATCAGGCAATTTTTCATTGCCCTTCCTTTCCTCATAGCTGATAGCCTCACTACCCTGAGCTACCTTGGAGTTTATCAGGACTAATCATGTCTTTTATTTCTGCTTAATTTAGTCCCCAAAGGATGACTAAGACCTCCTGCCATCTCTCATCACCTAGAATCACATCCTTACAAGGTTCCATGCAGCCTTTTAGTGACTACATCTCCTACTTTATCCCAACTCCCAAGACTTTTCTATTCCTCCTGAAACAAGGATTTCAATCTCCTTTATTCTTAGGAATCTTTACTGAATATTCCCTTCACCTTCCTGTTTTACTTGAAACCTGATAGTTTTCTAATTACACTGGTTTCCTTGCAGTTCTCTAAGGTGCTATGTTTTTTCTTCCATATCTTTCAAGTTACCAACTCTGGAAGTGTGGTAAGTATTTCTCATTGTTACTTTCAGACCATTTTCTCTCCCTATTCCACTTACAAATAAAAATTGAAAACATATTTTAAGATTCATGTAATTATCTTTGTCAATCTTTATTCTTTCTGTAATTATCTATGGAATCAATATTTCCTTTCATGTATTGATTGTTATAGCTCCATAATAGCTCCCATATTTCTCCTGTCAATATTCTTAGTGACCTTAATAAACACATGAACAGTTCTTCAAACATGGCCTCTCAGTTTCTTAACCTTCTCTACTCAGATTATCTTGATCTATGTCTAACTCAATTGTATACTCCCAGAGTTAGATGCTAAATTTTTCTAGTATCAGCAACTGAAATTTCTCCATAATCTCAATGGCAATAATAATTCTCTGACAAGCTCTGTTTTTTCCAGCTCATATTCTTTAGAACCCAAGTGCAACAACTTTTCTTCATTGCTAGGAACTATAACCTTTTTCTCTAATAAATTTTTATTCTATCCTACCACCTTCATGTTTCGTTACTACTTTTAGTCCATGGTCTATTATTAAAACTATTTTATCCTTATTCTCTGATAATTTCATCAAGGCTCATAACTTTGATACTATCTATATACTGATGACTCCCAAAAGTATATCTCCATGATAGACTAAAGATCATGAGCTCCAGATTTGTTTTTCCAACTATTTCCTTGCTGTTTTCCATCTGGATTTCAGATAGTTTAACATGTCCCAATCTGAATTACTAACTGATTTTTTCAAATCTGATTCCCCTTTCATCTTCTCTAGCTCATTAAATGGCAATCTTCAACTATAGTTGCTCAGGTTAAAATCTTGAAGTCGTCTCTGACATCGTTTTCTCTCCCAATGCACAATAAACTTATAGCAAATTTTGTTGACTCTGATTGCAAAATATATATGCAGTCCTATCTCATAACTATCACTGTTGTTATCAAGTCAGTGCTACCAATATCATTGCAATAGCCTTTCACCTCAGGAGTTAGCAAACTACTGTCTGCAAGCCAAATAATCTGTTCATATTATTTGCACATGAGTCATCTTTTACTCATTGATAAGTAGGCAATAATCAAACATTCTGGTTACTAATAATTTTTGTACTATTTATCTTGGACTTTAGCTTGCTCTTTAGCATTGTCTATGGTGTTACTGTCAAGTATTTCTTCACATTAAAAAAAAAATTACCAGTTAACTAAATTTTAAGTTCCCTGAGAGTATGGATCTTGCCTCATGCAACTTTAATATCCTACTTTGCCTAACATATCATGAGTGATCAATCAACATTTGTTGATTGATTGATTTTAAATATTGCATTTCACTTGAGTTTCAATACACAGTACACAAGTAACAAAGAAATAAGATTCAGTAGTCTACACTAGCACTGACCTGTACCCTATCAGCAGTCAAAAATGAGCTTTGGAGGATAAGCTGGTTTCTCATGTTCCACTGTGTCAGAACTCAGGTACACAGGGCAAGAAGTAGGAGGCAGCGTATAAATGCACAGAGGATTCCAGACAGAATCTTAAAGTAGTAAATGCACTTTCAAAAATGAAAAGGTTTACTTCAAGGTCCTGGTTCCTTACACCGTTAGAAATATTATTCAGGAAAAGTCTTTTAAAGAAGCTCTGTTCACATAGTATGCAATTTCATACACACAGGACAGTCAGGCTACTAGGGACTAGTTTTGTATTCTATAATTTATTTGCCACCTTCAACTGTTAGCTTATATATATGTTTATGTAAGACTATATTTTACATTTATTACCAGATCAAATAATATATATGCAGCACCAAGAGAAAGTATTCCTACTGCCCCTGCAACAATATAATTCACTCCAAATTTAAAGAATAGGAGAGATGTCTGCTTAGTCAATGCATTTATCTCTCTGTCTCTCTGTCTCTCTCTCCCTCTCTCAAAAGAAATAACTACCTTGGAAGTTCACTAAGTTCATAAGACTGTAAACAAGTTCTACAAATATAAAGAGAGTCAGGAGGGATAACATCCCAGCAAAATATATCTGAGGGAAGAAAAGAGGAAAAGGTGTACAATGTTCCAAAAACTATATATGTATTAACATGAAATTCACACTTGATTTTTATTAATAAGCCTCGGTTGGCTATTAGATCTGTGTAGGCTGGTTAGGAAAATTAAAAATGGTTTCTGAACATCATTAAATCTAGTGGAACACTACTATTTTACAGGAAAAGAGACAATATAAGAGATTACTCCAAGAATGGCAGACACAAGAAAAGAAGTCAGAAATTGACATTAGGAAAATAAGTATTTGGAGAGAGACAGAGAAAGAAGAAAAGAGGTGTACAGAGACAGGAGCTAGAGATAGCTGGTTCTGAAATGAAATCAAGGAGAAATAGACTGATATATCAGTTGATCTATATACTCAGGGTATTACTGTTAGTTATTTATTGCACTGTGAAATATGAGCTAGTGTTTCCAAACATGTCTGATTATAAGAATCACCTGGAGAGCTTTTATAAAATAGTGATTCCTCAGATCTATACCTCTACATCTGAACCTCCACTTTTTTCTTCAGGATGGCACTTGGGCATCTTTCTTACCTGTATTTATGTCTATTTATATATACATATATTACATATATAATATGCATATATAATGTTTAATACGTATATATACACATAAATAGTGTTAAATGTGTGTGTGTGCGTGTATTCATATGTATGTATGTACAGGAGATGAACCCATTTCTAGACAGGAACTCATACTAATTTTGGTGGGCCATGAAAGAATGAGTGGAGAGGGTCTCTGTCATTCTTTGTATCTCCCTAGCTTTCCCTTCACAAGAAGAAGAAATCCTGGTTACATTAAATGAGGCTTCAAATGTGATACTAAACTACACAATTCATAGAAGAAGCCCTTTCTTCTGCCAGGGTGATAAAGAAGATGGAATATAGAGCTCTATCAGGTAGATAGAGCCAACTTGCTGCTTTCTCCCTCCCCTTTACTGAGATTACTTTTAACCCTTCAATTATTTGTTTCTTATAACCAACTTGTGATGAAGTTGGGATTTAGTCAATGGGATGTTCCTAATAATTTCTCACAAAGTGGTTAACTTCTAGTTTTCTCAAGCTTCAGCTGTGACTCCATCTGTAAAATAATGATAATAACACTTACCTTATAGTTTAGGAAGAGTACAGAGAAACAATGTATTTCTATGATTTCACTTGTAAACTAACATAAAATGTTACTTATACAGTTAGCTAAAGGTAAATTGTGCTTTGAATGCCAAGTTAGATTTCTAAGATTGCCTGATACTTTTTGATTATCCCTGTAAAACAAATCACAGTGGTATATGGTCTCTGGGTCCAGCCCACAATTCCAGACTCCTAACAAGGGCTTAGAATTCCAATTAATCATTGTTCAGATCTTTCCACTTTTTCCCATCTGCTTACAAAGAGAAAATCAACTAAACTTGGATTGTTGAGAACTATTTGATGAAATTCACCATCAGTTATCAGAATAATATGATCTTATAGTTGAAAGCTTTAGTTTACTGAACTAGTGAAAGAGATAAAAAAAAAAACAACTAACTACGTATTTTGAAAATAACTTCAAAAGGTTTAACAAAAACACCTCACATGTCTTACAGCTATATAATCTTGAAATAGTTATTTAATCTCATTAGGCCTTATTTTACTCATATTTAAAACAATTATAATGATCATTCCTACCACATTTGTTATAAAGATTAAATGCTACCATTTACATTGATCAACCAGTATAATTCCTGGCATATTTTAAGTGTTATGCCAAAGCTAAGTATGTTGATTATTATATACTCAAAAAGGATAGAGTTTATACTCTAGTAAAGGTTTCTTGAGTCTCCTAATTTTCTCACAATTATTACTTCATTATTTAATTTATACATATAAAATTTATTTTAAAATATGCATTTTAATTATTACAAAAATAACAGAAACATGAGAGGTTTTTCTGAAGCCCATAATCCTTAATATAAAATATAGTGTTACAATATAAGTATTATATCTTTTATAAATAAATTAAGTGTATCAGTAAGCTATAGTCTATTAAACCACATATATAAAATGTATTAACTAATTTTTTTTCATTTCTCTAACAAAATGATGATGGTTATTAGAGGATTTAGGAACAACATTAACATGGCATTAAAAGAAATTTTCATACTGAAATTTAAAAATGAAACTTTTAATTTTGTATTTCAACTTAAGTTTGAATTACTAAACAAAACCCCAAAATCCAGTTACCATTTTGGCAGACGTGTAAGTCTTAGCTGTTACATAGAAAAATGGGTGGTAATTGCTGAAACCAATACATAAATTTGACAAAGTCTCAGGACAAAAAAATCTGTTGCATTTCTATATAGCAATAATGAAGCAGGAGAAAAAGAAATCAAGGTATGAATTCCATTTACAATTGCACCAAAAACCATAAGATATCTAGAAATAAACCTAACCAAAGAGGTAAAAGATCTGCATCTGAAAACTATAGAACACTTCTGAAAGAAATTGAAGAGGACATAAAGAAATGAGAAAACATTCCATGCTCATGGATTGGAAGAACAAACATTGTTAAAAATGTCTATTCTACCCAATGCAATCTACATATTTAATGAAATGACTATCAAAATACTGCCAGCATTTTTCATAAAACTAGAATAAACAATCCTAAAATGTGTATGGAACCACAAAAGACCCTAAATAGCCAAAGCAATCCTGGAAAAAAAAAAAAGAAAAAAGCAAACTCAGGATGCCTGGGTGGCTTGGCAGTTGAGTGGCTGCCTTTGTCTCAGGGTGTGATCCTGGGGTCCGGGATCCAGTTGACATCATGCTCCCTGCGGGGAGCCCGCTTCTCCCTCTGCCTATGTTTCTGCCTCTCTCTGTGTTTCTTATGAATAAATAAATAGAAGAAAGAAGAAAAAGAAAGTAGAAAGAAAGAAAGAAGAAAAGAAAGAAAAAAAAGAAGAAAGAAAGAAGAAAGAAAGAGAAAGAAAGAAAGAAAGAAAGAAAGAAAGAAAGAAAGAAAGAAAGAAAAAGAAAGAAAGAAAAAGGAAGGAGGAAGGAAGGAAGGAAGGAAGGAAGGAAGGAAGGAAGGAAGGAAGGAGAAAGAAAGAAGAAAGAAAAAGAAAGAAAGAAAGAAAGAAAGAAAGAAAGAAAGAAAGAAAGAAAGAAAGAAAAGAAAGAAAGAAGAAAGAAAGAAAGAAAGAAAGAAAGAAAGAAAGAAAGAAGAAAGAAAGAAAGAAGGAAAGAAAGAAAGAAAAATCTGGAGGCATCACGATTCCAGACAGTATGGTACTGTCACAAAAACAGACACATAGATCAATGGAACAGAATAGAAAACTCAAAAATGGACCCACAACCATATGACCAACTAATCTTCAACAAAGCAAGAAAGAATATTTAATGGATAAAAGACAGTGTCTTCAACAAATGCTGCTAGGAAAACTAAACAACAACTTGCAAAAGAATTAAACTGGACCACTTTTTTACACCATACACAAAAATAAATTCAAAATTGATGACAGGCCTAAATATGAGATAGGAAACCATCAAAATCCTAGAGAACATAGGCAGCAACCTATGATGTGAGCCATGGTAACTGCTTACTTAGCATGTCACTAGAGACAAGGGAAACAAAAGCAAAAAAATGAACTATTGGGACTTTATCAACATAAAAACCTTCTGCACAGTGAAGGAAACTCAACAAAACTAAAAGGTGGTCTATAGAATGGGAGAAGATATTTGCAAGTTACATTTCTGATAAAGGGTTAGTAACCAAAATATATAAAGAACTTATAAAACTGAACACCCAAAAAAACAATCCAGTTAAGAAATGGGCAGAAGACATGAATAGACATTTCTCCAAAGAAGATATACATATGGCTAAAAGACACATGAAAAGATGCTTAACATCATTCATCATTAGGGAAATAAAAATCAAAACCATGACGTGATACCACCTCACACCTCTCAGAATAGCTTAACAACACAGAAAATAATAGATGTTGGTGAGGATGCAGAGAAATGGGAACCCTCGTACACAATTGGTAGGAATGCAAACTGTTGCAGTCACTCTGGAGAGCTGCATGCAAGTTCCTCAAAAAGTTAAAAATAGATCTACCCTGTGATCCAGCAATTATAGTACTAGGTATCTGTCCAAAGAATACAAAAGAAATATTGGAAGGGGTACATGCATGCACCCTGACGTTTATAGCAATATCATCAACAATAGCCAAACTATGGAAAGAGCCCAAATGTTCACTGATTGATGAATGGATTACGAAGATGTGATTACACACACACACGAATATTACTCAGCCGTAAAAAAGAATGAAATATTTCCATTTGCAATAAAGAGGACAGAGCTAAAATGTGTTATGCTAAACTAAATGTCAGAGGAAGACAAAAACCATATGATTTCACTCAGATGTAGAATTTAGAAAATAAAATAGATGAACATATAGGAAGTGAAAATAAGAGAGAGAAGGAAACAAACCATAAGAGACTCCATGATAGGGCAGCCCCGGTGGCGCAGTGGTTTAGCGCCGCCTGCAGCCCGGGGTATGATCCTGGGGACTCAGGATCTAGTCCCACATCGGGCTTCCTGCGGGAGCCTGCTTCTCCCTCTGCCTGTGTCTCTGCCTCTCTCTTTGCTCTCTCTGAATGAATAAATAAATAAATCTAAAAAAAAAAAAAAAGAGAGAGAGAGAGACTCCATGATAGAGAACAACCTGATGGTTGATGGAGGGATATGGGTGGGGGATGGGCTAAATGGGTGATGGGTATTTAGGAGGGCACTTATTATGAACATTATATGTAAGTGATAAATCATTAAGTTATACTCCTGAAAATAGTATTACACTATATGTTAACTCATTAGAATTTAAATGAAAGTTTGGAAGAAAAAAAAGTATCCTAGGAGGGAGGAAAAAAAAAAAGAAAAATGTGTTGGGATGCAATCTCACTTTGGATATATGACAAATATTGCATGGACATAATAGTTATGACAGAATTTGACAAATAGAAAAATTAATAGAAAAATTAGTCTAATACAATTGTGGTGTATGGGAAAAGAGCAATTTCTTAGAGTGAAAACACATGACCAAGTTTATCATTTACCAAAGTTTAAAAATTTTAATTGATAGCGAAGTTCCATAAATATACAAGTAACTAGACTTAATTTTGTATAATACTTTGCAAAACTTCACTTACTTTTATTCTTTCTTTGTTTTTTTTCTGTATAATCCACCTCTTTGAAAAAAGGGCATTTTGGAAGACCATATTTTATAGAATATGACATACAAAATGACACTATAAACCATTAGACTTTCCATTACTTCCACTGTAAAAAATCCAGAATTTTACCTAACACTGAAACCACAAAAAGGATTTTGCTTTTGGAAGAAATTAAATAAGTAATGGTAGACTAATGTTCAGCCTTCAACAAGTAGAAGAGGTTGATCCAATTTTCAAAGACCCCTAAAAGCTTTTGAAGCAATGAACTATTGATGAACTCAACCTTATATAAAGGAAGGATTTTCTGAAGTAAAATGACAATCTGCTGCAGCTCTGGTGTTTGGTTTTTTTAATTTGTTTGTTTTGTTTTGTTTTTGCTTATTTGCTAGTTCTGCGCATGAACTGAAGATCAGGCTTATTTCTTTATTTCATTATTTATTTGAAAGAATCTGTTGGTGAAAAATAACCAGCAAAAATTTACTTATTATGAAGTGTTGGAGGGAAAACTGCAAACTTAACAAGAATTCAAATGCAAAGTCTGGCTTTCCTGCTAGATATTTTCTAAGTGTTGGCCTCTACCAGAGGCTAGAGTGTCAGGAGAAAAGAATCTACAAGGCAAAGCAAATTATCCTGTACTCTTACAAAAGATACAAAGCAAAGACATGTCAAATTCATCACCAGACTCCTTTTTCAAAAAACTGACATGTTTTTAAGTAGATGTTGGAGGATGTTGGGGAAATGGCTAAAACATCTGAAGGGCAAAATTTGAAGTATAGTATTTCAAGGCGGGGAAAATTAAGAGCCAATATGCAACCAAAGGACCTGGAGAATTATGTCCTAGACAGGGGCTGAGTGAAGGGAGATTTCATCATAATTCAGCTAAGTCCCTATCAAGTTTAAATTCTAATTGGATTAGAATAATCAATCCCTTATCAGCTGCCTAATAGAAGAGAGAGGAAAATCTCTTTCATGTGTGAAAAATAACTTCTTGACACATTATCCACCAAAAAGCCAACAATTACTAGACAGGCAACATGGCAATAATATATGGCTGGTAATTAACAGAAACAGTAGGTAACAGAAAGATATTCATAGTTTTCTGACATTTTGAACTTAATGGAAAATAACTATAATTAATATGTCAAAAAATTTTAATGGATAAATGGATGAAAAGATAGAGAACATCTCCAAAGGACTAGAATATACAAAACAGAATAAAAAAGACATTCTATAATTAAACCTTGCAAAGTCTGATATTAAAGAATTAAATCTTTGGGTTAAATTACATATTGAATGGGACAGAACAAGATTATTAAATTCAAGTATAGGTCAATAGAAAATATACAAACTGAAATACCATGATTAAAAAAGAATGGTTGAAACACAACATAGTACATGGAATATCTGAGCAAAACTCAAATCTAATCTATTCTTAATTGAAATCTAAAGAGGAAAATATAGACAAAACAAGATATAAGAAATATTTGAAGAGAGAATGGCTGGGCATTTTCTAAAATTGCTAAAAGACATAAATCTACATATTCAAAATCTCAGTAAAACAAAGCATGAAAAACATACAGAGAAGAAAGAGAAAGAAAGAAAGAAAGAAAAAAAAAGAAAGAAAAAAGAAACAAGTAAACAAAGTCACATAAGTATATCATAGCAAAACTGCTAAAATGCAAAGGAAAACCAAAACAAAAAATAGAAGATAGCACACAGGAATGGGGCGGATGCTAGAAGTGTTATCCTCAAAGGTACAGTAATAAAATTGAAGATGAGTTCCTACAGAAGAGAAGAAAATCAAGACACAATGAAATGGTCTTCTAAAAATACTAGAGTCAGGGGAGGAGATAAGTCTCAATTCTATACCCATCTATACTCATGAACAATAAAATTCTGTACTCATAAATAACATTCTTCAAAAATAAGGATGAAACTGAGATTATTTCTAGGCAAGGATTGAGATAAATCTTTAGCCACAGCCATGAATGCATGAATAGATAGGTATATGACAGATAGATAGACAGATAAAAGTAGAGAAGGAAAATGGTCTTAAGAGAAGTGAGAAAATTAAAGGAATGGTAAAAATGTGAACCAATAAAAATTAATACCTATCATACAATGCAGTCATTGTAACGTCTTCTAAATGTTGCTTATGCATAGAATGAAAATGACAATAACATAACACTGGGTAGCTTAAGGTTAAAAGAATTTCCAAGGTTTTAAGTTTCTATCAGCATCAAGAAAATGGTAAAATAATAATGTGTTAGACCATAATTTGATAAGAATGCATGCTGTAATCTCGAGGGTAACAACTAAAAGAAGATTAAAATAGTGTTTAAATAGAAGGTAAAATAATGTAAAGGGGGGATAATGGGATAATATAAGTATTTGCTTAAGTTTTAAAAGAGAAAATTCAGAAATGAATGTAACATTAGAATACAAGTATGTTCTTTTATACAGATATACTTTTATAGAAATATGTTTTTTAAAAGATCTTTTTTTTAAATTTATTTATTCATGAGAGACACACAGAGAGAGAGAGAGAGAGAGAGAGAGAGAGAGGCAGAGACACAAGCAGAGGGAGAAGCAGGCTCCATGCAGGGAGCCCAATGTGGACTCTATCCCAGGTCTCCAGGATCAGGCCTTGGGCTGAAGGTGGCGCTAAACCGCTGAGCCACCCGGGCTGCCCAGTATGTTTTATTCCTAAATATATCAATATTACACTAAATTTAAGTAGACTACACACTCTACATGAAAGCCCAATAATGTTAGGAGAATACACAACAGAAAAGACCCCCAAGATATGTGCCTCTTGGAAGAGATACATCCTAAATATAAGGACACAGGCTGAAAAAATGAGGGGAAAAGATACACAAAGAAAAACTAAGCATAGTAAAGCTAATATATGTTTAAAGCAAGATGATTTGATGCAGATAGACATTACACATGATAAAAGAGGTCAATCAACGAGAAAATGTAGCAATTACAAATTTATATGCAAGTTAACATAATTTCCAATATGAAACAAGGATTGATAGAACTAAAAGGATAATTAGACAAATCTCAATCAAACTGGGAGACTTGAACATCTTTCAATAACTATAAGACATAAGTAATTGGATAACAGAATTAACAAACTTTACTTAATTGAGATTTATAGGACACTGCCATCAACACAAACAGAATTTATATTATTTTCAAAAGGCACATGAAGCATATCTTGATCTAAAAAACAGTTTCTCTCCCCAAATTGGATATCAGCTAGTAATCAATAACAAAAAGCTAACTAGACAAATTTAACAGTATTGAAATTAAACAATATGCTTTTTTAAAAGATTTATTTATTTATTTATTTATTTATTTATTTATTTATTTATTCATGAAGAGACACACAGAGAGAGAGGCAGAGACACAGGCAGAGGGAGAAGGGGGCTCCATGTAGAGAGCCCAATGCGGGACTGGATCCTGGGACTCCAGGGTCATGCCCTGAGCCAAAGGCAGATGCTCAATCACTGAGCCACCCAGGAATCCCTAAACGATATACTTCAAATTGATCAGTATGTAACAGAAGAAATGAAAACAGAGATTTGATAATATTTTGAAAGGAAAGAAAAAAATACATTGTGGATCAAAACTTGTGGGATGTAAATTTAAAAAAAAAAAGGTCTTGGTGGGGATTTACACATTAAATAAGTATACTAACGAGAAGAAAGGCTGAAAATCAAGAATTTAAGCTTCTCTCTCAAAAACTTACCAACCATAACTGTAATTGGAAACTAAGGAATGTATAAGAAAGAGAAATAATAAATTAATAGAAGTAACAAAATGTAAAACAAACATACCATATACAAAATATATAAAATCTAAAGTTGGTTATTTGAACGTTAAAAATTGACAAACTCTTTGGAATACTGATCAAGATTAAAGAAGGAAAACAATTATACCTCTCGGAATTAAAAAAGGGGGGAATCATTACAAATTCTAGAGACATGAAAAAAATAGATGATAATATGAACAATGTTATATCAATAAATTCAACAATTTAATTATACAAGTTTTTCTTTAAAAAATACTACTTAATGAAGTTCCTAAAACACATAAATATTCTATTAAAGAACTTGAATATCTTATTTCAAAGAAAACTCCTGGGGACCTCTGGGTGACTCAGCAGTTTAGCACCTGCCTTTGGCCCAGGGCATCATTCTGGAGTCCTGGGATCGAGTCCCATGTCGGGCTCCCTGCATAGAGCCTGCTTCTCCTTCTTCCTGTATCTCTGCCTTTCTCTCTCTCTCTCTCCTCTCTCTCTCTCTCTCTCTCTCTGTCTTTCATGAATAGATAGAAAAGAAAAGAAAAGAAAGAAAAGAAAAGAAAAGAAAAGAAAAGAAGAGAAAAGAAAAGAAAACTCCTAGCCCACATAGCTAGTATTAAAGGAAGAAATTATACAACTGTTAAGATTCTTCTATAAAGTACAAAAAGATGGATTAAACATTTTATGAAGCTAGCAAAACCTTGTGTTTACAGTGTGAAAATATCATAAGGAAGTAATTTGTAGGCCAATATCTCTCAAAAGCATTTGATGCAAAAGAAAAAATCTTTTTAAAAATTTATTTATTTGAGAGTGAGAGAAAAAGAGAGTAGGGGGAAGGCAAAGGAGAGGGAGAGAATCTCAAGCAGACTCCCTGCTAAGCATGGAGCCCCATGAACTCCAAAACCATGACCCTGAGACCATGACTTGAGACAAAACCAAGAGTTGGACAGTCAGTTGGTTTAGTCAGCTGAACCACCAAGGCACCTCATTGATGCAAAAATTATTAATAAAATTAGAAGATAATTAAGCTAATAAATATCAGATTAGTAAATATTAGCAAATCAAATCTAGGATATATTAAATAGATGATATACCGAGATCAAAGTAGGGTCTATTACAGGAATGTAAAGTTAGTTTAAATATTTGAAAACCTAGGCAGGAAAATAAAGTAAATCATACAGTCATTTGATAGATGCAGGAAAAACATTTGGTAAAATTCAACACATATTTATGATCCTTTTAAGAAGGAAGGGACGCAGAGGGACAGAAGAGAGAGAATCTTGAGCACAACTCCCATAGCCAGTGAGAGCTGGAGGTGGGGCTCCATCTCACAACCCTGAGATCATGACCTGAGCCCAAATCAAGAGTCAGATGCTTAACTGACTGAGCCACTCAGGCACTCTTTTTAAGATTTTTATCATAATAAGCTAGGAAAAAAGAAGAAAATTTCCTTAATGTGATAAAAAGGATTTTTTGTGGTGGTTTTAAAACATATCCACAAATTCTTTAATACTTCCCCTTTTAAAATTTTTTTAACTGTAACAAAAATCTTTGAGCCTTAAAAATCATGAAAAAGCACAATATAGCAACCTTTTAGAGATTCTGGGTCATGGTCTATCATAGGCAAACCTTTAGATATTCCTGACTGATACATCCACTGATCTTATTTGAACTTGCCAATTTTACTTGTAACCATGTATGTACTAAAGTGTATATTCAGTTCTATACAATTTCATTTCATAGGTTGCTATATCTACCACACCACAGCTGAACAGTTCTATTACCACAAGGATCCCTCCTGTTTCCCTTTTATAACTTCTATAGTTATAGAAATGGATCATATTTTTCTATTGTAAATGGATCATATAGTATATAATTTTTGGCATTGGCTTTTTTTCACTCAAATTACTTTTCTGGAGACTCATCCAAGTTGTTGGGTGTATCAATAGTTCAGTTCTTTTTATTGCAGAATAATATTCCTTAGTATGGCCATATCTCAGTTTATTTAACCATCCACCTATTGAAGGACATCGGGGCTTTTTCTGTTTTTTAGTCACCATTAATAACGTTTCCATGAACACTAGTATATTGGTTTTTGTCTGAACATAAGTTTTAATTTCTCTGGGATATATGCCTAAGAGCACAATTGCTGGCATCTAGGGCAGTTAGATATTTAGGGTTTTGGAGGTTTTGTTTTTGTTTTTAAGGCTATAAATAAATAAACAAAATCTAAATTGTTTTCCAGAGTAGCCACCTAAAATCTGTGAATGATCAAGCTTCTACATGTTCTTACCAGTATTTATTTAATGTTGTCACTATTTTTATTTTATTCATTGTGGAAGGTGTATAGTGATAACTTCGTGTTGTTAAATGTTCATTCCTTTGATGCCTAATGGTATTGCTGTACACATATGCCATCTATGTATCCACATCAGTGAAATGTCTCTTTATATTACTTGCCTATTTTATAAATAAATTAGTGGGTTTTTTTAGTTTTACTGTTGAGTTTTAAGAGTTCTTTATATATTCCACATACAAGTCTATTTTCAGATTTTTGTTTGCAAATATGTTCTTCCATTCTGTAACTTAAACTTTCATCCACCTCAAATGAATTGAGGCAAAAGAAACCTTAACACAAACACACACACACACACAAACTCTCAATTTTGAAGATGTCTATTATTTTCTTTCCTTTAATGTTAATTCTGAGAATATTTTGCTCAGCCAGGTGTGCCGAAGGTATTCTATGGTGACTTTTTATCCTATGGACTTACTAAACTCACTATTTAACTGAGATACATCTATTTATTTAAGGGTGTTTTTGTGGCTTCCTTAACATTCCAATGCGTAAGACATTTCTTCTTTATCTTGCATCAGTACTATAAATTTCCCTTTAACCATTGCTTTCCACTACATCCCCAATCATTAATAATTTGTACTTTCATTTTCATTGTTCAAAATGTTTTTCAAAGAATATATGTTCTTTATCTATACATTAGATGAAATATTCTTTAAATAACCATTAGATCCAGTCAACTGATGGTGCTCTTCAGGTCAACTGTGCCCTTACTGATTTTCTGTCTGGTAGAGCAGTATTGAAGTCTCTAACCATAATTGTAGATTTGTCCATCTCTCTTTGCAGTTCTATCATTCTTTCTCCATGTCTTTTGATATTCTGTTGTTAGGTGCATACACAATAAGAATGGTTACAGCTTTTTGGAGAGTTGATTTCATTACCATTATATATAACGTTCCTCTTTATCCTTCACAATTTTACTTGTTCTAAAGTCGGCTTTGTCTGAAATTGATACAGTTACTTTAGCTTTCTTTTAATTAGAGTTAGCATGGTATATTTTTCTCCAATCCTTTACTTTTACCTATATCCTCTTTATATTTAAAATGAGTTTCTTATAAACAGCAACATTTATTTGGGTGTGGTTTTTCATCCTCTCTGATAATCTCTGTTCTTTTATTTTGTGCATCTAGATCATTTATATTTAAAGTAATTATAAATATAGTTCATTACTATCTACCATGTTTGTAAATTCTTCTATTCATTGCATTTGATCTTATTTATTTTTTAATCTTACCTTCTTTTTCTGCTTGCTCTGGTTTTAACTGAGCATTTTATAATATTCCATTTTTTATAATATTCCATTTTCTCTCATCATTTTACATATCAATTTTATATCTTTTAAATTATCTTTAATGGTTACTCTATAGTTTGTAGAACATATTTGCAGCTAATATAAGTTTGCTTTCAAATAGTACTATACTATTTCACAGGTAGTATATACGCCTAATAACAGAATATTCACAATTCTTTCCTTCTGTACTGTATAATATTGCTGTCACTAATTACACTTGTTTATATTTAGCATCACTCAACAGTCACTCAAAATGTCACTATAATTACTTTGAACAAAAGGCTATCTATTAGATTAAGAATCAAAAAGTAATAGATTCTTGTGTCTTCATTTATTACTTTTCTAGTGTTTTTAATTTCTTTATGTATATCTGAGCTTCTGACCTATATCACTGCCCTTCTTTCTGAAGAAATTCTTTCAACATTTCTTGCAATGCAGGTCTCCTAGTGACATATTTCCTTAGTTTATGTTTTTCTGAAAAAAGTATTCCTTCTTCACTTTTTTTTCCTTCTTCGTTTTTTATTTTTTTTTAATTTGGGCAAAAGCTGCAAATTTATTTTTATTGTGGTAAAAATGCAAAACAAAAAATTTAGCATCTTAACAGTTTTTGTGTGCAAGTCAGTAGTGTTAAACATTTTCACATAATTTTAAAACAGATCTCCAGAACTTTTTTTTCATCTTGCAAATCCTAAGCTCTATACCCTTTAAACAATAGATCTCACCACCCCACCAACAGACTCTTTTCAGTTCTTTAGAATCACTATTCTACTTTGTTTCTCTATGAATTTGGTTTGCTTTAGATACCTCATGTAAGTTTTGTGTGTGTGTGTGTGTGACTGGTCTATTTCACTTAATATAATTATCTTCAAGGTTCATACATGTTGTAATATGTGACAGGATTTCCTTCCTTTTTAAAACTGAATATTATTCTATTGCATTAATATACTACTTTTTTATCCATTATTGATTAGTAAATATTTACATTGCTTCTACCTCTTGGCTATTGTGAATAGTGTTGCTGGGAACATGGATGTGCAAACATTTCTTTGAGACCCTGCTTTCAGTTCTTTTGAGTATATACCTAAAAGTAGAATTGCTGGATTATATGGTAGTTCTATTTTTAATTTCTGAAGAAACTCATACTATTTTCATAGTAGTTATAACATTTTACAATTCCACCAAAATTGCACAAATGTTCCAATTATTTTCCATACTCACCAGTATTTGTTATTTCTGTTTTTGTTTTTGATTACTATCAAAACCAGACACTAATAGTGTCTCCTTCACTTTTTAAAAATATCTTATTTATTTATTCATGAGAGACACACAGAGAGAGGCAGAGACATAGGTAGAGGGAGATCAGGCACACTGCAGGGAGCATTGTGGGTACTCATCCCAGAACCCCAGGATCATGGCCTGAGCCAAAGATAGATGGTGGCTCAACCACTAAGCCACCCAGGCATCCTGGTTTTCTTCACTTTTAAGGGATAATTTTGCTTGGTTTCCTACATAGGAAATGCAATTCATATTTCATTTATATGAAATAAGAATGGAGTATTTCTCTCTATTCAATCCACTGGCTTTTCCACTTTGTTCAGGGTTCATTATTATTTTCTATAAGTTGTATATCTTTTCTGACTTTTATCTAAAGGTATGCAGGTGCCTACATGTACTTTTTAAACAAAAAATCAATCATGTTTTATTTACTGGTCTCTTATTTCAAGATACTTAGCTCCATACAGAGGACTAATCATAGGGATGAGAGTTATAGGGTTTTTTTTTTTTTTATTATATAACAGCCATTGTAGAGTAAGGGGGCAAGATGGTGGAGGAGTAGGGTCCCCAATTCACCTGTTGCCACCAACTTACCTATATAACTTTCAAATCATCCTGAAAACCTACAAATTTGACCTGAGATTTAAAGAGAGAACAGCTAGAACGCTACAGAGAGAAGAGTTTGTGCTTCTAACAAGGTAGGAGAGTGGAAAAATAAAAATAAAAAAATAATCCAGTGGGGGAGGGGCCCCGAGAGGAGCCGGGCTAAGGCTGGGCAGTGAAAGCCTCCAGGACAGAAAAGCCAAGCCTTAGAGAAGCAAGAACTTTAATAGTCCACACCGGATTCTTCCCGGATGGAAAGGTGCTCAGCAGGGAAATCGGGCAGAACTGCAGGAGGGCAGTGGAGCCTCCAGTCTCCCAGGGTCACTAATAGGGAAGTGCAACCCGATGAGAGCCCACCGCACACGCGGGCCGAGCATGGCAAAGGGCTGGAGCGAGCTCCTGGTGGGGCCTCGGGAGAAGCTCAGGCAGCAGCTCCGGATGAAGGGGCTGCGCCGCCCCAGGAGCCCGATTCCAGCAGCACAGGCCCCGGATCCCAGGGTGCCAGGGGCCACAGCCCAGGATCCTGTGCTCCCCCCGGGAGAGGTGGAGGCAGGGAGGGCACAGGATGGCAAGTCCTCTCCTACCACCAGGAGCCCCCAAGCTGTGCATATCTGTGTCTCCCGCCCCCGGAGCATCCAGGCCAGTGCGGACTGGGAGACTGCAGTACTTAACTCCAGGAGCTGACTCGAGGGCTGGACAGCTGGCCACCGCCAGTGGTGTTGTCCCTCCTGGTGTCACCCTGTGCCTGGGACGGAGCAGGGCTGCCAGGGAACAGGGGCCTCACGGGATAAACAGCTCCCACTGAGCCCAGCACTTGGCAAGGGGTCAGGGCAGCTCCCTCAAGTGCACACATCAGAATCAGCACAGCAGGCCCCTCCCCCAGAAGACAGCTGGAAGGACAGGGGAAGAGCGAGTTCTTAACCAGGCGGTGCTGAAAAGCTCCAGAGGAAGTGGAGGACTTACAGCATATAGAAACAGTGGATACCCTTCTTTTTTTTTTTTTCTTTCTTTTCTTTTTTTTTCCTTCCTTTTTCCAGTATAACTCATTTTAGCCACTCTGCGTTGAGCAGAATGACTAGAAAGAAGAATTCACCACAAAAGAAAGAATCAGAAAGAGTACTCTCTGCCACAGAGTTACAGAATTTAGATTACAATTCGATGTCAGAAAGCCAATTCAGAAGCACAATTATAAAGCTACTGGGGGCTCTGGAAAAAAAGCAGAAACAGGAGACTTCATGACTGCAGAATTTAGATCTAATCAGGCCAAAATCAAAAATCAATTACATGAGATGCAATCCAAACTGGAGGTCCTAACGATGAGGGTTAATGAGGCAGAAGAAAGAATGAGTGACATAGAAGACAAGTTGATGGCAAGGAAGGAAACTGAGGAAAAAAGAGAAAAACCAATTAAAAGACCATGAGGAAAAGTTAAGGAAAATAAATGGCAGCCTCAGAAGGAAAAAATGTATGTATAATTGGAGTTACAGACAACACCAAGAGGGACAGAGGACCAGAAAACATATTTGAACAAATCATCGCTGAGAACTTACCTAATTTGGAGAAGAAAACAGGCATTCAGATCCAGGAGATAGAGAGGTCCACCGCCCTAAAATCAATAAAAACTGTTCAACACCTCAACATTTAATAGTGAAACTGGAAAATTCTAAAGATAAAGAGAAAATCCTTAAAGCAGCAAGAGACAAGAGATCCCTAATTTATACGATGAGAAATATTAGATGAACAGAAGACCTTTCCACAGAGATCTGGCACGCCAGAAAGGGCTGGCAGGATATATTCAGGGTCCTAATTGAGAAGAACATGCAGCCAAGAATACTTTATCCAGCAAGGCTCTCATTCAGAATAGAAGGAGAGATAAAGAGCTGTCAAGATAGGCAGAAACTGAAAGAATATGTAACCACCAAACCAGCTCTGCAAGAAATATTAAGGGGGACTCTGTAAAAGAAAAGGAAGCCCAGAGAAATAATTCACAAAAACAGGGACTGAATAGGTATTGTGATGACACTAAATTCATATCTTTCAATAGTAACTCTGAACGTGAATGGACTTAATGATCCCATCAAAAGACACAGGATTTCAGACTAGATAAAAAAGCAAGACCCATCTATTTGCTGTCTATAAGAGACTAATTTGAGACCTAAGGACACCTACAGCCTGAAAATGAAAGGTTGGAGAACAATTTACCATTCAAATGGTCCTCAAAAAAAAGAAGGGGTAGGAATCTTCTTATCAGATAAATTAAAGTTTATCCCAAAGACTGTAGTAAGAGATAAAGAGGGACACTATACCATACTTAAAGGCTCTATCCAACAAGAGGACCTAACAATCATGAATATTCATGCCCCTAATATTGGAGCTGCCAGGAATATAAATCAATTAATAGCCAAAGTAAAGACATACTTAGATAATAATACACTAATACTGGGACTTCAACACGACACTTTCTGCAAATGACAGATCGTCTAAGCACAACATCTCCAAAGAAACAAGAGCTTTCAATGATACACTGGACCAGATGGATTTCACATATATTTACAGAACTTTATCCAAACACAACTGAATACACATTCTTCTCAAGTGCATTTGGAACTTTCTCCAGAATAGACCACACACTGGGTCACAAATCAGGTTTCAACTGATACCAAAAGATTGGCATTGTCCCCTGCATATTTTCGGACCATGATGCTTTGAAACTTGAACTCAATCACAAGAAAAAATTTAGAAGAAACTCAGACACGTGGAGGTTAAAGAGCATCCTGCTTAAAAGATGAAAGGGTCAACCAGGAAATTAGGGAAGAATTAAAATGATTCATGGGAACTAATGAGAATGAATATACAACCGTTCAAAATCTTTGGGATACAGCAGAAGCAGTCCTAAGAGGGAAATACATCACAATACAAGCATCCCTCAAAAAATTTGAAAAAACTCAAATAGACAAGCTAGCCTCACACCTAAAGGAACTGGAGAAAATTGACACCAAGCAGAAGGAGGGATTTAGTAAAGATTAATAGATTCCAGCAGAGGGCAGCCCTGGTGGCTCAGCAGTTTAGTGCCACCTTCAGCCCAGGGCCTGATCCTGGACACCTGGGATCGAGCCCCACGTCGTGCCCCCTGCATGGAGCCTGCTTCTCCCTCTGGTTGTGTGTCTGCCTTTCTCTCTCTGTGTCTCTCATGAATAAATAAATAAAATCTTTAAAAAAAAAAAAAACATTAAAAAAAAAAAAGATTCCAGCAGAACTCAATGAAATAGAGACCAGAAGAACTGTAGAAGAGATCAACAAAACCAGGAGTTGGTACTTTGAAAGAATTAATAAGATAGATAAGCCATTAGCCAGCCTTATTAAAAACAAAAGATAAAAAAGACTCTAATTAATAAAATCATGAATTAAAAAGGAGAGATCACCACCAATACCAAGGAAATACAAATGATTTTAAAAACGTATTATGAGCAGCTATACACCAATAAATTAGGCAATCTAGAGAAATGGACGCATTTCTGGAAAACCACAAACTACCAAAACTGGAACAGGAAGAAACAGAAAACCTGAACAAGCCAATAAGTAGGGAAGAAATTGAAGCAGTCATCAAAAACCTTCCAAGACACAAAAGTCCAGGGCCAGATGGCTTCCCAGGGGAATTCTAGAAACAATACCTATTCTACTAAAGCTGTTCTGAAACAAAGAAAGGGATGGACTACTTCCAAACTCATTCTATGAGGCCAGCATCACCTTAATTCCAAAAACAAAGATCCCACCTAAAAGGGGAATTACAGACCAATCTTCCTGATGAACACAAATGCAAAAATTCTTAACAAGATATTAGCCAATAGGATCCAATAGTACATTAAGAAGATTATTTGCCATGACCAAGTGGGATTTGTCCCCGGGATGCAAGGCTGGTTCAACACTTGTAAAACAATCAATGTGATAGATCACATAAACAAGAGAAAAAACAAGAACCATATGATCCTCTCAATAGATGCAGAGAAAGCATTTGACAAAATACAGCATCCATTCCTGATCAAAACTCTTCAGAGTGAAGGGATAGAGGGAACATTCTTCTGCATATTAAAAGCCATCTATGAAAAGCCCACAGCAAATATCATCCTCAATGGGGAAACACTGGGAGCCTTTGCCCTAGGATCAAGAATACTACAGGGATGTCCACTCTCATCACTGCTATTCAACATAGTACTGGAAGTCCTAGCCTCAGCACTCAGACAAAAAAAAAAATAAATAAAAGGCATTCAAATTGGCAAAGAAGTCAAAGTCTCCCTCTTTGCAGATGACTTGATACTGTATATGGAAAACCCAAAAGACTCCACCCCAAGATTGCTAGAACTCATACAGCAATTTGGCAGTGTGGCAGGATACAAAATCAATGCCCAGAAATCAATGGCATTTCTATACACTAACAATGAGACTGAAGAAAGAGAAATTAAGGAGTCAATCCCATTTACAATTGCATCCAGAAGCCCAAGATACCAAGGGATAAACCTAACCAAAGAGGTAAAGAATCTATACCCTAAAAACTACAGAACACTTCTGAAAGAAATTGAGGAAGACACAAAGAGATGTAAAAATATTCCATGCTCATGGATTGCAAGAATTAATATTGTGAAAATGTCAATACTACCCAGGGCAATTTGCACATTCAATGCAATCCCTATAAAAATACCATGGACTTTCTTCAGAGAGTTGGAACAAAAATCTTAAGATTTATGTGGAAATAGAAAAGACCCCAAATACCCAGGGGAATATTGAAAAAGAAAACCAGAGCTGGGGTCATCAGAATGCCAGATTTCAAATTGTACTACAAAACTGTGATCATCAAGACAGTGTGGTACTGGCACAAAATCAGACACATAGATCAATGGAACAGAATAGAAAACTCAGAAATGGACCTTCAACTCTATGGTCAACTAATATTTGACAAACCAGGAAAGACTATCCACTGCAAAAAGGACAGTCTCTTCAATAAATGGTGTTGGGAAAATTGGACAGCCAGGTGCAGAAGAATGAAACTAGACCATTCTCTTACACCATACACAAAGATAAACTCAAAATAGATGAAAGATCTAAATGTAAGATAAGATTCCATCAAAATCCTAGAGGAGAACACAGGCAACACCCTTCTTGAACTTGGCCGCAGCAACTTCTTGCAAGATACATCTATGAAGGCAAGGGAAACAAAAGCAAAAATGAACTTTTGGGATTTAAGATAAAAAGCTTCTGCACAGCAAAAGAAACATTCAACAAAACTAAAAGACAACAGAATGGGAGAAGATATTTGCAAGTGACATATCAGATAAAGGGCTAGTATCCAATATTTATAAAGAACTTCTTAAACTCAACACCCAAGAAACAAGCAATCCAATCATGAAATGGGCAAAAGACATGAACAGAAATTTCACAGAGCAAGACATAGACATGGCCAACAAGCACATGAGAAAATGCTCCACATCACTGGCCATCAGGGAAATACAAATCAAAACCACAATGAGATACAACCTCACACCGGTGAGAATGAGGAAAATTAACAAGACAGGAAACAACAAATGTTGGAGAGGATGTGGAGAAAGGGGAACCCTCTTACACTGTTGGTGGGAATGTGAACTGGTGCAGCCACTCTGGAAAACTGTGTGGAGGTTCCTCAAAGAGTTAAAAATAGAACTGCCCTAGGGCCCAGCAATTGCACTACTGGGGATTTACCACCAAGATACAGATGCAGTGAAACGGCAGGACACTTTCACCCCAATGTTTCTAGCAGCTATGTCCACAATAGCCAAACTGTGGAAGAAGCCTCGGTGTCCATCAAAAGAGAAATGGATACAGAAGATGTGGTCTATGTATACAATGGAATATTACTCAGGCATTAGAGACAACAAATACCCACCATTTGCTTCGATGTGGTTGGAACTGGAGAGTATTATGCTGAGTGAAGTAAGTCAATTGGAGAAGGACAAACATTATATATGGTCTCATTCTTTTGGGGAATATAAAAAATTGTGAAAGGGAATAAAGGGGAAAGGAGAGAAAATAAGTGTGAAATATCTGTGAGGGTGACAGAACATGAGAGACTCCTAACTGAGAAACGAACAAGTGGTAGTGGAAAGAGAGGTGGGCGGGGGTTGAGGTGACTGGATGATGGGCACTGAGTGGGGCACTTGACAGAAGGAGCACTGGGTGTTATATGTTGGCAAATCAAACTGCAATAAAAAAATACAAAAAATAATTTTAGCCATTGTAGTTTTTGGCAACTTTTATAATGGTTATCATCAATAACAAGTATTAGTTGAGCATCTACTGCATGTTAAGTGCCCTAGTAGATACTGTGATATTAAGGATGGCTTGAGGGAAGAAAAAATTACATATCTGAACATTGTACTAGCAATTAAAGGCAATATAGTAATAAAAACCAAACAGCATAAATTTATAATTTTTCTAGTTCACAGGAGGAAGAGCTCACTATCCTATGCAACAAAAATGTCAGTTGGCTAGGACCTGGAGTAGAAGAATGTGGCAACAAGAGACATAATGTGTGAAAGAAGTTTTGAACCAAATAAATATTTTAAAAATTTAAAACTAACTTATAGTAAGCAGTTATGCCTGTCCCATTCAAGAAACGTTACAAGTATTAACATATATAATATTCAACAGTCTCATGAGATAAATACTCCTATTATCTCCATTATATCTCTGAGGAGACTGAGTGAGGTTTGCAGAGTGAAGTAACTTACTATGTTCATGTAGGCTTTAATGCAGATTGTGTCTAGAACTAGTGCTTTTAACATTGCTAAATCCTGAAGATAGGTCTGTATATCATTTAGAGTGTGTGTGTGGAGTGTCATTGGAGCTACATTTTGCAGGCTTCTGAATGCCAGGCTAAGTATTTTAAATATTTATCTTCAAGCAATGAGGTGTCAATGAAGATTCAACCAGAGGAACAGCTTGTACAAAAGAGTGTTTTAAGACAATTAATTTAATAGCAGTATATAGAATGGACTGAATTTGAAGAAGAGAAAGAATAATTATTGAGAAATGTGGTTCCATAGTTAAGTAGCAAAGGGGTGAATGCTTATTTCAGGGTAAAAGCAAGAAATAACAAAATCAAAGGACACGCATTAAGGTCATATTACTCCCTTAATTCTACCAGAGGCACTATTATCACAGCAACAAGGAAAATGGCTTTCTTGAGTTCATAGTCTAAGATCACAAACATAAGAGATCTTACTTCTTAGTCTAGCTAAAGTTAAAAGAAAAAAAAATGTTTGTATGTATCACAGTATGGGCAGATGAAGAAAATTCCAATTGCCACGTAATGCATTTACCAACATTCAGCATTTCCTAAAAAGGGTTTCATAATACAAAATTGTAAAATGGTATATATTTGAAGAGTTGAAAAATAAAGGTATTTAGAATGAGGTCAAAGTACATGTATTAATGTACCATATAT
Source organism: Canis lupus baileyi (assembly GCF_048164855.1). Lineage (NCBI taxonomy): Eukaryota > Metazoa > Chordata > Mammalia > Carnivora > Canidae > Canis > Canis lupus. The sequence continues at coordinate 30,067,251 of NC_132862.1, forward strand.
TATCTTTAGTGAAAGAACCATTCTCAAAGAAGTAAGCAGAAAAAATCTTTTAACAGAGGCAGCACAAATCAGGGGAACCTTATTAAAGCATAAGTACCTGAGAAAATGAAAGAATACAAAAATAAAAGCAAGATCTGAAAAACAGATATTTTCAGTCAGAAAGCAGAACATTCAATATAATAGGAAAAGGCATCATAATAGAAAAAGGAGAAAGCATAAACACCTCTAGTACACACACAAAAATAATAATTGTTTTTAGAAACTAGGAGATGGGTTCCAATTTCCATAACTTAATAAAAAGACACTTTACATGCAAAAGAGCCCTAGAAAAGATTAGAGACTGAATGACCTAAAATAATGCTTTAGAATTGCCCTGCTTTTTTGTCAAAATCTCATATTATTCAATATAATCATATATACAAAAAAAGTAATCTAGCAACAAATTAATTTCTAGATGCCTGAATATAACAGAGAAGGACATGTGCAAATAAACTCAGCAGGTAGTTAATAGCTGGCTTCTCCAAAAACTGATTGTCATCCTTACATGTGGAAAAAAGAATCAGGGTACTGCCTTTGGGAATATCTCTAACATATTTATACTGGTGATTTACCTCACTAGTTAATGGACATCAATATCCTCGCTCCAAAATAGAAGTACTGGAAAGAGATTGAAATGAGCTCAAAGGAAACATTTCACTTCAAGATAAATACCATGAAAATGTAGTCAATTGCAATTTCTTGGGCATAAATTGTCATGTGTACATACTTTATTAAAAATGAGTTTAATATAAAAAACTATTCTTGGTACTCCACTAATGTATTCATTCTCCCCACCTCCTAGAGCAGCACAGCTTAGTTGATGACTTAAATGATAAAAAATCATGATAGTGCAATAGAAATGGGGCCAAGAGCTATTGAGGGTGGCTTAATGATCAGGATTAGAGTACCTAATTTTCCCAGAAAGACATCCAAATCCAAATCCCAGTAGCAATTCCACTTCCTATTCTTGAAAGATCAATGAACTATGTTCCAAATACCTCATTTTATGAAGGCACTTTTGGCAGAACTATGCATGCATAGCATTGTCTTAGGGGAATGGGGTAAAATCCATATTTCAACTTGAAAAACTTTATATTCAAAATATATTTTAAGGTTAAAAAGGTAATTTTTTATCTATCATTGTTCTATCTTTTCACAGACTTATGATATGACCCCAGCTTTAAAATATGGAATTTTGTGATTTTATCAATGTCTTCTTATTAAAAAATAAAATATCTGGTCTTACTGAGCCACTCCCTGCTAAAACCTCATAGGTTTTTTCTCTCTCTCATTGTGCTTAATTAGTTCATCTGGCTATCAAAATGCTGTCCACATAATTGCTACTCATCACTTCATAAAAAAATATCCTAGACCCATGATGAACATAATTTCTAGTACCCTGAGAAGTTCAAAAACTGTACCATCTTGGACAAGTTATGTTAGCTCTCTGGACTGGATTTTGGTGATACTTGATCTTCAGGGAGACTGTCGGCTCTTGGCTGCTACAATGTCACATGCACACAAGCATTTTCAGATTCCAAACTGACAAGAATGTCAAGTGTGATGAGCTGAATGTTGGCTGCACAGGATTCAAGCACTGAATTCTTATTAGGTGTCACTAGGACAAAGTGATCCATAATCAAATTGTTTTCAGCATGTTGGTTTTTGTGTACCAAAGTGCCTAGAGTTTGTGATGCACATGGTAAAAATGCTTTCATAGATTGTCAAATTCAAATTCAACCTGTAACACTGATTGAGCAAAATCTGTTGGTACTAGGCTATGTCCTGCCATATAAATTATCAGTTTTAACTTAATCCTTACAAAAATTCCTGAAATGATTCCAAAGGAAAAAAAAACGATAATTGTGTTGTCATTATCACAATTTCAGAATATAAAAAACTGATATCTATAGACACTAATAAATAGAAGAATGACATTTTTAATATGTATCTTATAGTACATAATACTTAGACTGTTGTGATATGTGTTTATGTATGTGTGTGTAGTATTTAGTATGTACCTTTATTGATACTTTCTATTGACCAGACATTGTATATATGGTGTGCACGTCTGTGTACATGCACTTCAAGGTAGGTGTCATTTAATTGTTCAAGCACAGAGATTGAATATCCTGCCCAAAATGACAAAGCTGTTAGGTGGTAGAACCAGGATTCAAACTCAAACAAGTCTGATTTTTATGTATGCATGTATGTATGTATGTTTGTTTGTTTAGTTATTTATTTATAGAGGGAGAGAAAGAGAGAGACAGGTGGGACAAGAGGGGGAAGGAGAGAGAATACTAAGCAGGATCTATATCCATGCAAGACTTGATATCACAGCCCTGAGATCATGACCTGAGCAGAAATCAAGAGTCAGACACTTACCAAATGAGCCACCCAGGTGCTCCAATAAGTTTAATTTTAGAACCTATACTCTCAATCATTTCATCATACTGTCTCCAGACCATATGCCTATTTTCCTCTCCAATTTTCATTTCACACCCATCACTACTGGACCACAACTCAAAAAAATCATTATGAAGTTGTTTGAATCCTATCAATGCAATGCAGGATAAGACTTGAATATGTCCCATTATCATCTTCTTAAGTCACCTAGTTCCCATCAGATAAAGAAGCTGATAATGTGGAAAAAATATTCCTTGCAAGGTTTATGCTTTTGTTCTTTAAATGAATTAAGATATCTGCTATGTGACTATTGCATATATGTGACTATTTTGTTTAAAGCGGGAAAGGAACTGTTGACCTAAACTCAAATGACGGATTGTGAACACTTTGTGATCATTCTGCTCTTGGCCTTTGATCCCTTTGCATTGTTTTTTTTTTTTTTTAATTTTTATTTATTTATGATAGTCACAGAGAGAGAGAGAGAGAGAGAGAGGCAGAGACACAGGCAGAGGGAGAAGCAGGCTCCATGCACCGGGAGCCCGACGTGGGATTCGATCCCGGGTCTCCAGGATCGCGCCCTGGGCCAAAGGCAGGCGCCAAACCGCTGCGCCACCCAGGGATCCCCCTTTGCATTGTTAAACATGGAAGGCAGGGCGGGGAAGCATACATACATTATGGTCCCACACCATATCTGATCTTTCAATTCACACCTGGAAGAAATGGCCTGTAGAAACAGCACTGCTTAAATGCAGATTCCTTTCAGTGCAATCTTGGGGGTGACCAGCCACATGTATATTTTCACTCTCACAGATACACTCTCAATTGCAGCTATAATCTACCTTTAAATACTACATATTCCCTTTGAAAAAAAAACATTTCGCTTTTCAAAACTTAGCTTCAATTCTTCAAAACAAAATTTATCAATCTCCCTTGTGTTTTTAGTAGCAACAATGAAAAGAGACAATTTCTTAAATGGAGAATTGACAAGTGACAGTGATTAATGACATTTTTGTTTATTGGTTTGGCTGTAGGCCAAGTATGAAGCAGTGCTTCCCTAGACCCCTTGTTGGTAAAATTGCAGTAAAAAACAGGTGCAAAAATATTACACATAATGTAGTAGAAAAGGGCTTACTTCCAAGAAAGTCTACCCATATTAGTTTACATATTTTGTACTTCACTAAAGGAGAAATGTGGATCAAATTTGTTCCAACTCAGTTGGAAGCTCTATTTTTCCTCTTTGGTCCACATAGTGTTTAAAAAGCCAGTCAAGATAAATGTAAAAGGCTTAAGCTAGTTTCTATTTTATAGAAATAAAAATCTTGCTTTTTTTTTTTTAATGACTCTTTACTTTTTAATCTTTTATTTTTGGCTATTTTTATTCCCAATTGGAAATATACAAATAAACCAAAGAGTATTTATTAAACAGTGACTTTCCTTTCCTTTCTTCATGTGCTACAGGAAACAGTTTCTGTCCTTGAAAAGCTTCTGTTCTGATCAGGAAAACTAACTAGATAGCAGTTCCTGCAGTTCCATTAACATCCTACTTGCTTCAATTACACTACTTATTCCTCTTTCTACCATCTCATCACCTAGGTACCAGATTTGTAATATTTCTTCATCATATCTTCTCATTAAATTTATTGACTGCCTTGTCCCCATAGGAGAGAGAGAGAAGTCAACTTCACCACTCACAGTCTACAGATACAGATAAAAGGTGTAAACAATAAGGAAAACAGTGACTCATTTTTACTGAGGGAGAAATAAAGTGGAAAACTGATGAAAAGAAAGCCCATAATATGTAAGTACTCAGGTATATTAGACAAATAAAAATTATTTTGTAAGTCAGAATAGGCTTATAAAAGAAAACAACTATAATTTTTACAATGTATGTATATATTTTATTTGATATTGGACAACTTGGGGCCTTCCTGAATGTTCCCCAACATTTTCTAAAAATCATCCAAGTGCTCTAAAATGTTCTGTGAATTTCTCCTGACATACTCTCTGGATTTGGATATTATTAAAGTATTTATTCCTATCAATTAAATGAATATATCTCCAACAGAACCAGTACCTAGACTCAGGTTTGCAACCCCCTACTGCATACTGATATTGTGAGAAAGAAATAAAGTTATATTAGCAATAACTTTAATATGTTGAAATTGTGTTATGATTTTTAAAGTCTTTTACCCTTAAGGCATTTGAACAGCGCAAAGATTGAACAGAGAATTTGAAGCACAACCATAATCCATCACCAACTGTTTAAAATGTAGTTCTGTCAAACATATCCAAACCATCAATCCCCATTTCATTGTCAAAATTACGCCATAATCAAACCTTAGTTGAGTGGTTTCCACCCTCAGGAAATTCAACTTGTTAGGGGCATTTGAAAGGGAGGGAGCATTTTAAATTCTGTAATAAAATGAAGAACTGTCCCAACAAAAATACTGGTAGCACCCCTGCTGAAAAATTACTGCCTGAATCTAGCCCTTTCTCAATGGAAAAGATAAGAATAGAAATATCCTACATGAGCCAATGCCAACCCCAATTCTGCGGGCACCCCAGGGTATCCCCAATTATCTCAAGTGGACTAATGACATTTTCTAAAAACTCAGAGTGGGATTTTAAGATCTTCTATTTAAAAGAAAATGCTGCATTGCATTTTATGTTGAGAAGGTCTTGAGATCAAGCTAGATAAAGTGCTGAAACTTCCAGTAACAGAGCCTGTATCATGTAATCTATCTAAATCTAGCACACAGGGGAAAATAGGTAACCATCAACTGTCTATAGCTGATGCAAGATTGAATGGATGAGCTAAATGAATAGATAAATATTTTGTTCAATGCAAGTTTCCACAGAGGATGTAAAAAAGAATCAGACATTGTCCTGTCCTCACTATTTCACAAATGATGGAATAAGTACCTTTAAGAATATGGAAACCAATGATGTTAAAGATTTCTGAAAGTCCCCAGGTGGTAATATGATAGGTAAAGTTTTTTTTTTTTTTTTTTTTTTTTTTTTTTTTTTTTTTAGTATAACTGTTAAAAAGATAATGGCTGGGTAAAAATTTAGATGAGTGATACTTCTTATTTGCTATTTAATAACTCATTGTAATACTTTTTAATGTTTTCTATCCATAACTTAAAAAGATAGAAATAATGTTGATCAAAGAAGTTATGGAAATTTGATTATTGACTTTCTTAAGATTTTAAATTGTACTGTTATCTACATTTTATTGTGAAGTTTATTGGAGCATATTTCCATTTACTCATTTATGCATCATCCATCCATCCATCACCAAATAAGCTTCTGTTATACACTCATATGGGCAAAATTCTGAGCTAGACAATTTAGGAAAAAACAAAGATATATAAGAAAAAAAACTATTCTCTAAGAGTTTACAATTTCTGGGTCCTATTCGACAAAATAAATAATAAAATTCTTTGCAAAGATGTTGATTTGACAGCAAAAAAAAATTATTGATGATGTATTAAATTGGGTCACTGTAGTAGCTCAATATCCACTTAGAAATGCCATTTAAATAGAGTATAATAAATGTTCAATTTGCCATGCCCCATCCTGTCCTAAGTGCTCTTATGAGACCACCAATTAGCCCAAAATAACCCGATCATCTCTCTATTCACCAAAAAAGAGTGGTGACACCAAGTTTTCATTGTCTTAGCAAAATGTTCATAATTTACCATTTTTATGCTGATCCTAGGTTTCAAGTAGGCATTCTAATCTAAAGTAATGACACAAAAGTAACACTGCAATATTAGAATGATTGGCACTTTTATGGTATCTTCATCAGACACATTCAGTAAAATACTTTTCTATATGTCTTCTTATACTTTTCTGCTATTATTCTGTCAGTCAGAAGTTGAATATAAACTTTAAAATATGGTGATAGTCATAAAAGTCTTGTTCCTGCCCCCCTCTCTTTCTATACTTATACATGTATTCATGTATGTGTATACTCACACATACCACATAAGTATGTTTAGGTATGTTTAGATAATGTATCATTCAATTAAGCATATTTGTTTTGAATCTACTGATTATATTATTAAAAGGCACATGAAAAGGAGGGAGGATGCAAAAAAAGGGGGGGGAGAGGAAGGAAGGAAGACAGGAAAGATATATTTGTCATGTTCAGATGTATTGGCCCACCATTGTATGACGTTACATAAAATAATGTAACTTCACTCCAAAGAAAGGACAGCCACAACCACTTTTTAAAAATCTTAAACAATGCTACAGTTTTAGGGGGACTATTCCAAACTGTGAATGACTTAGGACTTTGGTCTTTCTTCTGTCTTCCTGTGTCTGTCTCTGGATAATGTCACAGATCAGCACATAAATTAAAAGACTCGAGAAAACATTAGACATGAAATTAAAACCTATTAATTTATTTTATGCATAACCCTGGCAGGATCTATGGTGAGTGAAAGATTTTAAATGACTACTGCCTTGTTTCATTTGGGTTTGCTTGATTTTAATGGAGACAGCCCAAAACAAACACACCAAAATCAGCGTGTCTTCAAACTGTGATCTGTCCTCACTTTCCTTCTTTTTAAAGTTAAAAAAAAAAAAAATCTCTTCACCCACAGAACCTCCCACTCTTACTGTGACATTTTGCTTATATTTCTATTATTCTGTTGAAATTCCTCTCTCAGCCATCTGTACACTCTTCTTTATTAAATCCAATGGCCTCTGCTCAGTTCCCATTTTACTCTGCTGCATTTCCCATCATTTTCCATTCTAGAGCATTTTCTTTAGGAACTCTCTTTCCTCCTGGTCTTGTAAAAAAGTCCCATGGCTGTCTAGTCTTCCAACCTCTCTGAATGCCTGAAATTCTCCTTCCAAACTTACTGGTCAATCAACAAGACTTCCTCACATCTATACAGCTTACTAAAAGTAAGCTTTTAGTGTCTTAATTTTTAATATGATGTATAGCCATTGGTCACAGGAAATCTGAGGAATGCTACAAAGAGTCAAAAATAAACATAAATAAGGAAAAGGGAAATTAGATAATATTGAGATAAGACAGCATAGGGGGAAGCAACCATAAAGCAACTCTTTGTTAATGATTTTTCTGAATTCTTTTAGGTCTGCATCCTTTGTCATGTGTGATCACTGAAATGTCTGTTTAGTCACTTAGCGGTCAGATAATGAATGATTGGACAGAGGTTTCCATATGTGCCTGGAACCAATAAGTCTCTCAGTCTTTATGGGGATGATCAGGGTACCTGCAGGGGCACATTTTTAACATTCAGCCAGGCAGTTTACAACTGTGCCTTTCTTTTTACTTCCTTCTTTGCAGAACCTCAAGAATAGCCAGAGGTAAAAACATATAGCCCTGGTTCATTCCTGAATACACACACACAGTCCTGGGCATTGGCACACTTGTACACACATATATGCACTGCCTTCTAGGTTTCCAGGGATATGTTTAATGTTTTCAAAGCTCCTATGCAATATCTCATTCCCCCAGATTTTCCTTGTAAGCTTTCCGCATAGTCTTTTGTTTGCCCAAACTTTTATCCAACTTTTCAGGGAGCTACAATGTTCAACAATGATCTCAATGTATAATTCTTTCAGTGATATTTAATTTTTTAAATGACTCACTGTAATAAAAATAAGTTAATAAAGTATTTAGAGAGGGAATAAATAGGGAACGACTTCATTAAATTTTTTCACGTTTCATTAGAAACCACTCTTTTTCCTGGTCGATCCCTCATATCCTGCAAGTCTCAGTGCAAAGGTCATTTCTTCAAGGAAGCCTTTATTGAGCTTCCAGACAACCTCAAACAATGCTCTACACTGCTATAAATCCTGGAAATTGATGGACCTTATCATAGTGTATATATCTGAATATTTGTATAACTTTTTGACTACTATTGTCTCTACTTTTGCTTTTACTTCCTTCTTAACACAGAACCTGTATCTGCTTTGCTCATTCCTGTATCCTTACCACCTAACCCCACTTACTGTCACATAGAATGTTAAGTATGAATTGCATAATGGCATGTCTACATTCCAGGCATAGAGAGTTTATCTAATTCCATGACTTTATTTCCTCTACGTACAACCATAATTTCAAACAGTCTACAGAGGTCCACATGCTGAATTATTCACTGCCTGCTGAACCTCTCTGCAACAGAAGGACATTAAAAACCCCAAATCAAATATCCTCTCCTCGAATATACATTTTCATCTTTTCCATATGCAACTTATAACCTCTATTGAGGACAGAAACTTAGGAATATTCTTACTTATTAGTTTATTTTCACATTCTTTATCTATTTGCAAATATGTCTTCCTATTACCAACTTATACCATTATCAATTTATTTTCAAACACGCTACTACAGATATTTTTCAAATATACATTCTGTAGCAACCTTTCAAATGATATCTAAATTCCTAAAACTGGAATTTATAATCCTCAGTGATTTGTCCTTCCAATCTTTTTAAAATCTTAACTCCTGTGTCAAATTCCACTCCTTGCACATGGACATCACACAATAATTAGAATATTGCACTAGAGTTTTACCGATTCCTGAATATACTTTTGCCCCTCTAAAGAGAAGCATTTTTTTCACTTCTTTAATTTCAGTATAATTGGCATATAGCACTGTTTAAGATGTACAATGTGATTTAATAAACATATATAGCAACATGATTACCATCATAGTGTTAGCTAACACCTCCATCATGTCATATAATTATCATTGTGCATGAGTGAGAGAGAGAGAGAAAGAGGGAGAGAGAAAGAGAGAGAAACGTTAAAGATATAGTGTCAGCAACTTTCAAGTATGGTATTGCTAACTATAATCACAGTGCTGTGAATTAGGCCTCCAAAATATATTTATCTTCCAACTGCAAGTTTGTAACCTTTGACCAACATATCCTCAATTCTCCCATTCCCAAGTAACTACTATTTTACTTTCTGTTACATGACTTCAGCTTTTTTGGATTCTACATATAAATGATGTCATACTATCATACAGTGTTTGTCTTTCTCTGAATAATCTCACTTATCATTATGTCTTTAAGTTTCATCCATGTTGTTGCAAATGGCAAAATTTCCTCCTTTCCTTTGGCTGAATAATATTCCATCATATACACATACATACTGCACTTTTTTTATCCATTCATTCATTGATGTTCATTTAGGGTGTTTTCCTATCTTGGTTACTGTGCATAACACTGCAATAAATATGGGAGTACAGATATCTTTCCAATATCTTGTTTTCATTTCTTTTGCATATATACTCCCCAAATTAAAACTACGTTTTTAAATAAACTTCCCACTATTTTCCATAATGGCCAAACCAATTTACCTTCTCACCAAAAGTAAAAAAAAGTTCTCTTTTCTCCACAACCTCACAAATATTTGTTATCTCTTGTCTTTTTGATAATAACCATTCTAACATGAGGTGATATCTCATTGTAGTTTTGATTTGCATTTCCCTGATGATTAGTGATGTTGAGCATTTTTTCATGCACCTGCTGGCCATTTGTATGTTCTTTGAAAACATGTCTATTCAGATTCCCTGTCCATTTTTAATTGAATTTTTTATTGTTACTGAGTTACATTAGTTCTTTATATAACTTGGATATTAACACTATACTTAATCTATGGTTTGCAAATATTTTCTCCCATTCCACAGGTTGCCTTTTCATTTTTTTATTGCTTCTTATGCTGTGCAGTAGGTTTTTAGTTTGATGTAATCCTCTTAGTTTATTTTTAATTTTAACCATTATGCTGCTTGTGCTTTTGATATCATATCCAAAATATCCTTACAAAAACCAATCTTAAGGAGGAGACTTCTATTTTCTACTAGGAGTTTCATGGTTTCAGGATTTATGTTTAAATTGTCAGTCTGTTTTGAGTTATATTTTAGAGTAATGTAAGATAGTGGTCCAATGTATTTATTGATTTCCCAGCCATTTATTGGAGAGACTCATCCTTTCCCCTTGAGTATTCTTGGCTTCTTGGTCAATTTTTTGTTGACCTCATATGTGAGAGTTTATTTCTGGACTCTTGATTCTGTTCTATTGATCTATGTGTCTATTTTTATGCTGGTGTCATACTGTTTTGATTACTATAGCTTTGTAGTATAGTTTGAAATAGGAAGTATGATGCTTCCATGAACATGGGATATTTCTCTGTATCTTCAATTTCTTTCATCAAAGTCATGTACGTTTCAGTGTATAAATATTTCACTCTCTTGTTAAGTTTATTTCTGAGTAGTTTTGATGTTATTGTGAATGGATTGTTTTTGTTATTTCTTTTTCAGATATTATGTTGCTAGTTTATAGAACACAACTGGTTTCTTTGCATTCATTTTATATTCTGGAATTTTACTAAAATGATTATTTCCAACAGTTTTTTTGGCTGAGTCTTAGGATTTTCTATATATAAGATCATATTATCTGCAAATGAGACAATTTTACTTCTTTCTTTCTGATTTGCATGCCTATAATTTCTTCATCTTGTCTTACTGCTCTAGATAGAACTTCTAGTACTGGGCTGAATAAGATTGGTTCGAGCAGGCACCTTCATCTTGTTCCTGATCTTCACCATCAAGTATTATGTTAGTAGTGGGTTTGTTGTATCTGACCTTTACTATATTTGTTCCTTCTATACCCAATTTGTTGGGTCTGCTAGCTTTGGGCCTATTTTGTTCTTTTTTCCCCATAGTTACTTGAAGTATAAATACAGGTGGTTTATTTGAGATCTTCCTTTTTTTCTTAATATATGCATTAATTGCTATAAACTTCCATCTAAGAACTGGTTTTGCAGCATCTCATAGGTTTCATAATGTTGTATTTCCATTTTAATTTGTTTTGAAATGTTTGAAAAAATTTATTTTACAATTTCTTCATTGACTCATTAGTTGTTCAGTGTTGTTTAGTTTCCACATGTTTGTAAGTTTTCCAGATTTCCTCTTGTTGATTTCAAATTTCATAACACTGTGCTCAAGCAGATACTTGAAATGATTTCAATCTTCTCACATTTCCTAAGACTTGTTTTGTGGACTATTATATGATCTATCCTGGAGGATGTTCTGTATGAACTTCACAAAAATGTGTATTTTCCTGCTATTGGATGGAATGTTTTGTTTACATCTGTTAGGTCTATAGTATGGAACAAGTCCAATGGTTCCTTGTTGATTTTGTCTGGACGATCTATCTATCCATTGCTGAAAGTGGAGTATTGAAGTCAGCTACTGTTGCTGTGTTATTTCTCTCTTCATATCTGTTAGAATTTGTTTAATTTAGGTGCTCTAATGTTGGGTGGGTATATACTTACAGTTGTTACATCTTCTTAATGAACCAACATCTTTACATTATTATTTAATAATGACCTTTTTTAATTACCATTTTTGGCTTAAAATCTATTTGGTCTGTTAGAAGTATCACTACCACTGCTCTCCTTTTGTTTCCACTTGTGTGGAATATCTTTTTCCATTTCTTCCCCTTGAGCCTATGTGTGCCCTTGAATCTGGAGCAAGTCCCCTGTAAGCAGCATATGATTGGGTCTCTTTCTCTTTTTTTAATCCATCCAGCTACTGTGTGCCTTTTGATTAGAGAATTCAATCTATTTATATTTAGAGTAATTATCAATATATACAGACTCACTAATGCCATCTTTTAATTATTTCCTGTTTTATTATTTCATTGTTTCGTTTTTCTCCTCTCACTTCCTTTTTTTTTTTTGTTTGTTTGTTTTTTTTTTTTTTTTTTGGTAGATTGGTGATTTTTTTTTCCCATGGTGGTATGTTCCAATCTCTTCTCTTTATATTTTGTATATGTTCTATAGGTTTTTGCTTTAGTAGTCACCATGAGGTTCACAAATAACATCTTACAAATATGAGTCTGTTTTATACTGATAGCTACTTAACATCAGTCACAGAAAAAAATTCTACCCTTTCCTCCCAATTTATATTTTTGATGTCACAACTTACTTCTTTTTATATTGTATATTCATTGGCAAATTATGGCAGCTATAGTTTTTTAAATAATCTTTTTTTATTCTAAGGAAGAATGGAAATAGTCTTTTTATTTACTCTTTAAACTATCAATAAGAGGTTAACATACAATTATATTACAAAATTAGAGATTTTTGCATGTGACTATGTATTTACCTTTACTATGTGTTGTATATTTTGCATGTTTTTAAATCAATTTCTTTCCAATTCAACTTGAAAAACTTTCACTATTTCTTGTTAGGCAGGTCTAGTAGTGATGAACTCCCACAGTTTTTATTTGTCTAAGAAATTTCTGAACAATAAGTATACAAGGCAGAGTGTTCTTGGCTGGCAATATTTTTCTTTCAGCATTTCAAATATTCCATTCTACTTTGATACATAAGATTTCTGCTGACAAATTTGCTAGTAGCCTAATGGGAATTCCTTTGTATTGTGCAATCTTTTTTTCTCTTGCCACTTTTAGGATTCTCTCTTTGTATTTTATTTTTTACCACTTCATTATAACATCTCTTAGAAAAGATTGTTTTGGATTAAAATAATGAGGTGATCTCATAGCTTCATGGATTTGGATGTCCAAGTCTCTTCCCATGTTTGGTAAGGTTTCAACCATTATCTTTAAAAATAGACTTTCTTCTTCTGGAATTCCTATGTTCTGATAATCATTCTTTTGATGGTGGCTCAAAGACCATGTAGGCTTTCTGCTGCTTTTCTTTTTCCTTTGTTCTCCTCTGTGTCATTTCAAAATTCCTATCCTTTGACTCACTAATTCTTTCTTCTGCATGATCTATTCGGCTATTAATGCTTTCTATTGCATTCTTCACTTCATTGACTTGTTCATTCTCTATGATTTGTATCTCTTTGTTAAATTATTCATTGTGTCCACGTAGTATTTTCCGGATTTCTTTGAATTGTCTGTTTTCTTGGTTTATTGAGTTTCCTCAAAATAGTTACTTCGGATTTTTTTTTTTTTTTTTATCAGGTAAATGCCAAATTTCCATGGTACTATGTTCAGTTACTAGAGGGATATTGTGATCTGGTGAGATCGTGTGTCTTTGATTCTTCATGTTCCCTGGAGTATTCTTTTTTTTTTTTTTTTTTTTTTTTTTGAAACAATAGTCCTCCTCCCATCTTTACTAGCTGCCTTCACTTAGGAAATATTTTTTATTGGTCCTGCTATAAATTTAGAGACTTTCTCTGACCTTCAACACTTCTTGCATCCTTTGTGGCAATTTTAAGCTTGTAGATCTTCTCCAGTTCTTAAAACTCACCAGACTTGCTGCTAGAAACATTTTTTCCCCTTGAAGGTGGCATTACAGCTTAAGATTGTAGACTGTGATTTCTCCCTTACTCACAAACCCTGGCCTGTTTTCTGCACAGGTTATCTCTCTCCCTAACTTTGCTTTCATGGCAACCCTTGGGATTGCACACAAGGAACTAGCTGAAGTGAGGAGAGATGCTCATTTTGAACTTGGGAGATGAGAAATGTGTGAGCCACTTAAAGAAATCCTTAGGTGAGGTTTTCCCAGCAGATAGCAAATGGGCTTACTGCTAGAATCCAGAACACAGCAGGAACTCTGTCCCCTTAATGCCCTCTGATATTCTTATCTGCCTCATTCCTGATGTCCTCCCTCCACTCCAGTCATGGAACTCCCACTTTGATACTCTGGTGTGTGACACAGAAGTAGATTTTTTTTTAGCACCATCCCACAGGGCTGGGAAATTTGGGTATTCTTTCACTGTTCACCCTTTCTCCCATGGGAGAGATTGTGGGCCTCCTCCATCTCTACACTGCACAACCTTATGGGGAGAGATGATGCTGTCAGAGTTCTTTTACCCATCCCAATGGCTCAAAATTTGTATTTTTCCCCCCTTCAACTGAATGTTGAAATTTCTCCTGTAAAAATCTTGATTCTACAAGGGACCTCTCATCTCTGGGTAACTTCCAAAGTCAGCATTCTCCAGGTGCTCCCAGACTAGAGCCCTGAGGAGCTAAAACCATTTCACAGATACTGCCAGTTCCACAGTCTGAACTAAGGTCGTCTGCCTATTAACCAGGGCACAAGTGAGTGACATTCAACATAAGCATATGGAATTAAAATTACCTAACAAGGGCTGGCATGTTCCTCAAATCTTGAGAACATATATTATTCATTCTCTATATAACAAAAGGTAAAAAGCAAAATATCTAGTTGTCATCTTTCACAAATAGAACATGGGAAAGCACTATTTAATTAAAACTGATGCCATCAAAACTGCTATGTTGTAGTCACATTGTATAGATGTAGAAACCAATGCTATTGTATGAACAGGTACACTGAATTGCTATTTGTTTCATGAAATCATGAGTTTGTTACATGCAAAATATTGTTAGTTAAAACAAAATATAGATTCATTTTATTTTACAGGGTTTATTGTAACTTTATTTTCAGATTTATTTTATTACTATATTTATAATGATAAAGAAACATAGGTACATAATTAAAATTTAAAACAGAATGAACAGTATATATTCAACTTAACATTTTCTAATGTTTTAATTTTCTCTGAAACTTTCTGTGTATTTTTAAACTTTCATGGGCATAAGAGCACACACATACATACACATGGACACATCCACAGACATACATCTTTATTTTCAAATGATACAAAAGATGTAATAAGTACCAACCACAGATTCTACACAATGTATAACAGGAAATATTTTGTTTCTTTATACAGTAATGGAAAGTGAGAATTCTGGTCAATTGGAAATAAGAATGAACAGAAAATAGTGTATTTGTTGGAATAAATGTTGTTTTATGCATTTGTGTATCTAAAGCAATTTGAATGTGGTTTTGACATTATTTTCTAAATGACGTGTGGTCACTTGAGGTGAGAGGGGAATAGCAGAAAACAAACCCAATAATGGCTTTTCAATAGAAATTGCTTGTTTTCTAAGGATGTAAATAATTTTGCAGTAGTCTGCCATCATTTATGGGCTCTTGTCTTCACACTGAATCCCAGAACAAGTTGGGAGCATCTTCTTTGGAAGAGTGCACCAGAATAACTAATAAGGAATAATTAATGAGTGCAAATAGTAGAAAAAATATAACTTACAGGTTCAGATGAGCTCTTTTAATGATTTTTCTTCAGCTATAGAGGCAATTGCAGAAAGAAAGGAAGGAAGGAAAAGAAGAAAAGTTCTGGAAATAAATTTCTAAGAAATTTTCAAAATACGTGTTTCTAATCTATCTTCCCTCAATGAAAAGTCAACTTTTGACTAGTTATAGTCTAAACAAAGTATGTATAATGTGTATGAATATTAAAGAATCATTTAATGATGGAAAGTGTCATACCACTTAGTCTAACACTTGAAACATGTGGTCAATTTTATTAAGGTAAGAAAATTCTCCCAATTTATTCCCTTTTTTTTTTTCCAATTTATTCCCTTTTTCCATTTTCTATCTTAATCTTTAGATCTAACTAGTGTTTCCTGTCTAATTTGTCTTAGAGTAATAAAGTTTTTACCATATACTTTACTTTTATTAATTTATTTTATCTCTAGTCCATTTTGAGATTATCTTCTCCATGATAGGTTCAGACAAAGAAATCCAGTGCCCTTAGATGGCAAAGATGATCCATCAATATCCATTCTCCAAATCTTTCTTCACTAATAGAAATGCCTTCCAAATTTTAACTGAGTCCTTTTACATTTACAGCTATGTTTATTTTATGACTAAATTTTAATCCAATGAAATTGAACAGAAGTTACACAGGCAGTTTCTGTGACATCCTCTGTGTCAAAACTTCCTGCCTAGATTTATCTTTTCATTTTTCCCTTCACACCAGCTAAAATTTAGGAGAGCTTTTAGTGATTTACCTTGTCCAAGCAAGAAACACTAGATCTTCACTATATTTTAATAACTAGAATTTCAATAAAAACTTGAAACAAAACAAAAAGTAACACTAGATCTTAAAATCAAAGATAAAAAAACACATGTTGGAAATGAAAAGCCACCCTACCGAACAAAATTACTGGATGATCTCCTGGACAAGCCCCCACATACTTCCTGTACTATTTTTGGAGAGAGGAGAACAAAACAAAACAAAAACAAATAAAAACAAAAAAACTACTGACTTATTTAAGCCACAGTATTCTGAAATCTTACTGATATAATAGTTTAGCCTACACACTACATAATGTTAAAACTGGAAATAGAAATAGTATGCTACCAGTTAAGCAAACAAACAAACAGAAACTAAAATATAAGGCTTTGCCTCAATGGATAGTAAGAAAATCGATACTGCAAACGGGAAAGCTATGAGTCTTGTTATGTTATGGTCAAGTATTTTAAACTGTTTATCTGCAATAATTTAAAGAGAATGTGATTCTGGGGCTTGGAGATGAAAATAAAATGTTACAATTGTTAAATGTTCCACAAAACTTTTAGCAAAGTATTAAAAGAAATAGATTAACCCAGTCAAAAAATGACAAATTTCTTTGCAGATATGGAAGACACCATACCATGGACTTTCTTCAGAGAGTTGGAAAAAATCATCTTAAGATTTGTGTGGAATCAGAAAAGACCCCGAATAGCCAGGGGAATGTTAAAAAAGAAAACCATAGCTGGGGGCATCACAATGCCAGATTTCAGGTTGTACTACAAAGCTGTGGTCATCAAGACAGTGTGCTACTGGCACAAAAACAGACACATAGATCAATGGAACAGAATAGAGGACCCAGAAGTGGACCCTGAACTTTATGGTCAACTAATATTCGATAAAGGAGGAAAGACTATCCACTGGAAGAAAGACACTCTCTTCAATCGATGGTGCTGGGAAAATTGGACATCCACGTGCAGAAGAATGAAACTAGACCATTCTCTTACACCAGACACAAAGATAAACTCAAAATGGATGAAATATCTAAATGTGAGACAAGATTCCATCAAAATCCTAAAGGAGAACACAGGAAACACCCTTTTTGAACTTGGCCACAGCAACTTCTTACAAGATACATCCATGAAGGCAAGAGAAACAAAAGCAAAAATGAATTATTGGGACTTCATCAAGATAAGAAGCTTCTGCACAGCAAAAGAAACAGTCAACAAAACTAAAGACAACCTACAGAATGGGAGAAGATATTTGCAAATGACGTATCAGATAAAGGGCTAGTTTCCAAGATCTATAAAGAACTTATTAAACTCAACACCCAAGAAACAAGCAATCCAATCATGACATGGGCAAAAGATATGAACAGAAATCTCACAGAGGAAAACATAGACATGGCCAACAAGCACATGAGAAAATGCTCCACATCACTGGCCATCAGGGAAATACAAATCAAAGCCACAATGAGATACCACCTCACACCAGTGAGAATGGGGAAAATTAACAAGACAGGAAACAACAAATGTTGGAGAGGATGTGGAGAAAGGGGAGCCCTCTTGTACTGTTGGTGGGAATGTGAACTGGTGCAGCCACTCTGGAAAACTGTGTGGAGGTTCCTCAAAGAGTTAAAAATAGATCTGCCCTATGACCTAGCACCATTGCACTGTGGGGATTTACCCCAAAGATACAGATGCAGTGAAACGGCAGGACACCTGCACCCCAATGTTTAAAGCAGCTATGTCCACAATAGTCAAACTGTGGAAGGAGCCTCGGTGTCCATCGAAAGATGAATGGAAAAAGAAGCTGTGGTCTATGTATACAATGGAATATTACTCAGGCATTAGAAACGACAAATACCCACCATTTGCTTCGACATGGAGGGACCTGGAGGGTATTATGCTGAGTGAAATAAGTCAATAAGTGGAAGGGGTGGGGGGTTGGGGTGACTGGGTGATGGGAAATGAGGGGGGCACTTGGCGGGATGAGCACTGGGTGTTATGCTATATGTTGGCAAATTGAACTCCAAAATTAAATAAATAAATAAATAAATAAATAAATAAATAAATAAATAAATACTTTAAAAAAGGAATAGATTACAATTCCTTAAGGAATATTTATTTACTTTTGGCCTCAGTTAGTGTAATAATTTTTAGTAGGCAGGGTAGAAAAGTCATTTGTTTAACTCAAACAATTGAAAATAATGCTGCAGATATTTGTCAAATAGCTCTCATTATGACTTTTCAACTAGATAAATGAAAGCTAGCCTAACGGTAAAGATCAAATTAAGGAGCATATCTTGCCCCATTAGGTTTTTTGTTTGTTTGTTTTTTGTTTTTGTTTTTTTTTTTAATTTTTTTTTTTTTTACCACTGAAATGAGGGAGAAAGGGAATAATCCTGAAATACAAACTAGTATTTAATACAGGTTTAGAGAACTACGTCCAAAAATTAACTTTGGTATGACTGATGGTACATGAAAGTTATTGAAATTATATTAATCTGAAGTAAATTTTTAAAGAAATTATATTGTCATAGAAATATCCAGCCAAACTTTGAAAAACCATGTGATTATTTGAAACCTTAAATTATTCCTAAACTTTCAAATCTAGACTGGCAGGAAGTAGTTGTAGAAGCTGGACAGTTCTATACTGCCCACTCCTATACAGTCACAGAAGATAATGAACAAGGGACACTGATTTAGTTTCTTTATTTTCTAATAAAGAAACTTATTCGACTGCCAGAACGGAGAATTTGTGCAATTTCTGTTCAGCAAGATTTCTTCATTGATATGAACTGTAACTCTTATGTCTCCTATTTTTCCCTTTTCCAAATGAAAGATGTGTTTGCATTTATACGTTCTACTACTCTTCTTTAGTGATAGTAATCTCCTTGGAACATTGAACATGGGCACCCTTAAGACCAAAGAGACCAGAGAGCAGAAATTGTAAACTGTTCCCAGGATGCCTTTCCCCACTCATACTTTTAGTAATTATCTCTCTTCATTTATTTTATTTCCTTTTATTTTTGGCTAAGCACACATCTGCTCAACCCGAGACTATATTTCTCAGCCTTCTTAAAGGTAAGTGTATTCATGTGACTAAGTTCAGTAAAAGGGGATTTGAATGAAAATTATATATTCAATTTGCAGGTTATTTATCTTATATATTAAGCTTCTTGTCCTAGATTTTTTCCTGCCCACTCTGTATGGGCTGGAACATTAACATGGTGTTGAAAAACTTCTGTTTATCATGTTAATGGGTACAGATCAATCAACAAACCTAAATCCAGAACTGGAAACCACACATTAACAATGAAAATTGAATGGTATCAACCTACCAGCTTAGCTACTAACCTATGATTATTTACTAAATAAACTTTTAAAGTGTAATCTACTACTTCCCTGAACTATTATGGGGAATAATATACTCTCATTTTACTTAAGTTATTATATTTTAAGAGTATATTTGTTACAGCAGCTTAGTTTATACTTTAACCAACATAACAATACCATTATATTACCAAACTACATTTGCTTACTGCTTGTGTTCTCCCAAACCATAAACCCTTCTGTGTAAAAGCTTATTTGATTTCATATTTTTGGTTGTTCCTTAGCAGCTCTATTATGGCTACTTCCCCAAGCCTACTGTGATGGTTAATTTTATGTGTCAGCTTTACTGGTCAAATATTATTGTGGATATTTCCGTGATAGTGCCTTCTTAGCTGAAATTAACATTTAAATTGGCAAATTTTGAGTAAAGCAGAGTACCCTCCATAATGTAGGTGGGCCTCTTCCAATAAGCTGAAAGCATTAATAGATCAAAGACTGATCTCTCTTGAGCAATAAGGAATTCTTCCAGCAAACTGGCTTTAGATTGCACTTCAACTATTCCCAAAGTCTCCAGCCTTGCCAATCTACTCTACCAGATTTTGGACTCACAAAGCCTCTACAATTTTATGAGCTAATTCCTTAAAAGTTAATCTCCCATTCCCTCTCTCTCACCACACACACATGTTGGTTCTGGTTCTCTGGAGATGTCTGATAAATACATCTACCCTGCTACTTCTCAGTACTTAATGCCATTATAAAATCACCATTTTGCTATTGACAGTATATATCTCAAATTTGGATTATTTCCTTTCTGCTACAAATATTTACTGAAGAATTATTATGTATACCAGACTCTAACTTTGGAATATAAGTAAATCTCTGTCTCATAGGGCTTATGAAGGGTGGAAGAGACAGAGAATATACATATATATATATATGCATATACACTTAAATACATAAATACATAAAATTTTGAAAGTTTTGTAAAGAAAAAGCAAAAGAGCTCGACAACAACTGAGAGTTGGGTCACTTTAGAGTGGGTCAGGGCACAGTATCTCTTGATGATCCAAGGAGCTGAGGAGGGAGTTGGCCATGAGGACACTTTCATAAAAAAGAAGTCCAGAGTGAGGAAATAGTAGGGGCAAAGTTCTCGTGATGAGCGAATGCTTGATGTGTTTAGGAAAAGTTTGACTAAAATATAGTGAATAGAGTAGCCAGAAATTTAAGCTGGAAAGGAGTCTCTATATTTAAGATTCTAAATGCTGCCTAAAAAGGCACAAGTTATGTTAGGGATAATAAATGCCTTAAGTCTTTTTGAGACTACGTTTCCAGGGTATATGTTTTGAAAATTCTAGATATGTTTAGGAGTCACCTCAACATTTATAAGAAATAAGACCTCTTCCACATGTTGATAACTAGTCAAGAAAAATCCCTAAAAGTTTCCCCAATTTAAAGATGAGATAAATGTTTCATGCTGTATTTCTATAGTTGCAGGCCACTTTTTTTTTAATTCCTTGTAAATTTTCTAGAATTGAGGTGGACTAACCTAGTCTCAGTACCACTTAGGAACTGGGAGAAGTAGTGTGGCCTCCAACTTTTACCCTAGTCTAAGGCACTAGTCAGCTGAAGACTCACCTCTTGTGCCCAAGCCTAGAATAGTAAGGAGGTGAAACCAGTCACTAGGGGAATATAAAGGAGAAGCTTGAGGACCAAGGTTACATATCAACATGAAAATTCTTACTTTACCAATAGAGAGGGTCTGAATTGTATTTTATTAAAGTGATAGCATGTTTTCTTAGCATGTAGAGATGGCCTTGTATCAAACCTTATAATTCTGGCGTTTAGCCCTCAATTGTCCATTTACTCCTGGTTTTGATAAGCAGGACTTACTAGCAGAGGTGAAGGATGAAAAATAAAGGCTCCAACTGTAAGGAGTTTCCATTGTTATTAATTATTTTATGAGAACTTCAGGAGGGCAAGGCCTCTTTGCAAATTTTGTCCTTAAAATAAATATATCAATAACCCAGCTCTTATCATACAACAAAATTAGGATCCTCCATGTAAGCAAAAGAGAATCTCAGTGCCGACAGAAGTTAGAATAAAAGGGAAATTAATTTTTTTTCCTTTTAGAAGCCATTAGAAATGGCAGCCCTCTCATGCCAGATGCTACCTTCAAAATATAGTAATTATAGGAGGTTTTAAAAGAGACTCTACAGAGGTTAGCTTTAGTTGCGTGATGAAGTAACCCTTGGTGTGGTAGTACTTTATATCACCATCCCAGGCCCAAAGGGGAAAGGGAAGGAGGGGCTATTAGAATGCATTGGAACAGAGTCACATAGATTAAGAAACATTGAGAGTGGGATCCCTGGGTGGCGCAGTGGTTTAGTGCCTGCCTTTGCCCCAGGGCGTGATCCTGGAGACCTGAGATCGAATCCCACGTCAGGCTCCCAGTGCATGGAGCCTGCTTCTCCCTCTGCCTATGTCTCTGCCTCTCTCTCTCTCTCACTGTGTGTGCCTATCATGAATAAAAGAAAAAAAAACATTGAGAGCAATAGTAAACCTCAGTGCAAAGACAGGAACAAAATCTTTTAGAGAAGGGGCTAGGGAAATAAGTGTTCTGACTTTACTCTTCTCACTCCTTCTAGTACCCTACAGAGATGCGCCTAGAAGCCAAACTTGACAGTAAGACAGAGAGAGTGGGAATTATGATGTAATCTGGGATAGTGAAGAGGACATAGAAGGATCAAAAATTAACCTAGCGGAAGAAATGGGAACTGTAAAACACATTTCACTTCCTTTAGCTAGACAGTAGGATCTGTCCCAAGGTGATTCCATCAAGTAAGATCTCTAAAAATGAAAGAGAAATAATTATTCCTTTTTTCCTATCATTGATAGAGAAAATATGTGAGAGATAAACCAACTGCCCCTACTTCAGTATTCCAAAGGATGGTAAACTTTCTATTAATAGATTAGTTACTATTCCTTTGGAAAGAAGAATGAGGTGAAGGTGGACAGAAATATTGGAAATATTTCTTTAAATAACC
The DNA here is from genome assembly GCF_048164855.1 of Canis lupus baileyi. Lineage (NCBI taxonomy): Eukaryota > Metazoa > Chordata > Mammalia > Carnivora > Canidae > Canis > Canis lupus. The sequence goes on from NC_132862.1 coordinate 30,089,936, forward strand.
CCTCACCCCAATTTGAAGGAGAGCTTCCTGTCAATGGGCTCAAAACTTGGGAAGAGGAACATCTCTACTTATAGTGCCCACAGATGCAAGCATAAAAGTTAACTTTTTAAAGACAAAATTGTCCAGGCATATTTAATCATACTCATAATACCTAGATACATTTGTCACTTTTAAAGAATACTACAGTTAATATTGGAAATACATTTGCTTCCTTTCTGGAATGAGGATTCTGAGCCTGACCTTAGGCTACTCTTTATGGATCTGCAAAGTGAAGCCTTAAATGAAAAGATGAGTCTTTTCAGTTCTTTCTAAAGGTCACAAGGCTGAAGATCATAGTAAACTTTATTTTGTGAGTCCCAAAGCACCAGAAACACCCATGTAATATAAACTGAGATTTTTCTTTATTTCATCATCTAATGTTGTTCAATAAAGTCAGCATTTTCCAAATATACATGTATGTAAAATTCAAAGGAAGTATGTGTATATCTCATGAACAAAAATTAAATTAAATTTTTGAAAAACCATGCAAGTGAGATCTTGCTTTGGATGGAAAAAAAAATATTTCTTTGTTTTTCTTTCACTGAAAACCCTAGCTGACAACACAATACTAAATCATATATTTCCTATTTGTTTGTAATTCACTTAGATATGGAGAACATTATGTAGCATATTATGTAATTGTATTATAGTACATGTAATTGTATATAGTACATGTATTATAGTACATAGACATGCTTTAATTTATGCCACAGCCTACAAAGGTGTTGGTACATTTACTAAATAATAAAGAAATAGTATCAAGAAAAAAAGTGTTAATCTGACAACATTATCAAAAAAACTATTAACAAAACCCAAAGTCAAATAGCAAACAAAAATATCTACAAAAAATAATATATATTTTAACATATAAAAAGAGCTTACAATCAGAATTTTTAAAAATATTCAAGCTAAAAAAAAAAGAATTGAAGGTTGTTTAAGATTTATTTATTTATTTGAGCAAGAGAAAGAGAATGCACAAGCATGAACAGGAAGGGGAAAGGAATAGAGAATCTCAAGCAGACTCCAGGCTCCCATGGAGCCCCGCTTGGGGCTCAATCTCACAACTTTGAGATCAGGTAAGCCAAAATCAAGAGCTGAATGCTCAACCGGTGTCTCAAAATTGAAAAGAGTTTTTAAAAAGCCAAAACCACACATCAAATTTGTCTGCATCTCTCGATTTCCACCCTTGTCCTATTCATGATTTTTCTCTCCTATGTAGTATAAAAATAGCCTGTTAACTCTTCTTAATAGCTTCTACTCTTGCCTTTCTGGTTGATTCACTATCCACATATCATCCATAGTAATCTTAGTAACACATAAACTTGATTATGTTCCTTCCCTCAGCTTAAAGTATTTAATTACTTACCACTACCCTTAGAAATAATTGATAATTTTACCCCATGGTTGAAGAATCTTTCATTGGACTATTTCTACAAACCACTCTGATTTCTTCCCCAGTCACCCTCTGTCCTTTTAGCCAGGTTTACTCTAGTAATATCAGTCTTATATATGATCACTGAACACCCAAGCTTGTCTCCATTTTAGACTTTTTCCTTCTCTTTGGAAAATTCTTCCCTGACAATAGCTTGTGACTCACTTCCTAACTAAATTCTGGTTAAAATTGCTTAAATTCTCCAAGTTTTTCTCATCTCATGATCTTAGCATATGCTATCAAATCTTCCTTAAATTCTTATCTATTTCATTATAAATATCTGGTTTCTTATTATTTTTCTATTTTTCAATTATGCACAAACTTTATAGAGTCAATCTCTACAGACTTGGTGTCTAAAAGATATTCCCTATTTCTATCTTTAAAATAAAGGCTGTCCTGTCTTCTGCTCATAACATGATCAATGAGAAAATAAAATGTATTTTATCCCCTATAGTAGATAGAAGTATCCATGCTGTGGACAGAGTTCTTGATGCCCTCCCAAGATCTACTCCAGATGTATACACCTTGCATAATCTCTTCTCCTTGAGTATATGTGGGGTATGAAAATATGATAGAATATTGCTCCCATGATTAAATAACTAATTAGTTTATTTTGAGTTTGTCAAAAATGAGATTGTCCTGTAAGAATCTGACCCAAGCTGATGAGTTCTTTTAAAAAGGTGAGGAAAGACATTCTCCTGATGGACTCAAATTTGAAGGAAAATGCCATGTTGTAGATAAGGGAACCCTAACTTGTCATGGTAACTGATAAAAACAATGCCAACCATAAAAATCAGAATAATATCCTTCATGACACTAACTCAAACAGCTTTAATAATATATTAAAACAACTCTAGAAACATATACAAATATAATACATCAGAAACAAATGGGATTTAATCAAGGAATTCAAGGTTAGTTCAACACTTGAAAATAAGTCCATTATTTCATCATATCAACAGACTAAAAAATGAAATCTCAATAGTCTCAGAAAAAGCATTTGCCAAAATTCAACATTCATTCATAAGAAAACCTCTATGCATACTAGGAATAGAAGAAAATTTCATTTTTCTGATAAAGGATATTAGAAACAAACTGACCAGTGATATAGTACTTAACTGCTAACAGACTGAATTCATTCTTTCTAAAATCCAGGAGGATGAGATAGCTCTCAACTCCATTAACATTGTACCAATTGTCTAGCCAAAAAAATATTAACTACAAATTTAATTTGGGAATATATATAAAACTCTTTAGTTTATCCAGTTCATTTGAGTGAGTTTGCTAGGTTGTCTTTTAAAGAATTTGTCCATTATATTAAGTCACAAAATAAAGCAAAAAACAAAAAGCACACAGATTAAATAAAATAAGACTATACATTTGCATATTCTATGACTGTCTAAATAAGCAATTCCAAAGATAAAAAAAATAGTAATACTGGTAACAATAGCTGTATTTGGTAAGGTTATAGGAAACAAGTTCAATACTAAAAGTCAGATTTCATTTCTATAAAGCAACAAGAAATGAATAGAAACAGATATTTAAATATATGTATTATATATTATATATTATAGAAAATATATACAAATGTAATTATATAGAAATAGACATATACCTATGAAACACTTGCATTAAAAAATCAGTAAGTGCTTAGGGATAAATTTATAAAATATGTGTAAGACCCATACACCAAAAACTATACAATATTTCTGGAAAATATTTAAAAGATCTAAATCAATGGAGAAATGTACTGTGACCATGGATCAGAACTATGTCATTAAGTTGTTAATTCTTCCCTTTTGATCTACAGATTCAAAGCAATACTAACCAAAATCCCTGTAACATTTTTGGTTTTGCTCTTATTATTGTTACTGAAATTTAGGATATACAAAGGATTGACAGAGGCATAGATTATATTTAAATGTAGTGCTAAATTTAAAAAGGAGAAATAAAATCTTGAGAGAAATTATATGGTAGAACATAGTTAACTTTAAAGGTATTATATGATAAATAATGATTGAGAAGAAATATGTTTTATATCTAGAAATAAAAAATATATCATTTACAGGGATTAATCAAATAATAGGAGTATAAATATATTCCATTTTATAAAGGTAAAAACAGAAAAAATCTATAATCAGAAAAAATTGAATTGTAAAAGAGAGAAATTAAATAAAAATGCATTACTTTCATTTATTTTTACTCATAAGATAATGAATACTATTTAAGAAATAGAGCATTACACATATGCAATTAGCTTTAGTTATGTGTTTATTGAAACAAAATAGATACCCATGTAAATGATCACAGTAAGGGAAACAAATTCAATGTAACAAAATAAGAAAAATAATCTAATAACAGAAAATGTAACTAAATTTGACTACAGAACACAAATCAAACATTTCTGTCAAATCAAAAGGAACATTTTTAGTAGAATATTGGTTACATAATTTGTAGCCATATAATGAAATATATGTAATATAGATGTAGTCATTGAAAATAAAGCAACTCTATATACTGATAAGTCTTTAAATAGAAATTACAAAATGAAGAAAGGTGAGTGAGTTCATATTTTTTTAAATCACATACATACATAGAATATCTCTGAGAAGATGTAGAAGGAATAATTGAATATTGATTTCCTTTGAAGATAGAATTTGTAAGAGACTCTAGAGAGACACTTTTCACAGTATATGCTTTTATATATTTTAAATGTTGTGCATGCACATATTTTATTGATTCACATATAAATAACATTGTTTTTAATAGGTACTTCCTTCTTTTCTATCTCAATATCTCATTCACATCTTTCAGAAAATAAGAATTCATAATAAGAAATAAATTTGTTTTCATGTTATTTATCAGGCCTCTGAGACTGTAAGCTTTATATGAGATGGAGCCAGGTATGTTCCCCCTGCGCAGAACCTGGTCTACAAGTAGACTCTAAATATGCACATTTTGCAGCATATCAAGTTAATAAAAGATAGGCAATTGAATCAACCAACAAAAAAGGAGTCAAGCAAATTAAAAAATATATATATTTATAATAGTAAGCAATCACATACAAGTTTAAAACAAAATGAAATATAGTTTTGCCTACCTAATCTGTGAAACACTTTATAATATCTAATACTTGTAGATATATGCAAACAGGCACTTTCAAATATTGCTATGTTAGAATGAATAATGCCCATCAGAAAAATTTTCATAAAATAGAAAAATTGGATTTAACATAAAGTTTTAAACAATAAAGGACTGGCCAAAATATCAACTATAAAACTTATCAGGAAATACCATGATGAAAAAACAAATGTATAATAATCTTATGAAAATTTTTTCACATATTAGGAACCAACTTATTTATTTTTCTGAACACATTTTCCTAAAGAAAAAGCATACATACACAAACATACATACATTGCAAAAATACTGAAAATAGAGTGGGAAATATCAGAAAGGGAGACAGAACATGAGAGACTCCTAACTCTGGGAAACGAACAAGGGGTGGTAGAAAGGGAGGGGGGTAGGGGGTGGGATTGACTGGGTGACGGGCACTGAGGGGGGCACTTGATGGGATGAGCACTGGATGTCTATGTTGGCAAATTGAACACCAATAAATTTAATAAAAAAATACTGAAAAAATAAATTTTAAAAAATACTGAAAATACAGGGCACCTGAGTGGCTCAGTTAGTTAAGCATATTACTCCTGATTTTGGCTCAGGTCATAATCTCAGGGTTGTAAGATCAAGCCCTACATCAGGCTCATGTTGGGCTTGGAGTCTGCTTAAGATCCTCTCTCCCTATCCCTGTGCCCCTCCCCCACCACTTCTCTCTTCTTTTCTTTAAAAAAAATAGTAAAAATAATTATAATGATAAAAATAATAATACTGAAAATATACAAGGCAAGAAGTTCAGATTGATTACATCTTAAGACCTGGGCTATATGCATATTTAGATATTTTCCAGATATTCTATAGGGAACATATCTAAATTTTTAAAGATGAAATTTGTAACAGAAGTAAAAAGCTTGATTCTAAAAGGGCAAAAAAGCAAAGCAAAACAAAAATAATAAAACATAATTTCTATTATGAGACCTGGTCCTTTAAAACAATGTTTCAAAGCACTTCTCTTCTATTTGAGGCAAGCAGAAGAGAACATTGCAGACAAGATATGTTGGCATTTGATGTAATTTAAAGAACATAAATTTGACTCTTGTATAGTCCTGAATTCAAATATGTCTCCACTTTTCACCAAGACCCAGTCTGGCCTCTATGTAACGGACTGTCTTTATGTGGATGAATAGTGGGGCTCCATAGCTATCTGCAAGATAAATTCCCTTTTACGTCTCTGAGTCAGTTTCCACATCTGAAGTGCTGAAGTGGTGCCAACTCCAAAAGAATTTAACAAAATAATGCTTATAAAAATGCCTAGAACACATTTATCTTAATGAATGTATATATACCGTAATGTATAAATTATAATGAACATAAACTTTCTATATGTAAATAGAGACACAGAGTGGATGCCCATAAAAATGGAGACTTATAATCGCATACTGACAAATGGAAGTGCATTCTGGAAACTACACTTTTGTAAAGAGCAGAATAGATATGCATGCAAGTAGAACATAAAAGGCCAGTGTATTTTCTATCTTACATAGGCAATTTTAAGAATAAACAGAAGGGATTTACAGAATTTGATTTATTAATAACACATATTTTATTTTTGGTTCAAAACTAGGTTTATTCTTTTAGGATGGGCAAAAATGTGTGAGAAAGAAAGAAAGAAAGCCAAGATTTAAGGAAAGACTCTGAAATAAAATATGCACACACAGACTTGAAACAATCTGGTCCTAGGGTAACAAAGTAACAGGTTTTTCTCCACACATTTCCCCACCCCCAGAGAGGCACTGAATTCCAGTATGCAAACAAAAGGGACATATTGTAGAGGTGACTCATACAGCTGGGGAGACAAAAGGCGGCACCAGCCAAAGCCAACATTTAACAACGGCCTATCATGAAAAACTTGTTTCTCTCTTTTTGAGGAAAAGTGGCATGTTTGAATAAGTGACATATTCTTTAAAGTTTCCATTTTTAAACATTAACAAATATACCTCAAAATAACAACCAACTTTCCCTTTTTTTTATAGAAACCCAGTTTCTCATAAATATCTGTCTGTGCTTTCATCTACATATGTGCTGCTATCTTTCCATAAACTCAATCACAGTGTAATTTAGTCTGTATTGGTAAATGTAGAAAGGCTCTCAGATGGCTTAGAAGAAATAGAACAAAATTAGTTTGGATTTTTTTCCAAGTGGATTGTCACAATCTGTGCATGTTATTTCCCTTATCGTTACATTTATGCAACATTCAGATTCCCTTTCCTCCTTTATCCATCTCCTATTTAACATAAACAGGGGAAAAATTAAGTGAATATAATCACCTCTCAATCCTTTATAAACTTTATAAAATAGCTAAGAGAGTATAATGCTTGAATGGTTGTTACTGGTTTGAATTTGGCATGTGACATCAAAGCAATGTATCTTCTGCTATGCCCAGGAAAATCTTAATCAGAGTTCCAAGCACAAATAAGCAGGGAAATTTTTTTCTGGCTATGCTGTGCTATAAAATTCCTGAATCTGGTCTCTGTCATGATCATCCTTCAAAGGAACCTCCATTTTAACACAGCTGTCAACAGACTCCAAAAATAGGTATTAAAAGAGCTTGATTATAGAAATGTGTTTCATCTCATTTCCAAGAAAGTTTATACTTGACATAATACTTATTTATTGTATTAAAAATGATTATTTTCTGTTAAACACCCCCATATACATGAACAACTGAGATATATGTGAATGTCAAAATCATAATCAAATCATTTCTTTCAAGTAGCTCCAAGATAATCTCCAAATTTCAAGGCTCCTTCAACTTCTCCTATTAAATGTTATTCTAATAAAAGGATGAGAACTAAGAGTCAAGCATCTTTTTCCCAACCAGTGACAATGTTATCAGAACTATCTGAAACAATCAGATTTAAAAGATGTTTCTAATTCTTGATTTCTTATTGTGTGCATCCTAAACCCTCTATTCACATTTTTATGATGAACACTTCCAAGCTGAATGTCAATTACCCATTTATACTTTATTTTCTCTTACTAGCACTCCCTATGGAGCATGGTTCTTGTGTGCTTCCCCTCTGTACCTAAGTTTAAAATACAGTGCTGAAATATTCCCATAATTCAATAAATTATCTATTGTATGGTAATCTGGTTTAAAGTTCACAGTCACAATTCTGATGCACAGAAAATTGTTTTCACCATACTGAATTTAATTCTATTAAAGTATCTCCATTTCTGCTAGGAAGTTGATAAATAACACCACCATTTCAGATTTAAGATACCTTAGTAACTTCCAGATTAATATGGTTTCCTTGGGGAAAATACTCAGCCTTTCTGGATTTCTATACATATCCCCCCCCCCTTTTTTTTCATACTCCCTTTTCTTCATCTTTCATTAGAGTTTAGGAGTGGCTTGCATAATGGCTGGGCATTGGAAGAGACAGGTGGAAAAAAATACGCAGAGTCTATAATGTTCCATGAGGTTCTATATTATTCAGGTCCCTTAGAGTATTTTTCTAGGCTCCACAGGGTCAAAGCTAACTCACCAGTACCCCATGCATGTTCCAGAGTATAAGAAAGGAGGATGAGAGGAAGTGAAAGGTATGAATTTCCCTATTTAAAGATATGACCTGGCATATGCCTCAGAACCTTAGCCCTGTAGCAACCCCAAACTTCCTCCTTGGTAATTTGAATAATGATGGTTGAGCTGTCCATGGGGCTGTGGGACCAGCTCTGGCCAGGCTCTGGCCCCAGCACCAGGCCTCCTTGCCCTCCTCCAGCCTCAGGCTAGAATTGGGGCAGGGAGAAGGGGAGGGATCCCCACAAACTTTGGAGGGGATGAGAATCAGGTTCTAAGGGGGATTAGGAAGAGGAAGAGGGTAGGAGGGGTTGTGCATGCATACACACATACACACACACAGAAGTTGTACCTAGAAGTGTGTACACATTATTCTGCTTATATGTAATTGATTGAAACTTAGTTTCATGGATTATACTAACAGAAGAGGTAGAGCACATACATTAATAACTACATTATAAGGAGGAAATAATTTTCATAAAATGTGTAAAAATAACATCTAAAATAGTTGAGCAGGAAGGATTAATTCATCTTGAGGAATTAAGTAAAGCATTTGAGAGCATGTCTCCTATAAAATGAACTGAATGTATTACATTTGATTGACTTACTGAACTAATATTTAGTGAACCGAATCCATGTAAATAATGAGAAGTTAGCTAATATGAAGCAAAACAATTATTGTATTTTCCTTAAGTGAGCTATTAATTATTAATTTCGATATAATTTTTTTTCTTGACCAAAGTGGATATATGAAGGTGAAATCTGGAATATTTTGAGATTTTTTTTTTAAGAGTTCAGAGTTTCCATGGATCATAAGTCATATTCAATGTCATGAATCAGGGTGACAGCAAAAAAGATCTTTTAGTCCAGGTTCTTCTTTTTATCAGTAAATGGAAAACATACATAGACACTCTGTAGCAGACCCAAATTTTTGCTTCCTTGTCCAAAAGTGCAAGAAAATTTAGGAAAATAATTATCTTGAAAAGGAGATATTCCTAGAACTAACCTAAATTGAAAATAGCTAGCTTGACTCCATATGATGGAGCATGTTGCCATTCTAACAAAATCAAGGTGTGTATCATAAATAGAGGAAGAGTATTTTTGGTGTAAGCAAATATCAAGTTCTGTCACAGCTATGTAAGCATCCAAATTGTGGCCTTACATGGCTTAATTCTTGTGCAACATAAAGGTTGTTCTCATTGTCCACTGCCTCCTCAGGTGACTCACTTCATAAATAATTTCACCTCTTTCTTTAATAAACAATATTCCTTTTTTACTTCCTCTTCACTGTTGGAATTATAAACAATCTTGTATCTACCATAACATAAATAAATATATATCCCCTAATTTTGATAATTGATTCTCGGTACCTGGAACTCCTCTCCTTCCCTTTATGAACAAGTATTTCTAGAGTACAATTCTTACTCATTGTCTCTGGTCATTTACTCCCCTTTCACTTTCTAACTCATATCAATCTGACCTCTGCTGCCACAACTACAACCATGTTAAAGTCAACAATGGCCAATGATTTTCATATTTCCAATGCTATAGCCAATTTTCTGTCTTTATAAAACCTAAGCTCTCTACAGCTCTTAAATATGTTTTCTATCACTAGAGTTACAATTTCCTATGGCTTCTGAGAAACTACTCCTCACTGGGTGTTCTCATGCCTTTCTGGACAAATCTTGTTCATTTTAATGATTTATGTATTTTATTTGTGTACCTAATCTATTGATGCAGAATACCAATATGATAAAAATTCTCTGCATTAAGGAATGTATAAAAATTCAAAGAAATGCCATATATCATGAAATGACTTTGTTGGATCATTAAATTACCCCATCAATGGTTGTAAATTTTAGATAAATCATGAGAATCCTCTGGAAACAAAGAACTTATTCTTATTTTTCAGTTCTCCATTCACTTGATAAATATTTATCAGCTGTCCACTATAAACCAGAAAGTCTTCAAAGCATTGCCTATACAGAAGTGAACAGACAACAAAAGGATGAAGATATAAAAGAAGGAAAATCAATCATAGTAAAAACCAGGATAGGAAAAAAAATAGTTAAAACCATAAAAGAGCAAAGTGAACAACTTACTCCCTGAAATTGAGAACATAGCAGACATGTGTTTAATATATATACTACAATTGGAAAAACATAAAAAAGATTAGGCTATCTTCTTGTCACAGATGGCATGCAAATTTGTAAATATTTCTATATAATTTTTAGAATTAATACCTAAACCTGAGAAAGATACTCTTAAAAAGAAATCTCAGGCCAATGTCACTCAGGAATATTGATGAAATAGTCTTCAATAGTGTATCATCAAACATAATTCAATACCTAAACCTAAATATACCTAAAATATTTTAATATAAATAGTTTAGGAATGCAAGGATGGTTTACTATCAGATATTCTATTAATACCACCACATAATTTGTCTAAGAAGGAAACACATCAAAATGTCTCTGGAGATCATGAGAATGCCTGACAGAATTTCAAAACCTATAGCTGCTAAATATCACTGAGTAAAATAGAAATTGTGTAGACAGTGAAATACCACAGATACCCACCAGAATGGCTAAAGTGAAAAAGTGGGAAATGCCAAATTTTGTTAAATATAGGGAGTAATCAGAATTTTCCTACACTGTTAGAAAGAGTATAAATTAGTACAACATTATATGGAAAACAGTATAGCAGTATCTGCTAAAGGTGAATATTTGTATGACCATCAATTTTACTCTCAGGTATATTACTGATCAAGATGATCTTAACATTTCCTTCAACCTTTAACCAAGTGTTACACAGACTTCTCTTTTATTTTTGTACCTGATCTTCCTTTCCTAGAACACTAACTTTAGAAAACATGTTATGGTAAATTCTCTCTCTGTCTTTTTGAACTGTAAACTTTTAATCTCCTTGCCAGGCTTGTAACCCAGGTCTTAAGGACCTGGATGCTATCTATCCCTTTGAAATGTAACCGAGAAGATAGCACCCCTATCTCCCAGTCTCTGCCGGTGGGTAGAAGCCTAGCTCAATGGGTGCTTAGCTCCAAGCTGTAAGACTAGCTCCCATCATCAACATTGATAATTGGGTATGGCCAATTAGCAAACACAATGGCCTATCATCCCCCTATCCTGGCTTTTAATAACTCTTCTTACCATTGCTGGCATGGACTTGAGCTTAGACTGTTTCTGGTCTCTATTGCAATAGCCTAGAATAAAGTCTCTCTTTTTCTCTTTTTCTTTTCTCTCTTTTCTTTTCTTTGCAAGTTGGATCCACATCTAACATGGAGTGCAATGTGGACTTGAACTCACAACCCTAAAATAAAGATGTGAGCTGCGATCAAGGGACAGATGCTTCACTGACTGAGCCACCCAGGTACACTTTGAATAAAGTCTTTCTTACATTCCTTTGTCAGTCAATTTTTGCTTTGGTGTTTTCATCAGAAATGCAAATATATGTACAAAAAAAGAGCACTAGGATGTTCACAACAGCATTATTCAAAATAACCCCAAACAGAAAACTAGCCAACTGTTCATCAACAATTGAATGAATATATAAAGCATGATATATTCACACTATAATTCTATTGAACAATGAGAAAGAAAGCACTACAAATGCAGGCAAACTCTGGATCAGTTTTTAAAAACATAATACCAATTAAAAAAAGACACACTGTTTGGTTCAATACATATAAATTACAATAATGGTGAAGCTTATCTATGCTTTTAGAAATAGGGTGTTGATTATCTTTGGTGGGGACAGTGACAGGGAGAGTTATTCAAGAGTTTTCTGGCTACAGTCAAGCAGTAAGTATTCTGGTCAACATCAAGAAGTGCTGGTCATACTCTGTCTCTTGATCAAGGTGCTGGGTACATGAGTGTGTTTAGATTGTCAAAATTCAGCACATTGTACTGTTGTGAAACATGCACATTTTAAAATGTATATAATACTTAATGTTTTTAAAAGTCACCCAAGAATCTTATTAAACTTGCAGGTTTCAGTGCTACAACTCTAGAGATTCTGACTTAGAAAATCTAATATGAGGCTAGGATATGTATATTTTGACAAGTAAGTGGTTTAGAACCTTAAATAGTGCCTCAAAAAGTCCTGGCACTTTTGTCAGTAAATATACTGCCTTCAGTTACTTTTGCTCTCTAGATGTAGCTTGGTATAATGCCAGAGCATCCTCTGCTGCACCAGAAAAAAAAAAAAAAAAAAAAAAAAAACTATTTTGAGCTATGAACCAAGGATTGGTTTAAGATATATATTTTATGTATTGCATCTAGCCTTGCTATTTGTCAGATTTTATAGAAACCTCCATTCTCTTATTTCTGTATGTTCTAGGCAGCCTTCTGCAGAGGTGAGGAGTTGTCTTTGTCTCTATAGCTTATATTCTGGTAAATTCTACCTTGAGCCATTTAATAAGATATAGTTCTTCATGTTTCATGCACATGGTCCAATGGTCCAAAGCTCAACCCTTATACTCAGAAAGCCATTGTGGGATCTTTAACATATTTCAACTTGTCTTACTCTATATTTTCTCACCTATCAAATGGAAATTTTAATAATAAATCATTTTGGCAGTCAAATGAGATGCAAATGAAAGTGTAAACTATAAAGAAATATGCAAATGCCAATCAGTTCTGCATTATAAAAGATAAACCAAAGACAATGTCATAAGAAAGAGAAGGGATTGTCCAGCAGCTACTCACATTGTCAATTGTATCAGCCACATTCTCTGCACCTATATCCAAAAAGATGGTGACTTCAGTAGCAAGTAGTTAATCCAGCAAATTTGGCCACTCCAAATCTAAGCTCTTCAAACCCACAGGGCTAAACACACTGTTTCACAACTTTCATTCTAATTCACCGCAAAAACTCTGAAGCTTCCTCAACTCCCCTGCATTTCTACTGTTTTTTTCTCTTCTCTTACTTTCATTAGATGACTTCTCCCCTCATATCCTATTAGAAAACACAAAGACTTGGTTGGGAAATCTTACAATCTACCACCATTAGGTTTACCAATATGGTTCCTAGCACAATATTTTCTATGCAAGAAAGGTAGCTCTCAAATACAGTCCCTCATTTTTTAGTATGTCAATGCTGTGACAGTTAAACACGTTAAATGAATTTTTTTCCTCCCTTTCATAGTCAAATTTCTTCACAGATTCAATACTCAATATTTCCACTTCTTAATACCCTATTCATTCTTCAACCCAGTACAAACTGACCTCTTTTACTATACAACCAATAAGTGCTCTTTAAAACAAATGGAAGGGATGCCTGGGAGGCTCAGCAGTTGAGCATCTGTCTTTGGCTCAGGGCATGATCCTGGGGTCCAGGATTGAGTCCCATATCAGGCTCCTTGCGGGGAGCCTGCTTCTCCTTCTGCCTATGTCTCTGCCTCTCCCTCTCTCTCTCTCTGTGTCTCATGAATAAATAAATAAAATCTTTAAAAAAATGGAAAATTTCATTCCTTATTTGCCTTGATCTCACAGTGGCTTCTGTTTTTCTTTTTTTCTTTTTTTCCATTTACCTTCCTTTTTTTTTCTTGTTTCAAAAATAATTTAGAGGTGAAATTCAAAAAACATAAAATTAACCAATTTAAAATGAGCAATTCAGTGGCAGTTGTTCATTCACAGTGTTGTACAGCTACTAGCTCTATTTAGCTCCAAAACATTTCTATCAGTCCAAACAAAATCTTTTACCCATTCAACAGTTTCTCCCCATCTCTACCCTAGTAACCACCAGTTTGCATTCTGTATTTATAGATTTGTTTATTCTGGATATTTTATATGTCAAATGGAATCATATAATATGTACTACGTTGGCTTCTTATACTTGGCATGCTTTGGAGGTTTCATCTACATTGTAGCTTCAGTGTTTATTATGCTCGAATAATATTCCATTGTATGTAAATACTACAATTTTCTTATCCATTTATGTACCTTTCTTCTTGAAATACACCTTTATTATGGTTTCTAGCATACTACACTATATTTTCCTCTTACTCTTTGCAGGCCCAACACTTAGCATAACATCTTAGAGGTTCATGTATAACTGTAGTTTACAACAATACTTGATTCCTTTTTATCAATTAATAATATATTCCCTTATATGCATATGCCACACACACATATATATTTATATAATATAGTATATAGTATATATTTGTGTGTATTTATATAATTCATATTAATAAATAATATATTTATATATAATATGTATAAATTATAAGTATATTAAATATATACATATCATGCCCCCACCACCACCAATTGTAAGACCTGCATCTCTATCCTAGGTATTTCTTTTGAGCTCCAGACCTATATATCATATGGGCATATTAGATATTGCCACTTGATAATCACACACATAGATATACTTGTCATAATTATACCTGAAACACAACATGATAAAACTATACTTTCCAAAAGACCATGCTTCTTTCTATTCTACATCTCCTTGCTTATTAAATGGCACTGCCATTCACCCTGGTAGCTAACTTAAAAATCTAGGTATTGTTCTTATTTTTTGCCCTCCCTTCCTCTGTCACATTCAACCACCAACTTTTTTTTTTCTTTTTCTTTTTTTTTTTTTTAGTTTATCTTTTTAATGGTTCTTGAATCCAATCACTTCACTCCAATCCCATCAGCATTAACCTTGTCCAAGCCACCATCTTGGCTTCTGTGGATTGAAATGAACTCTTTTTCAGGTGATGCTGAGGCCTCCAGGCACAGTCTGTTTTCCACATTGCATCTAGAGTAATCTTTCTAAAACAAGTTTTGTTGTCAATTCTATAATAAAGAAATCTCTTCAAATGATTCACACTGCCCTAAGGATAAAGAACACATTCCTTTAAAAATGCATAGATCCTTTAAGTATTGATTCTGCTTACTTGTGGCCACCTTTCCCAACACTCTACATCCCATGCATAATAGATTAATTTTAGTTCTTGATCAGAGCCACACATCCCCTTTATTTAAAGATGTTTAGGATGAGCACTGGGTGTTACTCTGTATGTTGGCAAATTGAACTCCAATAAAAAATAAATTTATTATTAAAAAAAATAAAGATGTTTAAACAAGCTGTTTTCTCTGTCTAGAACACCCCTTCACACAAATAACCATTACTTTCATCTTACCAATTCTTACTCATTTCTAAAAGGTCAAGCCTTTCCTTTTTTCGCCTTCAAGAGAGATTTTATTCTGATCCTGTTTTAGTTGCCCTACAATCCGAATGACTGTTTTATGTACTGTGTTAGCTATTCTGCCTTGTCTCAGCCTCATGGTTCTCTACTTTCTGTTTGGTAGAGACCATGTCTTTTTGCATCTTTTTTTGATAATAATAAAGCAGAGTTTTCTAAAACTTTCATTATTTCTGAATGAAACATTTTTCAGATTATGTACTTCTTCTATCCTTCCCTTTTTGTGGGTAGGTTGACATATCCTTCAAGACTATGGTTGTATCTCAATAAAGCAAATTTCCTGTACTTCCACCAACCGTCCTCCTCTTCATACCTCATGGTCAGTTTATGTGGAAAGACAACACACTCAACATGCAAGGTACCCTTGCACAAGTTTGAGCTTTGGAAATTTAAAGTTGAGGATTGTGATAAAAAGGGAAAATCATGGAACAGTCTATTATCTACACTAATGGACTATTCAGTCTATTAACTAATCAAAATTTTTTTAAAAAAGCAGTTGAGTACAAATAGTAAATATACTTCATTACTAAAAGTCTCTAAACATGATTTGTACAAAGATAATACAAACTTTTTTCTACTTATGATTTTGAGTGTTTTAAATATGGATTTGTAAAAGGTAGTCAATTAAAAAATGCAAAGAAAGCAAAAGTTTTCCTGAAGATTTTGGAAAAAATCCCCCAAGGAAACAAAGTACTGGCCATGAAAAAATAAATCAAAAGCTCACAACAAGTATTAGTGTCAGGGTGAAAAACTGAATAGAATCAGAAATGAACACTTGGATTTCACTGTTCGGTCTAAGTGAAATAATAAAACAAGCAGCGTGACTGATGAAAAAGAAACTAGACTATCCCACAAGTGATCCGCATTTCAGAATCACCCACATGTGACTTTTAAAAAGTACAGTGTTTTCAGTATTGTGAAACAAACTGAACAGTGCTGCTTTATCTTTTTAAAGTCCACAAAAGACACATTAGCATATTCTATAATTTAACATTTAAAAATCTCCTTATATCGTGTAAGTTTCATATGAAATGAATCCTAATAGGGATGCACCAAAATATGGTGGAAAGAATCTTGTATTAATGTTCAAAGACCAAAATTCTAGCCTAAGACTTATGACCGACTATATAATCATGAACAAAGCAGCTAACCTCTTTCTCTGTGCTATATTTTCCTCTCCTATAAAGTAATGAGTGGTTGGGACTAAATGGTCTCCAAGATCACTTTCAGCTCAAATTCTAGCATGGAATAAAATTGAAAAGCAAATGTACTTTTCACTAAAATAATTACTTGCTACTAAGTATAATTGCTTCCTTTTGGTAAAGGACATGCTCATTATACTCATTTTTATGTGCATAGCACTGTTTTCTATTTACACAGTGTGCTACTAAAGCCATGTGATTTTTTTTGAATAAGCATAAAAGCACTTACTCTTCCAAATGAGTCTAGTCCCATCTTCGATGGCTAAGTCCTGAGTTGCAGACTTCTACTGATGCTGAGATTTATCAGTTTGAAACTCTTAAAATTATCTACCAAATTAAAAATACATACATTTGAATTCACTTAATATTTCATGTATTTATTCACTTATCAAAGATATCCTCTCTACAGGTAAATCTTAATCTTTTGACTGTGTTTTTGATTTTTCTTTTCTAGTAGCAATGAGAAATATTTCACAGCGAGGATTGGCATGAAGATAGATAAAGTTGGATAATATAGCATTTGGTTTCTAAAGTGTGTGATTTAATTATAACATACAAAGATGAATTTTCTTGTGTGGCTAGTAAAATAGTAATTTTAAAAAATGTCTCAAAAGAATGATTCTAAATATGATTTGAAAAATAGTAGCATATTTAGAATAAATGTATGAATTCCCAGGGAGAATGCTTTGAAGTTTAACATTTCACTGGTTATGTAGGTTTTACTATTGTTTGTTTGAAAAATCAATTTCATTACTCAATAAACAGACATATGTATAATAAAGATACAAATAAAGCTTGTGTTCGAAAGAGTCTATTTATACATACATACATATACATACTTTGCTAATTTTGGAATTCCAGTTTCTTTCATCATTTTTATCTTAAACAACCTTCATCTCTAATTTCAAGAATAAATAAATAAATGACTAAAGAGAAATGTGGAAATTTCCTTAAAACAGCTATCTTTAAGCATTGTGTAAGAGTAGATACTTCGTGGAAACTTATTCCCAGGGCCTGAATACTAGGCCTTCACCTCTTGTCAATACCATGACAAGCTCTTCACCACACTAAATTATACTTTTCTTGAAAGCAAAGCCACATTTGGAAAGAAGCAGATGTATTTTTTTCACTTCATAAATCTTTTGGCACAGAACATTGAGAAAATATATTTTATTAAGTCATAATCTGTGTTTCTTAGAGACAACTACTATTTTTCCTTATAGATCATAAATGACTTTCATCCTACAATTTCTAAAACCCATGCACATTTTCTTGTTAAAACAAAGACAACACAGATTACTATTGTTAAAATCTATAGATTGCCCATGTGAAAAAAGTTATTTTTTTAATTTTTGAGAAATGCAAGAGAGGAGGCACCTGTGTAGCTCAATTGGTTAAGTGTCTGCCTTTAGCTCAGGTCATGATCTCAAGGTCCTGGGATGGAGCCCCACATTGAGCTCCCTGCTCAGCAAAGAGTCTGCTACTCCTTCTGTCCCTTCTCTCCCTGCTCATGCATACACACACACTCTCTCTCTCTTTCTCATTCTCTGTCTGAAATAAATAAAATCTTTTTTAAAAAGGAAAAAATATGTAGAAAATAAAAAATACAGCTGTTACTTCCTTCCATTCTCAAATTTTAGTCTCTTATACTGTCATTATTCTTTACATTCTTTTATCCTTTATTCATTAATCTAGACATATTTTACACTGTACATTCTACAATATTTTTTACTTTTCCATACTCAACACAAATCCTCTTAAACAGATTTTTTTTAGCATTATTGTTTTACATGATTTGTTAACACATTCCACTTGAAATCTAGTCAAGAGAAAGAAACTGACAGATTTTTTTTATTTGGGTTTTGCTTTTATATTATTGTCAACGCTAAGTCAACATCCTGTTATGATCAACCATAGATATGTGCTCACTTTCTGGAGTAAAATTTTAAAATAGCTATAAAAAAGTTGGGATTACTATGTTTCATAATTTTATTTAATTCAAATTGTCACTTTACACTAAATGTGGCAAAGTACTAAAGACCTCTTTATCCGTGAAAGAATAAGTAAGTAGGAGGAACTTTTCCTGTGTCTCATAAAATCAGCAGTATTACTTGAATCCCCATGCCAATACATGAAAAGAAGACTTGGGATCCCAGAATCTATCTTTCCACACTTGCTTCAGCCCCATATTATTCACCCTACCAGCATGATAGAGTGAGAGCTTTTCCCATTATCTAGCTAAAGTCTTCCCTAGTCATCTGAGACCAAATGCAATGATGCCACTTAGGCTCCCACATTACCTTCTAATAATCTTCACTATACTATTCAACAAGTGTGGTAATTTCTCATTTCCAGTTGTGAGCAAGGACCATGTCTTGGTCACTGTTGAATTTCCAATTCATTCTATAGTTTTTGGTACACACTTGATAATAAATACTCTATTTAATCAATTCTCACTAAAAAGTGTTTGCCAACCAATTTTACCCTAAGAGTAGTATGTAATCATCTGTAGCTTTCCAACTTATGTTGATCAGTTTCTCTGACTTATGAAGTCAGTTTCTCTGCCAACATATCAGGAATCAATAACATTGAAAGTGAATTCCAGAATTTCAACCTTTTTCATGACCCTATGCTCTTCAATGACTGCTCCTTTATATTCACTCAACTCATGTTATACCAAAATATAAGCTTCTTGGCCTTGATATGGGGCTCTTGTTCTTGCATACTGACCTTGGCTTTTCTTACCTTGGTTTTGCCAACTGCCATTTAGACTTGCCCACTTTGAAGTATCCTCAGAAACAACACACATATATATTACTGCTGTTGGTCCAGAACTTGGCTTTGGTTGAGTTTTTCTCAGCCTTTGTGGACAGGAATTTTACAATATAAACATTTGATAAGGTTTTATGTCCATGACATGACATGACGGCAGTGCTCTTCTAATGTGATTTTCTATTTCTGCACTACACTAAACTTTCCTCTCATCATACCTCCCCAATAATATAAAGATTAAACAGTATGTTGAAGCTAAATATTTTAGTTTTGTTTAATTATTAGTTTTAACAAACAACATTTTATTATTATGGATAAGTGTTGTAAACATATAAGATATGTAATTGTTTTTATTTTCTTATAAAATGAAATGTCATCTACAAATTTTCAGTTTTCTTATGGCAACCCATGTCTTTGTTTCCCCATATCTACCATTAAAATGAAAGTCATAATACTAGGTAACTGTGAATGAGTCACAGTAGGCTCCTCTCACCACTCTTCTCCAACTTAGTCCCTTGGAGAAAGAATGAAAAAATTCCCAAATATTTTCCACTTAGTTCATAGCATTATATATTAATAAATATTAATTCCATTATTTTAATTTGTCTTTGCTCTATCCCATTATTTCTGCAATAGTATCAAATAGGAAAGCATCTGAGTTCACGTTAAACCCAAGAGAATTAGGAGGATGTTAAGCATAAGCATACGAAAGTCATTGTCATCTGATAAAAATACATGTAATATATTTACTCTATAATTTAGGGAGATCTCACATATATATGATAAATCATGCTCATATATGTACAGACATATAAATTATATATATGTATATATATGTGTGTATATGTATATGTATATATATAAGTATATATACACGATTTGCACATTCTATTTTTTTTTTTACTAGACATACAGTTTGTTAAAAAAGAAGCTTTAAGTATTATTCTGACTCACATAATTCTGAAGAAAAGCATTCTGGACTAGTATTTCAACATATTTTTCCATAAAAATAGCCATGCTTGACAGCAAAAATGAATATTGAAAGGAGATAAGGAAAAGAGAAGAGAAGGAAGTGTTCAGCAAAAGACACACACACACACAAAGGTAGAATATCAAGGATTACCTAAATTTAATTAAACTAGAATCTTTCTGTGAAGTTTCTCAAACCTAAATTATTAAAAAATATTAAAGGCAGAGTGATCTGTGACCAAAATATGTTTTAAAATTTCTTTCAACTGATAATGTATTTAAGTAGCATAACTGGACATTTTACATGGACTAGTGTGTTTGATCTAAAGGAAAGTGATTTGTAGGGATTAAGAAGGCTCTGGACTTACATTTAAGTATGACTTTTATTGAGGTACAGACATATATGAGCATGATTTGCAAACACTGGCACAGTCTGGTGGAAGACTATTTGCAGAGAAAGCTGAATAACAGTCTAGTCTCTCAGGAAAGAATATGCCCTTAAAAAGAAAGAATCATCCTGCTTAATTTGAACAGGTAGACAAGAAAGCTTTAGCTGCTGCAAAGAATAGGAACTCTTAAAAAATGGAGTTGTTATTACTAGAATCTGTTCTCAGTTCCTAGATAATTCCTTGGTTCTAGGTTGGAGTATAGCATAATTAAAACATAATTTTGGTATCCTGCAGTGTTAGATATGCTTCCAATAGCAAATTGTTGTATTTCTGGTGGGGACTGTGGTCTGGTAGGAGTGCAGTGGCCATCATCAGGCACTATAGTAGGGATACCATAGAAGTAGATGCATATCTGAGCATATAGAAGATTCTCTCTGATACTCCAAGAAATACTTAAGGGAAAACACATGATTTACATAAAGAGAGAGAATTTGAGCCAGGCTAAACTTAATACAGGTATGATATTTTCTAAAATGTGAAAAGGTTTAAGTCTACCAAGCTACCAGATTTCTAGGCCCATTAGTTCCTTAATATAACACTGATTTTAAAATATTATTGCAGTAGCATCAGCAAGATGGCAGAATAAAAGTTTTCGGCCATTATTGGAACCCACAGGAACATTGACTTTTGACAACCATTCAGGGACAAGAGCAACATTGTGGGAGTTCAAGAGTATAGCAGAGAAGTACCAGCACACCATGGGAATAAAAATTTTGAGAATAGATACATCAAAAAAGAACAGTATCATGCCTCCCTAAAACACAGTTCATTGTCAAGATGGAACCTCCTCAGCCCACAATTTCTCCCACAGGGAAGATAATGTAGTGAGTGAGTGCCCAGTTTTCCCTGCTATCTGGGACACAGCCCAAGAAGCTCATTTTTTTTCTCACTTATCCAGAATCCCCAGGGAGTTTGACACCCAGACTACTGAGGACTAGCACAGCTAAGTGTTTTGAAGAGGTGAGAGTGAGATGGAGAGGTTGAAACTTATATAACAGGGCTTAGAACTCAATAACTGGCCACTAATTCTATGGACTTTGTAAGAAGGCCTTCCAACAAAACCATTTGGAACACCTTATCTACAGACTCTTCTAACTGATTCATGAGCATTCCCAATGCTCTGAATATCTCACTCCCACTTTGGCCAATTTCCCATGCACACCCTCAGGGATGTCAAGTGCCAGTATTTGCATATGGCTTGCAAGTACATGCAGACAGCCAGTTTGAGTCTTCAGGATTAAGAGAAGTCACACAAACTAGAACCTTTAAGGGTATTACCCTAGAGAAAATAAGCAAGGGGCTCTCACCATCTAGCTAGACTTCATAAGCTTGAAAGAAGGCATATTATCATAAGAATCCCTCCCTTGGGCTCCTGGGTGGCTCAATCGGTTAACAGTCTGATTTTGGCTCAGGTCATGATCTCAAGGTCCTAGAACTGACCCCCACATTGGGCTCTACACTCAGCAGGGTGAGTGCTTGTCCTTCTCCCTCTGCCCCTCCCGTGCTCTCCCTCTCTCTCTCTTTGTCTCTCTCTCAAATAAATAAGCAAATCTTTTTAAAAAATCCTCCCTTAAGGGAACAAGAGGTGTGGAGTCAGTGCATCTCTGAATATGACCTTGGAGAGTCTCTAATCCTTAGCCAGGATTATGAATGTGGAAAAAATGTCTCTCTTGAAGCCACTCAGTAAAAATTGGAGGAGGTGTTTTCTTCTTCAAAGGAAAAGATAGAAAAGCAAGACTTCAAGGAAAATAATTTAAAAAAAATCCCTTGACACCTCCAAAGGAACACAATAATTTTCTAGTAACTGACTCCCCAAAAATATAGAACTATGACTTGACCTGATGAAAGATTTAAAATAATTGTTTTCAGAAAGCTTAGGGAGAGACATCTGGGTGGCACAGTCAGCTAAGCATCCAACTCTTGGTTTCAGCTCAGTTCATGAACTGAGGTCATGACTCAGGTCATGAGATCGAAACACACATCAGGCTCCATGCTCGGCAGAGAGTCTGCTTAAGATTCTATTCTCTCCCTCTGCCCCTCATTTCTCTCTCTCTTTCTCTCTCTCTCTTCTTTCTTCCCTCTCTCCCTCAGATAAATAAATTAAAAAAAAAAAAAAAGTTCAGTGAAACTCAAGAGAATATAGGCAAAACCAGGAACTAAACAGTGAAATACAAGAGAACTCAACAGAATCAGGAAAATGGTATGTGGAAAAAAAAAATTCAACAAAGCTAGTAATTTAAAAACATTCCAGTGCTGAACTATACAATGAATGAATGAACAATACAATACAGCACATTGAGATCAGACTCAATCAAGCAGAAGAAAAAATATGTGAACATAAATACAGGTCATTTGAAATTATGTGGTCAGATGAGAAAAAAAAGAATTAAAAGTAATGAAAAGTCTAAAGGCATATCAACAAGAGAATGAATATAAACATTGCGGAAGTCCTAGAAAAAGGAGATACAAAGAGGAAGAGCTTATTTAAAGAAATAATAGCTTAAAACTCCCAAATCTTAAAGAGAAATGTGGCTATCCATTCATATGAAGCTTGAAAGTTCCCAAAGAGGTATAACCTAAAGAAGACTTCAATAGGGCACATTACAATCAAACTGTCAACAAATTAAAGACAAAGAGAATACTGTGAAAGCAGTAAGAGGAAAAACACTTTATATATACAAAGCAAGCCTCTTTGAGTCTGTCAGCAGATTTCTAAGCAGAAACTTTGCAAAACCATAAGAGCTGGTAAAAGAATAAAACTAACAACCAAGAATGCTTTATCTGCTAAAGCATCCTTCAGAAATGAAAGAGACATACAGACTTTCTGAGACAAACAGAAGCTAAGGGATTTCATTACCACTATAACTCTTAAGGAAAAATAAAAAGGCTAAAAAGAGTTCTTCAGACTAAAATAAAAGTATGCTAGTTAGCAACATAAAAATATAAGAGAATATAAAACTTATTAGTAAAGGCAAGCATGTAGTCAAATTCAGAGTACTCTAATACTGTAATCGTGGTATAAATCACTTTTAACTCTAATATAAAGGTTAAAAGGCAAAAGAATTAAAAATAACTATAGTCTAATATTTTGTAAATGGACCAACAATATAAAAAGATGTAAAGTGTGACATCAAAAACAAAATGTGGGGATCCCTGGGTGGCGCAGCGGTTTGGCGCCTGCCTTTGGCCCAGGGCGCGATCCTGGAGACCCAGGATCGAATCCCACATCAGGCTCCCAGTGCATGGAGCCTGCTTCTCCCTCTGCCTGTGTCTCTGCCTCTCTCTCTCTCTCTCTCTGTGACTATCATAAATAAATAAAAAAAAAATTTAAAAAAAAAAAATGTGGAAAAGTGTAGAGTTTTTATATGTAGGTTGTTATCAACTATAAATAGTTGCTATATTTATGTAAGTATAAAATATACTTTGTGGTAACCAAAAAGAAAAACCTACAGTGAACACACAAAAGAGAAAAAAAAATCAAAGCATTCACTATAAAAAAATCATAAAATCACAAAGGAACACAGCAAGAGGAAGAGAAAAACAAAAATACAAAAGAGCCAGAAAACAATTAAGAAAATGCCAATATTTAGTCCTTACATATAATTAACTATAAATGGATTAAATTTTATAATCAATAGACACAGAATGCATAAATGTATGAAAACAAAATCCAAGTGTAAGTTGCCTGCAAGACACTCACTTCAGCTTTCAAGACACACAAATAAATGTGAAGAATTTATAAAGATATTACATGTAAACGGGTACTTAGAGCAAGAGTAGCTATATTTTTATTCAACTGTGGACTATCATCCAGATAGAAAATCAAAAATGCAAATTGTATTTGACTGCACTTTCTACCAGGTGGACTTAACAGACATATACAGAACATTACAACCAATACCAGTGGAATACATTTTCTCAAGTGCACACAGAACATTTCTCAGGAGATAGATCATATGTGAGGGTATAAACAAGTCTTAGCAAATTGAGGAGTGAAACCATATGAAGAGTATTTTCTGAAAACAGTAGTATGAAAGTAGAAATCAATCAAAGAAAGAAAACTGGAAAATTCACAAATATGTAAACACTCACACATATTCCTGAACAACCAAAAGGTCAAAACAGAATCAAAAAGGAAATCAAAACTCATTTTAAGACAAATAAAAATGGAAACACCATATACCAACACTTGTGGGATGCAGGAAAAGCAGTTCTAACAGAGAAATTTAAAGCAATAAACCCTTATATTAAGATAAAAGAAAGATCTCAAATACATAACTTAACTTCATACCTCAAGGAACTATGAAAAGAACAAACTAAGACCAAAGTTAAGAGATGGAGGAAAATAACAAATATAAGAGCAGAAATAAATGAAATAGAAACTAGATAAACAATAGAGAAGATCGACTAAACTAAGAGCTCATTTTTTTTTTAAACATAAAGCCACAGTTAACAACTTACTCAATGGTGAGAAGCTGAAAGCTTTTCCCCTAGGGTCAAGAACAAGATAAGGAAGCCCAGTCTTCCCATCTCTATTTCACATAATACTGGAAGTCCTAGTCAGAGTAATCAGGAAAGAAAAGTACATTTGAAACATACAAATCAGAAAAAAAGAAGTAAAATATGTTTGTTTGCAAATGACATGATCTTACATATAGAAATCCCTGAAAATGCCACCAAAAAAATTATTTGAGCTAATAAACATGTTCAGTACAGTTGCAGGATACAAAATCAATATATAAAAATAGTCATTTTTTTGCACACTAATAATAAATTTGTGAAAAAGAAATTAATAAAACAATCCCATTTGCAATAGCACCAAAAAAAATAATTAGGGATAAATTTAAGCAGGTATAAGTTGTTTATAAAAAAACTATAAAATAGTAATGAAAGAAATTGAAGAAGACACAAGCAAATGCAAAGATATTTTGTACTAATGGACTAGAAGAATTAATATTGTTAAAATGCCCACACAACCCAAAGAAATCAATAGATTTATTGTCATCCTTATCAAAGTTCCAATGGAATTTTCCACAAAAATAGAAAAAAAATACTAAAATTCATAGAGAACCACAAAAGTCCCCAAAGAGACAAACCAATCTTTAGCAAGAAGGACAAAGTGGAAATATCACACTGCCTGATTTCAATTTTTTTTTTTTTTTTTTTTTGAGCAAACTCTATCCTCATTGCAGGACTTCAACTCATGACCCAAGATCAAGAGTTACATGTTCTACTAACTGAGCCAGCCAGGTGCCCACAATACCACCTAATTTCAAAATATACCACGAAGTTACAGTAATTAAAGCAGTATGCATAAAACCTGGCATACAAGCAAATACATAGATCAATAAACAGAAGAGGGAGACCAGAAATAAACAACACATTTACAGTCAACTGATTTTTAACAGAGGTGTCAATAATACAAAATGGGGAAAGGATAGTCTCCCTACAAATGGAATTGAAAAAACTGGATATTCACATGAATAAGAATGAAATAGAACTCTTATCCCACCATGCATAAAAATAAGCTCAAAATGGATTGGACTTAAATTTAAGACTTGATACTGTAAAGTATTAGTAGAAAATGTAAGAATACAGTTTCTTGACATTAGTCTGGGTGACTTTTTGGGTATAATACCAGAAACACAGTCATTAAAAAAAAAAAAAAAAGATAAATGGGATTGCACCAACCTAAAAAGGAAAGGAAAGGAAACAAGCAACAAAGTGAAGGGACAGTCTATGGAATGAGTGAAAATATTTGCAAACCATATACAGGCACACCTCATTTTATTGTGCTTCACTTTATGGTGCTTCACAGATACTGTGCTTTTTGTTTGTTTTTCATTTGTGTCTTTTTTTTTTAAACACAAATTGAAGGTTTGTGGCAATCCTGGGTCTAGCAAGCCTATCAATGCCATTTTTCTAACAGCATTTGCTCACTTCATATCACTGTGTCACATTTGGATAATTCTCACTATAATTCAAACTTTTTCATTATTACATTTTTGTGATAATCTGTGATCAGTGATTACAACTCACTGAAAGCTCAAATAATAGTATTTTGTTGTAATAAAATATTTTATAATTAAGATATGTACATTTTAGACATATTTTGCACACTTAATATACTAAAATATAGCATAAACATAACTTGCATATGCACTAGAAAACCAAAGAAAATATTTGACTCACTTTATTGTAATATTAGCTGTATTTCAGTGGTCTGGAACTCAACCTACAAGATCTCTGAGGTATGCCTGTATCCAATAAACAAGTAATTTCCAGAATATATAAGGAACTCAACTCAATAGCAAGAAATCAAATAAGCCCGATTTTAAAAATGGGCAAAGTATTTGAACAGCCATTTCTCAAAAGAAGTCATACAAATGCCCTAGAGGTATATGAAATGGTGTTCAATTTCACTAACCATCAGAGAAATGCAAATCAAACCACAATAAGCTATCAATTCCACCTTTAGAATGGCTAAACTCAAAAAATAAAAGGTAATACAAGTTAGTCGTGGTATGAAGTAAAGGGAAATCTTGCTATCTGTAACAACATAGATGAACCTGAAGGACATTGTGCTAAGTGAAATACACTGGACACAGAAAGACAAATACTACACAATCTCACTTATATGTGTACTATAAAAAAGCAAAACTCATAGAAACTAAGAGTAGAATGAAAGTACCAGGGGCTAGGGATGGGGTGGGGGGATGAGGAGATGTTAGTCAAAGATTATGAACTTTCAGTTATAAGATGAATAAGTTCTAGAGACTGAATGTACAGCATGGTAACTATACTTAATAATCTTTCCTCATACATACATACAAACACACACACACACAAACACAACACAGTAAATATGTGAGTTGTTGGATGTGTAAATAGCTTGATTGTGCTAGTCATTTCACCATGTATATATATATCAAAACAACACACTGAATACTTTAAATTTAAAAATTTTGTGTCAGAACTCAATAAAGCTGAAAAAATTAAAAATAACATTAATTGTCCCAGAAAAAATGTTAATTTGTCTCCCAACCTCATTCAGGCTCCCCTTGAAATCCTCAGAACAGAATTCAATAGGCATGGACACACCCTGTACCTTGAATTTAAACTAGGCTATAGATAGAGTCTCCTTTGTCAAACGTAAGTAGGATACAGGTAATTTAGCAAAAGCCAATGGCATGAGGGTATAAAAACCTAAAAGACATAGGAATAAGCCTCTCCCTAGCTGCAAATATAAGTAAAGATATATTTCTATTAAATGCATGTACATGCATTTTTGCAGGCATTTATGTGCATTAACTCAATCCTTGCCACAACAATTCACAATACATTATTATAATCCACATGGTATATAGTTGAGGAAACTGAGGCATATAAGTCATTAACCCACCCCTAGAAAATGCAGGATGTTGAATTAGAATCCAGGCAGTCTAGTTCCAAGGGTCATGTCCTCAACTTTTACTTCCTAGCTAAATTTCAAGCCCGTCTTTTTTTTTTTTTTTTTTTTTTTTTTTTTTTTTTAATTTCAAGCCCTTCTACAAAGATTATATCATATTCTCTATTCTTCCTTGAAAAGACTATTTAGCTTCTGTTATTAACCAGCATCTTCTTTAAGGAATGTAATTTGAGGATATTCAAAGGTTCCAAAATTCTAAATGAGGGAAAAAGTTGTATTGTTCCTGATGGAATGGCCTTATATGATATTTTGAAAAATTAATTGTTTTAAATCTCCCTAGTAATTTTACTTTATATTTTCTAGGAAAAGAAATCACATCTAATCTTTTCTTCAGAGAAAAAAAAATCCTATATTATCAATGCAGAAATAATTCCTATAATATCAATAGTTTGTGAAGTACTTTAAGCCAAACGGTTTCATGGTTAGGAAAATCTCCCCTCCTCCAAATCTATAAACTTTCAGAAACAAGGCAGGAATTGTAATGTTTTCTTGTTAGATTGCATAAAGGTTACTCTAGTAAGTAACTTATAAGTTACAGACACATATTACCGTTGAGGGAAAAGTAATTTGTTGTAATCATTTTTAATTATAGTTATTTTTAATTATCTTTGCTGTATGTGTAAACATTAAAAATACAAACAGTGCTGCTATAGCACAGATGGTTGGTGCTTGTTACCCAGGCTGTCAAGCATCATTTGAACACCACTGCCTCCTTTTTTTCTAATTGTAAGGAAAAGCAATAAAGTTGCTTCTTGGAAATAATTTTCATGTTTGAGAAAACTGGCTGTTACTAAGGGTGGGAGAACCAATTTGTGGAAAATTTTGTCAGCCTTTTTTTCTCTTCCTCAGCAACATTTTTAAACTCTTCATTTGAGACCCTCTTCACTCTTAATGGTTTCGGTTTACCCAGTAGTCAACTTCCACATGTTCATGCTTGGTTTTGCTTTGATTCAATCAACTAATCAAGAACCTGGAATGGTTAAAAAAAAAAAAAAAAATAGTCCCCTTTCAAAACTTGAATACGTGCATTAAAGTGGCAATATGAATTGTGCAGATGGCACCAATGTTCCAAATACCTGGTTTTATTCAGGTCCACACACAAAAAGAAAAGTAAAATTACATAATATTCTAAGATTTTAACAATAAAGTAGCTCTGATGTCAACATATGATAAAAGAAAGCCCCTCCAATTTTTTTCAGTTATTAACCTGAGAACTATTATATCTGCCACCTGGTGGCCAGCACTAAAGTGGGTTAAACACTAGTTTGAATACTCCTCAAAAAAAAAGATGAATTTCTTCCATGAGCTTAGAGCCAAAGTCAAAGGCTACATCATAATCTGAATGCTAAATCTGTCATATCAATGCAAAGGAAAAAAAATGCCCTTGGCTTAGCTTGACATTGGTCAATACATTATATTCCCATTTATTTTTTAAACTATTGTTCAATATTCAATGTTGTCTATGCAGGCATGCTGAGTGCAGTCATGGCAAAAAAAAAAAATCCTGATAATCAGCTTTGCAAATAAAATAATATTCTCTACAAACATGGAACTGTAACCAAAGACCAATTCAGTTTCCCACCCCCCAAAAAAAGGAATTCTACCCATAAAGATGCAAATGAGCATAAAATAACAAAAAGATCGATGGCAATCTATATCAGTGATAATAAATGGAATAATAGTTGTCTATACTGACCCACCAGCTTTACTACCAATCATTCTGATGATCTGGGAAGGCAGAAAAACCTGCAAGAAAAATAATCATAACATTTATTTTCTAATTTTCTGTATTTCTGTATGTCTTAGGTCATTTAAGTACTAATCTACAGAAAGATACACAAAACATGAGATATAAATATTTAGGTAATGTGGATACATGCAGTAAGTTAATGAGACAGAAAGACATTTACCCAGAAGTTGAGGAAGAAAACTCTAAATTTGAAAAAAAAAGTTACATTCTTTTAGTCCAAAAGTAATTGTTAATGATGAATATTGAGATAATTAAAAATCAAATTTTAATTTATCACTGAAGGAGCCAGATGGACAGTCCCAGAGTGCATGTCTGTTTTTATCACAGAAGCAAGTTACAAAGACTACTCTGCCATTTCATGCCAATTTTATACTTAATGATGAAATTGCCCTTATTAAAACCATAATACTTTGCTGAGAATATAGATGAGTTATAGAGCACTGTCCTCTTAACTTTAGGAACATGACAAATAGCATAGCCAAGATTAAAGCCCACTTACTCTGAATATACACCATAATGAATAAGCTAGAACTTACCAATTTTGTATTCATTATTTAAGTTAGAACCTATTACATGAATCAGAATTTTGAAGTCTGTACCATAAAGGCTTATTTTAACTGCATGGATAAGTGATTTAATTATATGCCCAGTGTCTAGCCTTGTAAAGATAATGAGTATAGCAATATATTCTTTGGAAAACAAATAAAAAACCTGATAAAAAGTCTCTGGACATCTTTTATAAAATAATGCACAGTGTATATTTTAAAAATATATGTTTAAAAGTATCATTGAGCTAGAAAGAGGAGGAGGAGTTGCAGCAGCAACAACTGAATGGAAAAGAGAAATCCAGAGAAGTCAGTATGGAAGCCAGTTTTGTCCTATAGACAAAGGTCAAACTCTGGCAACTTCCAAAGCAAAGACATGGAGACTTCCCATAGCACTGGCACAGTCTGATGACACTGAGACTGAAAATATCATGATGGGAAATGAGAGGGTGCATTTTTCCCCACAGAAAAGCACATGGAAACTGTCTTGTCCTGACTTTGGAGCCAGCTGGAGGAAAAGAAAAATCTTTCCTGAGAATGCATCACTACACACCAATCCTCACAAGAAATTCTAATGCCAATTCACACTTCCTTTTGTGATTCCAAAAATCTCTTAAGTATTTATTGGTCTTATTTTAGGATTGATGGTGCTTCCAATATCTAGCAGAAGTAACTGTAGACCTTCATGGGAGACACTCGCCTTTCACTCAGGCTTCAAAATTCTAAAAAGTTCAAAGATGACAGGTCACATTCAAGAATTAAAAAATTTACAGGACAACACAGCACCTAGAACAAGACTCAGCAGAAATACAAGCAACATCAACACACAAAGATTTCCAAATGATTGGATACATAATAGTAACTGTGTTCACTATATATAAAAATATAATAAATTCAGATAACATTCTTTTTCTCAATTGTTTACTCATTTATATTGTTCTCTTGGGGTCTCACTCACTAGTTTGGTATTTGTACATCTGACTCTTCCTAATGTCCCTGACATCCATTGAAATAGTATTTTCTGATCTACTGTCCTCAGCCAGTCCAGCTTCATATTTAACCCCAATCATTTCCCTGATCTTGAAAAATCTGAATTTTAGGTAAGAAATTATTCCTCCATTTCCCTTTTGGCAGCAAACTTCTCATTACAAAATTATCCATACCCAATCCCTGATCCACCTTCCAGGCAAGAAGCTGAAATGGCTTTATCATTAATTATTAGCTGTGCTTTCAGATCCACTCCCTGTAGACAGTGCCTTCATACCTTTGCTTAGACTTAACCAAATCCTAATCTAGGTACCACCGTTTATTAGCTGTACCTGGTTAGTCTCTTGTCTTTATATCTATTTGTTGACCATTCTCCTATTTATATCTCGCACCTAGAATTCTCTCCTAAATATCTATTTGATATCTCTATGTGGATAACTGATAAATGTTTTAATTTAGAGATGTCTAAACTTGAAATCTTGTTCTTCCTTTAAAAATTGCTTCTTCTTGCCTTCCTCAGTACACCTAATGATATCTCCATCATTTTTTAGTGGCTCAGCCAAAAGTCCTGGAACATGCCTAACTTTTCTCTTTCTCTCATACTCCATATCCAATTTTTCAGGAATTTGGTGGAGTCTTCAAATTATGTGTAGAATATAATGAGTTTCGTCTCTCAATATTCACTGTATAGACAGATTGTGTTGAAGATGCTGGCCTCATCCTACTTTTACTAGTCCATTTCTTTTTTTTTTCTTTAAGATTTGTATTTATTTATTCATGAGAGACACAGAGAGAGAGGCAGAGGCACAGGCAGAGGGAGAAACAGGCTCCATGCAGGGAGCCCGATGTGGGACTCGACCCCAGGTCTCCAGGATCACGCCCTGGGGTGAAGGCAGTGCTAAACTGCTGAGCCACCTGGGCTGCCCTAGTCCATTTCTCCAATAAATTCTCCTCTGAATCCCAACTTGGGGAGATTGGAGTGGGAATATAAACTTAAAGAGTTCATCTAACTTTCTGAATCTTCTCCTGCAATAGGAACTGCTACTGCACATATATTTAGTTACCTTTTGGAATCATGATGTCAGAACAACTCCTTACTGGATTATGATGCAACTTTGTATGCCTCATTTGTTATGTGCTTTCTTGGGCACCAACTATAATCTGAGCTAAGACACTTTAGGCACTAAATACTGGACCACTGGCTTAAATGGCAAATGTCAGTCTTACAGTTAGATCAAGACATTGGCCTTGGCCCCATGCTACTTAATCTGACTTCTACTCAACTTCACCTCACTTTGAACCATTTGCAAAATTGGCTAAGAGACTTTCGCAATTTAAATCTAACTCTTAAAGTAACTGAAGTCCAGAAGTAGGCAGTCCAGGATTCATGCAGTGGCTCAGAAATTACCACAGACACATGGCCTTATCTTATCCTCCAATGTGAGATGTAGGCCTTCATTTCTATTCTTGTGGTCTTGAGGCTGTCAAGTGATTGCTCATCGTCCAGACATCATGAATACATTCCAAGCATAAAGAAGAAAAAAAGAATACAAGGAGCAGAACCTGTATCGGTAAAGTGAAAACTTTCTTAGAAATCCTCATCCTGTCTCTCAACAGAACTACAACATACATCTTACCCTCACTGCAAGGAACTCTGGGAAGCAAGTATTTTTAGTATTTTAGTTATATTGGTTCTCCACACATAGGACACTCTTGGTAAAGGAAAAAGAAGGATGCATTAAAAAGAACGATGTGTAGACAGCCAGTTTCTGCCATGTCTAGCAAAGAACACTCAACTTGTTTCATAATCTGCAAGAAAGGTCACACAAGTTGGATGAGTATTAATAGGTTAAAAATAAGTTCCTCTTTTCTTACAAGTCTCTCACAACTTTAAAATTACAAAGGTATGTATTAGATTATTCTTCTTTAGAGCAAATTCAATGTTGGGCAATTTTATTCACTTTGGTTACAAGCAATTGGTCAGCTTACTTCCAGTGTGAATGCCTAGAAGATTGGGGAGCTCTGTTCCAATACATTTTCCAATTCTTTTAATACCTGTCTATTCCAGCTGGCTCCTTTTCATGGTTCCAAACTTAATGGGTAGAAATGGCCTAAGTTTTTTGGTCTAAAAATTAGTTACAAATTTATGAATACAACTGGTTATAATACAGGGAATACTAGTTAGATATGCTAATCCTGAAAAATGGTTTGCTTCTGTACAGGATTTCCTCTATTTGATGACTGCCAGAAAGCTTGCAGACAAATTTGGGATCTGCCCTGATCAAGTTTATAGGACTTTAGCAGTACTTTTTTTCCCCCCAGAACTTCTTGTCTATTTTTCTTAGGTACACATAATTCATGCTCTCTTGGCATATTACATACACTTCATAATGTAAATCTTCTTCCATAAAGGTAGGATGAAAATAAAAATATTTTCGTATAAGTGAAGCATTATATTGGCCAAATGTTTTCTGCACATGGTGCACTGTGTTATGAAACCTGAAGGCACACAAGATAATTGGAACATGTTACTAGTCATAAGAATCATATCTATCTATCTATCTATCTATCTATCTATCATCTATCTATCATCTCATCCTTCCTCATGTGAAACAGGGAAGTTCAGTTTGCAAATATGGAACCATTATGGAAATTTAAATATAAATTAAGAGGCAAACATCTGCTAGGAGGTGTCAGATGGGAAATCAGTAAAGAGACGATTCAGAGAAGATGAATAGGGGTTAACTCTCAGAAAAAAAGTGAGACATGGTTGAAAGAAGTGGGGAGCCCTGCAGAAAGAGAATGTGAAAGAGTGAACAGACATGGAAGTGAACACATCATACAGAGAGCCATATTACATGAATGTGTTAAAGGACCCATAAAGACACATTAGGCTGATAACAGTAGTACTTAAAAGGAGATAAGTAGAGAGCCTTCTGTTTGATTCAGCAAGAAACCAAAAACCACATCATTCTGGAACTGGAAAGAGTTGTGATGAAACAGTGTTTCAGGAAGATTAATTTTGTAAGCATTATGAAGAATGGATTGGCATGAAACTGAATTGAAGGAGGACAGCTAGGAGTCTGTTGAAATAATCCACGTGTGAAGTTATGAGGGCCAGGACAAAAATGGTAACTACTGAAATGGAAACGAGTAAAAAAAGTAGAGTCATTATATGAAGCATCAGCAGTCTCCAATTTTAAAGGGAATCCAGCTGAGAACAAGAGGTTAAGCTGACTCTGTGGCACTACTAACCATGCTTATAATGGTGCATATATCATTATACATTTCTACAGATAGAGAGGTTTACAAATAATGAACCCTGTATCTACAATTCCTACCATTCTAAAATAATCCCCCCAGTTACTATGATTTGTGCTCTGATGACTTCATGAAAATGGTTATTTCATGATTCTAATTACACTGATAGTTTCTGAAATAAATCACTGGTTCTATCAATTCTGAAATTTGTCTTGCATTTGGCCTCTTATTTACAAAGTGCTTTTGTTTGTACCACAGACCAATGATAAGCCTAAAAAAGGTCCAAAGGATTATGCCACTTTGCCCAAAGATCATAGTAACAGATCTTTTTAGTGGAACTGGCTACTCATATTTGAAATTTCTTTTTTTTTTCATATTTGAAATTTCAAACAGCATTATGCTTTCTAGATCTGATTAAAATGACTGACTGGTTACCAAAATCCATGCTTTCTTCTCTTCCTGGAAACTGAACTTGACTACATCTTCCTTCAGGGTGACTGTGTAACTGAGTTCTTGCCAATGGATTGTCAGAATTGATATTCACCAATTCCAGGATTTGCCTGTATAACCACCCAAATCTACTCTTCTGTTTTGTGAATTTCAGAATTTGTTCTATGAATTTCAATTCCAAGTGATCTGTTAACCACATGCAGCAGTTAAGACTTCAATCAGCTATAAACCTGGATCTCTGAAAAATTGTACAAAGGTATATATAAATATATAATATACATATATATACATATATGTTCTATATATGTATGTACATATATTATATATTTCTATATAAATATAAATATTTATATATTTATATATTTATATCCATTCCATTTATATATTTATATCTATTCCATTAATAGATATAATATCCTGTTGCAGGATCCCAAAATCATATAAAAAGAATAAAGCAAGTAGCAGGAAACAGGTCTGAGGAAAAATGCAGGCATAAACTGAATAGTGCATCAAACTGAACACTTTTAAATAGTAGATGATGGATTAATAATGAAAGATAAAGGAACAGAATGGAACATCTGTGGGTCCCAATACTGTTTGCTCCAAAAGAGGACCTATTACTTATTACTTGACATCCTTTTTATTATCTGTAAATATTTTTGATGGTCCATATAAATTACACAAATTCTAAATTACAGTTCGATAAATTCTTACAATGCAAACATACTCTCTCGGGCACTTGAGTAATTTTCAGCCCCAGAGCTAATTATTCTTCTAACTTTTATCACTATGAATATATAAATAAAAGCATTAGAATATAAGTCTGCTTCTTTTATTCTCTCTATACTATTCTCTCTATACTGAAATATAGAGAGATATATAACATCAGTATGTATGTCAACATTATTGAATTTTTTTTCATTTTATATAGTATTCTATTCTATAAATATACCATAATTCACGTATTCATTCTAATATAGATTTATATTTCAGTTATTTCCAGTTTGAGGCTATTATAAATAATGCAGCTAAGAAAATTTTTATGCATGCATTTTGGTGTACGTTTACATGTATCACTGTTTAGTAGAGGTGGGGGTTGTAGGGTCAAAATATATTCCTATGTTCAGCTTAGAAGATATTAACAGTTTTCCAAATTTACATTAGCAATTCTTTTTTTTTTTTTTTTTTTTTTTTTTACTTATTTATGATAGTCACAGAGAGAGAGAGAGGGAGAGGCAGAGACATAGGCAGAGGGAGAAGCAGGCTCCGTGCACCGGGAGCCCGATATGGGATTCGATCCCGGGTCTCCAGGACCGCGCCCTGGGCCAAAGGCAGACGCCAAACCGCTGCGCCACCCAGGGATCCCTACTTTAGCAATTCTTATGGCCACCAGCAGCGTTCAAGAGTTTCAGATGTTCTACATCTTTGCCAACAATTGATATATCAGTTTTTCAGACATTAGCTATTCTGATAATTAGCTTTTGAACATGGTTATAGTTGTGAGGTGGCAAGAAGGACTTTGAGTTGTACAACATTCTCTCTAAAATTGATAATGCCAGGTTTTTAGGTTAGGCATTTTATTCTTTGTGATATGCTAGAACATTGTGGTTTTAACTTAATTAGTTAAACTGATGGTTATGATGTTAATCACTTTGTCATGTACTTAGTGACTATTTATGTATCTTCCTTCGTAGTTATATTTTTCCTTCTTATTTTCCTGGGTTTCTTGCCCTTTTACTGTTGGTTGTAGGATTTTTTAAAAAATATATTCTAGATACATATCCATTGTTAAAAGAGTAAAGTAAATATTATAGCCTAGTCTGTGGTTTGTGTACTTAAATTTTTGGTTGCTCTGTGCATATATGCATCCAGAATTTCTTTTAGTTTGGGCTTGTTGGCAACAAGATTTTATTTGTACAAGAACATTTTTACTTTTTTTCAAAATAAAAACTCAAAGGTGGGTTTTATTGGCAATTATTTTACCAGAACTTTTTTATTTAAAGATCTTATTTATTTATTTATTCATGAGAGATACAGAGAGAGAGAGGCAGAGACATAGGCAGAGGGAGAAGCAGTCTCCCTGCGGAGAGCCCGATGCAGGACTCTATCCAGGGAACCGGGGATCATGCCCTGAGCTGAAGGCAGATGCTCAACCACTGAGCCACCCAGGTGTCCTTTAGCAGAACTTTAAAGTCGTAGTTTTATTGTATTCTTTCTCTTGAAACACCTGCTGTCTGACATACTGTTGCTCTTCTAAAAATGTTATGTATCGCTCTCCATCTGATTTTCATTGAGATTTTTCTCTTTGGAGTTAGTAGTAAGTTTTTACTATTTTGTGCCAATAGGTACATTTATTTGCATTCATCGTGCTTGATATCTTTAATCAGCCTGAAAAATGTTTAGCCAGTTTCTGTTAAAATATCTCTTCCCCATTCTGCCATGCTTTTCCCAATAACACTGAAATTCTATGATAGGATAAATAATGCTACCATTAGGCATATAGCATTTGTCTTCCTTTCTGTATTTTCCCACCTTTTCCTCCTTTGATTATCCAGGACTTTTTAATTGACTCACTTTCCATTTCATTAATCATTGTTTTGCTCTGTCAAATATGTTGTTGTCAGTTTACGAAATTCTCAGATTTAGTTACTTTATTTTTACAAAATCCAATGGTACAAATTTTTTTTTTCTCTTTGTATACATTCAAGATTCTAGTGAAGTTTTTTCTTTCATTGTCTTAAACATATTAATCATAGTAATCTTAAGCCAATATCTGATCTATCTGTTTCAATTGTCTAGTTTTACTCTTGTTTTATTTGGTCCTGTTTCTTGTCATGTCTATTATCTATTATCTTGATCTCAACAAGACTCCAAGACTTCCTCCTCTCTCTTTTCATCTAGTCTATTTTCCAGTCTCACTCTGAAACTTTACTTGTTTCCCCACTCAATCTTGACTCCAATCTGTATCATTTCAGTCTCCATATGTTACCATATTGACCTTTCTAGACCTCTTTACTTTTTATTTTTGCTTTTGTTTCCCTTGCCTCCTGAGACATATCTAGTAAGAAGTTGCTATGGCCGATGTCAAGAGATTACTGCCTGTGTTCTTCTCTGGGATTTTAATGGTTTCCTACCTCACATTAAATCTTCCATCCATTTTGAATTTATTTTTGTGTATGGTATAAGAATGTGGTCCAGTTTCATTCTTTTGCATGTTGCAGTCCAGTTTTCCCAACACCATTTGTTCAAGAGACTGTCTTTTTTCTATTGGATATTCTTTCCTGCTTTGCTAAAGATTAATTGACCAAATAGTTGTGGATTCATTTCTGGGTTTTATATTCTGTTCTATTGATCTATATATCTATTTTGTGCCAGCACCATACTGTCTTGATCACTACAGCTTTGTAATATAACTTGAAGTCCAGAATTGTGATGCCTCCAGCTTTTTTTTTCTTTTTCAAGGTTACTTTAACTATTTGAGGTCTTTTTTGGCTCCATACAAATTTTAAGATTGCTTTTTCTAACTCTATGAAAGATACTGGGGGCATTTTTTCCATTTCCGTGTGTCATCTTCAATTTCTTTCATCAGTGTTTATAGTTTTCAGATTCTGAATTCTTATATAAGACATTGTAATTCACACGCTTACCATAAAGATTAAATGAAATAATTTGTACAAGGTATTTAACACTGTACCCAGTGCATAGGAGGTATTTAAGTAAATAATGTGATGTCTATTTTTGTTGTCAGTAGTTTCACAAGCTCAGTATATTAGAAGATTCCCTTGAAAAGGTTAGAGAAAATATTTTGGAGTGAGACAGTTAAATCCAAATATCAGTTTTCAATTAATTATATTATAATCTTCAATTAATTATTTAAGCTTCCCATTTCTCAGTTTCCTCTATTATAAAATAAGAATAATGACATACACTTTATAAGGTTTTTATTAAAATATTCATTCAGCTAAATTAACATAATTCCAAGTACTAGTAATACAGCATGTAATATATTCTAATAATATAGAGTGAATCAGACACAAATGTTTTTCTCAATATTCCAGTGATGATAGAGGTACAACAAACAATAAACACTTAGATTTGCTTTTTAAAAATTAAAAATTCTAAACCATTTAAATTTAATAAATATTAAATCCCTGTTCTGTTGAAATTTGTCAGAAAAAAATGCCAAGCTACCATAGTGACATAATCTGTCCTGATCTGATTTCAGATCAGAAAGTTGTTAGCTTTCAGACAAGAAAACAGTACTATATATATATATAATCTTTACCAAGTGATTTGACTTACTGATTTCTTTATTCTGTACCTCATTTTCAAAGTATTTGTAGTACAATTTCTGTATTTAGTTATATCTATAAACCTACTGAACAATCACGTATATCCCTTTCTGAACTAAGTATCCAACAGAAATCTCCACTTATTTGTGATTTGAGATAAGCACTTCTGCAAAGGCTGCAATGGACTTGAACGTGTATTCTAGCAAGTACTTGACATGGAATTTGCTCTAGCTATCTGGAAAGTTCTCATAGATACTCTGATGATTCTTATTATAGTTGATTAGATATGTTTTGAGTATTGTCACTTTAAATTGAAAATATGCCAGCCTTATTAGCATCATCACTGCCAAAAGTTCTTAATTAAACTACTGATTCCATCACTGACATAGTTTATGGGTGCTCAAAAGTTGTAAATCTGTCCTTCCATTATGTTTTCAATTTTGCTCTAAGTATTAGATTCCAGTAGTTGTACACACCTCTAAAAATCATGAAATTATTCAATTCTGACAATTATTTTAGGAGATCCTCTAATCTTACCCTCCTTTTTACCTTTGAATGACGAAGCCTCTTGCAAGGTCACCTGGGGAATAATGAGAATCTAAGACAAATTTTAGTTCAGTGTTATTTCCTCTATACACTGTATACATACCCTGTTCTTTGAAATCTACCTCTTTTTCACTTTTCATTGTTCTAATTTCTAGTCTCCTCTTCTTGCTCTTTCTTTATTCCTTCTATGTAATTCTATTTCCTAGATCCTTCCCCTTTTCCTTCTTGGTTTCTCTGGCTATTTATTACATTTATTCCCAGTTCCTTGCTTGTTGCATGAAATAAATTGTAAGGTTACCAAAAGCAAGTTGGTCCCATGCATATGATATACCAAAGTAACATTAAACAGCTTTACAGAAAGTTAAAAATAAAACGAATGATGCTGGATACTTAACAAAATTGGCTATAAAACAGTAACATCATCAGTCAGTTAATGGCATACGAGAATATCTCATAGACAAAGAAGAAAAAAATAAGGAATCTTAGTTCTCGGCTACTGTATTGGGCATTTTGCAAACATTTTTTTAAATGTATTTTTTTTTTTATTTAGAGAGAGAGTGCATATACACACATGCACGCACATGCTTGCACATGCTGGAAGAGAGATAGAAGGAGAGGTAGAGAAATCCTTAAGTATACATCCTGCTGAGCACAGAGCCTGACATGGGGCTTGATCACAGGACCCTGAGATCATGACCTGAGTCCAAACTAAGAGTTGGACGTTCAACTGACTCAGCCACCCAGGTGCCCCACAGATATTATTTATTTATTTTTGTAGTACTTCCAAGCAGTCATTATTGAGGAAATTACTCTCAGAAAAGTCCACAGTGTAATATCAGTATCATACAACAACTTGTCAGAAGGAATAAAATTCAGGCCTTTCTCTCTCTAAAACTTCATGTTCTTTTTAGCTCATCACTCTTTATGGTGGCCCCTCATCATTTCCTTAGAAGGAAATATGATGAAGTTGGTTACTTGCTAATTATGATGCCTAAGATATTTTCAATGAAAGTGAAGAGAATAAAATCAAGTTAGTAAAATCAAGTCGATCATTATTTTCTTTCGATTTTGGTACACTGGCTTGCTACCTAATTGGCTAATGGTTGGAACTGATAGGTGTGATAAAAATAATTAAATCAATTCTTGTTAAAAAGGAAATGACTGCTATCTAAATATGGTATCAAGCTTAAGGATTCTTATGTGTTACAATTTACTCAATCTCGAGATATAGAAGTCAACTTTGCATACAAAAGAGTTCATTTGAAAATACTGCACATGTGCCAAGACAGCAATTTCAGATCCTTAGACTCTGATACATTCTATGTGAGCATTTATTCTAATATAACAAATAATACAGATAACGAGAATCCTGAAAATTGCCTATGTTTTTAAAAATAACAAGTTATAAAAGATTATTATGCCTATAACAGAGTCATTTGCTGTCATTTGAAGTACTGAAGGTTGAGAGACAATTCTTTACAGGTTTCTTGCGTTTTTGTACATCTTATGACTGAATGCTGGTTGCCTTTCTGTTCTTGACTCCATCTTGCAAATGTCACTGTACATGAATAGCCATAGAAGATTGAAACAGCATCTCCCTTTGGGGCAATGGGCATATTTGCTATCTGGCATAAAGGATTCAGATTTCCTGAAAACAGAGTCCCTCTCTCTGGAACCTCAGTGGTGAGTGTGTGTATTCCCTGGTCCTCTTTCATGTTTGCCTGTAGCAGTTAGAACTAGAGGACCAGCATGAAAATATAGTTGTCTGGCTATTGCTATTCTTATAAGTAGTAAACTGTCCCCTGACAGACTCAAGAGACTTGTACCTTTTGCCAACATCTATGAAACTGTGGCAGACTAACAGGCTAGCTTGCAAATATGGGAAACCCTTGCCACTTGACAGTTCTAGACAGTGAACAGAAAAACTACTACTAAAAACAATTCTAGATAAATAGCAGTGGGTACTTGACAGTAGAAGCAGTTTGAAAAAGGGATAAGCTTAAAATCTTTTTATAGGGTTGCTTAGGTTCAGATCTCTCTGATCCTAGACCAGTTATTCAACTTACTTGATCTAAATGTTAATTTAAAATGCTATTATTTGTAGTTTGGACTTCTTTTTGTTTACTATTTTAGAGGCAAATCTTAAGAGTAAGTCTAAATTTCTTTTTTAAAAACGTTCCTTTAATAGGTTTTATTTTACTAAATTTTTAATAGTTTAATCCATCTACCAAAGACTATATCTCATATCCATCAGAAAAGGCAATAAAAATACAGAATTTTGGTCAAAGTCTGTATTATAAATCAACATTTCGTAAAAATAAACTCTTTTTTTAATATTTAGTAAAAATAGACTCCTTATTTGAAAATATTATCATCGGTTTATATCTCACAATTCAGTTTAATTTCCGTGTATTTAAATTCACTATTTTTTCTCAGTTGTTTTTATTTATAAAACTATGTCATTACACACTCAATTTTCAATACAAATATCCTAGGAAATCAGACATACAGTGGAATATAGTTGGCCTATAAAATAATTGCAATACAAGTTGAATTTGCATTTGAATTTAAAACTAATATTAACATGGAAGAGAATCAAATAGTGTAATATCTAGAATGTCAGATTGCATAGCAACAAATGTGTTTTCTTTCTTTAGATAATTAACATATGGATGTTAATTGATTTGTGGAAAGCTATCTTTGTGTACTCTCCAATTAAATTTATGTCCGTTGTTTAGAAAAAATTTGATCCTTTCTTCAAAGAAAAAGCTGGTTAAATTAAAAAAACTTTTTAATTTAAATATCCAATACCATGGACAGCAGGCAGTTTCAACCTAAAATTCTCTCTTCATGTTGACATTTGAAATCTCAGTGTACTTACATGGAACATAATCATCTCCTTAACCCTGGCCTCTGCAGTATTTTTCTGTAAGTTTTGTGTTGCTAACTACATAACATAAGACATAAGGGAGTATGAGGGGAACCTTAGAAAGTGTGAATATCACTTTCATAGATTTCCTCACAGTCTTTCTTTGGTGCCTGCTACAAAACCCACTTAATCAGCACCCTGATAAATGGTGCATCCACTTAATTGGAATAATTGCCAAGGAGAAGAATCAATGTAGTTCATTTCAATGACTCCAAACAATGGATAAACTGCACACAGAGTTCATTTAAATAGCACCCCTGATGTTGTCTGTAGGCCTAAAACAGGTGTGAATTGGTATTTGCCAGCACGAACTTCCCACTGTGTAACCTTTTTTTGGCACCATGCTGTTTTCCTGTTCTACCACAGCTGCTAAATTAGGTTATCTTACTTTGGATGAGAAAGTTAAAGTCCTTGAAGCTCTGATTCCTCAGTAATATGTTCACATAAGCAATACTCCAATAATAAAAGAAAAAATAAGTATTCTGGAAAAGAGTAACTGAGTAATTAGATGCTGAAAGACAGG
This sequence comes from Canis lupus baileyi, assembly GCF_048164855.1. Classification (NCBI taxonomy): domain Eukaryota; kingdom Metazoa; phylum Chordata; class Mammalia; order Carnivora; family Canidae; genus Canis; species Canis lupus. Next base: position 30,133,466 of record NC_132862.1, read on the forward strand.
AGTGAAATGTGTCGATATCTTTTTTTAAAAATTCAAAACACCACGATATCAGAAGTATTCTCGGGATTCTAATAGGGAAAGAATATCAGGGCACTTATATTCCAGTGGATACATCTTCAAATGATATTAGAAACTTGGAATAGTCTTTCCGAAGAGGAACTAGATGGCAAAATATCTCTCTAATTTCTGGTTTACATGTTGTTGTATGTATGAGTATAACCTTTTGGTAATCAAGATGAGTGATTAATTAACACATTTATTTTTCTCAGAATCTGTGCTAATTAAGAATATTCTACTATATTTTTCTCAGTCTCTTTTAAAACTAAATCCATATGCAAAATGTCTCTATCTTCCTACATGTTTGTTTATTTATCTTGTGAATCTGTTTGCTGAAATCTGTTCATGAGCGAGGTTGAGACTTGAGATCTAAGAGTCAGAAGGAGGAGAATTAGGACCAGTTTCCCCATGGAGAGTCCCTGATGCATGTTCTCATCATAAACTTTGGCACCTTTCAAAGGGATAGAGTTCATGAAACTCTAAAAGGAAAGGGTAGGAGGCAAGCTAGATATCATTTCATACAAAGTTCTCATTTCATAGATGAGGAATTTAAATCCTAGACAGACATAGGTTTGTCTCAAACTCTAACCAGTCCCCTCAACTGGTTAGAGGTATAGAGTCAGACTTCTTGGTCCTATTCCAAGAACCTTTGAATTGTACTCTTCCTGCATATGACAGTAACTATCTTACCAAACATCAGAAAGAAAATGGACATTGAAGACTATAAACTGTTTATATATGTACTGGTTTACTGTACTGTTTCTACATGATTCTGCAATCTAAGCATGTGTTCATGTAGCCATTTTCTCATCCATTTATGCATCTCTCAACAAAATGTATGAGTTCTTGCTATGTTCAGGCAAGTAGTAGGCCTCAAGAAATTTGGAACTGCTATCTCTCTCCCTATCTTCAAAGATTTCACAGCTAGAGATAGGTCCGAGTATGTGTGTGTGTGTGGCGGGGCGGGGGGGTGTGATATACTTAATTACTACCCTTTATGACTGTGCTACATATCAGGCTTTGTATAATATTTAATCTTCATTGCCATCTTATGAAATGGATTATTGACTATATTATGTAAATGAGAAAAATTAGATTCAAACCTGCTTAGCTAATAAATGGCAGAGGCAAGTTTTGAATCTAACTGATCTAATAGTCCAAATTCTTTCTCTTTCCTATGTTATCTCCCACTGGGATTGGTAAAAAAAAAAAAAAAAAAAAAAAAAAAAGACTGAAATTCAATATGTATCTACCTCATAGCTTTGTTTCTTAAATAGGAAAATTCGCTTTTAGGAAATGCATTCATTTACCCTGTGAATGCTAACCTGGCACATTCAGGCATGGGAGTGGGTCTCCCCTAACAATATAGCCTTGATTTACTTCAGGACACAGAACTACAAAAGAAAAGGGTGGGGGGGACTGAAGTATTCTCTTTCACTCTAATTATAGATTAACTGGTGGTCTCCTCTCGAAACTTTCCAATTTTTAAGAAGCTAAAAAGACACCTCTGAAAATAGAGGTTTAATGTCACATTTGGTTACCATTTTATTTGGATGTCATGGTCATTTCTTGAAGGGGTAGAACCTGAAATAATCACATGACATCATCACTATAGTTGCTAAGAAGGAAATTAATACAGGTGAACAACAAAGGCAACATTGCAGAAATGGATAACCAAAGGACAAAGTATAGATCTGAGCAGAAAAAGTGGGCCCAGTTATATGTACATGACCTTGTTACATTTATATGTATATCAGGCAATTGGGGAAGCAAATCAAAAAATCTCAAGAAGCCACTGCATGGCACCTAGAATATATAAGAGGGGGGAGACTTGGGACCCAATCTGCACTTCTGAGCAACACCTTGAATGTAAACATGAAAATAGTATTGCAGGATTTAGTCTTCAATCAACTGAACTAGGGTCACCTGGGAGGCACAGTCGGTTACGTGTTTGACTCTTGGTTTTGGTTCCAGCCTAACCTCAAAGTTGTGATTTCAGGGTCATAAAATTGAGTCCTGTGTCAGGCTATGCGTTGAGTGTAGAGTCTGCTTGGGACTGTCTCCATCCCTCTTTCTCTATCTAAAATAAATACATAAATCTTAAAAAAAAAAAAAAAAAGTAATCTATTAAACTAAACAAATATTTAATGAGTATTACATTACACATGCGATACCCACAGTTCTAAATTTATATCCATGAGACAAACCAAGTGAAATTACATTTAAATTTATGTATTTCAAATATTGACATGAAGGTACACTGTATTGGCCTACAACATTTTATTTCTGATCACTTAATTGTATATTATACTTTTGTTTCACAAAAAAAATGTATCTGTAGTCTTTAAAAATTGAAACGAAAATCAAAATGTATTAGGATTAAAGGGAATTTAAAAAAATATCTATCTAATGTAATAGTATCATTTTTGAACAGATGGCAAATCTTAACTTTTATTTTTGCAATGCACATATTATTAACACTTGACCTGGTATGTTCCCTTTGGATAATGATTGTAACATGATAAAGCGAAGAAAAAACAACTAAAACTGTTATCCTGTTAGCAACTAAGATTAATTTGATATAGCAGAGAATTGCTAAATAATCTGGCAAAACATGAGGTATTTTGTATATCTATTTTAGGAACATAAACTAGTCATTACAAAGGATAGTGACAAGTAGGTATGTTGCAAATTTCAGATTAATTAAAATGCTGTTTAACAAGCCCTATTAGAATGCAAACGTTTTTCATGATTGCTGTCACAAGCTGGGTTTTGGTTTTGTTTGCTGGGTTTCCTATCCATTTAAGCTTTTCTATTCCACCATCCCTGGCCTCCATTCCTTTGCATTGAAGTGAACCCAAGCACAGCAACATTAGCCTAATGCATGAGCACAATGAGGTGAAGAAAAAAAAGACTGAAGAAGTAAGTCTAATTACTCTAGTTTCATAGAATAAGCTTTTAAGGCTAAGTTCACACTAGGGCAATTACCCACCTAATTGCTCTAGTTTGAAGCTGGTTTGAAAAGATGTTTTCAGCAATGTGAGGGGAAAACATGCAAATTCAGTGGATTGGTTTGATCCCTATTGACCTTTTTATTAAAGAAAAACCCCTTGAAATGTTGAGATGACATTCCTTGAACATACTTCTAATGTACCACAAAGCAGTTCCTGATAGATTGCAAAGCATTGTGGAATCACACCAAAACCCATGTACTAACCTTACTCTATCTTATAACTGGCCAATAAATAGAAAAAAAAAGAATGTCTCTAAAAATATAAAACCTTCACTTACACAGACATATCTGGCAACATAATGCCTTTTATAATGTAATGAACAATGTAATGAATGTTTTTATTATATTTGAAAACGCTTTTTTATTCTTTTGTTTAATAGTATTCTCAAAGCTACATCTGGTTAGTTCTATAACATAAATTCCTTAAAATGCAAGGTTTATTATAACTGAGATAGAAATGATTGATAAAATGTCCAGTGAGAGCCAGTTCTCAAATAATATCTAATGGAAAGGATGTCTCATAGGAAGGTAGGAAGGTAGAAAAGAAGCAAGGAAGGGAGGAAAGAAGGAAAGAAAGGGTTAAGGGAAGTCAAAGTGAGGTTGAAGTGAAAACCAAGGTTGATGGGGGAGGTAAGCCCTAAAGACTTGAAGTCCATGCCTCTGGCAGAGCACACACTTTTATAGGTTGGCATCTCTTTCACGATGTAAACAAAAGATCTAAAGAAAATTATTCAAAACAAGGGTAGATTTAAGACTAAAAGAACTGAATTATCTAAGCCAATCTCATTGTTAAAGAAAACTAAATTTTAGAGAACTGTCAGAGTCAATGAAGAATTAATAATACAACTACAGCTTGTTCTCAAATCCAGGTTTTCTGACTGCCCATCTGTTTATGAACAGTTTATAGATGGGAAGAACAAATGGAAATCCATCCAGGTTAGTTTATTGGATTAGAAAGAGAGAAGTGCCTTTTAACTGCAGTCTACATTTAGGGGACCAGAAAGCAAGTATCAAAACTCTGTATTAAAATCAGCTATGAACATCCAATAAGTCAATAGGAAAGAAATGCTGAAGGAGACAGAAACAATGATATTGAGGGAATTAGGTTGAAAGAAACTATCAGATATTTAACAGAGAAATGAGAGTTTCTGTTCCGGTCTAATGCTGATTTTTTTTTTTTTTTTTTGGTATATTCTTGATACTGGATTATCTAGGTGTGCTAGATGTTTTTTAAAGAGGTAAAGTATAAAATATATACTTGATTTCACTGTTTCACGTTGTTTGTCACTTTTCTTCTGAGGTCTACCTTTGTGATGAGGGGGGGGAGAAAGGGATTAAGATAGCAGACAGACACAATAGGGAAAGAAATGTCTGACATTTTAACTCACATCTTTGTAATGACTGACTAGAAGGATACTTTCCTTAAAGTTTAGAAGAATAAAGAAAAATTTTATAACTCATTATAGCTGAGAAGTCATGAGAAATGCAACAAATTGAATCTATGTTTATGCTGACAATTTTTATTCTAATAGTATTATTTTCAAATTTGTGGTTATTACTAGTTCTTTAAAAGATTTAAGGAAAAGAAAAATAATTTATCTTCATTGATTACATTGGTAATTTTTAAGGAAAACCTTTTTTTTTTTTAGGCTAAACATGACAAATATCTCATTAGATGTACCTACCTGCTAGTGTTTCACCCATCATGGACATTAATAATTAATCACTGTATTAGAGATAATTGATTGATTTTTCGTTAGTGTGTCATCCCTGCTTTGGACCAGATGTCAGTAAATGATTTCTCTAAAGATCTGGACAATAGGTATTTTGGGCTTTGTAGGCCATAAGAACTCTGCTTCATTACTCAACTCTGCTGCTGTAGCTCCAAAGCAGCCATAGACAACATATAAAAGAGTAATTGCCACTCTATTCCAATAAAACTCATTTACAAAAACAGATTTGGACTCATTACATTAACAAAAGAAAGAATAAAAAGCATATGATCATCTCAATAGATGCAGAAAAAGCATTTGACAAAATATCCATTCGTGATAAAAACTTTCACCATAGTGGGTTTAGAGGGAACATACCTCAACATAATAAGAGCCAAATATGAAAAACCCACAGCGACCATAGTACTCAATGGGAGAAAACTACTCTCACCACTTTTATTCAACATAGTACTGGAAGTACTAGCTGCAGCAATTAGATACAAAAAGGCATAAAAGGCATCCAAATTGGTAAGGAAAAGTAAAACTGTCACTATTTGTAAATGACATGATACTATATACAGAAAACTATATAGATTCCACTTAAAAACCAATAGAACTGATCAATGAAATCAGATCCAAAATTAACATGCAGAAATCTATTGTGTTTCATACATTAACAACAAAGCAGCAGAAAGAGAAATTTAAATTAATCCCATTTGTAATGGCAAAAAGAATAAAACACCTAGGAATAAATTTAACCATGGAAGTGAAAGAACAGTATTCTGAAAACTATAAAACACTATGAAAGAAAATTAAGAAACTACAAATAAATGTATATTCCATGCCCCCAAATTAGAACAATTTACATTGTTAAGATGTCCATATTACCCAAAGCTATCTACAGATTCAATGTAATCCCTATCAAAATATCAATAGCATTTTTCACAGAAATAGAACAAGTGATACTAAAATTTGTAAGAAACCACAAAAGATCCTATCTTTTTTTTAGAAAGTATTTGCAATCGTTTTTTTTAAGATTGATTGATTGATTAATTGATTGATTTAAAAAGAGAGTGAGCATGAGCAGAGTGAGGGGCAGAGGGGGAGGGAGAAGCAGACTCCTCACTGAGCAGAGTCAGGTGTGCAGACTCAATCCCAGGACCCAAGATCATGACCTGAGCCAAAAGCAGATGCTTAACCAAATAAGCCACTCAGTGCCCTCTGCCTGAAAAACATAGCTGGAAGTTTCACAATCCCAAATCTCAAGATATACTACAAAGCTGCAGTAGTCAAAACAGTATGTTATTTGCACAAAAACAGATACAAAGATCAGTAGAATGGAACAGCAAGCCCAGAAACAAAACTATGTAAGACATGTATAGGTGTATATGGTCAGTTATTCTATGACAAAGGAGATAAGAATACATAATGGGGAAGAAATAGTCTTCCCAATAAATGGTGCTGGAAAAAATGGTCAGCTACATACTAAAGAATGAAACTAGACCATTTCCTTACAACATGCACAAAAATAAACTCAAAATAGATTAAATGTGAGATCTAATGTGAGAGCTGAAACCATAAAAATCCTAGAAGACAACACAAGCAGTAATTTCTCTGACATCAGTCACAGCAACATTTTCATAGGTATGTCTCCTGAGCCAGGGGAAACAAAAGTAAAAATAAATTACTGAAACTATATCAAAAGAAAAAGCTTTTGCATGGTGACAGCAAACATCAACAAAATGACAAAGCAACATACTGAATAAAGGAAGATATTATGAAAGATATATGTAACAAGGAGTTTATACTCAAAATATATAAAGATCTTATACAGCAGTACCCCCAAAAATGAATCCAAAGAATGGGCAGAGGACCTGAATAGGCATTTTTCCAAAAAAGACACAGAGATGGCCAAGAGGCACATGAAAAGATGCTCAACCTCACTAATCATCAGAAAATTGCAAATCAAAACCACAATAATATACCATTTTACACAGGCTAGAATGCTTAAAATCAAAAACACAAGAAATAACAAGTGTTGGCAAGGACACAGAGAAAAAGAAACACTTGTAACTATTGGTGGGAATGCAAATTGGTACAGCTACCTTAGAAAACAGTATGTAGGATCCTCAAAAAATTAAAAATGGAAACACCATATGATCCAGTAATTCCACCCAAAGAAAACAAAACCATTATGTGAAAAAGATACACGTACTCCTATGTTTATTGCAGCATTATTTACCATAGCCAAGCCATTGAAGCAATTCAAGTTCCCGCTGATAAATGAATGGATATAAAAGATGTAGTATATATGTATACACACACATACAAACACACAGATACACACTGGAAAATATAGTCATAAAAAAGAATGAAATCCTGCTATTTGCAACAACACAAATGGACCTAGAAGGTATTATGCTAAGTGAAATAAGTCAAACTGAGAAAGACAAATGCCATATCATTTCACTTATACGTGAAATCTAAAAAGCAAAACAAACAACAGACTCTTAAATACAGAAAACAAATTAGTAGTTGACAGAGACTGAGGGTAGGGGAAATAGGCGAAATGGCTGAAAAGGGTTAAGAAGTTACAAACTAGCAGTATAAAATAATAAGTCATGGAGATGAAAAGTACAGCATAGGAAATAGTAATATTGTAGTAATGTATGACAGGTAGTGATTACACCTATCATGGTGAGTACACAGTAATGTAGAGAATTATTGAATTATTCTTATATAGCTGAAAATATTAATATAACCCTGTATGTTAACTATACCTTAACAAAAACAATTGAACAAATAAAAAACAAACTTAACCCAATGACTATAGTTTGCCAAACCCTGATTCAGGGTATTGAATACTCATAGTAAGAGTATTACTATGTACCTGATGGCAGCAATAAGTTTATTTGAATTAGAAAACCGCTGCGCCACCCAGGGATCCCCAGAAAACTTATTTTTTAATAAATCTATTGACCTTGAAAAAAGGATTCTATGAAATGCCTAATCAGTTTTTCCTAATCAGAGGCACCAAATTTAATGTGTTTAGTGATAAAAAAGAAAATATCTCATTCATTAAAAATGAACTCATCCATAACTAGGGCCATCTATATTATAACTTGTGTACTTTTAAAGGTACTTTTACCTTTGTGGGGTCCTGTACTAAGCTACTATATTCAAACTTCTCTTTATCAAGTAGAGTCAGAAAGAGAACTCTTTCAGAGAACTAAAGGCAGAAGAAGTGAAGATAAAGAAGGAAAAAAAAAGTACTTTAGAGAAGTCTAAATCACCACAGAAATAAATGTAATAAAGGTTTTCCTTTTTTCTGAAATAACCCAAATCAACTCAAATTGTGTATCTTCAAATTTTGATTAATATAATAAAAGCATGCAATCTTTATTTTTATCTAATATTTCAGGTAAACTGTAAAAATCTCTGGGCTATTTCTGTAATTCCATAGAAAATATCTTCATATTATTTAAATATACCCTGTACTTAAATTAATCCCAGATTAAGATGCAACATGCTAAATAAAAATAGCATCATTTTAAGCATAATTCCATGATTGGAATTCCATGATTTGTCAATAAATTGCATGTAGTACTTAAATTAATCCCAGATTAAGATGCAACATGCTAAATAAAAATAGCATCATTTTAAGCTAATTGCATGATTTGCCAATAAATAGCATCATTTTAAGCATAATTCCATGATTTGTCAATAAATTCCATGATTTGTCATAATTCCATGATTTGTCAATAAATTGCATGTAGTGCAGACATAAAAAAACAAATCAGGCTCAAGTAAACCCATCACTAAATATAATAAAGGAAACAGGCTGGTAGAAGTGATCATTGCTTCTTTCACTGGTGCTCAGGTTACCTTGCAGATACTAGAAATAGTGTTTTTCCTAATAGGTACCTTTGGAAGAACAGCACAAACTTTATGACCAGGCTATGGCTATTCAAACATATATTATATATGAAAGGATGTCAACTACTACAGTAAGACTGCATAGAAAGAAAAAAAAATTAAATCTATCAGGAAACTCAGAATGATATATAGGCAAGACATGAATCAATAATCTACAATTTTTAACAATCTAATCTAATCGACATTAGGTTAAGTATACTAAATGTTTTCCTTTGTAGAAGAGTACAGAGAAAGCAAACAGTTCTTTTTCATATCTGCTTCCTCTCAAAGTGGTTATGACTTACGATAGCCCTTATATGCTGAAAAAGTTTGAAAACTTAAGTTAGTGTGGAAAGTAAACGATCGTCCAGTGAATTATTCTGGTCAAATGTCTAGCTTGGCTCTGGAAAACAGTATGGAGGTTGCTCAAAAAGTTAAAAATAGAACTACCCTACAATCTAGCAATTACATTATTAGGTATTTACCCAAAGGATACAAAAGATACAAGAATACTGATTCAAAGGGATACACACACCCCAATGTCTATGGTAGCATTATCCACAATAGCCAAATAATGGAAAGAGCTCAAATGGCCCTTGACTGATGACTGGTCAGTCAGAGTAGTAGGTGGTGTAAAGAAGAGATGGTATAGATAATATACCATAATAATGGTATATGGTATAGATAATATACCATAATAATGGAATATTACTCAGCCATAAAAAAGAATGAAATCTTGACATTTGAAAAGACATTGAAGGAGCTAGAGTGTATCATGCTAAGTGAAAAAAATGAGAATTACAGTCTAAACAGGTGATGGGTATTAAGGAGGGCACTTGTGATAAGCACTGTTGTATGTAAGCAATGAAACACTAAATTCTACCCTTGAAACTAACATTATATTGCATGTTAACTAACAAATTTAATAAAAACTTGAAAAATAAAAATAAATAAAATAAACTGTCTAGCTTAGAAAAGTGATTATAGGGACGCCTGGGTGGCTCAGTGGTTGGCCATCTGCCATAGGCTCAGGGGTGTGATCCTGTAGTTCAGGGATCGAGTCTGCATCGGGTCCCTGCAGGGAGTCTGCTTCTCCCTCTGCCTATATTTCTGCCTCTCTCTCTTTGTCTCTCATGAATAAATAAATAAAATCTTTAAAAAAATGAAAAGTGATTATAAATGAACCATAAAGACACTAATTATAAATATGGACTTAACCTTATAATTTGTAAGTACTGATAAACAAAATGTGTAAGAAAATATGTTAGGAAAAAAAATGCAGGTACATTTGACCTTTGAACAACATGGGTTGAATTGTATGGGTCAACTTATACACAGGTTTTTTTTTTTTTATAAATACAGTACTATACACGTATTTTCTTTTATGATTTTTAAAGTATTTTTTCTATAATTTTTATTTTTTATTTTAATTCCAGTATAGTTAACATACAGTGTTATATTAGTTTCGGGTGTAAAATATATTGATTCAATAATTCTATACCTTACTCAGTGTTCACCATGACAAGTTTACTCTTAATCCCCATCACCTATTTCACTCATCCTCCCATCCACCTCCCTTCTGTTTGTTCTCTATAGTTAAAGTCTGTTTTTAGTTTGTCTTCTTTTTTGTCCTTTGCTCATTTGTTTTGTTTCTTAAATACTACATTAGTGAAATAATATGGTATTTGTCTTTCTCTGATTTATTATGCTCCTTATTATGCTCTCTAGCTCTATCCACATTGTTGGAAATGCCAAGATTTAACATTTTTATGGTTGAGTAATATTCCATTATACATAATGAAATACATATATACATATATATACACACACACACATCTATATTTAAAATTCTTTACCCGTTAATCTCTCATAATATTCTCAATAACATTTTTTTCTGTAGCTAACTTTATTGTAAGAAAACAGTATATAATACATATAATATACAAAATATGTGTTAATTGACTTTGTGTGTGTGCGTGCACATGTGTTCATTGACTTTTTATGTTATTGGTAAGACTTCTGGTCAATAGTAAGTTAAGAGTAGCTAAGTTTTGGGGGGAGTCAAAAGTCACAGTTGGACTTTTCACTGTGGCAGGGAGTTGGCGCCTCTAACCCACATGTTGTTCAATGGTCAACTCTATTTTCTTCTTTCCTGGAAAATTCTAAAGAGTTCAAATCATACTGTCAAGTAAAATAATATTAAAAAGTATTTTTTATTCTGTATATTTTATAACAAAGAACTTGCGTTATATGTAATGAGCATACCTCAGTTAAAAATATGTTCCACTTTTTGGGAACTATTACCATTCAGCTGTTAATTTATAACTTTATATTCTGTGGCCTTTCTTTCCTTTATGTTGTAATACTTTCTAACATTAAGATATTCAAAAAGAAGATAAACATCAAACCCATATTATCTATAAATTTTGTAAATGTGCACCTTCTCAGGTAAAGATCCATTTTGCTTATCTTGGTTTGGGTGGTATAAATCTTGCATTGAGTATTATTTGTCATGGTTCAAATTATAAGCTTCATCTCAATAAATCTTTGTAAACTTTTCTGATGTCTTAGTTATAATGTATAAAGAAAAAAGATTTTTCCCAAGGTTCTGAGAAAACTGATTATTTTTAAGAATTATGTAAAATGTGTTTGGTTATTAAAAACATATATTTATACAAAGCTGTGTGGGTAAATGTTTAACAACCAGCTTTCCAGAAAAGACCTAATGTAGTAATATCTATATACCTATCTGTATCTATCTATATATATTCACATATACATATGTGTGTGTTTTATTATAAATTTTACTGATATTAAGCAATTATAAATAGCAATAAAATATACAATATTTTTATCTTAAATTCCATACAGCCAATTAATTCTCATAGAACGTTTTCATCAAGTTTTTTTTTTAATTATTAGATCCCCAACTTATAGTTGCAATTGATGAATGTTGTTTGATATTATCATTTACATTAATAAGGCAAAAATGAAACAATAAAGACCTAAGTATAACTTCACTTTTTGTCAATGACTGGAGGACCTTCTTTGCTGAATCAAATAATAGTTCCAGCTGCTGAAGAATATTTCCCTAAATTTTTGTGTTGACAGTGTAATGGCAACAGACATATTTTTTTAACAATTTTATTTTTTTATTCACAAGAGACACAGAAAGAGAGAGAGGCAGAGACACAGGCAGAGGGAGAAGCAGGCTCCATGCAGGGAGCCTGATGTGGGAATCGATCCCGGGTCTCTGGGATCAGCCCCAGGCCGAAGGCTGGGGCTGAGCCATCTGGGCTGCCCCATATTTTTAAGTTTAATATGCATTATTAACATTTTCTCTGATGCTTTCTTCATTTTAGTCCATCAACAAACATAAACAAGCCTTGACTTGTAACATTTGCTTATTTTCATGGTAAAGGTACTTGAACCATGTACTGTTTAAGCCACCAACTTGACATTACTGACAGTGGGGTTAGGAAGAGAGAGGCCATTACACAATTTTCTCTACATACAGATAAAATAAATACAAATAACTTCCAGAGCATAGATGATAAGAAAATGTAGAAAAATCTGGGTCCAGAGTGGCACAGTGGATTAAGTATTTGACTCTTGATTTCTGCTCAGGATCATGAGATACTGATTTTGAGGATCATGAGATCAAGCCATGTGTGGGTTTCCACACTGGGAGGAGAACCTACTTAAGATATTTCTCTCCCTCTGCCCCTCTGCTACCACTCTCTAAAAAAATTATAATAATTAAAAAGCCAAATAAATAAAATGTAGAAAAATTAGGAGTGATGAATTTTGAATATTTGTAATCACCCTTGTTTTCAATACATTTCATTTAATTATAATCCAATATAATTTAATTTTTAAAAGATTTATTTATTTATTTATTTATTTATTTAAAGATTGTATTTATTTATTCATGAGAAGCAGAGAGAGAGGGGCGAGGCAGAGACATAGGCAGGAGAAGCAGGCTCCCTATAAGGAATCAGATGTGGTACTCAATCCCAGACCCCGGGATCATTCCCTGAGCTGAAGGCAGATGCTCAACAGTTGAGCCACCCAGGCATCCCTATTTATTTATTTTAAAGAAAGAGCATGAAAGGAGGGAGGAGCAGAGGGAGAGAGAGAATTTTTTTTATATCAAAATTTTTCTTTTGTTTAGATATTTAAATTCAATCAAATAATACATAGTATATTATTAGTTATTATTAGTTTCAGAATTCAGTGATTCATCATTCGTATATAATATTCAGTGCTCATTACACCATATGCACTCTTTAATGCCCATCACCGAGTTACCCCATTCCTTGATTCCTATCTCTTCCAGCAACCTTCAGTTTGTTTCCTATGATTAAGTCTCTAATGGTTTCTCTTCCTCTGATTTGGCCTTGTTTTATTTTTTCCCCCTTTTCCCTATGATCCTCTGTTTTGTTTCTTAAATTCTACGTATGAGTAAGATCACATAATTGTCTTTCTCTGACTGATTTATTTTGCTTAGCATAATAACTCCTAGTTCCATCCATGTATTTGCAAATGGCAAGGCTTCATTTTTTTATTTATGGCTGAGTAGTATTCTATTGTATATACCTACCACATTTTTCTTTATCCATTCATCTATCAATGGACATTTGGGCTCTTTCCATAATTTGGCTATTATGGACACTGCTGCTATAAACATACAAACAGGTGCCCCTTTGGATCACATTTGTATCTTTGGGGTAAATACCCCAAGTAGTGCAACTGCTGGGTCATAGGATAGCTCTATTTTCAACTTTTCGAGGAACCTCCATACTGTTTTCCAGAGCAGCTGCACCAGTTTGCATTCCCATAAACAGTGTAAGAGAGTTCCTATCAAGAGAAAGAATCTTACGTAGACTACCCACTCATCCTGGAGCCTGGCATAGGGCTTCATCTCATGACCCTGAGATCATGACCTGAGCCAAAATCAGCAGTCAGATGCTTAATCTACTGAGTCACCCAGGGGCCCCTAATATAATTTAATTCTTAACTATGGCTGTGATTAGCAATGATCTCACAAAATTTCTGAAATGTTACCCATAGACTTTTGAAGCTGGCTTTAGTTTGACTTCCAATTGTATACATATACACACACATAGAATATTGTGCTAATATAATAACATGGGCAATATTCATTGTTTAAAATTTTGTAGAAATTATCATCTTTTATTAGTTTTAACATGTTTGCTAAACTAAGTATGCAATAATTTGGGCAGATTTATTCATGAGAAAACTATGAACTGTCAGTTACTCATTTTATTCAGATTGATACAGACAAGCTGGAGGAGATACACTTTATTGTCAAACATTGCTTTTCACCCTTGCCATCTACTTAAACCTTAGGCACAAAGGAATTACCCCCTCTGGAATGCTAAGTTTCCCTACAGAGATATGTCTTCTGTCTGAAGTTTCAAATTGTGCCCAGCTGAACTGAATATTCTATGAACTATTAAACATACAGTTATTTTAAAAGAGCAATAGTCATTAAGGTCATTGCACTTGAGGCTTTCATTTGAACTTCTTTTGGGTTTCAGGCAGACACAAATCTTTTGTTTTACCTACTGTCTTCCTCAGCCCAGAGGCAATGAGGATGAGACGATGAGAGGATGAGAAAGAAAACCCCTTCCCCTTAGATTTTTGAAAACTTTAAAACCTAATGATAGAAAAGGGCTGCAGTTTGAAACATGAAAGGTCAAGGTAGCCTACTAAAAACACAGCGAATATATAACTTCTTATGGGAATCTCCCAGGCGTGAGATTATTCTGAGATTTTCAATCTTATAGTTAAATAGTAATATATCAAAAAGATGGTGAAAATAGTTGCCTTATAAAATGTTCAGGAGTCAGTCATTTAACTCTCACAAAATGTCAGTGGCTTTATTCACAGGCCTTAAACTTAAAAAACTTGAGATATGAGTATTTAAGAAAACATCCTTCAGAAATAAACAAACTTCCCTTTAAGATTAACTTGGAATAAAACATTAAGTGAGTCACTTTCACAAAGCAATCATTTGCCTATTTCTAACCCCTGATAGAATTTATACAGAAGCAATTTAGTGGTCAGATTCACACATTTGCACCAAAGAGGCGCCTTGTTTAAAGCCTCTGGGGATATATAAGAAACTTGCTAGAGGTTCTGAGAAGTTGAATCACAGCCTCAAATTCCATAAACCCTAGGCACCAATCACCAATAAACCACTGTCATCAGCATCTGTATCAGTTGTATTTAGTGTTCTGGCATACAACTTGGCCTCACCTCTGATTTCAGCCAAACATGGACACTCCTGCACAGATTTTAACTCATTTTTCACTGACAATGATTTGCCTCAACTGTTGGCATCTTAGCTTTCCGCATCTAATTATCTTATCCACACGTGGATAGCTTAGAGGTGGAAGAAAATTTATGAGATGAATCTTAACCAATGGGGAACTTGAGTTGACTAATAATTATCTCTCCATCCTGGCTCTTGGATGGACAATTCTGAAAGACATTTTATAGTCTTCTTAACATGGTTTCAGTGCCCCAACTGCCCACACATGTTAACCTAAAAGAGCTTTTCTTCCCTGGGTTCTGACATACATCCTGCTCTTTGGAGTTACATTCCACGTACCACCTGGAAATAAAGCAGACTCTGCTTACAGGGGACCTTAAGCTAAAACTCAATCAAATCATCACACAGGTATTTGTTAAACCAGGTTTATCTCTAAGGAAATTTTTTTCTATACTCCTTTCTTCAGAGGGGGCATAAAAAACATTCATTTTATTACTATGCTCCAATTCTCTTTTTCACTAACCGTGCAGACTGTAGCTACCATTATACTGTCCCCAATCTGCCCATCCCTCCATGCATGCAGCCATCTCAAATTGCCCTATTAAAGATACATTCATCCTTCAGAGCTTTTCTGACTATTCTCCACACTCAAATTTTCCAAGTCTGAGTCCTGGCCTTAGAAATGTTCTTTGTGTAGGATAGAATCTAGATAAAATGAGAGGACAATGGGAGAGATAACTGAACCATCAGTACAGTCATAGTACTTGTTTACAGTAATGTTCTGGAGGCAATACCCCTTTCATCATGTCAGACACAAAGGAACAATCTTAATGGTGCCCATAATATAAATCTTGTAAAATTTACCCAATCATTTACTCTGGAAACTACAAATGATCCTAGAAGCAGAACTGAGATATAATACAACTGTAGAAAACTACAGAAAATTTTTTAGTGAGAATTTATTTGCTTTTCTATAGAAATACTAGTAGAGTTAATGTTCTGGTGACCTAATTGTATGTTCTCTCCCATTGATGCTTTCTTACATATGTTCATTTTTTAAAAATATTATACATACCCCGACAATCAACTGAAATATTGCAGTTCTTTTATTTCAATCATTTCCTTTTTCCATGTGTAAGGCATTGAGTCAACTCAGCATACATTGTGTCATGCCCAAAACCTAATAAAGTAGATAGGAATATACATTGCCAATAATGTAGCATATTTCTTTGTGCAGAGTGATTCGGTTTTAACAGGAATACCTAGAAAGATCCTTATTAAATACTTATGTACAAACATACAGATGTGTGTGCAGTTTAGACTCTTGAACCTTTACACAAAATCCATTGTTTCTTACTTGAAATTTATAAGGGCAAACTATGAATTTTGCTTATTCCATAAGGAAGAAATCTGAAACACTTACAATTAAATCTAGCATGTTCATTGCTAGAGGTTATATACCATTTGCTACAGACCTAATGGCTATATATCTCACATACATACTTGGAGGCATACATGTATTTTACTTAAATATTTATTTTCCAATAGGAAGTCAGCGAAGAAAATAAGAAAACCAAAATAAAAAAGGAATGCCTATCTTCTGTTTCAATAAGATAACTTATATAGAGGTAGTGAAAAAAGAATATGGCTTATTGCTTCAGTAAGGAATCAACAGAAATCATGATGATAAAAGTTACATTGATTTTTATTCTTGATATAGATAAGCAAAGCAAATATTTCCTAAATATTTTTATATTTATTCTATATTTATATTTTGATGTGTGTGTATACTTTTCTCATTTATCCAAGTCAGTGTGTGTTTTTTGAGTGTTTTTATACTGGACTTCAGTAACCAAGTACTTTTAAGAAAGGTATCTTTTACTTGGACTCGGGCAGAAATCAATTTTCCCCAAAAAGGAACAGCCCAGGATATATCTCATCATCTTGGCATAGGTAGAAAATATGAACAACAAAGGGAGTGATGAGAAAAAAACAAAACAAAACAGTATAATCAGAAACCAGAGTAAAAACAACATTTGATCCTAAGTAAATTTCTAAGAATATCAGAAACAATCAGTGTCTTTAAATAGTTAATAAGTACTCATGTAAAATATGGATGTTGAGAAGTTGTAGACAGATAATAAAAATTTATCTAATCTGAACAATTACACTTCATAAAGGATTATTAAAGATAGGAAGAGGGATCCCTGGGTGGCTCAGCAGTTTAGCGCCTGCCTTCGGCCCAGGGCATGATCCTGGAGTCTCAGGATCAAGTCCCACATCAGGTTCCCTGCATGGAGCCTGCTCTCCCTCTGCCTGTGTCTCTGCCTCTCACTCTGTGTGTGTCTCTCATGAATACATAAATAAAATCTTAAAAAAAAAAAAAAAAGAAAGGAAGAGACACTTAGAGAAGGGAGAGGGGGAGAAATAGAAAAGAGAGAACAAACAGACTTAAAAAAATAGAGAATTTTGAAATCCATAAGCAAGTCCTGTTGACTGTTTTCGTATCTCACCAGTTTCTCTTTTCAAAAACATTGCAAAAGCCTCCTAACTGGTCTCACTGATTTATCATTTATCCTCCATAGTCTTTTATTTCTATCATAGGCAGAGGAATCTATTTAAAACATAAACATACTAAACACCTGTTAGCTGATATGACAGATTAATCCTTACCAATAAGGTATAATATCCAAAAAAATAAAATTTTATTAAAAAATATTTATCATTGATGTCACAACACAACTGTATTTTTTAATGATTTATTTATTTGAGAGAGAGAGAGAATGAGCAGGAGGAGGGGCAGAGGAAAAGGGAGAGAGAGAGAATCTCAAGCAGACTCCCTGATGAGTAAGGAGCCTGACTTGGGGCTTGACTGCTCAACCATGAGATCATGACCTGAGCCAAAATCAAGAGTAGGTGGCTCAATCAACTGAGCCACCCAGGCACCCCTGAAAACTGGCTTTGTATATATAGTTGATTTCTTTGCCATGTGGTCATTTGAAGACTCAAGTTCTACACTCCATTCCTATGCTTCAGTTACAGGGCTACATCAAAATGCAAGGGAGGCTGAATATTGGTGAGTGTTCTGATTCCACGTTCTCTCAGATGTTGTAGGATAATATATCTGTTTCTATGTACCCATTCCTATAGCTTCTGCATGCTTGAAACCTATGGTCTTTTTTAGGAGATACCTTGAACTGCAGAAACTGCTTTGCCCAAAGGCACTGAAGTCCAGAAGTCTGCCCAGGGCTGCCCATAGCCAATGACTAATTACTGCAGATGTGAAAGCCCAGATCTCTTATCTCAAGGTGGTACAACTCTGCAAAGCAATTTATACTCCAGAACACCCAGAGGAATCTGTTGAGGTGAGGGCTTCACTTGAAATTGCATTCGTGTTTTGTTTTTTTAATTTTTCTGTCCCTCATCAGTTTCTTTAAAAATTACTTTCATGTCAATCTGCAGCTCAGAGGAACACAATCTTCCTTCTTTGTTCACTCTGCTCCAGACACACTAGTATCCTTGCTTCTTCTTGCCAACATGCCTCAGTATCAAAGATTTGTAACTGCTTTAGTTTTTGCTGGGGATGTTGTTTTCCCACATGTTGATGTGGTTTGCTTTTTTATTTCCTTCAGGTCTTTCCTCAAATATCACCTAATCAGGGAAGTTTTTCATGGTCATCTCATATCCTTAGCCCCTCTCAGTACATCCTCTTTCCCCCTCACCATCCTATTCTGCCTAGCATTCATCATCTGACACACTATATATTTATTTTTGATTGCTAACTGATTTTATTCCGATATAGATCCATGTGGATGACTAACCTTGTATCCATCCCAGCTACATTCCAGCACCTAGAATAATATGTAAGTCCACAGTAGATGTCCAGCATATATTTTCAAATGAGGTATACAAATGAAGGACTATACAAAATTCAACCACAAAATAAGCAGTATATAATTGTCATTCTATACTTAAGCTTTGTGTTGCCTTTCTAATGTCTAAAAATCAAAGAAATCTTATAAGAATGATTACTGATAAATATCCAGACTAGTTGTGCCTCAACAGTCTATTGCAGAAATAATTGTCATCTTCACTTTATGCAGATGTAGTAAGCAGCACGTGTTAGCCAAACCTAGATGGGACCTATATGGAATATGCTGTATAACAGTTTATTGAATCAAAACTTTTGATAGTATAATGATCATTATATGCCTACTCTGCTAAAGCAGCCAATAAGTTGAACACATTTACTGAGGACAAAATATATGGTATAGAGGCCATCTCATAGTTTTGTGCTGTTAGAGAATAGAAAGCTATGTGACACCGATAACCTTCAGAATTAAATTCTTACACAACAAATGAAAGAAAGTAAAAGTTTCCTAATAGTTTTTTAGGAATGAATAAGCTTGGAAAGGAATGAGTTATAAGGATAATGCTGAGGTGGTAGATGCATTAATAAATTAAAAGAGAAAGAGAATCAAGCATGAAATCAAGAGTGAATTTTAAAGGTAACTTGATCAGAACATCAGGAGAGGCAGTTGGAAACAGGGGACTGCTAGAGAGAGGTCTGAAGCCAGACTGCAGGGCTTAGTACATATTATCCTTTCCTCTACTTTTTTTTCTTTTTTTTTTTTTTTTTGTCCTGAAGAGACAGGCGACCTCTGTTACTCGTTTGGCTGGCTCTTGTGATTTTTGATAACTAGATGGAAACTTGTAGTGAAGTTGAGTCAAGTCCTTTCTAGATGACACATAGTGAGATGGAGTCAGGCTGTCTGTTCATTATTATCCGCAATGTGAGCACCTAAGTTTTAATCTGAACAAGGGACTTATGACTGAAAGTATATCACTATATTGGCATATTATATTGACTTTCTGATAATGTTCTAAAGCCAGTTGAATAGGAGAGAGAAAATGCCACTGGGTACAAATTGTGGCATCAATTCACTGCCAGACTGACCAATTGGATTTATATATTACCTCCAGCTAACATTCTTAAAATCTATAGTTTTACTTTCTCTTCAGTGCATACCTCACAGCTTAAATAATTGCAAATTCAAATACATTTTAAAAGGTTTGAACAGGCTTTAAATTAAAAATGCGTGAACACTGTTGTTTTAATCACTCTTAATTATTTACTAATTTAACTTAATACATTTACCTTCTCCCCCCTCCACCACTCCCATTCCCCTAGAGATAAAGATTCCACAAAGCTTCCATGTTCATCCTTCAAATGATTTGGAACTGTTTTAATCAATAAAAGAAATATAATATGTATATATAGATTTTTAGATCCATTAAACTGGATCATTAAAAAATATCAGAAGTTCTGAATTACAAATCCTCTGCCCTCAGTCCTAACAACCTCTCTCTTACAATTATAAGATTTTAAAATCCGTTCATTAGACATCAATGTTGTATAAAGAGAATTAAAAATACATCTACTCAAAGAGTCTTCTAGCAGAATACAGAATACTGAAGTCTTTTATGCATGAAATCTTTGTACAAAATTGCAAAGCTCAGACAGTAACTCCAAACATAGTATCACTTGCAGAAAATTTAACATATATTAGGAAATTCATCAAAACTAAATAATAGAAAGACTAATCTATCTCATAATTTTGCTCTACATTTTGGTTATTAAGAAAAATTACTTAAGCAATCTTTCACTAGAAAAATTTAAGAAATGAACATTTTCAAATTGCTTCAAATGCTGAGTTTTCGTAGCTTCTTATGTCATAATTTAAATGCATGTTGCTTAGAATTATAATACTAATGAAGCATATTTACTGAATATTTATGATTTACTAGGCAATATGCTAACTCATTAACATGCATTAATTTAATTTGCTTTCACAAACATCCAGTAAGTTAAGAGTAATTATCTCCATTTTACAGATCTAGAAACATAGATCTAAACAGGTTAAATAGATTTATGGTTGATGCCAGAAACTGAGCTAACATGGAAGGCTATCTTCTCCAGTAAACACTTAGAAATATTGGATAAAATAGAGCAAAAGCTATTCAGATAAGTAACCAATCACAAAAGAAATCCCAAATTTTCAGAAACTGAACTCAAAACTTAATCATACTGTGACTCCAAGCCAAAGTCAAATGGTTCAATGGAGTATCTCAGCCAGATAAACACCTTAGAGGTTTATTTTAAACCTCTAATGGGGAAGAATTCCATCCCATAAGCTTTTGTAGTTTATTTACTTATTTACTTACATCAAGCAGGTAGTTATGAAAAACTCCTATTTTCATGAAACAGAAACTAGAAAAATTGAAAGCAAAAATACCTTTTTACTTCCTGTGAACCCTGTGAACATAAGAATGTAAAAAGACATGAGAAAAAATAGAGAATCCTCATGGTTTGTTCATACCTTGCTGTGGGATCCAAATTTGCAATAGACATATATTGTTCAGACACAAAACAAAAAAATGTGAAACCTCCCAGGACAGATGTTTCCTAACCCAACACACATAACTTTTCCACCAAAAAAATAAAAATAAAAATAAAACCCCTAAACTGTCATAGGATAAACACATAAAAATAAACCACATAAGAAAATGAAACATCATCAGAGAAAGTAAGATGATAAAGGAATCACATACATAATATCTCACATCAAGAATTAGAAATAATGAAACAATAAAAATGGATTTAAAAACATGTGTGGTTATTATGGACTGAATGTATATGTCCCAAAAAATTCATGTGTTGAAGCCTTACCTTTCAATGTGATGAGATTTGGAAGTGGTACTTTTGGGAGATAATTAAGTTTAGATGAGGTCATAAGGATGCGACTCCATGAAGGGATTAGTGTCCTTGAAGGGAAAAAAATCCAGAGCCCCTCTACCCTCCCATGTGACAACACAAAAAGAAGGTGGTTATCTGCAAGCCAGGACTTAGGCTTTCACCATAAACTGAATTGGCCGAGACCCTCATCTTGGATTTCCCAGCCTCCAGAACTGTGAGAAATAAATGTCTATTATTTAAACTACTCAGTCTATGTTATTTGTTATAATTGCCTAAGCTAAGACAGTGATTAATATGATCGTAGAAATTCTTAAAAAGTTAGAAATTATAAACAAAAGATAGGACAATGTCAAATCCGAAGAGAATGGTTTTAAAAAGAAGCAAATTTTTTTCTGTAAAAGTCTAAAAACATTTCACTAGTCTGCATGGACTGCCATAACAAAATTCCACAGACTTAGGTGGCTTGAACAACAGAAATATGCTTTCTCACAATTCTAGAAGTTGTAAGTCCATGGTTAAAGTGTCAGTAGGGTTCAATTCTGGTGAAATCTCTCTCTTCAAATTACACACAGATCCTTTGTACTGTGTTCTCACATGGCCTTTTCTCTATGTAGACACATGGAAAGAGATGCTCTAGTATCTCTTATTCTTCTTATAAGGACAATAGTCATATCAGATTAAGATCCCACCCTTATCACCCCATTTAGCCTTAATTACTTCCTTAAAGTTTGTATCTCCAAATATAGCAACATCAGGGGTGAAGGCTTCAATGTATGAATTTGAGAGAAACACTATTCAGTCCATACCAGTTCTTAAAATTTAAAACAAACATATTGAAAGGATCTGTGACTTAAAAGATCTGAATAAAAAATCAACAGCACAAGAGAATAAGACATAGATAAAATGAAAAGAAGTTGCTATTAACTCTTAAGATTTTGTTTCCTTTTAATGTTATACTCTTCCACTGCCATGTAAAATACTTTATTCAGGAGTATCTCCACCTCAGTGTCTCCAGTAAATATGAAAATATATTGGTAAAATGATGTGTTTCATGTCTTTTATCTACAAGCCAAGTGAAGAAATGTTTTTGAGTAAGCAGGAAAAATTTCGAGATCCCTGAAGAGCCATGTCTTAGTAGTAGAACTAGAGTAAATATTATTACAAACTTAATCTAAAAATGCTTAACAACAAATCTCTAAAGGAGTAAGCTGGCCAAAAACTCAGCTGTTTTCCAAACAAACTTCAATACTATCAAAAGGAAGACAGTAAATGTAACATTCATGATACACAATATCGAGTTAAAAATTAGGAAAAATAAAGACGATTCTAGGAAGATGGTGGAGTAGAAAGCACCACAAAAATCGCAACAGTAAAAATTTGAACCTGCACACAGATGCACAAAAAAGGAATAGTAGAAATGGTAAATATGGGGTGAATATAGCATATTTTAATTCATTTAAAAGTATTTATAATTAAACATTTAGGGCAAAATATAATAATATATTATAGGAATTACAATAAATAAAACTAAAACATAGTTTCAGCACATATGAAGAGATGGAAAAACTGAAGTATAGTGTAAGGTGATATATAAAATTATATATTACTTGAAGATAAACTCTCATACGTTAGTGGTATATAATATGAGTCTAAGAGCATCCACAAACAAAATAAATAAATTACAAGAGGGATATGGCATATGCCAAGAGAGACAACATACCTAAAAATACTGATAATCTACAGAAAGAAATAAAAAGCAAAAAAAAAAGTACAAAAATAGATGAGATGAATAGATAAGATATATTGACATTAAATTTATTGATAATTATATTAAATAAATGTCTAAATATGGAAATTCAAAGACAAATATCGTTGGCCTAGAAAAATCAAGACCCAATGATATGATGTGTACAAGAAACTTAGATTGAATATTAAGGACATAAATAGGTTAAAAATGAAGAATGGAAAATATTATTATGCAAATCTTGCTCTTAAGAAAGCAGGAATGGCTATATTATTATCAAAATATACTTCAAGAAAAGGGATACTAAAGGGTTAAGAAGGGACATTTTATAGTGATAAAACAATAATGTTTTAGAAGCTAGAACAGTTCTAAATGTATATATATCCAACAGCTGAGCTTTAAAAAGAAGTAGAAGTAAAAGAAAAAAACAAATAGAGAATCCACAATTTAAATGGGAGATTTGAAACATTTCTCCTTAGGAATTAATATAAAAAAGTATAAATAAAATCAGTGAGATTACAGAAAACCTGATAATACTATCACATAATCTTACTGATGTATAAAGAACACTGCACTCAAAAGCAGTTGAATACACATTTTTTCCAATTGCACAGGAAATATTCACTAAAAGAGAGTATATAACAGGCCATAAGAAAGTCTCAAACAATTTAGAAAAATTGAACCAATATACAGTATATTTACTGACCATAATATATTTAAATGAGAAATCACTGGGGCACCTGGGTGACTCTGTCAGTTAAGTGTCTGACTCTTGATCTCAGCTTAAGTTTTGACTTCAGGGTCATGAGTTCAAGCCCTGCACTGGGCTCCACACTGGACATGAAGCCTACTTTAAAAAATAATAGTAGGGGCTCAGTCAGTTAAGTGTCTGCCTTTGGCTCAGGTCATGATCCTAGGGAGCTGGGATGAAGCCCCGCCTCCTGCTCTATGCTCAGCAGGAAACCTGTTTCTCCCTCTCCCTCTCTGCCCCCTGCTCTCCCTGCTTGTATTTTCTCTTCCTCTCTCACTCAGTCAAATAACTAACTAACTAACTAAATAAATAAATAAATAAATAAATAATAGTAATAAAATAAGTGAAATTTTTTAAAATGAGAAATCATTAATAACATATAGAAAGTAACGCATTTATGGAAATTTTACAATATACTTCTAAATAATCCATGATGAAAGAAGAAATCACAAAGAAAAATAGAAAATATTTTGTATTAATGATATAGAAAACACAACAGACACAACTTTAGACATAGAATGAAGCTCAAGCAAAGAGTAGGGGAAATTTATGGCTTTAATTGGGTATGTGAGGAAATTTAAAATTTAAATTAAAAAGCTTTAAAAAAATCAATAAATTTTCTACCAAATATTTAGAATAAATAATACCAGTTCTACCCAATCTTCCAGATTGAAAGAGTGGGGACATTTCCCAATCCATTCTATAAGACCATAATGGCCACAAAATCAAAATCAAAGATACTGCAATAAAACAAAAACAAACTACATACTAATATCCCTCATAAACCTAGATGCAAAGTATGCTTAACTGACTTTTAGTTAATTAAACTCAATGTATAAAAATAATACCATAAGTAGAGAATTATCCCATAAATGCATGTTTATATAGCATTTAAAAAACGAATGCAATTCACCATATTAAAAGACAAAAAAGTTATAATTATGTGATCATCTTGATAGACACAGCAAAAGCATTTGGCAAAATCTAGCAGACATTCCTTATAAAAATTCAGCAAATTTAAAATAAGAAGGAATTTTGGGCACACCTGTGTGGCTCAGTCTCTTAAATACCAGACTCTTGATTTCGGCTCAGATTGTGATCTCAAGGTTATGAGATTGAGCCTGCTAAAGTTTCTCTCTCTTCCTCCCTTAGCCCCTCCCTGCTACGCATCCCCCACACACCTTAGATTGCTCTCACATTTGCTCTCTCTCTAAAAAAAAAATAAAATAAAATAAAAAGTAAATAAATATGAAGGAATATTTTTAAAAGATTATTTAGGATAAAAATTACAGCCAACATTTATGGTGAAATAGTGAAATACAAATGCTTTTCCCCTAAGACACAAAAATGTCCATTCTAAGCATTTGTATTCAACTCAGTGTCAAAACTGTGAAGGGTCTGAGATTTTCCCTACTTGAAAGCTAACAAGCTTCCACAATTTTATGAATGAAGGCACAAAAAGAGACAAGAATATTATTTCTCAAAGCACAACAAGCAACAGGAGTTTCATATTCACATCAATTCCCCCTTGATCTCCAAATTCCATTGAACTACATGGAGGGGTAGTTTAGGTGAATGTTGCATATGCAATGGATTTGCATCATAGCTAAGGAACCCCAAGACTAAAGATGTCTAATCTTTTACAAGTAGATATAATAAACCTGACAAACATTTGCTCCAAAGAGAGATTATCTTTATTGTACTGGCTATCTCTATTGTATTGCTTATTGGAGTAAGCAGCCCTGCTCTCTGCTCTGGAGGGAGACACTATATCTTCCAAGACCATTCACTAAGCATGCATTGTTGAAAAGTAAATAGACTATCAGTGCCTCTCTTCACAAAATGTACAGGAACATAAGAGACATGTGGAGAATCGTCTATCCATCATATTCAGCCATCAATTCTACATCATCTTAGCTTCTGAAAAATTTCCCCAGAGAATGGGCCAAAGCTACTTAATTAGTATATTTGTTTCATTTAATTAAGGCTATTTCAAACAGACTATAAGCAACAGAATGAGGCCAACTTTTAATACTGTAGTACAATCATAACTTCTAGGATCCTAACCCAATCCCTATCCCATAAAAATTTCAGTATCTACCTTAGAAAGGTAGATGGCTTCCTACTTATCTTTATTAACCTTTCCACTTAGCTTAAGGCATTAATCCAGGCTTAGGAGGCCGTATTAGAAATTGCATAGACTCTGCTTTGGCCTGAAAGGAGAAGACTATAACATCTGTAACAACCCTTGCCAATAAGTCTGATCCAAATGCCTCCATGATCAAGATGCTATCATCAATCACTTAACTAAAATCAGAGACAAATTCCTACCATCTTTTCTGATCCTAGGTCTCCTGTTGTAGGGAAAACTCCCCCCAAAATATTCATATATAAAGCATTTGTTATCCCTCTGAGAAGTTCTTCCTGACTTTAATCCCATCTCAAGTAAACAGGGCTGATAATTTTGGAAAGAGCTCACAGTCATCTGAGAGCTGTATGATCTATTGGTGGTACTTCCTTAAATACTTGGAGCTACTTTAAAACCATTCCTGGGGATCCCTGGGTGGCGCAGTGGTTTAGCGCCTGCCTTTGGCCCAGGGCACGATCCTGGAGACCCGGGATGGAATCCCACATCGGGCTCCCGGTGCATGGAGCCTGCTTCTCCCTCTGCCTATGTCTCTCTCTCTCTCTCTCTCTCTCTCTCTCTGTGACTATCATAAATAAATAAAAATTTACAAAAAAAAAATTAAAAAAAAAACCATTCCTAAGGTGCAAATCACTGTATTTTCAGGAAAAAAGCAAGTTCATGCCTAGATTTTATGTAAGAGGCATTAATTCCAGTAACACAAGAAAATATTATTGGAGCCCTTCCAAGTGAGACTTACAAGAGTTGGAGGAAACAGATTGACACTATCTTTGACATAGCCTCCTGGCTGGCTGATAAATCTTAAAATTACCAATTTACTTCAAATAACAGTCTGGTCATAGTTTTTGAAGGATAGACCAAGAGGAGTCAGCGTAATCCATCCTGTTTGTCTATACCACCAGCCAGGTTGCTTTCATCTGCCTCAAAAAGAGAACGAGAGTGTAGACAAGGAAAATACAAATATCTATTAGTGTTTTCCTACAACTTACGGAAGGTATAGAAATGGGGCCATTCCTGTTGTTTTCAATAGACTCTTCAGTAAGTTTAAGGAGATTGACAATCTGATTTTAGTCAAAGCTTTCTGTTGATGAACAGCAAACTCAGAAGTCGGTTAAATTTAAACTTGTCACATTTTTGGAGTGCTGCACAAGGTTATTTTCCCACATGAATAAGGAAGGCTGCAGGACTGTTCTAAATGACTAAGATGAGAAATGCCAGTTTCACCTCACTAAGCACCTGTTCGGCGTTCTTCTACCTCCATAACATAGGTTTCTTTCTTTTTTTTTTTTTTTAATTAGTTAATTTATTTATGTATTTATTTTCCTGCTGCAATCAAGGTTTCCAGGTGTCTCTTACTGGAGGTGTCTCCTACCCTGGCCAGCCTGCCCAATCCAGCTCTGGTAAGGTAGTCTAGATTCTTCCCACTATGCCTTCAGGGGGAATATGTGCACTTATGGATATTAAAGCTTGGAATCCGGCAGATTCCAGGGACCGCATACCCCCAACGCCCCTCCTGCGACCCGGGCTTTCTCTGCCTGGCTCTGAGTCTCTGGCTCCCCTGACCTAAGCTGTCCACACATGCGCAGTCTGCATCCTGTGGCAAGGTTTTTGGCTGCTGGGGCCCTCCAGGCTTCTGGAGCTCAGGCAGGAAGCCAACCATGCAAATAGCCTCTAGGGAGGCAGCCCACCACCAGAAAATCTTTCTGAGGCAGCACCTGTACACTGTTCACAGTCCCCATTTGGAAATGGGTGCCTGATGAGGTCCGGGCTCCCCTAGCAACGACGGCTCCCAGGTGTCGTCTGTTGAATGATACCCCGGTTGAGCCATCTGGCCCGCCTGCGGAAAGGCAGTCAAGATCCCTCCAGCTCTGCCTTCAGCGGGAAGGTTAAGACAGGTTAAGGTTTAGAATGAGGCCAACACCCGGTTCCGAACAATAACCTGCTCCTGGGACTCACGCTCTGCCAGCACTTGCCCTGTTCCGGGTCCCTGGCAACACTGAGCTGCAAGTTCGCAGGTCGTCGGCCACCCTTGGGCAGGCGGGCCCTCCAGGCCTGCGGAGCTGCAGCCCATCGTCCCAACCACCGGCAGAGCCCCCGGGACAGCGGGAGCCCACGCCCTAGATACCACTGCGAGGCGCCCCCTGAAATGGGCGACAGTCCCAGCGCGCATGGACTTACCGTCTCTGGGGTCCCAGGCTTCTGCAGCGGACAAGGCTAGCAAGTGTCTCTCACTGGAGGGGGCGGTAGCCAATCCACACAATCCAGCCTTGGCACGGCAGTCCAGACCACTCCAGACCAGCCGTCAGCAGAAATGCGTGTATTTGTGTAGGTTAGCGCTTGGAACCAGGCATAGGCCTTTGAACTCCAGGAGCCTGCTCCCCAGACCCCGCCTCTCCTCCTCCAAGGCTCCCAGTTTCCAAGGGCCAGGCTCCTCTGACCTACACCTGTGTGCGCGGGCGCAGGGCAGAGCTGGCGCTCAAAACGTGTGGAACTCTGGCCAGGCCCCAACCACCTGCAGTTTCCAGCCTGGAAGGACCCCACGTTCAGATAAATCACCCTAAGGTAACATGCGCAAATGAGCAACAGCCAGGCCTCGTGGGGAACTGCTGCCTCTTGAGGTCCAGGCTTCACGGAGAGCCAGTATTCCCAGATGTCTCCTACTGCAGGGATACCCTATCCCGCCAGCCTGGACTCTCTCTCATAAGAGGGTTCAAGAACCTCCAGCTCTGCATTCCACAGAATATGCCACAATGGCAGGGAGGCATTGCGACTTTAGGCTGACATTTGAACCCCCCAAGTGCTGTCTCCTGTGTCCCAGCCTCTCCTATTCCCGTTCCCTGGCAAGCTTCTTGTGTATTCCATTTGAATACAGGCACACCTGTATCATCATCATGTAATTGCACTTGGCTTTATTGTGCTTCACAGATACTGAATTTTTTTTTTTAATATATTAAGTTTGTGGCAATACTGCATTAAGCAAGTCAATTGGTGCTACTTTTCCAACAGCTCTTGCTTACTTCATGTCCCTGTGTCACATTTTGGTGATTCTCACAATATTTCAAACTTTTCATTATTCTATCTTTATGGTAATCTTTAGTCAGTGATTATGACTGGCTGAAAGCCCAGATGATAGAATTTTTAGTAATAAAGTGCTTTTCAATTAAGGTATGTACTTTTTTTTAGATATAATGCTATTGCACACTTAAAGAACAGTATAGTATAAAAATAAATTTTACACTGGGAAACTGCAAAAGTTCATTTGACTCACTTTATTGTATTCACTATATTGTGGTAATCTGGAACTAACCCACAATATCTCCGAGATATGCTTATATTTTTAATGCCATTTTTTTTTTCTGATCATCTCCTACACCCAGAATTTTCTTCCAAAGAGGTCTGATGCAAGAATGAGAAGATAATTTTTATAAAACTTGCAGAGACCCTTTATTGTTCCTGACTTTAGCCCACAGGAGCCACTGTGGGAGTCAGTAAGCAGTGTTCTCAATCAACCACACCGTCATTATCCTTATAATACAGAACCATGTCAATCCAGTAAGAGAACCAAGTTAGCTGGACTAGAATTATATACTCCTCATACTCCCTTTTGGAACATATACTAACAAGGCTGATGTTAGAGGCAAGAAAGCTGCATCATTTCCAGCATAGATCAGAGTAGAATTCCTAATTCTAAAAATAGAATTCTAAGTCTTTTGTCTTGTCTTTACACAGGAAGCAGCTATTGGAGATGATCCATTTTTGGAAACATACACACATTCAATGACCCAACCTAACCCAAAGTATGTGAACCAGTAAGAGGTAAGGAAAGTAGAGTTTTCCATACATTCTTAATCAGATTAAGGTGTTTAATTCCTTCTATTCCTATATTCTTAGTTTTTGGGGAGTTTTTTTTTTTTCTTTTTTGTCTTTATATTATTAACCGAGAATGCGTAGAGAATTTTGTTAAATGCTTTTGTTTGCATTTAAAAATATTCTTATAGTTTTCCTTTTATTAATATGATAAATCACATATTGATATCTTGGACTTTAAAGCAAACATGCATTACCAGAATAGATATTACATATAAACTTCATACATAGTTATTTTTATATCTTTATATATAGTATCTTTATAGCTTTATATATACATTATGTATCTTTATATATACATTAATATTACATATTATCTTTATATCTATACACAAATATAGATATAGTTATGGCAATCCTGCTTTAAGCAAGTCAATTGGTGCCAGTATACACAAATATACTATACACAAATACAGATATAAAGATAATATCTTAAATTTGCTAATATTTAAATAAATTTTGTGTGTAAGGTTATGAGGGATTTGGGAACCCTGGGTGGCGCAGCGGTTTAGCACCTGCCTTTGGCCCAGGGCACGATCCTGGAGACCCGGAATCGAATCCCACGTCAGGCTCCCGGTGCATGGAGCCTGCTTCTCCCTCTGCCTGTGTCTCTGCCTCTCTCTCTCTCTCTCTCTCTCTCTCTCTCTGTGACTATCATAAATAAATAAAATTTTTTTTTAAATTTTTAAAAAAAGGTTATGAGGGATTCTATAGTTTTTTTTTTATAAAGTATTTGTCTAATTTTGTTAGAGGATAATACTAGCCTTACACAAAGAGTAGTTGAAAAGTGTTTCTTTCTCTTCTGTTTTTCGGAAAGTGTTGGCATTGAATTAGTAATAATTCATTCTTAAATATTTGAGGGAATTCACCAGTTAATCTATCTAGAATTTTTTTCGTAGGAAAATATCATAATTTCAATTTCTTTAACTGAAAAGAGTTTTCAAGTTAATTTTTTTTTCTCCTTTGGTCAGTTTTGATAGTTTGTGTCTTTTATGGAATTGTCCATTTCATCTTGGCTGTTGAATTTACTGACCTAAATTTGCTCTTGATGTCTCCTTGTTTTTACTTCAGTATTAATAGAATATGTAGTGATGATCAGTCTTTCTCTCCCTACATTGGTAATTTGTTTTTTTCCTCTCTTTGATTCCTGAATAATCAATCTAGAAATTTATGAACTTTATTGATTTTCTTTTTCAAAGGACCTACTTTTGGATTCACTGATTTCTTTTTTTAGTTGTTTTAATTTTCTGGCTTTATGAGTTTTGGTCTTTATTATTTTTTTTCTTCTATGTAATTTGGACTTTTTCTGATTTCTTTAGGAGTTTTAATAATTGATTTAAATCTCCTCCCTTCCCCCATTTAAGGCCATGTTTTGCTTTCCTAGCATTCCTTTAGCCATGTTCCTACATTCTTATATGTTGTATTTTTATTATTATTATTATGTTCACATATTTTTAAATCCTTGTGTTACTTCTTTCTTGACCATATATTATTTAGAAGTATGTTGTTTAATTTCAGAATATTTGGGGTTTTATGGTTATGTTATTGTCATTGATTTCTAAATTAATTCTAGTATTTCTGGTAGTTGCCTTTATATTTTATTCTGATTTCACAGTTGTCTTCTACTGGTTAGTCATCTGATAATGACTTTTACCATTATTTTACATGGAAATCAGGAGGGAGATTTTTAAAGAAAAATGTGTCTAGATAATGAAAACCAAAAGTTAAAATAGGAAAAGTTCCTAATCTGAAAATATTAATAGAAAGTAATTTATGTGTTTTTGGCGTTATAAACCTCTGGCCACCAATCCAAAGACACACAATATAAAGGTTATATTGAGTTTTGGTATCTGTCTTGTAAGTACTGTAAATTTATTATGGAGGGTTTTCTAAAAATTAATAGGAAAGATGACAGGGATCAAAACATGCTTAAAAGTTAGAAAATAACCCTTTGTCTTGTTTTATATTGCACGTCATAGCTTGCAAATCAAATTCTGCTGTAATGTCATTTGAAACACACTTGGTGGTAAATAGGAATGATACAGATACTCTATGTAAATATTTTTCTATCCAAGTTGTACTTTATTATCATTAGTAGCACACACACACACACACACACACACACACACACTCCAGTATTGGAAAATATTTCTTTGGTAATTGTATTTTCTAACTTCTGCACCGAGTGAAACTGGCTTGGAGTCAAAAACTTAAAATAAAAGGTAGGTGATTTTACATGTTCTTGTTTGTTTGGTTTTCACTCTCTTCATTACTTATTTCACAGAATATGCTGACACAGTTTAAATCATATTAAAATATTAAGGTAAAATAGCTCATACACTATAATTTGAATATTGTATCAATTTTAATTTCTGCCCGTGTCAAATTGTGCTTTTTCAAAATTTCTCTTTTTGTTTTAGTAAACATAGTACGATAAATGTGACTTATTTTTGCTTTTTAAATAATTTTAGAACTTTTCATATTGAGAAAGTATTATAAACAGAAATTCTCTGTTACTTTTTGTTGAATTACAAAAATGGATGATACACTGGATATTTATATTTTATAAAAATTTTTTAAAAGATTTTTATTACTATTATTGGCTTCTTTCTTTTATCATAAAACAGACAAAATTTTGTTTATCAACAGTCGTTGGTAGGCCAGTGGTCCTCAACTTAGAATGATTTTGCCGTCCAGGGGACATATGGCAATGTGTGGAGATAGGTTTATGTGTAACAACTGGGGAGGTGCTACTGGCATCTAGTGGTTAGAGACCAGGATGCTACTAAACATCCTATAAGTGCAGGACAGCCCCCTACAACAAATTACTGACCCCAAACATGAACAGTACTGCAGTTGAGAAACATTTTGTTAGATGAATTCTGGTTATTGTTATCTCCAAGATAATATAATATGATGATGCAAAATTATTTGTGTAAAATGTTCCTCCTGTTTCATATGGGTTAATAAAATTATAGACAATTATTATAAGTTTATAGAAAATTATATGAAACAAAATAGTTTTTCCAGTTTTAATCAGAAATTATTAAAGTATTGGTGAAATTAAATCTATTAAAGTGAAATTATTATTATGTAAAAAACTGAAAATTTCCTTCATCAAAAGGATACATAAATATAGAATTTACAATGACAACTTTATAATCGGGCTTAGCTAATCATAGATACAATTCTCAATAAGGGAACTTTCATAATGTTACAAAAAGGAGATGTTATTTTAAACATTCAGAATTTTCTACAACTGATTTATGAACCACATGTTGCTTTTTTTTTTCTTCTTACAGCAAAACTTATTTAGTTATAGAAGTTTGTGGTATTTCACTAACCTATCCTTGAAGATAATAATAAAACAGTAACCTTGCTGGCTAAAAGAGAAAAGGTATTCTCACAAGGTACATGGCTCAAAGGCCAGGCAATTCTACTCTCATAACAGGTTACTACACAATTATTAACGTTCCTAAATTGATATTTTTATTTTGGAGCTCTATCTCCTCCTTTCTTTTTAATTTTTCTAGTGTCTGTATTTTCACATGCTTTTTTGAAACCTACAAATGAATTTTGATTTTACACTTCTTGAAACAAACATGGAAATATATAGTAATAGTGACAATTCAGAAACTTGATGACTGAATTTTGGTAAACATACAAATTTTAACTAGTTTTACAGTTACAGTTTTATTTTTTTTTAGCTTGGTGAACTATTTTGGATAAGATAGTTGGCTTGCTTAACTGCCTTTCCTATAGAAGCATTTTAAATTATATCAGTTTTCTACTAAGGTATACAGTATGAAATATTCCAAGGACATTGACATTTCAATAATTACATAGTATAGCGTATCCTTGAAATTTAATTATAGGCTTTCAGATACAGTCAATAATAAGCCAAATGACTATAAGAACAATATCAAATTTAGTATTCACTAAACACTAATTAAATATAATAGAGTTTAATATAAATTTTTGAAAAACAATTCAAAATACTTTATTTGAAATTTATTATATTCAAGTATAATGTCAAGGATTAAGCCAAGGAGTTGTACCCTTCCTGTTGATTTTGCCACAGAGTAACTTATAGTGAATATAAGTTTTGCTTCAAAAAATAAATAAAAATTATTTATTTGTATGTCTGAAATGTTTTCTCACATAAGTCATCTCCAACAATAGTTTATAAATTCTGTTTTTATAGAAATTCAACATTTTATTCTTCCACAGAAATTTTCTTTAATTACAAATTATTGTATTTTTAAGGAGGCAAACACCTTTATACATATATTCTGTTTGATACAATAAATATAAATAATCACTATATATGACTCCCTTTCATGGTACCCAGTCTGAACAAGCTAAACTGCAATTAATATGAAAAAGAAAAAATCTGTGAAATAATAAGAATGATGGTTTCATGTATACTGCAAAGTGAAAGTGATGGGCCATTTACAGAAATGTGCATGAACAAATAGGGTTTGCTACTCTTTCTGAATTAAAAGTCCCTAATAACTATAAAAAATATGGGCACTAGAGAGAATCATTTCATAAAAAACAAAAGCAAGCAATTTAAACCTTTCATAGTTAATCCATGTAGCAGGGAAGGTTCATACTTAGGGAGGGCCCATCTGGCCTCTCTACAAATGGAAAGGTTTGTACATATGGACCATAACATATGCATAGCTAGCTGAACCAACCCCTGCAACTAAATAGTAATTAGCATGGGGCAGGTTTTTTATGGATGCTAGCATACTAGCAAGTCCTTCCTGACCTACATCCAAATGGACATATGATTACATAAAATGGGTAGTTTCTTTCTCAAGCATTTATTTGTGTGCAAAAATGTAGGATTTGTTTAACTGCCGCCAACTAAAGAACTGAGACCCATATGTTACCCCATAAACTTACCGGTTAGCAATTTGTTATAAGCAAGATGCAAATATTATGGTAAGCATTCAGAACGTTTATTCAATGAACCTTATGTTGTAAATGGAAACAACAGTATGTCAGAAAATTTCGTAACCACAGTTTCACCACTGGTCCCATTTTACATCTAATTCAGTTTCCAAAATCTACAATTTTCAATTAGAGACATGAAGGTCAGCAGAGATTTAAATATAAAATAACACATGATTCCATGTTGAGGGGAAAGTAATAATGAAATCTATGAGAGCTTGAAAAACCTGAACAATGTTTAATTTTAAGGAGGTCACGATAGATGTAATACATGTAAAGACCACACTCTTGAATATTTGGTTAAATTAGATTTGGATCTGAATGGGATTTGATGAGGCACTAAAGACTGTAGGCAGCCCAGAGAACTGTAGAAATCAACATTAAATTAAGGGTTTAACAAATTCACCTTCATTGAGAGTAATTTGGGCATCAATATAACAGGTGTAATTTGAACCTAGCTCTATTCTAGGTATAAAGACATGGAGAGATTGAGTATTTTTAAAGTTCTAAAAGCTTTAAATTTTTCCAAACCCAACCACAGATTTACAATTGAAAATCAGAAATTGTGCAATTTAATAGTAATTTAAACACAGAAGTCTATTATAATTTTGAGGGGTTAAATTCTAGTTTTACTAGTCTCTATTGCTTATAAATTGTCAAGAAAAATGCTTTTCACATAATCTTGACATTTGAATAGGTCATTGTTATGTGCAGAACATTTTTTAAATTATTACTGACATTAATGTAAGTAATGTTAATGTGTTTTTGTCAGAAACTCTCAGATACGAATAAGGAAATTTTTGACCAATATTTTTGTATTTATCTTAGAACTTTGAAAGTTTTAGTACATCAATTAAGATTCTTTCAGTTGCAAGTGTTAGAAACCTAATTTTTAATGGCCCAATGATGAAAATTACTACTTCACATTACTTCAGGAATAGTTCTTACTTCATACATGGCTTAACCTCAAATC
This sequence comes from Canis lupus baileyi, assembly GCF_048164855.1. Lineage (NCBI taxonomy): Eukaryota > Metazoa > Chordata > Mammalia > Carnivora > Canidae > Canis > Canis lupus. Next base: position 30,169,661 of record NC_132862.1, read on the forward strand.
TCAAAAATGCCGTAACATTTTTGTTTGTTTTCATCTGAATTTTTAGCTCTATCTTCTTCTATGTTGGCTTTATTACTGAGCTGACTACCACATGGTGGTAAGATGGCTGCTAGAAGCTCCAGAGTTCATAGCTCCACATTTTCAAAATCAATAAAGATTTTTATTTAACTCATAAGCTCTGATAAATATTACCTTTTACTTTATAAATGTTTATCATCCTTAGGTAAAGAAGTTGCCTTTTTTTTTTTTTTTTGGTCTGATGTTTATTTCTATATTTTGTAATTCTGGAATAGTGTTTGGCACATATGTCACTCAATAATTTTTCAGTGGGTAAATAAATGAATAAATAAATTCTCCCCAAACTACATGGTGGAAAATAGAAAAAAAAATGGTTTCCCAAATAAAATTTGGGTTCTGGTATTAGAACAAAAGGGATAGATGCAGAAACCAGATCAGCAGATGCTAGATGTTCAAACTAATCTTTATAAGATAAAGATGTCAAAGTCTGCTTCTATCTGGGTAATCTTTGAAAGAAACTTGTGTTTCTAAAACTTAATTTTATTGTTGCTATAGTGGTCACTGGTAATATTTCTTGAAAAGAATTATTCACTCAGTCTTTTTAAGATGATAATTTAGATGCTATTAAGAGGGGCGCCTGGGTGGCTCAGTCAGTTGAATCTCTGCCTTGGGCTCAGGTCATGATCTCAGTGTCCCTGCTCTGTGGGGAGCCTGCTTCTTCCTTCCTCTGTGTGCTCTCTCAAGTAAATAAATCAAGTCTTTTAAAAAATTAAATGTTGTTAAGATGCAGTAAATTAAAAAAAAAACAGGAATATTTTATTCTAAAACATTAAAAAATAAAACCCAAAGTTCATTTTATTTTATTTCATTCTTCTAGAAGAATTAGACTTTTGTATGCCAAAGGTAAATAATTTTATAGTAATGTATAATCCAAACAAAAACATGTTTGGAATCCTTAACTCATATTACTATTTAAGCAATCTTTGTGTTACTTCCTAACAGCATTCTGTGAAATTCATCCATAGAAATATTTCTGTCTTAAAGATGACCATATCAGATAATTTGGGTTGCATGGAGCTCCAGAGTTACATGCAAGAATTGAGTTCATGAATCAGTCCCTACTATCAGTACAAAAGGTCCTCTTTACTCTGTTAATAACATATGAGGGAGTATTTTACACAAACACTCAATGCTTAAATCAGCCGTGTGGCCTGCCACAATGGAACCTAAGTACAGTTATAATGACACTTTTTAAATAGAAAAACAAGGCCTTGAACCTGATCAAGGGATTTTTTTTTTCTTAAGATTTTCTTGGATTCCAGATACCAAAAATCTGTAAACATACCCATTTTCTACTTTGAATAAATTTTACAATATACTCTTATAATTTTAAGAAAAAAATATCTCTTTGTATAAGCATTTGTGGGATGCTTTTATATTTAATAAGAACATTTATGAAAGCATTTAATTATTGACACATAGAAAATGCTTAATTATTGACTGTTAATCTTCATTATTATTATTATGTAATAAATGTTCTTTCTAGAAGGAGGAATATAACTAAAACTAACACACAAAAAAATGCTTAATGGAATCTACTAGCCCAAAATACTTAATATGTGTCACCAAAGGGAGATTTTTGACCTCCTCCTTGAAGCAGTAGATATTAGGCAGTTTTTGATCTCTATCAAGATGACTACCTATTCCCAATGGTCTGGAAATGCAGGACTGTAATTTTTTTTTTTTTTTTTTTTTTTTAGCATTCTCTTAGTTTCTCATGATAACATAAAAAAAGTCCCTATAATATTGCTGTAATATGATTTTCATCATTATTGTCACTACAGTGTTTTTAGGGGAAAAAAATAAAACCTTTACTCAGCTATGGAGTAGCCATAAATCCATAGGAATTGTCACGGTCATATATTTATAAGCTCCAATTAGGGGCCCTAAATATTATAAACATACTAAGAAGTTAGCAGATTTCAATAATGAAGAAGGTGATGTTGAAAATATAAAATAAAGAGAGAAGGAAAGAAAGAAGAAAGAGAGAGGGAATGAAGAGAGAGGGAAAAAAAAAGAACAGAAAAAGAAAAGAGGGTATGCTACCAAACTGTATAATGTACCTCAGTGCTACAAAGAATAAGGGGAGAGGCCCCTTCCCACAAAAATATGTTGGTTTAAAAAGCATCATCTTTTGGTAACTAAAGAATACCTCAGCAGCAGCACTCCATGCTGAGCATGGAGCTCAACTGGGAGTTGGATCCCACAACCCCAAGACTACAACCTGACCCAAAACCAAGAGTTGGACAACCAATGGTACCACTCAGGTGCCCCACTTAAAAAGCTCTTAAATTAATAAAATTATATTTTATTTCTGTTTTTTGTCTTTTGGGATAGTGGATATTAATGTTAATTATTGAGATTACCTCCTACTCTTATCTTTCTATCCCAGCTTTTTGTAAACTCAGTGCTCGTGCTTTTAAATTGAACCATTACATTGGAGGGTTGCTTCTCACCAACAGTGTTTCTTTCCCACATTGTCCTAAATGTTAGCCACAAGATGGCAAGCCAATCACTCAACAGAAATATATTTAAACTTATAAATATCATCTTCATTAAAGGACATTATACAGTTAAAAAGCAAAGGTGAAATTGTTAAAGGGTGCCAAAAAGTACAAACTTCAGATATAAAATATAAATATTTCTGACCAAAATAAGTCAAGGAGATACAATGTACAGCATGGTGACTATAGTTAATAATGCAGCATTGTGTCTTTAAAAGTTGCTGAAAGAGTAGATCTTCAAAGTTCTCATCACAAGACAAAAAATAATTTTTTTAATATATTTTTTTTAATTTTTTTAATTTTTTATTTATTTGTGATAGCCACAGAGAGAGAGAGAGAATGAGGCAGAGACACAGGCAGAGGGAGAAGCAGGCTCCATGCACCGGGAGCCCGACGTGGGATTCGATCCCGGGTCTCCAGGATCGCGCCCTGGGCCAAAGGCAGGCGCCAAACCGCTGTGCCACCCAGGGATCCCAAAAAATAATTTTTTGAAAAAAATAATTTTAATTGTGTGGTGATTGATTTGACTTATTGTGGTGATCATTTTGCAATATATGCAAATATATCAAATCATTAGATTAGGTGCCTGAAATGAATATAATGTTAAATTCCAATTATAACTCAATAAAAAAGAAATTAACTCTTAAATATTAAAGTAATTGCTCTCCGAAGCTAAACCAAAACAATAAAAAAAAAAGAAAAGTGCAAAGATTCAAAGTTTTGAGACAAACTTCACTTTTTTTAATATAGATTTTTTTTTTCAGGGAAAATATTTGTGGATGTGATTAATAAAAGTGTCATTAAAAAAGGGCATTTGGGTTTGGAAGATATGTTTTTCAGATTGTACTCTACACAGAAGTTTTTGTTTCTGTTTTCCTTACCTAAGTTTACAGAAAACGATAGCATCCTTCCCCACCTTGTAGGAACCTTCTTTTACCATGTACAAGAGAGTGTGTGTACTTAAAATAATCCATATAAGAAAGAAAAATTTCCATTTTCATTTCCCATTGTCTTGGATATTTTTAATAATAATTAGTAACATAAATAAACGTAAGAAAAACAAGAGAAAAGTATATAGTAGCAATGCAATTAAGTAGAAGCAGAAAGTCTAGCGGTATAGTGCTAAAAACTGCAATTAGGAAAACATGTAATTTGTATGATGAGCATTACTTCTAGTGATTCTAGAAAATAGGTTAGTGTGAAAAGAAAGCAGAAATATAAGGTGTGTTTTGAGATGTAAAAATAACAAAAGGAAGATGTTATCTGGGCCAAGACCAGGATGAGTTCAGTAATTCTACCTTAGTTCCTCCTACTTAAGGAGAATCTGTAGATTTTATTCCATTTGATGCAATTATTTGTCCTAAGGTACATATTTTTAATCTGGTATAATTTGTATCAGAATGTGGGTTTCATTTTTCATTTTCTACCTCTCATTCCTCAATCCACTCTAATTATTATTTTCTTCTCTTACTCATCACCTTCCTCTAAACATCATCACCTCTCCACCAAACTGTACTCAATTGGGTCCAAAATAATATATACTGTCACTAAGTCCAATGAAAAATTTTAAGTCTATATTTTATTTGGAATTCAGCAGAGTTTAGGTTCTGTTTCCTAATTTTCTCTGACGCCAGACTCCTCTGGTTGTCCTATTCTCTGCTACTCCTTCTCGATCTCCTTTGCAATTTCTTTTATTCCTTCCTATTAACTACTGGGATTACTTAGAGATTTTTCTAGGCCTACTTCTTATTTCATCTGACTCATCCTCCCTAGACAATTTTACTCTCAAGGTTTCAATTGCTATCTTTATAGAACTCTGAAATTTGTATCTTTACACCAGACATGTCTTTTTCTCTTTCAAGTGTTAGAATTACATATTCAAATTTAATTGTTTATTGAACATTTTTAAATAGTGAATCACAAATTCTTCAAACTTAACCAATCTAAAACTTAATTCATTATCTCACCTCAATTTTTTCCCCAGCATATTCCTTTTCCTATTTCCCCTAAATCAGCAAATGAAATGACAACCCATTTATATAACCCATATAAAAAGATAAAAACTGCAAAATCCTCTTTGATTCATATATCAGACACTGCCAGCTCTCTGCTCAGATACCCTCAAATCCCTGCTTTTGTGATTTTGTTTCTTTGTATCCTTTCCAGGCTCCCTGGGCTTCTGTGTCCAATGACCTACACCTTCATCTCTTAAGGGAACATTCCTTGGACTCCTAAACCCATTTTGCCCAAAGTACAGAAATCCATTGTGTCTTAGGAGTAATTTAGCCATTCAACCAATGACTGATGACACAGAAATAAGATATTTTGGCTAGATTTGGTTGGCCTATTTTATGCTTCTAAAATACCCCAAATTTCTCTGTTGACTTAGTACACTCATAAATATCTATACAATGTTTTCCTTCCCCGCTACATTATAAGTCTTTTAGGGCAGGAGACCTATCTTTTTTCTTTCTTCATTTTTCATTTCTGTAGGCTCAACATTTGGTATAATGCCAGATTTATAAAGCACACATAATAGGTGCTTTATAAATATTTGTTGAATGAAGATTTAACAATTCCTTTAGCTATTGAAAATTTTCCTGAGACATACTTAAGTTGGTTTGGCATAACCGGATAAAAAATCACATTCCTTAGTTAGCAGGATTAGGTAAATCTATACATGTGGGAGGCATGTATTCACATGAAAGCAAATATCTACAGCCTTAAGAAATGCTGCATACTCTTTTGTGTATGTATACCTGGAAGCATTCTAGATAGGTTGTTTATAAAATAACAAATGGTGCTAAGTATTGTCTTGTGTAATTTTAAAAAGATAACAATAATTTTGAAGCATTTTAAAAGTATCTGATTACCTATGTCATTTCCCATTGTAATGGGAAATCTAAAATCTTTCCCCAACTAAAGACAACAAAACCCCAATTCAGATCATACTCGTTGTTGTTGTTGTTGCAGCTCCTCACAACTTTACAGAGCCTGTGAACACAAGGCTATCTCATAGAATCCATGCTCAAATGATCCATGGTGGCAAGGCTAGAAACTATATCTCCTCACTCCATCTCCAGAACATTTCCCTCTTGCACTTTACTTAGTTCCTGGCCTCAACCTTTACTCTGCACAGCCAGAACAGTCCTAGTTCCTCTGTCCTCTACCTGCTGCTTATTGCTTCCCCACTCCTACCTCCCTTAAAGGCATTAAAAATAAGCCATTTGGGGCAGCCCGGGTGGCTCAGCGGTTTAGCGCTGCCTTTAGCCCAGGGTGTGATCCTGGAGACCCGGATCCACATAGGGCTCCCTGCATGGAGCTTGCTTTTCTCTCTGCCTCTCTCTCTCTCTCTCTCTCTTTCTCTCTGTTGTGTCTCTCATGAATAAATAAAATCTTTAAAAAAAATTTTTTGCTAATTTCACTTACCTTTTAAAATCAATTCAAACATTTTAATTCCATTTCATTTTCCTTCCTCCCTTGTCTTTTTTTTTTTTTTAATGTTTAAAAGATTTTATTCATTTATTCATGAGAGACACAGAGAGAGAGAGAGAGAGAGGCAGAGACACAGGCAGAGGGAGAAGCAGGCTCCAGGCAGGGAACCCGAGGCGGGACTCGATTCTAGGTCTCCAGGATCACATCCTGGGCTGAAGGTAGCGCTAAACTGCTGAGCCACCCAGGCTGCCCTCTCCCTTGTCTTACACCTCTTCCCTCCCACCCAATTATGTTATGGCTTCTTCACATACTGGCACCAAAAAGCCAAAATTCAGGTAAAAGAAATCTCTTATTTTTGCTACATGTTACCAAATAGTTCACGTTCTTATACTCTGTACCTCCTCTTGGTTCTATCTTCATTTTTTCTGATTTTTTTTTGTTTGTTTGTTTTTTGTTTTTATGAGAAGAAAGGAAAGAGGTATCACAGTGGGAAAAAATGGGGCAAGAGTGTCAGGGATAGCAGAAAGCAAAATAAGGATTTATTCCATGCTGTATTAACCTGTCATTGAAACGCTTCCAACATCCCCATCTCCTATATATAATTCATTATTAGGCCTTGTTAATTTTATCTCTGTAGTATCTCTCAAATCCATCTACTTCTTTCCGTTTCAGCCAGCCTCACCATAATTTCATCTTTCCCCAACTAGCTCCTGTCACTTTGTACCCACTCTTACCCATCCAATGTATGTCATAGGTTCTATATGGAATAATCAAAAAGGACTTTTAAGTCTCAGGCTACACTCTGTAGGGAATAATAATAACCATCACCATCACTATTATTAATATTTGTTCAGCACTTCCAATGTGCCAGGTACTATTTTTTAATTGAAACTTTAAATGTAAGAAACTATTCATTTTTTTTCTTTTTTGCATATTTTAGGGGGAAGGTCAATCTTACAATTTGCTCATACTGCTTTCTATATCTTGACAGGTAAACACATGCACACACACAGAGAAAGACACATCAGTGTGTATCTTAGGTGTTTACTTGGTTTAAGATGAATCATGATACTGAACTGTATTTCCTGGCTCCTGAATAAAATGGCTTTCTGAGTTGAATTATAAAATCTGTGTGAGGTAATTTTATTTTAGAGCCTATTGCTTGGGAAAATCCTGCACTGCCTCTGGTGTATTTACTATTTTTTTTTTTTTCCTATGTGCTCAGAACACAAAGCTCTACCTTCTCTGGTTGGTTTGCAAATATTTTTGAGGTATATATACCTCAAAAATATATAAATATATATATATACATATATATTTATGTATTTTTCCTTTCTACCTTTTTACTCCCATTCTTATTTTTAATTTAGTTGAACACACAACTTTCCACCTCTTGTACACATTCCAAAAAGCAAATGCTAAGTTATAAAATGAAACACACATCAAGCCTTTCAGTTTTATCTTTGTAGTCTTAAAATTTACAAAGAAGTAATACTTCTGCTACAATCCTAACAGCTTCAACTTAGAAACTTTTCTGAAAATATATTCATTGTTTTTAACATTTCTTCTTTGATTTCATACCAAACTTATGCTTATCACATGATTGCTCACCCAATTATACAACAAAATAAAAAGCATCATCAAATAGTTTAATAGGAATATAGGAAAATGTAGTTTGGTTTATCAAATGATGCAGAAAATAATGTGACAACAAAAAAAATCTGATTGCAAATAAGATATTAGTTGTACTAGAATCTGTACCCTCATACTTTAGGAAAAAAAGAAAGTTCAGAGTTTTGAGAATATAAACAGAATAGAAGTATACTGACACGGTAATATCACCAAGTTTAAAAAAAATACAATCGCAACATAATATAAAATATGTAATGCCTAAATATTCAGTGTGACAGATTCTAAGTTGTGTGAGGGAAAGAGCATGCCTTGTTCAAATTGGTATTCATGATTATCACTTTTCATAGCCCCATATTATTTCCCACATTATTTTAATTATTTAGCAAATAATGAAAAAAACCAATTATTCTAAGGTCATTATCTTCTCTTAAAAAAATACTATATCTTTGTGTGTACATGAGTGTGTATTATACATATGTATGCACACGTACATATTTTCTGCAAACTTTCTCTATCTGAACTACTTCTGTCCAATGAATTCTTTCACTAAATTGTTAACATCTATCATTTAAACTGTACAGTTATGATTTTTTAAATCTCTATATAGCTGACTCCTTCAAACAGAATCTTCTAAGGCATTTTCTTATATTACCATAGATATTTAGATATGCTGCTTCTTGGTTAACTTGAAGCATATGCTTTGCAAAAACAGGATCAGTCATCTTTACTTTTCCTTGTCTATTTCTTGAGCCAAACAGGCCAGCAAAAAGGCAAGCCAGCAGAGTATCCGTCAGTCTAATTAGGTCTCTTTTAGGTAAGACAAAATGCAGGCAGAGAATAATACCAAGGACTCGCACAGCCCTCCAAGCGGCTGGGCTGGCCCAGGCCAGCAGTGATAGGCCTCCAAGACGCACAGCAAACAAACCGACATTATGTCCACAGGTCATCATTATCATCTTTTTTTTTTTAATCTGATCGATCCCTCCCTACCACAATGATGCTTCAGGGCATCTCTCTTACTGCTGGGGAGTGATTGACCATCGGGTATCATTAAAGATGGTAGGTAGAAAGGAAGTGGGGAGTGTGGGCAAGGTGTGGGGGAGGGGGAAGGAGACTAAAGGCAGGGTCAGAGTCAGCCACAAGCTCCAGCTCCTTCTTGTGTCTTTTTCTCCTTCCTGAACTCCACTGACCTTTCACTCAGGAGCCAGCTGGAGCCGAGAGAGATTTAATTGAATGGATTCCTTAGATGTGTTTGGAGTATGGGTGATGAAGAAAAGCAGAGGAGGGAAGGAAGGCTGGATACTGTGGTGAAAACAGAGGAGAGGGGGAGGGAACTTTCTATGACCTTCAAAGGCTAATTGCCTGGCTCTTCCTAGGCCCTTACTGGAGCTTGACTTACACAGGGCTCCCGTTGTCTGGTCTAGCCAAAGCTCTCCAGCCGCTCCCTGAACCCCAGCTTCAGAAATGCAGCTCTGGCAGCCGCTCCCCAGTCACCTCTGGTCCAATCAATAGCAGGCCGACCAAAGTGGCTGCAGCTTCCCTCTGCCCCTCTTGGGCAGAGCTACATTAACAGGCTCTGCTCATCCTAGTTTCCCCAACCTCCTTCATTAATCTGAGCCCAGGAAAAAAAAAATGGGGTACAGGATTGACCAGGAACACTGATATATGTGCATGTGCTTCTGTGTATTTCAGTCTTCTTCAGTGTTAGTTTAATGGAATAAAATCGAAGCAAGAGAAATCAAACCTCTCCTCTGGCATTGTCTTTCTATCTTGTTTCCATTGTTTGTTTCTGAAATTATAAATCACAGAGAGTAACCAGATTAAGAGTTTATCCACGAACACTGCCCCTCCCTACTTCTCCCGGCTCTGGCTCTCTAAACCCTGTCTTTACAGGGCTTTTGTGTGTGTGTGTGCATGTGGGTTTTTTTCTTTTCTTTTTTTTTTTTTTTTTTTTGAACATAAGTAAAAAGGAGTCAGTGAATGTCAGCTGAGTTAAATGGGTGACAAGGGAGATGGAAAGAAGAAAATTCATCCCTTCTTGTCTTTGAGAGCAATTTAATTAGGCCCAAGCCCCCTGTGAGTGGGTAAGAAAAAGGCTGGGGGTGGCTTGTCTAGGCTTCCTCTAAAGGCAAAAGCGGCCTTGGATGCTGCATAAGTGCCTGTGCACACACACAAAGGATTTTTAAAGGATCATGTAAGAAGATCAACCGATAAGCAGCTAATTTTGTGTACTTAGGGAGCAAACGAGTGAGCACACTCCCACTGGAATACCTAGGGTAATGGGATGAGGAAAAAAAAAAGAGAGAAAAGATCTTAAGTACTTTACTATTAATGCTGATCACTGAAATTAAAGATTTATACTGCTTGATAGGGTGGCTAGCTATAGCTCCTGGGAAGCCTGTGTGTGTGTGAATGAGTGTGAGTGGGTGTATGTCTGCATGTATCAGTGCTGATAATTGTGTGTGCGAAGCATGAGTTGATATAGTCATATATACAAATATGGATTTTTTTATGTACTACTTAGTTATTTTGAAAATTGTCATCAGAAACCACTTTTAAACTAATTGGAGTCTGTAGAGAGGAAACCTCATTTTTGGTTCAAATGAATTTTTTGAAATGTCATTTGATTCAGGAAATATGACTGATCTGCTCGATTTCTTGATAAGAAATGAAATGAGCCGTTGTCCTTCAGGATATCATAGACTTGAAATGGGGGATTTTATGGTTAATGCCATCAGATAGAAGTGTCCTACTTTGAAAGGAGAAGTCCATCAGCCTCAGGGGAAGGCTGAAGTCTGAATTCTTCTTTAAATCTGCTGCTGCAGTTAAAGCTGGTATGGTGCAGTGATAGATTTTTTTTCCTAAGCAGTAATTACAAAATAAATGGCAATAAATAATGAGATCATTGATACCAAAAAGTTAATAGTTTTATACTTTAACATTGTGGATTCCACATTGAGTTCCTAATGTCAGTGTTCCATATGGAAGTCAAGAGTGAACACAGAAGCCAAATTAGTATGTTTGGACCACAGTATGGAATATTAAATTTTTAGAAGTATGATTAATGTAATCATTCTTATAAAAAACACTCTGTCAACAATGGAGATAGAAAAACACTAAAAGAATAAAACTAATAACAGCATACATGAAAAAGCACACAGAGCTAGAAGCAAGAAGAATATATGAGTCATTGACCCCATGCACAGCTGAATGAGAAAGTATATAGCCATGTTTAAGTAAGAGTAAGCAGTGGAATAGAGACAGGCCATAGTGAGGTGTATATTTTAAATGTTTTGCAATAGGTGGAAGAAAACCATTGCATTTGGTTTATTCTACAAAGAAGAAAGCTCATTTTGAATAAAGCTTCTATCTGCTAGCTTACAAAACTACTGACCAATACCTTCGCCTCTCACCAACCCCACTTTGCACACCAGGACTGGGCATTCATATCTTCTCCTTTTGTATATTTAGTCTGAGAGATTGTATACCATGGCCAGGTATATTTAGAATGCTGTAACAAATAAAGAATCCCATGAAACTTAGTCAAAATGTGATAGAAAAGAACTGTGAGAAAGAAAAAGATAAAAGATAAGATAAGAAAAAGATATGTTTCAAAGTAGCATACTTCAATGCAGAGGGAAGGAGTGAAGGAGATAAGCTAAGAAAAAGAAGTAAAGACAGGCAGTGGAGATGGGGAATGAAAGAATAAAGAGGATTAAAGGAGCAGAATATGTTTGATGAAAGTAAAGTTGGGATGAGGATGATGTATTTAATGTTTTATTAAATTGCCTATCCCTTTACTTTTGTAGATACTGCTTCATTTCAAATAGACAACTATGAGAGCTTTATTTAGACTCCATATCAGTGAACTAATACTAGTCAGTACTTGCTTACATGCAGAGAACAACACAATCATAAAATGTTTTATATTCTATCAGTGAAATAGAAATGCAGTTATAATATAATATCAAATTGTACTCACATATTATTTATAAATGCTGGCATATCACCATTTTCTCATGGCCTTCTTAGAAATAAAATATACATTATTAAAGAAAATTACTTTTAGAAATTCGGGACTTCTTTGAAAATAGGGAATCAAAACTCTCAAGTATTGAAGAGTCTTTCATAGTTTAATTCTATATAAACCTGGAATAAGAAATTTCCATTTGGCTTCCTGATTAACATGCGACTATTCCACAAAATGACAATAGAGGCAAAATTTTGACACCTCTATAATAGCTAGATAATGTTTTAAATGCCATTCCTCTTCGTCTGACCAATAATTTATATATCACTTGTATATGTTAGATATCCAACTACATATATATTTTATATATAAACATAAAATTACATATTTTATATATATATGTATGTATATATATGTATTTTTAATACTTCTTCTTTGGCACTCCAGATATACAAAGGAATATAATAAACAATAAAACTAAATGGCAACTTATGGAATGAGAGAAAATATTGGCAAATGACATATCTGATAAAGGGTCAGTATCCAAAATATATAAAGTACTTATAAAACTTAACCAAAAAAATGAATAATCCAATAAAAAAAATTGGAAGAAGTCATGAATAGGCATTTCTCTAAAGAAGACATGCAATGGTCACCAGACACATGAAAAGATGCACAACATCACTCATCATCAAAGAAATACAAATCAAAACAACAATGAGATGTTACCTCATACCTGCCAGAATGGCTAAAATCAACAGTTCAAGAAATAATAGGTGTTGGTGAGGATGTGGAGAAAGAGGAAACCTCTTGTACCATTGGTGGGAATGCAAACTGGTGCAGCCACTCTGGAAAACAGTATGGCAGTTCCTCAAAAAGTTAAAAATAGAACTACCCAATGATTCAGCAATTGCACTACTAGGAATTTACCCAAAGAATGCAAAAAAACTAATTCAAAGGGATACGTGCTGATGTTTGTATAGCAGCATTATCTACATTAGTCAATTTATGGAAACAGCTCAAGTATCCATTGAATAATGAATGCATAAAGAAGTGGTAGTATATATATGCATGCAATGGAATATTAGCCATAAAAAAGAATGAAATTTGCCATTTGCAACAATGTGGATGGAGCTAGCCAGTACTATGCTAAGTAAAATAACTCAAAGAAAGACAAATACCATATGATTTTACTCATGTGGGATTTAAGAAACAAACAAACAAAAAAACAATAACAACAAAAAGACAAGAAAAGAGGAAAAGAGAGAGGGGCAAACCAAACCAGTTTGTTCTTAACTATAGGGAACAAACTGTTGGTCAGCAGAGGGGAAGTGGGGGGAGGGAAAGGATGCAATAGGTAATGGGGATTAAGGAGTTCACTTATTGTGATGAGACCAGATGATGTATGAAAATACTGAATCATTATATTGTACACCTGGAACAAATATTGCAATGTATGTTAACTAGAATTTTTTTTAAAGACAAATCAGTTCTGTATGTGTAAAAAATAATAGGGTCAATCTTTTTGCTCCAATTTCATGTAAACAAGCCAAACATGAACATTTTATTTAAGGTTTAAGATAAAAGTTTATATGTAAAGATGCATTCTATACATTTTCTTTATTTTTTTTAACTCTTAGTAAATACATATGACATACGGTAGTCTTAGAGCATGACATGCATTTGTTTTGTCCCACATTTTGTACAGCAACCACTGAATAAAGAGGAACCCAAAAGAATTACAATCACATAGACATTGATATAGCAGCACTAACAGGAGATGGTATAAGTCAGCCTTAGATTGCACCCTCAAGAAATCATGTTGAATTTCACAACAGGTAAGCATCTTGACAAATCCTTCTGAGTATGATGAAAGCAGCTTGCAAAAATAGCATAAGAGTACATCCTGGATAACATCTCAGATACATCAATTTTGTTCCAGGGAACTTTATAGTATTATACTTAACTAGAAGTATAGCAAGGTACTTCTTCAGCCACATCATTGATCTTAGTAAGCCGGTGCCAATAATCTTTTCATATTACCAATTATCAGTTGCTTGAAGTTGTACTTTTGTCAATTCTGAAATTTTATTAAACTTATGTTGATAAACGTATTACCAAAGGAAGAAAACTCTGGCTCTCACAAATACTGTGTATCAGTTAAATTGTATAGGATCCTCAGGGTGACATTATTTTTAAATTTAGGTTTTCCATATGTTATTTTTCTAAGTGCTATTATTGAAAGTGTGCTTATGTGAAGTGAAAAGAAACTAGATTTTTCTGCAAATACTGATGCTAGTTTTCCAAACCAATCTTCTAAACTCTGTATTCACTCATCTTTTTTATTCAACATCTACTTAATGAACTTTTTTTCTGTGTGCCTGTGTGTGGTTTGTTCACTATTATATGCCCAGCTTTGAGCACATTGCCTGACATAAAGTAGGCACACTACCAAAGTATTAATTTTTGGCACCTCTAAGCAATAGCAGAATAAAATCTGTAATTAAAAAACAGAAATTCCATGTTTTTCTAATAGGAAATTATCATATAAACCATGACATACTCACATGGATAATAAACACATTTATTTTCCAAAGACTGAGTGAAAATAGCTATTATCCTATTACTGTCCTGGAGCCTCAAGTAGACAAAATTATATACAATATAGTTTAAAAGTAGAGCATAATCCTAGATGAAACCAACATCAAGAGATTTCTTTATTATTTTACAAGGAGAAGGGAAGGGAGATTAAAGAGTCATTATCTCGAAGAATGTTAGAGACTAGAGAAAGAAGTACTGAGGACAGAAGCAAATTGATCTCTGAGAAAAGATCCTTTTTTATATAGATTAAAACATAACTTTGGAGAAACATTAAAAACTGAAATTCTAACGAGAAGCAAATAGCAATCAATATCTGCATCCTCCATCCTTGGATAAGGAAATGACAGTTGAAGGATTCACTTAGGATGGCCTCCTCTATCTACCTACTATTCAAACTGGCTTCCTGACAGAACCAGAGTATCACACATACTGACAATACTTCACAATTACTGAAATACTATCAGTAATCCATTATAAAGGAACTGTCCACTGAGTTGGTAACATAAATGGAATTTGCTCACATTTCTACAGGTAGCACTTCATTTTGGCACCTCCTTTGACCATTGCTGGTTAAGTACACAGAAGTAAGAAAGCTTAACATAAATAATATAACTGGAAGGTAATAAGATCCCCAAAATTTTTAACATGTTGTAAAGCTGTTGAAGGCATATATCAGATTCAGCCATACGGCTTGTAAGAGAGATTTAAACCTTTACATTTTCTTCACTGTTTTCAAGTCTCATGAGACTACCAAGATCTTAAAATAGAAGGGAAAGATGGGATATAATCAAATTTTTTAAATTGTATTTTTATAATGCTATTATAATACAATATTGACTATATTGTTGTACCTATGTTGCACCTTTAACTCCCTTGAATTATTCATTACATAACTGGAAGCCTGTACCTCCTTCTATCTTTTACTCATTTTGGCCTTTCTCCCACCCCACTTGCCTCTAGCATCCATTAGTTTCCTTATTTATGGTCTGTTTCTGCTTATTTTGTTTGTTGTTTAGATTTCACATACAATAGAAATCATATGGTATCTTTCTCTGTCTGACTTATTTCACTTAGCATTAAACCCTCTAGTTCCATTCATGTTGCTGCAAATGACAAGATCTCATTCTTTTTTATGGCTGAGTAATATTTTATAAACATACATACGTACAGACATATGACATCTTTGTTCATTCATCTATTAATAGATACTGGGGTTACTTTCATTATTTAGCTATTATAGACAATGCTGTAATAAGCATAGGAATGAATATCTTTTCAAATTAGTGTTTGATTTTCTTTGAGTAAATACCCAATAGTAGAATTACTGGATTAAATGATATTTCCATTTTTAATTTTTGGGGGAAACTCCACATTGTTTTTCACAGTGGCTGCACCAATTTGCATTCTCAACAATGCATGAAATTTCCTGGGGCAGCCCAGGTAGCTCAGCGGTTTAGCGCTGCCTTCAGCTCAGGGCCTGATCCTGGAGACCTGGGATCGAGTCCCACCTCGGCTTCCTGCGTGGAACCTGCTTCTCCCTCTGCCTGTGTCTCTGCCTCTCTGTGTCTCTCATGAATAAATAAATAAAATCTTAAAAAAAAAAGAAAATTCCCTTTTCTTCTAAACCCTTGACAACATTTTTTATTTCTTGTCTATTTTGATTCTAGCTGTTCTGATTGATATGAATCATTGTGGTTTTGATTAGCATTCCCTGATGATTACTGATGTTCACCATTTTTTCTGTGTCTATTGGCCATCTGTATGTCTTTGAAAAAATGTCTGTTCAGGTCCTCTGCCCATTTTTAATTGGATTATTTGTGGGGTTTTTTAGTATTGATTTGTATAAGTTATTGATATATTTAAGACATTAACCCTTTATCAGAAATATCATTTGCAAATATCTTCTTTCATTTAGCATGTTGCCTTTTCATTTTGTTGTTTATTTATTTGTTGGATGGAAGCTTTTTATTTTGGTGTAGTCCCAATACTTTATTTTTCCTTTTGTTTCCCTGAGGAGACCTACCTAGAAAAATGTTACTAAAGCTAGTGTCAAAGAGATTAATTAATATGTGTTCTTGTAGGAGTTTATGGTTCCAGGTCTCACATTTAGAGCTTTAATCCATTTTGAGTTTATTTTTGAACTGAGTTTATTCTTGAAATTATATTATTCTTACATTTTCTCTAGAGATATATAATACACAGTAGGCAAACAAGAATAGTGATTGAAGAATGGATGAATGTGAGTATAAGTGAATCTATCTAAAAAGTACATTTAAAAAAAATCACTGTTGAGTGTTAAAAATATAATTTCCCATACTACTATGTATTCCTGAGAAATTACAAAGTTAAAATATTTAATATGATGATCCCTATCCCTATGCTATTTCTTTTTTTAAATCAGAGTGAAAGTATTTGCTCACCAAATATTTTTTAAAGTATTAAAACTTCAGGGCAGCCTGGGTGGCTCAATGGTTTAGTGCCGCCTTCAGCCCAGGGCCTGATACTGGAGACCCAGGATTGAGTCCCATGTTGGGCTCCCTGCATGGAGCCTGCTTCTCCCTCTACCTGTGTCTCTGCCTCTCTCTCTCTCTCTCCCTCTCTCTCTCTCTCTCTCGATCTGTGTTTCTCATGAATAAATAAATAAAATCTTTAAAAAAACAAAGTATTAAAACTTCAAAGGACTCTTTCCAAAATATTGAATCCAAAAACTGATTTTGTAAATCATTAGAAAAATGGAATGTACAAGATATTCCAAATCACATTGTGAGTGTGGGTTTGAACAAAAACATAATTTGTAGTTATTTGAACAAATCTTATACTCTCTGGATAAATTTTTTTAAATATAGTATAAGAATGTAACTCCGAAAATAAATGTTACATTCATTTATGTTTACTACTGTGGAAGATGTGCAAGAAAAATAACCCTGCAAAAATATAATTATATAAAAATAAATACATTCAGAATTTTTGTAGGTGACTTTTGCTTCTACCCATGATAAAGTAAGGGACTGGATTTGGCTTCCTATTTTCAACAACTAAAAAATGAAATGAAATATATCAAATGACAATATTTGAACTTTGGGAATAAGCAGCATGAGCTACTAATTCCTGGGAAAAGAGAAACCAATGAGGTGAGCTTTCCAATTGTCCTAGCTTCTTGCCTAAAGGAAATTTCCTGTAAATAATAGAAAGAGAATTCCTAGCAAAACCAGGAGACTCTCTAAATTGGAGGAACTGGGAAGACCAAGGGGCTATAGTTTGTGAAGATAAACTAAAGAATATATACTGGAGGAATGACAGAGAAACAGAAGAGTCCATTTTAATCTTTGGCTTACTGCTTCTTTGGAAATTTGTGAGTAGGATCAGGAATTTACCTGAGATTTGGAATAGAAAAAGAAGACTCAAAAACACTAGGCTGAATAATTATCAGAGTACACAAAAAGCTGGGAATAATCTGTTTTTTTACCAAACAGAAAGAAAAGAACTAATAATACAAGAAGGATCAGCAGAGCCCTTAAAAAGGTAATGCATAAGTAGTGGGGTTAAACTAGTCGTAGATTAAAGGGTGCTCTGAGTTTGCCATAATAAATTATTATCGGTGAGCCCCAAAAGAGTGTGATAGACTTTTTTTTATTCCAGAACCAAATCAAATATTATTTAAAGGAATACAACAGAATCCAGCACTTGACAGTATAAAATCCACTTTATCCTTTAGCGACTATAAAACTCCCAACAGGCAAAGAAGCATCAAAATAAGAACCATACCACGAGTAAATCAATTAATACAAACTGACTGAAAAATTACAGAGATGATAGATTATAAAACAAGGTAGTTAAAAGAACTATTTTCCATATGTTTATATCTTTATAAAGTTATAGGAATATATGGCCACATATGGCCATAATGACTAGAGTAATGTAAAATGTAAAAAAAAAAAATAGTACTTCAAGAGATTGAAAATGCAATACCTGCAAAATACACTAATAGAATTAACAATGTGTTAGCATGCTAATCCCTGCAGGATAAAAATTGCGAATTTAAAACATAACAAAAGAACAAAAGCAAAACAAACAATTATCTAAAAATGAAGTACAGCGAGAAAAAACTGATTATAAACCAAAAAATAATCACTAAACTTGTCATAGCATCAAGCAATCTAACATATGTACAATAGAAGTTTGATTGGGAAGAGTGGCAGAAAATATATTTGAAAATGGCTGTTTTACTCCCCACACCCAATTTCATAGACACTATAAAACCAAAGACCTGAGAAGCTCATTAAAACCCAAACAGGGTGATCCTAGGGTGGCTCAGTGGTTTAGCACCTGCCTTTGGGGCAGGGTGTGACCTTGGAGTCCTGGGATCAAGTCCCACATCAGGATCTCTGAATGGAGCCTGCCTCTCCCTCTGCCTGGGTTTCTTCCTCTCTCTCTCTCTCTCTCTCTCTCTCATGAATAAATAAATAAATAAAATCTTAAAAAAACAAACAAACAGAATAAAGGTGAAAATAATACCAAAGCATTTCATATTTAGATTGCTGAAAACCAGTTATAAGGAGAAATCATTTTAGTCAGTCAAGAAAAAAAAAAGACATTTTACATAGATAGTGACTATAGAATACTTATAGAAATTATTCAAATGAGGTAAAAATAAAGCAACATTTTTTTAAGTACTGAAATTAAAAATAAAACTATTTATTTCTGAATACCTATAACTATTAACTTACGCCTGTCCCAACACTGTATTTGGGGAACTGATTTCTTGTTTTTTGAGTTTCACAGATTAATAGAAAGAAATTTTGCCCCAGGAATAGGTTACACCAAAGTCTCATCCGTATCTAGTTTAGATGAATTAGATAATGAGATTTGGACTTTTGAAATGATGTGAATTAAGTGAAACTGTGGATTTGAGAGATGATGATGCAATGGGTAGATGTTAGTGAGGATATTGGGTTAAAGTAGATGTATTTTGCATTTGGAATGGATGTGAACCTTGAAAGGCTGTGGGTTGACTGTAGTAAACTGAATAATGGATCTTTAAAGATATCTATGTCCTAACCCAAGGAACTTAGGTGTATGCTCCCTTACATTCAAAAGGGAGTTTTCATTTTTTATTAATTTAATGATCTTGGAATGGGAAGATTACTCTGGATTTGGTTAGGGCTGATATATATTATATATATATATATATATATATATATATATATATATATAGTGGAGGTTAAAGAAGACACATTTTCAAATGCAAATGAACACACATGTATTCTGAGCAATAAAAATAGTTATAAGTTTAAAAGAAAAAAATACTCAGTTGGTTGGGCATCTGCCTTTGTCTCAGGTCATGATCCCAGGGTCCTGGGATTGAGTCCTGCATCATCAGGCTCCTTGATCAGTGGGGAATCTACTTCTCCTTCTCACTCTCCCCCTCCCCTTGGTCATGCTTTCTCTCTTTCATGTCCTTTCTCTCAAATAAATAAATAAAATCTTTAAAAAAATAAAACAATAAAATAGATTGCAAAGTAAATACTCTGACCCAAGTAAAATTAAAATACAATCTATAGGGCAGCCCCGGTGGCTTAGCGATTTAGTGCCTCCTTCGGCCCAGGGCATGGTCCTGGAGACCTGGGATCGAGTCCCACATGGGGCTCCCTGCATGGAGCCTGCTTCTCCCTCTGCCTGTGTTTCTGCCTCTCTCTCTCTCTCTCTAATAAATGGATAAAATCTTAAAAAAAATCTATAACAATATCTGGAAATCAAATATTTAGAAATTAAACAATACATTTTATATGACAAAGTAGTCATTGAGAAAATTATAAGAGAAATTAGTACATTTAACTGAATAAAAATGAATACATAGCATTTTAAATGTTGTGGAGTGAAGCTAAAGTTGTTTTAAAGGAAAATGTATAGCATTTAAATCAAGAAATTTCTCAAAATATTGACCTAATAATTTAAGTTACTAGAAAAAAAGAAAAAAATAAATAAATCCAAAAATAATCAGAAGGAAGGAATTACCAAGGATAAGGCCAAGAGTAAATAAAATAGGAAACAGAAAAACAATGGAGGAAGTCAAAGAATCTCCAACTTGATTTTTTACTTTTTAAGTTCAATAATAGTTGTAAACGTCTTTTAAACTAATGAGTGTAGGTCCCACACTGGGCATAGAACCTGCTTAAGATTGTCTCCCTCACCGTTTGGCATGTGGGTGGCTCAGTTAGGTAAGCATCTGGGTTTTGATTTTTGACTGAGGACATTATCTCAGGGTCCTGGGGATTGAGCTCTGCTTTGGGTTTCCTGTTCAACAGTGAGTCTTCTTGTCTCCCTCTCCCTCCACCCCGCCTCCATTTGCAGGCACATGCATGCTCTCTTTCTCTAAAATAAATAAATCTTAAAAAAAAAAAAAAAAGATTCTCTCCCTCTCCCTTTGCCCCTTCCCTCAGGTCATGCTCTCTCTCTCTCTAAAAAACAAACAAAACAAAACAAAACAAAACAAACAAAATATATATATACGTATATATATATACATATATATACACACACACACATATAAAGTATATATATATATATATACATATATATATATATATATATATATATATATATATATATATAAGGTAATACAAGTCCATAATTTTTTGGGAAATAAAAGGGTACACTTCAGCTTATTTTATGAAGGAGCATAAATTTAATATCAAAATTAGAAAAAGTTATTACAATAAAGTTAAAGACAAATATCTTGAACATAGATTATAAAACAGTTATCCCAAATTTAGAAAATTCTATTTAGCTGTATATAGAAAAGGTCATCATAATCAAGTTGAGTTTATCCTGGGAGTTGAAGGATGGTTTAACATTCAAAGACCAATCATTATAATTCACTGTATTAATAGGCTAAAAAAAAAGTGAAAATATATAACTATGTCTATAGATTGAGACTAGATACAGAAATAGCATTTATCAAAATTCAACATCCATTCATGTTAAAAAAAATTCTTTGCAAACTATATTGATAAAATGTATCTGCACAACTTTCTTCACACTTAGAGGTAAATGACTGGGTCTCTGGGGTGGCTCAGTAAGGTAAGAAACTAACTTTTGATTTAGGCTCAGGTCATGATCTCAAGGTTATGAGGTGGACCCTGTGTCACTCTCTATGTTGGACTTGGAGTCTGCTTAAGATTCTCCCTCTCTCTCTGCCCCTCCGTACCCCTTCTTTCTCTCCTTCTCTAAAAAAATTAAAAAGATGAATGACTATTTTTTCTCCAAGATCATAAACAAGTGAATAATATCCATTGCCACCAGTTGTAGAGAAAATTATAGTGGAGATTTTCATCAGATAAAAAAAGGAATGAAAGCATACATATTAGAAATAAATAACATCCTATTGGTAGATATGAAAGAAATGAAAGCATACATATTACATGAAAGAAATGAAAGCATACATATTAGAAATAAATACATACATATTAGAAATAAATAACATCCTATTGGTAGATAACATGAATATCTATTCAAAATCCTGAGAAATCTACAGAAGAAAACTATGAGAAATTGTAAGTGAATTTAGCAATATCACAGTAAACAAAGTCAATATGTAAAATTAAACTACATTTTATATAATGTAGTTAAAATTAAACTACATTTTATATAATGCTAATGAACAACTGAAAATTGAAATAAAAATATACAATGTACAGTAGCATCAGAAATCGTGAAATTTGGGAGATTCAATTATAATAACACAAGATCAAGACACTAAAGTGCAGTTCGCTGCTGATAGATATTAAAGAAAATTTAAATAAATAAAGAGAAATTCCATATTCACGAATTGGAAGAAAAAATAATCTTAAAATGTCAGTTATCTCCAATTTGATTCATGGATTCAGTGGAAACCCAATTAATTCCAGGAATTCTCTTTTAAGAAATCTGGCAAGCTGATTATATAATTTATATAGAAATATAGAGAACCTAAATAAGTCACCAATTACTGCAGTATTCATGGAATCATGGATGAATCTCAAATATTATGCTAATTGACAAAAACACACAGAAAAACCACATGATTCTATTTACATAAAGTTTTAGAAAAACAAAAATATAGTAACTGAAAGCATACCAGTGGTTTTAAAGCATGAGGGTCAGGAGGACAGAATTGATTACAGTGAGCCTGGATGAACCTTTGGGGAGATAGTAATGTTCCGTATCATGATTTTGTTGATTAAACAACCATGCATATTTGTCAAAATTTATTGACTTGTGCAAGTAAAATAAGGAAATTTGTATCATGTTAATATAGCTCAATAAAGCTGATTTAAAATAATTTGAATATAATATACATTGGGGAAAAGACAATCTTTTCAATAAATCGTGCTGGGAAGTTGGACAGCTACATGCAAAAGAATAGCACTAGACCACTTTCTTTTAATACCATACACAAAAATAAATTCAAAATGGATTAGAGACCTAAATGTAAGACCCTAAACCATAAAACTCCTGAAAGAAACATAAGCAGTAATCTCTTGGACATGGCCTGAGGAGCATATTTATGGACACATCCATAATATGCTCCTCAGGCAAGGGAAACAAAAGCAAAAATAAACTATTGGGACTATAACAAAATAAAGAGCTTTTGAATGGCAAAGGAAAAATGAAAATGAACAAAATAAGAAGCAACATACTGAATGGGAGAAGATATTTGCAAATAATATACTTGAGAAGCAGTTAATATCCAAAATATATAAAGAAATTTTACAACTCAACACTGAAAAAAAAAGAAAAAAAATTAAAAAATGAGCAGAGGATATGAATAGACATTTTTCCAGAGAAGACATACAAATGGCCAACAGACAGATAGCTAAACATCACCAATCATCAAGGAAATGAAAAACAAAACCACAATGAGATATCATCTCACACATAAGAATTGTTAGAACCAAAAAGACACGAAATAACAAATGTTGGCAAGGGTGTAGAATCCCACTAATGCCTTAGTGGGACTGTAAATTTGCATAGCCAGTGTAGAAAAAAGTATAGAGGTTCCTCAAAAAAAATTAAAAATAGAACTCCTATATGGCCCAGTAATTCCACTACTGGATATTTACTCAAGAAAACGAAAGCACTAATTTTAAAAGATAATGTACCCCATATTTCTTGCAGAATAATTTACAATAGCTAAGATATAGAAGCAACCCCAGTGTCTATCAATATATGAATGTATAAAGAAGATGTGGAAGACATCTATATAGTGGAATATTACTCAGCTATGAAAAAAGAATGAGATCTTGCCACTTAATGCAACAACATAGTTGAACTAGAGGTTACTATGCTAGGTGAAATAAATCAAATAGAAAGACAAATACTATAGATTTCACTTATATGTGATATCTAAAAAAGCAAAACAAATGAATGAACAAAAAAGCCAGACATATAAATACAGAGAACAAGCTGATGATTACCAGAGAGGAGGAGGTAGGAGAGTGGGCAAAATAGGTGAAGGGGATCAAGAGGTACAAACTGCTAGTTATAATAAAAACGAGTCACAGATATGAAAAGTACAGCACTGGGAATATAATCAATAAAATAATAATTTGAATACAATTTGTTTGAGGAGACCAAATTTGATACATAATTTAAGAATGTTGATGTGGTAGAGATTTGACAAGACAAATTCTACCTTAACATTTCCTAAAAATATACAGTCTTGAATAAATGGGTAAGTGAAAGTATGAATAAGTCAATGCTACAGTGAATGAAAAATTGAGGGTATATAAACACAGTAAGAACAACTAATAGTAGTTGCTTCATAATTAGAAGACAATAAATATGTCTTCAATGTTTGTAGTTCTGATGTCATAATTTGGAGTTACACATACTTTTATAAATGTATGTCTAATTGTGTGAATGAAAGAACTGGAAAAGCGGGACACCTGGGTGGCTCAGTGGTTGAGTGTCTGCCTTCAGCTCAGGACTTGATCCCAGTCGGGGGATCAAGTCCCACGTTGGGGTCCCTGAGAGGAGCCTGCTTCTCCATCTGCCTATGTCTCTGCCTTTCTCTCTTGGTCTCTCATGAATCAATAAATAAAATCTTTAAAAAAGAAAAGAAAGAGCTGGAAAAGTAATTTTATTGACTAAACCAACAGATTCAAGCAAGTTCATTATCTACATTCAGATGAAGGTGGAGAAAAAGAATTTTGTTTCACTTATGACCAAGATTTCCTTTTTTTTTTTTTTTTAAGATTTTATTTATTTGAGAAAGAGAGAACATGCAGAGGGTAGGAGTAGAGGAAAAGAGAGAAGGCAGGAGTAGAGGGAAAGAGAGAAGTAAACTCCTCACTGAGCTGGGAGCCCAATGCAGGACTCAGTCCTAGGACTCTGGGATCATGCCCTGAGCTGAAGGCATATGCCTAACCAACTGAGCCACCCAGGCATTCAGTACCAAAATTTCTAATACTAAAACAATATAGCATGCTAATATTTCATCTGAGGAAATACAGTTTCCAGAAATATCATTTTAGCTATATTTATATTAGAGCAATACTGATAAAGTATTTCTCACAAATAGAAGATTTTCTAAACATGGGCATTGCAGTCAAAAGGTCCATATGGCAAGCAAAGTCAGAAAGAGCTAATATTATAATATAAAATATATATAAATAATCCTTTAACAGGAAAACACTTCAGATATGATCCTTTTCAAAAATCACCATCACTTCTACCCACTTCTTTTACAAATTATAAAATGAGGGATCCCTGGGTGGCGCAGCGGTTTGGAGCCTGCCTTTGGCCCAGGGCGCGATCCTGGAGACCCGGGATTGAATCCCACGTTGAGCTCCCAGTGCATGAAGCCTGCTTCTCCCTCTGCCTGTGTCTCTGCCTCTCTCAATCTCTCTCTCTCTCTCTCTCTCTCTGTGACTATCATAAATAAAAAATAGAAATTTAAAAAAATATATATAAAATGAAAATTTAGAAATGTATATTCAGTTACCTAAACACACAGTACGGCTGGCAGAGCCTAGATAGGAGGCCAAAACGATTCTTCTCAAAATTTGTTGTTGTTTTTGAGGGTTTTTTTTTTAAAGATTTTATTTATTTATTCATGAGAGACACAGAGAGAGAGAGAGGCAGAGACATGGGCAGAGGGAGAAGTAGGCTCCATACAGAAGCCCAACATGGGATTTGATCCTGGGACTCTTGGATCATGCCCTGGGCTCAAGGCAGGTGCTAAACCACTGAGCCACCCAGGGATCTCAAGTTTTGTTTTGTTTTTTAAGAGAGTTAGCACTGGGAGGAGAGAAGCATAGGGGGAGAGAGGATCTCAAGCAGACTCTATGCCCAGTGCAGAGACCAACATGGGTCTTGGTCTTATGACCCTGAGATCATGACCTGAGCCAAAATTAAGTGTTGGAAGCTTAACCAACTGAGCCACCCAGGCACCTCTCACAATGTTTCTTTAACAATGTCACACTGCCTCTTATATTCATCAAAACACGATTCAATTGGGAATAAGCAATGCTAACATTATAAAAAAATATCTCTGAGCACCTCCTGGGAAATCACAAACTTACTCCTTAGATTTAGAGCAGTCCCTGGGGCAGATTTGTAGTTTTCTGTCAATGCAACAAGTCTTTAAGCAGTCAAATTACACCTACCTCACACATTTTCAAAGTTGAAAAATCATGGATCCCAAGCATTGACTGACAAAAATGGAGTATAAAACATACCCAAGACTAATACTGAAACTAGATATTAAAGGAATAAAAAGCCAGATTGCAATGTATGGATAATAGACATACAGTAGACTTTCAATGTAGTGTTTAAGGTGGATAATTTATATGGGTAAAATGTTCTCTAATGCATTTACAATGATAACCAAAGTGTTATCTAAATATCATTGACATCTCGTTACTGTACAAATGTGGTATTTGTACTCATTTGAAAGAAAAGATATTTCAAAAAAATTCAGAACATATCACAAATTTAATCACTTCATAAAATATTTACTTAGCAATATAGTGTAAAGAAGGGAGACTGTTTTGCAAAATAGTATAGTTTATACATTTGTCTTGAAAAAACTACCTTTGCTTAGCCTTTTCTGTAACAGAATTTGAATGCAAAGTAATAAATTCTTAATAAATACTTTATGTCCTCAGAATGTTTTAGCAATGATTTTTTGTGGTGTTGGAAGGAGACTTTATGAAATAAATTTTCTTGAATAGATTATTTTGATTGCTTTTTTTTATCCTGTATATTTTGGTAAATTATTATGTTTGAAATGTGAAAGAAAGAGCAAGGTCAAAGGAAATCATAGTGGATATTATTTTTAAGGAAGTCATTGTATAAATATTATCTTCATAATATTTAGATCTAAAAGAATATATTTTATGCAACTTAAGATGATGAAACAGAAACTTAGAAAATAAACTCCCTAAAATCATCACAGTAAATTGAGATTCTGAATAAATCCTCTCCTAATCCTGGTGTACTAATGTTTTAGAGGGGTGTTTTAGAGAGGGTCTCCCTGGGCATGTTTTTTTATGGAAAAGCATTGTTGGAATAGTTAATTCCATATGTCAATTTAGCTAGGCCATACTACCTGGATACTTGGTCAAACATACAACTTGATTCTGCTGCAAGGGTGCTTTTTGGATGAGATTAACATTTCAGTCAGTAGACTTTGAATAAAGTAGATCACCCTCCATAATGTGGTTGGGCCAGTCAGTTGAAGGCTTTAAGAGAAAAAAGACTGACATCCTCTAAGAAGACTGAATTCTGCCTGTATTCTGCTTGCAACATCAACCCTCCCCTGAGTTTCCAATCTGACAGCCCTCCCTGCAGTTTGGACTTGCCAGCCTCCACAATTGTATGAAGAGCCACTTTCTTCAATTCCCCCCTTTTATTCTCTATACACACACACATATATGCACACACCTCTTAGGTCCATTTCTCTGGAGAACCCTGACTAATATAGTTCCCCATATTACTGAATGCCTTTCCCCATCACCTGCTTGTCTAAATTTACATGAGCTAATTCAATGCATAACTCATAGCCAGCCACATAAGATCAATATATGAAATAGACATAATGTTGCACCAAGAAATGTCCTAAGTGTTAATAGGCAATGTAAAGCACATTACTAAAAATCTGTTTGAAACAGATATTTATGAAACGGAAATTATGAAAAACTTTTTAAAATGTAATAAGTAATTGGCCAATATAAAAATTAAATGCCTGTGGAAGTCAACTTGAGTTTTACTTATCCATTCACTATTTGGCAAAATTTCAGTTATTCATGACTAATTCTCTGAAAACATGTTTTTAGATGAGCAAGTACTTCTGACTTTGAGCTCCAAAATAATTCCACAAGCTATATACAGTTGACAAAAATTTTGAAAAGAATGAAAATTTTCACTAAATTAAATGCCATTAAAAAATTTGACCCATAATTGATATTATACTACCATTTGCGTTTTATTCATTGGAGAGTACAATTGTGTGAATATGAAGTAACAATATTAAAGGTAAACCTGAAGTTAGAGAGCAAGTTTACAATGTATGAGAAAATAAACTGAACTGTCAACACATTAGTTTTCACTTTGAGTTTGGCCATAGTATTGCTGGCATGCCCTGTCTGTTTCACCACTCTTCCAGCCTTATCTATTTCCCATCAAAGCTACTTGTTAAAGTCACTAGACTCAGTATTTTCTATTTTAGATCAAGTCATCTTATATTGAAAAATTTCTGCCTTATTGCTAAGACCCAATCCCTTTTTTGTATCCAGTTCTAATTCTAGATAGTGGACATTTCCTTCCTGCCTTCCTTTTGTTCCTTTTTTTTTTTTTTTTTTCTCACTTCTCCCTTTTTATAGCAAACTGATTTCATTTGAGAAAACTACCATTGGGTGCAGTGCTGGTAGCTCAGTAGATTCAAATACCATGTTCTTCTGCTACAAACACAATAGTCCTCAAAGATTCTAATAAAATCTTCCTTGGAGACCCCTCATATGGTCAATAGGTAGGTCGTAGGCCTAACTTTAGCCAAATGACTTCTGTCAGTACTTGAATCTTGAGCTGAAGCACACAGAAAAAAAAAAAAAAAAAAAAAAAAAAGGAGACCATTCACTTTTGTGGTGATATCATGAAAGTGGTGTTGTTCCTACCCTATTATGATTATTCTCTTATCTTAATTCTATATCTAATCCTCTTGCCTTTGTATCAGTTCAGTGATATACACAACTCTTGAATAGGTAATTCATTTATCTACTTTACTGAGGAATTTAAATTCACTGGGAAATAAACATGACTGGTTTTATTATTTAATAATAAATGCCACCCCCAACTGTATTGTGCCTAATATCCCTTCCCATTGGATAGTAGGTTTCTTAATAACATTTTAATCAGATTCTGTAACTTTTAAGAAAATGTTTGTAACCAGACTGTATTCAGCATCAAATATTCAGTTCTATTCACTTTTATAACTTTACTCTCAAATGTGATTTAAAAATGTTCTCTTCCTCTAGCTCCGTGCAGGCTAGAGTTGTGGCCTTGGCTATTTGAAATGGATAACATGAAGTGCCATGTGGCTCTCTCTTTAGAGGTATTAGATGAGGTGTGACAGCTTCTCTCTCTTTTTCTAGGAACCAATTCATTTTCTATTGGTGAAAGAGAGGAGGAACATTGGGAGGTACAGGTTTGCTAACTGCTGCACTGTAGTTGGTTTGTTGACTTCATTTTTGTTCAGTCTGGTCTTGTCCAACATTTATATTTACTACCTTTATGGAGAGATTGATGTGTGTATTGTGTTGTGTTCCTTGAAGTAATGTTCACATTTACCCTGGTGGCCTCCAAAACTGAAGATCCCTCTAGAAGATTATCTATTCCTTTTTGGCCCTACCACTGGCACTATCCCCCAAAACTTTCATTGGATTGAGCATCATATTTTTTAACCCAACAGCCATTCAGTCAGTCCAGTGGCTTCTGACCCTCCACTAACATCTAAACTCTTTCAATTGTGTCCATGGTAACTACCACAGAATTCTTCTATATGCCTAAAATATTGGAAATATTGCTTGAAAGTTAACTCCTCCTTCCCATGCACATGGCATTGTGATTATGATGATTAATATTTTGTATCAACTTGACTGGACACGAGGCACCCAAACTAAACAGTACTTTAGATATGTCTGCAATGGTGTTTCAGATGAGAGTATCATTTGAATAGTGAACTCAGTAAAGCAAATTGACCTCCTCAGTATTGATATCCATCATCCAATTCATGAAGGGCCTGAATCAAACAAAAAAACAGAGGAAGGAGCAACTCATTCTCTACCTGACTATTAATCTGGGACATCAAGTTGCTTCTCCCCTGAGACTTACACCATTGATCCTCCAGTTCTAAGAAATGTATACTACTTGTTCTCCTGGGTTTTCAGCTTATAGAGAGCAGATGTGAGACTCCTCAGCTTCCATAATTGTGTGATACATCTTATAATAAATCATATATGTATATATCTTATATTGGTTCTGTTCCTCTGGAGAACTTTGACACAACCATGATACCTTTAAATTATCTGTCATAATCTGAAGCACAAAATTTGCCATCAAACTCCAAGTTTACCTATGTGTCTAAACTTTAGAAGACACATAGTAAGCACATCTATTCTCCAAAATACTGATGGTAGACTGAAAATGAAAAAGAGTTTCTTAGATTCCAAAAATACTTTTATGGGATTTTCCATACCACATTTAGCTTCTGGGGCAAACCCAGAGAAACTTAACAGTTGTGCAACTCATCAGGTAGGCAGACAGACAGTGAGTGATAATCCATTTGCAGAAACAACACTAATCTCCAAATAGTGGTTCTACTGATGCTTACCTTATATGGCTTTGGGGAGGAAAATGCCCTCTTGAGAAGGGGAGAGAATACCTTTTCAACAGAAAATCTTCACTCCTCTCAAAATTACCTGTGCATTTTCCTTTCAGTTCATATAGATTGGGTTGTAAGAAACCAACCCATAGAAAAATGTAGAGTATTTGGAATTGTTATCCAACCAAGATGGGATAGAAAGCAAGAGAAGTTCCTATTCATATTCTAGGTGTCTTTGAGTGGAATGAACGGACAAAACTTCTAATTAAGCTTGTTTATGATTCTATGTGTACCTATTGAGTATAATAATCTAAATAGAGGGCTTGGACAATTTCTACCATTGAAAAACATGAAATGTATGAGACATTCCAAGACATTAGGATAGGGTTGTTGCTCCTGATTACATTAGATATGTTTAATAACTAAACATAGTCAAATTTCTAGATTTTCACATCAAAGCAGTGAGTGCACCTCAGGAAGTATTCTACATTAGGAAAGTTTATCTTATGTAACTGTAAGGTTTCTTATAGTTTCCAAATTGCTGGGGGAAGAAAACCAGGGACATATTTTTGATTTTAGTATATGTCCTTCTGAAGCAAGCATGAGGATAGATTTTTGAGATTGGTGAATTCTAATCACAGTAGAATTTATAGGTTTTCCTTATGTGCATTGATTGGGAAAGAGGGTGAGCCCAACAATTTGGAAGTAACTGAAGAGTTAGAATATTCATCACATACTAATCCCCTGCAGCACACTAAAGCATCTGTTATTCCTCCATTACCTAAAGAAGCACTTTTTCTTCCCTTGCTTGTTAAGAATGTATTGTTTTTTTCTTGAAGAGGAACTAAGACATTACTTGATGAAGGTTTCTTATGGAAGGGAACAAATTATTCATGTGACTGGAAAGTCACATTTGCTGACAAACTCATATGGAATAGCTAAAAACTGTGTGATGAGGGGCACCTGGGTGGTTCAGTCCATTAAGTGTCTGCCTTCAGCTTAGGTCATGATACCTGGGTCTAGGGATCGAGTCCCATGTCAGGCTCCCTGCTCAGTGGGGAGTCTGCTTCTCCCTCTCCCTCTGTTGCTTCCTTGCCCCTGCTTGTGCTCTCTCTCTCTCTCTCTCAATCTCTCCCTCTGTCAAATAGATAAATAAAATCTTAAACAACAACTGTGTGATGAAACTGATCTGCTCACAGCAAGAGAGTTCAGCTACTGAGTAAAAAGAAGGGTTTCATATCCCATTGAGGAGTTCTTTATCCATGAGAGATCACTGACAATTCCTGGATTCAACCTGCAATTAACTGTGTTAGCATACATGTCAGAGTAGGTTAGAAAATCCTTATCTTTTTGTATATGCAAGAGCCCATTGGTTTGATTGTGTACTGATAAGAAAACAATACAGAGAAAAACTATTCCTCAAAAGACTGCAGAAGGGTGAATGGCACCATTTTTGCATGTTTGGAGGATGGTTCTGAAAGTGGCAGCTATAGAGACAATTTTCAAATGAGCCCGGCAATTTCACAATTGTGACAAGAGCAGCAGTTTAAGTGTGGCTTTCAGTTGACCTAGGCCTGTTTCTTTAGGTCATCCAACAATTTTGTGAGCTATTTCTTGGCTGTATTCTGTGCCTTTTTTCATAAACTAGCTAGAAGAGAGTTTCCACAATTGAACCCCATATATAGTCACTAAATAAGTAGTTCCTATAAGTAGCCCTCTCCAACATAGGTGTTGCTTTAACAGATTAATCATGATTACATCTATTTTTATCTATCTGTGCAAAAACAGAGGCATATGGTTGGGAAAAGAATGAACCAAAGAGTTGAGGAAAATCAAATATTATCCCAAACAAAATTGAAGATGAATATAAGTGAGAGAGGAAAACAAAGTTTTCCACTTTTTCCTTAATACTAGAATGCAATATCGTATGAAAATACCCATAGTTATAAGTCAGAATCCCTTAGTTACAGAAGCATATTTCTCAGAGGTGTTAAGAACAATCTCGATGAATGGGAGAAAGGAGGAGGGATTGTAAATGGAGACCTGATCTTTAGGAAGTACTTAGCAGATCTAACTTGCATGGAAATTTGATGTGAACTTTGGAGAAAAGTGGTCTTGGAAGAAGAAATATTAATACACAGTGCTTTGGAATATTTTAAATAGGCATCCTTTCATGATGTTTGCTGCTTGCACTTTTCCAACCAGGGTTACTCTTTTTTTTTTTTTTTTGCCTGTTTAATTCATACTCATAACTAAGCAACCTTCTGTTTTTCAAAAATGATATAAGCTTTCACTGTCTTTTATTTTACAGGTATGTGAAGTAATGTGGGTTTTCCTGAGTTTCTTTTTTTTTTTTCAGCATAATTTGTAGTTTGCATTTATAGTCTGACTATATATAGACCTATAGTTACTCAGATATAATTAAATATCTGTAAATTTCAAGATAAGCTTTCTTGATAACAAGGGGTCCTTGATGATCTATGCTAACATAACGGAAAGAGTACAGTTTTGACATCAAAGTAGTCATAAGTGATAGTTTTATATATACAGGTAAACCTTGGCAAATTACAATTTTCTCTAAGTTGTATTTTCTAAATATATACAGTGATGAAAATTTGCCAATTTTCATAGTTGTCCATGGGGAAAAAATACACAGAATTGCTTCAAATGTAATTCACCATAAAATATAAATATGTTTGTGTGTGTGTGTGTGTGTGTGTGTGTGTACACACATATAGTGGATGGATGGGCAGAGAATGTAAATGGATGCATGTATATGTGTATGTGTATAAAATCAAGGTGAAGGCATCAATCAAACTTCCCCTGGACTTGTTGGGAGTGTTGGCAAGCAAAGGATTGAGTGGAAATTGTCACTACAACTCAAATTAGACTCCATGTCCTAAAAAGGAGAAGCTAACAAAGATGACCATTTGTTTTTCATTTTGTTGTAACAGAAAGCCCTAGAACAAGACTGTGCAAACAAATACTTGTATATTATATATGAATGCAAATTGCTTTGATCCTTCTGATAGATATAGAAAAGAACACATATACTAGTTCAAAAGCCACATACCATGTACCTGAGGCTGTGGCAATTTGCTTTAGAAAATATATACAGGGCAGCCCGGGTGGCTCAGCGGTTTAGCACCTGCCTTTGGCCCAGGGGGGTGATCCTGGAGTCCTGGGATCGAGACCCATGTCAGGCTCCCTGCATGGAGCCTCCTTTTCCCTCTGCCTGTGTCTCTGCCTCTCTCTCTCTCTCTCTCTCTCTCTCTCTCTCTCTCTCGGTCTCTCATGAATAAATAAATAAAATCTTAAAAAAAAAAGAAAAGAAAATATATCCAGCACAGGTAATATTATCAGAGCTACTACTTAGTTGAACTTATGGCATTCTATTGTCATCTGCCATGATCCAACTAGTTTTTGCAAGAGATGAATTGCTAAATTAAATGGGGATATATGATGGATTCTGTTACCCCTTGATCATTTATGTCTTTCATGTCACTAATTTTACCATTTTCCTTGTAATACAATATAATTTCTTTTCCAGAGAGGGAACAGTTTTAGGAGATTACACTTGGCCTTTCCTACTAAAATAGCCTTTATGTTATATGGTAAGGAACAAATGTGAGGGATCTTCCCACTGCTTAGTATTTCCATTTCTATTATACCTTTGAGAATTAGGTATATAACCATTTGGAGGATTTGCTGGACCTCGGTGTAAGATGGACCTAGGCCAGTAATTCAATGTAGTTAGTTGGTAGGTTTCTTTAGTATTTAGTAGACTCATTGGACCATGCCCATTTCTCTGAGCCTGCAGACCCATTTTCCACAGTTTTACATGACAGTTTGACAATTATATTTTTTAAATATGGGCAATTATTTTTTAAAGGTTCTAAAAATTATCTCAAAATTCATATTAGAACCAGTCACTGGCACTGGTCAGGAGGGAGTGCACATATATTAACAAACTCTTCCTTATCTAACTTTATATTCCATCCCCCTAATCCAGTACCATCAGGATCGACCACCAGGAATACTCTCTTTATGTATTAGCCAGCTACACTTCTTATATTCCTTTACCAGAGCCAGCACTTCTACATTTGAATCATGGTAAAAATTAATCCTCATGAGTCTGGTGACTATAAAGGAGGATTGAAGGCAGGTTCAGAGAAAAGCAAGCATTATCTTTTAAGGTACTTGATGCATTTGGTATTTCTATGTAGTATTCAAAGAAGGGAAGATCTCCATCTTCCAACAAGGTGGAGTTGATTACTTCTACAGGCCTCAAGAGTTAGGGAGATCTTTGATTCAAGTTTCTTCAGTGTGTTTATTCAGGTATCTCCATTTTATACATTAGAGTCCAACTCCTTTCATATTTTAAATCTGAATTTGGCATGGAGATTTTCCAGGGCTAATAATTCAGCCTTTTATTCCAACCTAATAAGTCCTGGGATCAGACTTTCAGTCTGTCTGCCGTTCAGCTATTGGAGATAAGGTCTCTTTAAATGCCTCCAGGTATACTATCTGACTCACATTTTTGCTTTAATTCATAATTAATCATTCTAGGTGTATTATTTTCTTTATTCAAATAATTAATTTTATTAATCCACAGAAACTCAATTTCACAAGCTTTCTAATTATCCCCATGCCTATTAACACCATAGAGATCACACAATCAGTATATTTCCTTCCAGTGCATCTCACCAAGTTTACCACAGTTGAAATTCTCAATAATGGCACTTCTGTAGCTCCACTTTTCCTAAGGATGGGACATAACTCTCAGGCACTGTTGGAAGATCCAACTCCAGAATTCCATCCTTACTATTTATTTTTTTTTTTATTTTTTATTTTTTTAAATTTTTTTAAATTTTTATTTACTTATGGTAGTCACACAGAGAGAGAGAGAGAGAGAGAAGCAGAGACACAGGCAGAGGGAGAAGCAGGCTCCATGCACTGGGAGCCCGACGTGGGATTCGATCCCAGGTCTCCAGGACCATGCCCTGGGCCAAAGGCAGGCGCTAAACTGCTGCGCCACCCAGGGATCCCACTATTTATTTTTTAAGACCTTTCCTGGTACTCATTATCTTAGGTTGGAATCTCTAGAAGCAAGCATTAGAAAGTATTCACATGCACATGACTTATTAAAGGAATATTCTTCAAAAAAACAGTAAAGAAATGAAAGATAATTAAAAAAAAAAAAAAAGCAAAGAAAGATCAGGCCTTAGGTAACATCTGAACTTTTCTTGATTCACAAGATGCCATGGAGCATAAATCCTGCTACAGAGTTGTTCCTCTTTGAAGAAAAAGAAGACAAATTTATATCACATCCATCAGTCATAACTTGAGGAACACCAAAAGTGAGAAAGCTAATAGTATAATTGGCTAGAGAGAGGAGTAAATATGAGACATTAGCAGCAAATACTCAAAAACATATTAATGATGAGGGATCTGGCCTGGCAAAGGGAATCTGAACAAGGCACCAACAGTGTCTGTTGCACTGGCACATAGTAAATACTCAATACTAGTTGAAATAAAAATTATATTTTTACCAACACTTATTAATCATAATTATATATTAATTAATGAATTATATCATTATATTATAATAATTATAGTTTTAACAGAGTCACTTGAGGAATTTTTCAAAATGTGCACACCAAAAAAAAAAAAAAAACTATTGGAATAGTTTTAAGGATCAGAGTGGACAACATACATGTTTTTGAAAGTAATTTCTAGCTGTTACTAATGTCCACCTTACACACACACACACACACACACACACACACAGCAGTTAAAATCATTAAGTTCTTCAGAATGTGATTCTTGACCATTATTTTCATTTTAAACTGTGACAACTTCTCCATTTGATTTTGTTTCTATCAATGTATTTCCCCAAATGTATAAAACCATTTTACTTTTTATATATTTGCATGTAGTCTTCACTTCTTCAAACCACCCCCCTCCCACCACCACACACATTTTCTCTTGGCCTCCTTGAAAGAATATACCTTGGTCAGAATCTACTTATGTGATACTATTAATGTAATGTTATCACTTATACCTCTGTATATAATTTATTACTCCATTCTCAGGGCTCTTACAGTTATATTTGCATTGAAATCATTCTATTATATTTTAAATGTTTATTCAAAAGAGTTTGATTAGATGAGGAGATCATTGAAAGCAAAGTCTAAGTTTTATTTTCTGAGGGATATGGTCATTGGGTATAGAATTCTTGGCTGACAGTTACTTTAGCAGCTGGAAAATAACATTCCAAAGTGATCTGTTTTTGTTTCTAAGTCTGTTTCCATATTATCATTGCCTCTTTGTAAATAACCTTCTCCTTTCCCTTTTCCTCTATGTTTTTGCAATTTCTTTTTTTTATCTTTGGTTTTTCAGTGATTTTACTATGATGTCCTAGGTGTTTTTATTTGTCCTGATAGGATTCTGTGGTGTATGTCTTTCATGGATCATGACCTTTTAATTGACTAGTTACTGTTTTAGCTGTGTCTAATCTCCTCCTAAACGTATCCATTCCTACTTTTGGCCATTATTTTGTTAATTTTAGATTTTCATTTTACTTTTTAGGTTACCTTTTTAAAATAGATTTATTAAGATATAATTTATACAATATAATTCACCCATTTAAAAAATACAGCTCCCTGATTTTTAGTATATTTACAGACTTGTGCAATTAGCATCACAATCAAAATTAGAACATTTTTATCACCACAGAAAGAAATCAGGTTCCCATTTACATTGACTCTTATTTAAGTCCCCTTCACCCAGTCCTAGGCAGTCACTAATCTATTTTATGTCTCTTTAGGGTCACCTCCTCTGAACATTTCATATAAATAGAATCATGTAGTAGGTAGTCTTTTCTATTATTTCAGTTAACATAATATTTTCAAGATTCATTCATGTTGTAATATATTAGTATTTCATTATTTTTCATTGCTGCATAATATTCTGTTGTGTGGATGTACCACATTTTCCTTATCCATTCATCAATTGATGGTTATTTGGGTTGCTTCCATCGTAGGGTTATTGTGAATAATGTTGCTCTGAACATTTGTGTGCAAGGTTTTGTGTGGGCATATTATTAATTTCTTTTGAGTATATAGTTAGGAATAGAATTGCTAGATCATATGGTAATTGTTTGTTTGTTTTAGAAATTGTTAGGCCATATTCCAATATGGTTGGACCATCTTACAGTATTAGCAGCAGTATATGACGTTCTGATTTCTCTACATTCTTATTAACACTTGTTATCATCTGGAATTTTTCATTATAGCCATACTAGAGTTTGTAAAATGGTATCTCACTGAGGTTTTGATTTTCATTTCTCTAATGGCTAATAACATTTTGCAAATTATTATGTGCCTATTATTTTATGTCTTCTTTGGAATATCTTTTTAGATCCTTTGTCCATTTTTCAATCAGGATTTATTTACTTCTTTACT
The DNA here is from genome assembly GCF_048164855.1 of Canis lupus baileyi. Taxonomy (NCBI): domain Eukaryota; kingdom Metazoa; phylum Chordata; class Mammalia; order Carnivora; family Canidae; genus Canis; species Canis lupus. Next base: position 30,207,209 of record NC_132862.1, read on the forward strand.
TCCTAATATAGAGTCTTAAGAGTTCCTTATGTATTCTCTATTCTTTTCAATTTATCCATGATGTCCTTTAAAGCACAAAAGTTTTTCATTTTGGGAATCCCTGGGTGGCTCAGTGGTATAGTGCCTGCTTTCGGCCCAGGGCGTGATCCTGGAGTCCCGGATCAAGTCCCACATCAGGCTCCCTGCATGGAGCCTGCTTCTCTCTCTGCCTGTGTCTCTGCCTCTCTCTCTCTCTCTGTCTTTCATGAATAAATAAACTTAAAAAAAAAAAAGTTTTTCATTTTGATGAAGTCCAAATTATCTGGTTTTTCCTTTCATCTTTCATATTACAGATGCTTTTGGTGTCATACTTGAGAATTTTCCTTTGTCTTTGGTTTTCAGCATTTTTGCTATGATGTGTCTGGATGTTGGTCAATATGTTTATCCTACTTGGATTCCTTTTTAGCCTCTTGGGGCTATACATATATATTTTTCATTAAATTTTGGAAGTTTTCAGCCAATAAATTATTTCTTTAATGTATTTTCTGCTCCTTTCTCTCTCTTCTCTCCTTTTGATACTGTATTATGTATATATTGGTGTGCTTAATCATGCCTCACATTATGTTGAGATTTTGTTCTATTTTCTTCATTTTCTTTTCTGATCTTAAGAATGCTTGCTCTCTATCAATCTATTTTCAAGTTTACTGGTTCTTTCTTTTGCAATTCAAATATGCTGTTGAGGACCTCTAATTGAGTTGGCACTTTAAGTATTTAGAATTTCAACACCAGAATATCCTTTAGTTATTTTTTAATAACAGTTATCTCTGTATCTGTGGAGGCCGAGAAAATTAAGGCCATTCCACTTTAAGTTCAGCGTTAGTATGAGTACAGCCATACCAGGCTCCTGTGAATAAGAGCTTAAATTTACATTACTTCAGTTACTGGAAAAAAACAGCTTACAGCTTAAGGTCCTAGAAAGCCCCATATTAGAATGAGAACAGAGCCCAAGCCAGGGGCAGGAAGCCCCATATTAAAATAAGAACAGAGCTCAATGCCCTTGAAAACCCCATATCAGAATGTAAACAGAACTTGAGAAATTCCTCCACCCCTTCTGCAGGTCCCCTAGACCAGCCCATAAAAACTAAGCTGAAACCCACCTCAGGCTCCAAGTCCCTGTTCCACTGTGTCAGGTATACTTGGACCCAAGCTCGAGCTTGTAAATAAACCCTCGTGTGTTTGCATCGGTATCGGCTCCTTGGTGGTTTCTCAGATTCGCAATCTTGGGCACAACAGTATCAATATTCTTTGTTTGATAATTATTGTCATTATTACTTTCTTTTACTTCTTTAAGTATGATTTCCTTTAGTTATATGAATATATTTATAATATCTGCTTTGAAATCTTTATCTCAAATCCAGACTCCATCAAAGGCAGTTCTATTGCCTGCTCATTTTGTCCCTGGTGTAAAGATTATACTTCATTATTTCTTTGCATGTCATATTTTCTTTTTGGAAACTGGATATTTTAGATACTATATTGTAGCAACATAGGACACTGACTCTCCTGGCCCCCCATCACCCACATCTTGTTGTTGTTGCTTATTTGTTTATTGAGTGACTTGGGTAGACTACTGTAGTCTATTTCACCTACAGTAATATCTCAACATGATGTATTCTTTCTTCTGATGTCACATCTCAAAGACAAAGTGTTAGGGATGTGCACAGTCTCCCTATGGGGACAGCACATTTACCAATATTCTCTTTGACTTTCTTTGTGTGATCTCTCTATATAGTTCTCTGACTCTGTTGATATTATACCAAGCTGTTAGTCTCCACCACTGGCAGCTGGTTGCTCTATGGTTTTCAACACTATCCTGGAGCATAAATTGCTCCTAACTTTGTTTTAACTAAACGCAGGCCCCTTTTCAGGTGTCACCTTTTCATCAAGTCTTTGAGACTTGTTCTGATCCCATGAGAGCTCATTTTAGCTTTCTTTTCCCCAGAGTTTTCTTTTTAAATCTTTAGCTGGACTATAGCTTAGCTAGTTTTACTCATAAAGCTACCTTATACTTCTTAATTGCTTGGCACCAAAACCTCCATTGTTTGCAAGAACACCCTTATGTTTGAACTTTGTGATTCTCTTTTACAATTAAAATCAGTTCCCTTAGGGAGAGCTATAGAACTCTTTCTTCTTATGGCCTATTTCCTGCCCCTGGGAAAAAATCTTTGTGCCATTTCTCCAGAGCTTTGGGCATGAGCAGTGGCCCATTTCTCGCAGGTAAGCATACCTGATTTATGAGTGAGGTGCTGGGAGGACAGCACCCTTTGGACTCATTTTGTGTTTTCAGGTATGAAACCTTCACTCCAATATCAAGCTGGACTGAGAGCAATTAGGATCGAGTATTTGAGTCCTGCTATACCAAAGTTAGAGATTCTATCCTATAAATGAGAGCTAGGTAATGGAAGGAAATTTCACAGCTCTCAGTCATTCTTGCCTGGAATAGACCTTCTACAACATGGAGTTTGGAAAGATGAGAAATGCTAGCAAACTGTTCCTTCTAGGGAGATACTATAAAACTATACCAAAAACTGGAGAATACAGAGCCCTGTGTTCTTGATTGCACTCTCCCAGATTAGTTTTCTCTCAGAGCTGACAGTGGGAGGAAGGGAATAAGTTATGGTTCAAATGCTATAGACTCACTGCTTTTAATGAGATGTAGTAGATTTTCTTAAATAATTATTTCTTCTTTGCTGTATGCCCTCAAGTTTCCAGAGACTTTAAGTGACTGATATTTTCTCTTTTAATTTTTACCAATTATGATTCCACTAAGAAGGTCTAAATAGTTCCTCACACCACCATTCCCCATCCAGAAGTATATACTCCAGAATTTCTCTAGTTCTCTGACAAAATTGAAAATTATCTCATGTTTTTTGGTGTCTGAAGTACATTATTTGAATGTTGTTCTATCCTTGAATGTTTTTCTAGGCTTTCATGTAATTATTTTAAAGGCTATTTTTAGAGCAGTTTTAGATTTATGAAAAAATTGAGAGGAAGGACAAAGATTTCCCATTTTTCCCTTGACTCCACATGACTTCCCCCATTACCAATATCCCTCACCAAAATGGCACTTTTTCTTTTTCTCCACTTTCTTTCTCTTCTTTCTTTCTTCCTTCTTTCTCTTCTTTATTTCACCAATGACAAACCTACATTGACACTTCATAATCTCCCAAAGTCTGTAATTTATCTTATAGCTCACTCTTGCTGTTGTACATTATTTTTTAAAAAATATTTTATTTATTTATTCATTAAAGACACGGAGAGAGAGGCAGAGACAAAGGCAGAGGGAGAAGCAGGCGCCCTAATGCAGGACTCAATCCTAGCACCCCAGGATCATGCTCTGAGCTGAAGACAGATGCTCAACCCCTGACCACCTAGGCATTCCAGCTGTTGTACATTCTATGAACAAATGTACAGTGGTATACATGCATCATTATAACATACAAAGTATTTTCATTGACTTAAAAATCTACTCTGTCCTGACTATTCATGCCCAATGCCCTTCCCCAAACCTTCCTGGCAACCACTGATCTTTTTATTGTCTTTATAGTTTCCCTTTTCCGGAATGTCACATAGCTGGAATTGTACAATATATAACCTTTCAAGATTGGTTAATTTCAATTAGTAATATGCATTTAATGTTCTTCCATGTCTTTTCATGGCTTGATAGGTCATTTCTTTTTATTTTTTTCTGAATAATATTTTATTGTCTGGCTATACAGTAGTTTTTTAATCCATTCACTTACTGAAAGACATTTGGTTACATCTGAGTTTGGGCAATTATGAATCAAGTCCCTATAAACATACAGGTTTTGGGATGGATGTAAATTTTCAGCTCCTTTCAGTAAATAACACAAAGCATGATTGCTGGATCATATAGTAAGAGTGCATTTTGTGGCATTTTGCATTTCTACCAGCATTGTATGAGAGTTTCTGTTGCTCCATCTCCTCATCAGCATTTGGTGTTGTCAATGTTCCAGATTTGGCCATTATAATCGGCACGTACTGGTATATCACTTTTGTTTTACTTTGCATTTCCCGTGTGATAGATGATGTGGAGCATATTTTCATATGCTTATTTGTTCCCCATTTTGAGTTAATATCTGTGAAGGGTATAAGGCCCATGCTACATTTATCAATTTTGCATGTGAATGTCCATTTGTTCCAGCAATATTTGTTGAAGAGACTATTTTGTTTCATTATATTACCTTTGCTGCTTTGTCAAAGATCAGTTGACTATATTTATGGGGCTATTTCTGTAACCTCTGTTCTGTTTCAGTGTTCTATTTGTTTATTCTTTTGCCAATTCCACATTGTCTTGATTACTCCATCTTTATAGTAAGTGTTGAAGTTGAGTAGCATTAATCCTAAACTTTGTTCTTCAGTATTGTGTTAGCTATTCTGGATCTTTCGCCTTTCCAGATAGACTTTGGAATAGTTTGTCAATATATATAAAATAATTTTCTGGGACTTTGATTGGGATTGCATTTAATTGATAGGTCAAATTATGGGGCACCTGAGTGGCTCAGTGGTTGAACGTCTGCCTTTGGCTCAGGTCATGATCCCTGGATCCTGGGGTTGAGTATCACATTGGGTATCCCACAGGGAACCTGTTTCTCCCAATGCCTATGTCTCTGTCTCTTTCTGTGTGTCTTTCGTGAATGAATAAATAAAATCTTTTTAAAAAATTAGAAAAAGATGACACCTTTACAATAATGAATCTGTCTATCCACGAACATGGACTATCTCTCTCCATTTATTTAATTCTACTTGTATTTCATTTTATCAAAGTTTTATAATTTTCTTCATATATATCTTGTACATATTTAGCTAGATTTATACCTAAGTATTTAAGTTTTGTGAGTGCTGTAGGATATGATATTATATTTCAAATTTCAAAATCTACTTGTTTATTGTTAACGTATTAGAAAACAGTTAACTTTGTATATTAATATTTTATCCTGAATCCTTGCTATAATCACTTAATACTTCCAAGAGTTTTTTGTTGAGTCTTTTGGATTTTCTATATAAGCAATTATATCAACTGTAAAACAAAGAGAGTTTAATTCCCTCCTCCTCATTCTTTATGCCTTTTACTTCCTTTTCTTACCTTATTGTATCAGTAAGGAATTTCAGTATCATATTGAAAAGGATTGGTAAGAGGTGTTATCCTTACCTTGTACTTGATCTTAGTGGAAAAACTGAGTTTCTCACTGTTAAGATAATGTCAGCTGTAGGATTTTGTAGATAGTCTTTATGAATTTGAAAAGTTCCTCTATATTCCTACTTTATTAACATTTTTTATCATGGAGGGGTATTGGATTCTGTCAAATGCTTTTTCTACATCTCTTGATATGATAATGTATTTTTTCTTTTTTAATTCCTTGGTATAAAGGATTACATCAATTGATTATTTTAAAAAGGTTTATTTATCTATTTTAGACAGAGAGAGAGAATGTGAGCAGGGGGAAGGGCAGAGGGAAAGAATCTCAAGCAGACTCCCCAATAAGTATGAAGCCAGATGTGGGGCCTAGTCTTAAAACCCTGAGATCACAACCTGAGCCAAAATAAAGAGTTAGATGCTTAACCAACTGAGCCACCCAGGTGTCCCTGATTTTTTTTTTTTAAGATGATTTATTTGTTTTAGAGAGAGAGATCGAGCAGGAGGAGGAGAAGGAGCAGAACGAGAGAATCTTTAAGCAAACTTCCTGCTGAATGCAGAGCTTGGGTGTGGAGTTTGATTCCACATCCCATGAGTTCATGACCTGATCTGAAACCAAGATACTGAGCCACCCAGATGCCTCTACATTAATTGATTTTCAGATATTAACCAGCCTTGCATATTTAGGACAAATCCTGCATGGTTGTATTGTATAAAAATGTGCATTCTGTTTATGTTGTATAAAGTAGTTTAGATGTCAATTATGTTTAGTTGATAGGTGGCATTTTTTAGTTCAGTAATATTTCATTAACTTTATATAATGACACATGACAACTAGGTTTATCATGATGAGCATTTTATAATGTAGAACTGTGAAATCACTACGTTGTACACTTGAAAATAGTATAATATTGTATGTCACCTATACCTCATTAAAAAAATAGGTGAAGGGGATTAGGAGATACAAATATAGAATTGTAAAATAAACGAGTCACAGGGATGAAAAATGCAGCATAAGGAATATAACCAATAATATTGTAATAATTTTGTGTGATGACACATGGTAACTACACTTATTATGGTGAGTACTGTACAAAGTATAGACTTGTCCAATTACTGTTTTACACTTGAAACTAATATTACATTGTATGTCAATTCTACTTCAATAAAAAGCAAATAATAACATAAAAATTTTTAAATAAATAAATAAATAAATATGAAGTCATAATTATAAAAAGAGAATAAGAAAAATAAGTTTTGGGCACCTGGATGGCTTAGTTGGTTAAACACCTAGCTTTTGGTTTTGGCTCAGGTCATGATCTCAGAGTCCTGGGATCAAGCTCTGTGTTCAGTGGGGTTTCTGGTTGAGGATTCTGTCCTCTTCCTCTGCCCCTCACTCATTCTTTCTTTCTATAAAATAAAATAATAAAATTTAATAATTTAATTTAATTTAATTTAAAAATAAAATGTATTTTTTTATAAAAGAAAAAGGTTTTGTTTTATCTTCTCTTATTCCCTCTTCATTAGTCTTTCTTTCATCATGTAGATCTATGTTTCTGACCTATATTTTTCTTCTCGTCTTTAAAAACTTTTTTTTTTTTTTTTTTTTTTTTTACATTTCTTGCAAAACAGATCTTTTGGCAACAGATTCCCTTAATTTTTGTTTCTCTAGAAAACATTCTTTATTTTTCCTTTACTTTTGAAGTACAATTTTTCAAGGTATAAAATTCTAGGTTGATGTTTTATTCTCTCAGCATTTTACATATTTCATTTCTCTGTTCTTGTTTATATGATTCCTGAGAACTCTGATGTAATTCTTATCTCTGTTCTTCTATGGTAAGGTATTTTCCCCCCATGGTTTCTTTTAGTATTTTTTCTTTGTTTTTGATTTTCTGTAGTTTGAAGATTATACGCCTTAGTTATTTTGGCATTATCCTAGTTGTTCTCTGAGGTTCTTGAATTTGTGATTTGGTGTCTGAAATTAATTTGAGGAATTATCAGTTATACTGTATCAAATATTTCTTCTGGGTTTTTTTGTTGTTGTTGTTCTTTTCTCTTCCTGGCATTACTATTATATATATATATATATATATATATATATATATATATATATATATAGTGTGTGTATATATATATAGTGTGTGTATATATATATATATTGTGTGTATATATATAGAGTGTGTGTGTATATATATATATATACTTTTTTTGTTTTTGAGTATTCTATTTATATATCCTTTAGTTCAGAGATTCTTTCCTCAGCCATGTTAAATCTATCATGCATCAAAACCATTCTTCACTGCTATTACAGTGTATTTGATCTTTAGCTTTTCTTATTAATTATTTATTAGGATTTCCATCTTTTCCATCTCCCTGCTTATATTGGCTATCTATTCTTGAATGCTATCTTCTTTATCCATTAAAACCCTCAACATATTATTCACAATTGTTTGCAACTCATAGTCTGATAATTCCTGCATGTTCAGTTTCTGATGCTTACTATCTCTTAAAATTGTATTTTTTGCATTTTGGTATGCCTTATAATTTTGTTTTCTTGATAGCTGAATGTTATGTACTGATAAAGGTGAACTGCTACAAAGAGGCCTTTAGAAATATTGTTATCAGTTATCAGGGGAGGGGAAATATTTATGATTTTCCCAGTCTTTTAGGTAAGCGTATTCCTCTGGATGGTAAACTTCCTAAGTGTTTCTTTGTTTTCCTCCTCTCCTATGACTGCATACCTTTGGAGTTTTTTACTTATAGAATTCTCTACATGGGGCCTCCAGCAATTTTTAAATTACAGTTTATGTTTTTCTACCACAGTGCTGATTTTCTCAGTGGTTTCTGATCCTGAGTCTCTGCTCCAGTAAGCTATGATTCCCTGAATTTGCTTGTTTTTCCAATCTTGTGAGCAGCAGTTTATCCTGTCCTCCCAATTCTTATGGATTCAAAAATTTTTGCTTTTTCTGTCTGTTCAGTTTTTTGCATGTTGTTAGAACTGAGTGACAACTTCCAAACTGCTTTACATGGGAACTAGAAATTACAATTCCATTCATGTAATTTTGTTTCTTCATTTGCTTGGTAATTTTGAGTGACTGTCAGATATATATATATATATATATATATATATATATATTTATTTAATTCACTTCTACTAATGTTTGTTTGTTTGTTTGTTTGTTTGTTTGTTTGTTTGTTTGTTTAAAATAACACTTGGAGGCCTGGGATGATATTTTCTCCTTTCAGATGGGTTCTCTGCATTTGAGCAATTAGAGAGTAGCAATCCAGGATCACTTCATTCCAATTTCCAAAACTGAGTCATTTTGAAGTATACTTCATTTTCTGCAAATGGTTGTATGTGTCACATTCAGCATTATTGTTACTCCTGGTCTCCCAGTTTTATGCATCTGTCAAAAATTTCTACTCAACTTCTTGGTCTTTCAGTTATTCATTCCAGATTTGGCAACCACCTACCTCTGTGGTACAAGGTGCTTCAAATGATAGCTTTCTCCCTGCATTCCTTTCTCTTCAAATATTAGTTTGATATTTTCTAACTGATTTGTTAACTCTGTTATGTTAATTATTTAAGATTATTTTTAAAAGGTTTCATTTAGACATTATAGGTGTCCTCAGCAGGAAGGTTGATTCAATATCGTAGTTCAGAATATTGCCCTCATCACTGATCTTTTATATCCTGGTAATAAGCCATAGCCAGCAGAAAATAAATGCTCACTAGATATTTTTTTCTGAACAATTACACATAGCATTAATATTTAGCATATTTAATGTGGACAATTATTTTTTTCAGAGAAATAGAAACAAACATAATTTTTTTCATGTTTCAATATGATTGTCTCTTTACATTTTTACTAATAGATTATACTGGAGTTGTTTTAAGTCTTGGTTGGGGTAAACATGTAAGATAAAATCTTAGTCCTAGTTTCTGGTTGTGCCATGTCCCTGTCCCTGTTCCAGTTTTAGCTGCACAAAATCTGCCAAGAACATGCTCAACTTTACTGTAAGTCAGTAAAACTCTACCTGAGAGTGTAATAAATTTCTTTCTCCTGATATAGTAGGAATAAGAATAATGCATTCCTCTAAGCCAAATATGTATTACTGGGCTTTAACTGGCCAGTAAGCACCAGATTTCTTTCTCCTGACTTAATCCCTTCAATGCATATAAAGGACCTGCCTCAATACCCCTGTACACTGTTTTCTATGAAATGCATAGTCAGTATTTAGTCCATTATTTATTCTTTTATTATTGTCATTTATCTTCTCACTTCCCCTAAGAACTGGTTTTGTGTATCTTATGGACCTAGAAGTGGTTTGTGATGTCTTCTAAAAGAGTGTTTTTCTTTCCTGGTCCTTTTGAATGGTATACTTGATTTTGGCTTCTTCCTTGGCAAAAGATCCTGGAATATCATCTCTGAGACTTGATAGTTCTCAAAGATATCTTACCACTTTATGCATTCTTTCATCCATTTATTCAAGAGGTATGTATTGAGTGTATCCTTTGTGCTAGGCATTAGGAATATAGAGAAAAATAAAAACAGGCATTTAGCTTGCATAGTGAGAAATGAAATATAACAGAGAGCTTCTATTGACATAAGCCCTACATTTGAATGTAGATGAATATGTGTAAAACATGCCAGCACATTGATGCTTTCTTCTTCACTTTTAAATATGGATTCTGTATGAAAAGGGTCCAGTTATTTATCTGTTAAGCAACATCCACTAGTTCTTCCATAAACAAAACAAAAATTTGAACAACTCAAAGCCCCACATCAGTTCACTTTATTATTCTTTTATATAATGCTTGAGGGACACTCAACAATCATCTGTCACATGTTCACTTGAGTATAACTTATACAGTTGTTTTCAAGTTCATCCCATTTCCCAATGCCAAACAAAAGCTCCAGAAACACTTCCAACTCTCTCTTTTCTTTTCCTTTATTTTTCTTTTTGACAAAAATCCTGTAGGTAGATCCAAAATCTGTATCCCTGGCATCTTTGTAGTTTACTGCATGTGCCATATCCATTGTCTCAGTGCTCAACCATTAAAACTCCAGTCTCTTTTGCATTCCATATATACCACAGTAATCCATATACACTTGTGGGTGTCATATGATGTCTCAGAATTGTCTTGCCTTTTCATATTAGCTACTTTTATCAAAAATTTTTCTTTTATTTGAAGTTGCCATAACGAGAAGGGAGTTCTTGATTCCATAATATCTGGTTTATCTATAAAATCTACTATCATTAAACTCAAACAGTTGATTGATTAATTAATTGATTGCCAGTTTTAGCCCTCTGTTATCTAACCATCCTCTATGTAACAGATCATACAAAATCTGGTCTGCCATCATCTCTACTTGATTGGGAGAGGAAACTCTCAAGGCTCATACATGAATGCTGGAATCATATAGGAACATTGGGACCACTGAATGAACCCAGAGAAACTATTATCTGAACACATATGGAAAAGTATTTCAAGTACGTGTTTAGAAATGTTTGAGCTGGATCAACTGACTAAATTGATGTTACAGAACAATGGCAATAATACCTACTTTATTTGTTTTATTGTGTGCCAGACACTAGGCTAAGTCTTTTTACAAGATACCTGTTATATAATCCTTACAAAAATCTTATCAAGCAGGTGCTATTACAGATGAATAAACTGGAAACTGAATTTACAAATTCTAAGGAACTTGCAGAAAGTCATATTGTTACTGAGGGAACATGTAAATGCTTAATACACTTATGAACATGTAAATGCTTAATACACTTAATGTAAATGCTTAATACACTTACTATAAATCAGGAGTCTGTGAACTTTTTCTGTAAGAGATCAGATAGTAACTATTTTAGGTTTTGTAGGTCATATTGTTTCTGCAACAACTAATCAACTATTCATAATTACTGGGAAAGCAGCCAAAGACAATAGATAAAAAGATGGTTATGCCTATGTTTCAATGAAACCTTATTTACAAAAACAAGTGACCAGTTTTCAGGACTAGTCAGACTAGACCATAAGCTGTAGTGTGTAAATTTCTAACACATGATATTACATAGTTTTATTCGAAATTATTTTCATGAATGACTAAATTTTATTTCAGAATATAGGGAAATTAAATGCAAGATACTCTTTTTGAAGTATTTGCATGGATATATAACTGCAACAAAAAAGAATCAAGTTTTACTGGATCATTTTTCTTCAAAATGGGTTAAATTGCAAAATCTTTTCCATGATCAATCTTACATAGTTTATCATAACAAAAACACTGTTCTATATTTAGCCTCTTTCTGCCAAGGAGCTCAGTTTCTGTTAAAACATCATCTCATTAATCCTGCCTACGATCATGTGAGGGAGGGAGATGACAAGTATTAAGAAATGTTCAGAGTCTTTTAGATTCATTTCAAAAGTTGAAAGAAGCTGACTGACAAGTGCTTGCTGCCCTTATAGTTACCTAGTATCCTTAAAAAATGAACTTTGAGTCTTTCAGAGGCATGCTATTCGCCCTGTGCTTCTGGGAAAAGGGATCCAGCACCAGGAAATCCATTTCCCTAAAATGTCCTTATTTAGGACTGTATCTCCCACAAGGATTTGGTTTCCATAGAATTATTCATCACTTCTTGTGTTATCAAGATGCTCTGTTCTACAAACCAGCTGTTCTCTTTCTTCTAGCTGATGACTGTATTTCAGTACTGGGAAAAGTGACTAGAAAAGTATAGTACTTTGGGTCTTTATTTCATATCTATCTACTTATCTATCTGTCATTTTCATTATATATATATATATATATATATATATATATATATATATATATTTGTTGTATATATTTACCAGTGCATGGTAGTAATTTAGGTGTAAGATAAGGCAATAGATTTTATCATTTTGGGTCATAAGTGATAATCATCATAAATATAATATTAAAAGATATTCCAATTAAGACATAATCTTCTTCAATTCCTATTTTCATCAGTCTATGCCCCTGTTACCAACACCTGTAAAGGTGGCCTGGGTGGCTCAGTGGTTGAGCATCTACCTTTGGCTCAGGGCATGATCCTGGAGTCCTGGGATCAAGTCCCACATTGGGCTCCTCTCTGCCTGTGTCTCTGCCTCTGCCTCTCTCTGTATCTCTCATGAGTAGACAAATAAAAGCTTTAAAAATTTTTTTTAAAAAGGATCCATATTAACCTTATCAAATCCAGATATTCTGACTTATCCTTTGAGCCTTTCAGAAACTCAGACCTATACCACTAACCCTATTTCTCAGACTCCCTGATTTATGTCTCTATACAGTTTAAGCAAACTGTCTAATGCCTCCACAAATTATGCATGTGTTCATGGAAATATATATCTGACCATGCAGCTCTTTCTATCAAGAATTCGTGTCTCATCTTTTCTCACTGTTTTATGTTCCTTGTTTTAGTATGAAACCTCCTTCAAGCTCCTTTTCTTTAGGATGTCTTTCATGATCAAAGCAACTCAAGGGAGGGATCTATTTATTTTAAAAATAGTTACGGACTGCCCATTACATAAAATATACATACAAAGCCAATGACCTTGAGGCTTATTTTGAAAAATTAGTACCTCCTTAACATTGTGTGTTAACTATACTTCATTAAAATTGAAATTTCTAAAACCCCAAACTTATAAGAAAAGTATAAATAAACAAAGGAGTATTCTATATGTCTTACGGTAGATAAAACACAGGTGTTAGATACATACAGGCACACATAAGAATAACACAAAGTAGAAAATATATATAGTCAAGAATAATGTGCTTTGAAAAGTTATATGGGGATACCATTAAAATCTAGATTTTGATGAAATTTCCAAAGATTTGTAGAAAACATGAAAAACAAACCTAAAAGAGTAAGGAAGAGGAGCTACAAAAAAGAAGACAATGTAATCAGAAAGTTAGAAGAACCAGATAGGTGAGTTTCCATGGAAGCAAGAAGAATAATTTACTCAACATTGTTATAGGTTGTATATCAATGGTTTTGAGAATTCAGAGATTATTGTGACTTTTAGAAAAGGAATGTTTTGTAATAGGATATGAAGAAAATCAAGGTCCGGGGTTCCTACATGAGTTGATAATAGAGAGTAGAAGCACCAGATATAGATTCTAATTTTAATTTTTTTCATTCTTTCATTCAACTAATATTATGAATATATGAAGTACATAGCAGAATAATAGAGATAATAGGGTAGTAAATGAAAACAAATCATAGATGAACCCTGACTTTTAGTAACTTAAAAAAAAAAAAAAAAAAAAAAAAACCGTGAATGCCTAACAATGCATCAGGGACTGAAGTGGTCATTGGAGATTCAATGTAGAACATGGTTCTTTCTTCAATCATACATTCGTTCATTCAACAAATACTACTAAGTGCTAGAAATAAAAGAGAGACATGAAACAAAACATGATCCTTATTTCAGTAAAGTTTACGTTCTCATAGTATAGCAGGCAAGATTCAATGCAACTGCTAGAATTACAGCATTTAAAAAATGTTATAGAGTGTAATAGAGAAAACAATTTAATTTTTAAAGAATGATAAGTTTCAAAAATTCCCTTTGGAGCTTAAAAATCATTAAAAAGAGCCTCTATAGAATTATGGGATTGTGGGAGAATTATCGAAGGACTATTTATTTATTTATTTATTTTTAAGATGAAATGACCTAAGCACATTTGTGAGCTCTCAGAATGGATCCAGAGGGATCCCTGGGTGGCGCAGCGGTTTGGCGCCTGCCTTTGGCCCAGGGCGCAACCCTGGAGACCCGGGATCAAATCCCATGTCGGGCTCCTGGTGCATGGAGCCTGCTTCTCCCTCTGCCTATGTCTCTGCCTCTCTCTCTCTCTCTCTTTCTGTGTGTGTGTGACTATCATAAATAAATAAAAATTAAAAAAAAAAAAAGAAGAATGGATCCAGAATAGACAGACCAGAGTTGAAAAGAATGAAATTATAAATGAAGCAATGAATTCCTTAATCTACCTTATTTCACATTGATATGATCAGCTTTAAATGTACATGTTTATAATTTAAGTAATTAATAAAATATGGTTCTCGTGGTATACTAGTGAAATAATACATTTAAGATTTACTTATTGTGCATTGACAGCTTTAAAACACATTGTATATATATCGAATTTGAATGTTTAACATTCTTAATGAGTGGAAATTTTGAGCCATCACATGGGGGCACTGTCTCCCAGACAACAGTGTAGTGTCAGTAGTGTCACCATTTTCATCTTTACAACAGTGTTTATGTAATTATTTGAAAATTTTACATATTTTATCTCTATTATTTTATAAAGATAAATTTATAATAGAGAAGTGAAAATAATGCTATACATATAAAGAAGAGTAATTCTTACAAATTTAATAAAATTGATATAGAGATAGAAATCAGCAGACAGAATAATTAACTTCAATTAGAAACTCTCCAAAATTAGGTTAATTAAGTATTAAATTATGAGGAATAAGGACATTTTAAAACATCTACAAAACATTTGAAATATACGATTGGTTTATATTTAAAAGGCAGGTGTTTGGGGGAACTTTGTAATAACTTCAACTTTGGGAAGAATCTTCTACATGTAAATTTTCTTCTTTTTATATTAAATATTTGTAAATATGCTCAAAGTAAATTCTGCATGGATGTAAAGGATTGCTTTTATTCTATATTAATAGCTGTTTCCAAAACCAATATTCCAAGGAACACTGTTCCTTCAGGTTACAAATAAGTACCATAAAAGTGTCCTATATTCAATTAAGTTCAGAGAGTATGGGTTATTTCTAATTAAAAAGGATTTTTAGGATAAGATGGCTAAGGACTTTTACTATGCAGGTGTGCATTTTTTTTCTCTAAGAAAAAAAGAGGGTACGATAAAAAGCACCTGTTAACATCCACCAGACCCTGTGTTCTGCAAAATATAGTTTGTAAAGTGTTCTGTACATTCTTCAGTAGAATTCTCATAAGGAGAATGATAGTCAACAGAAAGCAAACTCATAAGATTTAGAGATGGAAGTAAACCTAGAGGCCATCTATTACAACTCCATGCAGAAAATTATTTCAACAGCAACTCTGACAAATGGTCTTCCAAGATTTGGTTTTAAGGCTCTATTTCATGGTACCATATTTCATTCCAATCCTATCTATTCTTAATAAGTTCTCCCATTTATTAAGCCTACATATAGCTCATTGGTCCTCACTCTGTTTGCTGTTTCTTCTACATGAAAATTCTTCAAATATTTAAAGAAAGTTTATATGTCCTCTAATAGATCTTTTCTTCTAGATAAGCAGACATCATTCTTACAAATGTATGACATATAAAGGAGTTATCAGATCCCTCATCATATCAGCTGTCTTTCCTTGAATGCACTAGAGGCGGGCAACTAAATGTGATTGCTCAACTCTTTCTACTTAAGTTTGGACAATCATTTTGTTAATTCTTATCCAGGCCATGTTGTTTTTTTATAGAAGCGTATTGTTGGCTGTTATCAAGCTTACTTATGGTTAAGGAAAATTACAACGATAGCCAAACAAGATTTCCCTATCTGTGCTTACATAGTTAATTATTTGCAGTTAAGTTTTATGGATAATCCCTTCTCATCTTAATCAAGAGAATTCTGTACTATAGATTGCCTTAAAAGGCAACTTTCTATCCCTCTGGCATGATCAAATTATTTATGAGCTACAAAAAGACAGGCACATATTTCTACATCTAAAATAGCTGATTCTTTGTGCTAAATTGTTGTTTTCCAACTTTATACTTGTAAAACAAAACAAAGTACATATATGCATAGATATATGTATTTGTGTGTGTATATGCATAGAAGTATGTATTTGTGTGTATGTATATATACACATACGTACAGTTTGTACTTTAAACAGGAAGTGAAGAAATAAGCAATGAGATTCCTATTGTGAAAACTTAAGTTCTAAATTTTAATTTGGTTTTCTCTTTTCCTCTTGCTCCTACCTAAAAATAAGAAGTCTGATTTTTAATTCGGTAGAAGAGAAGAATAGTCTGAGTTACGATGGAAGCAGTAGAGTGTTATCTTATTTCTAAGACTGAAGGGGAAACAAAACAAAAAACAAAATAAAACATTTACTTTGGATCAGGGCCAACATATTTGCAAAAGCTACAAAGATTCGTTCAACAATGAATCACTGAATAATTATTTCTTCTATGTCCTTATAAATCCTCCTTTTGGGGAAAAAGGGAAAGAGAGAGAGAGAAAGAGAGAGAAAAGAGTTAATGAGATTGTGGTGTTTCAGGAGTAGTGCAAAAACAATGTAGGTAAACGCGCAGAGAAATTAGTTCTGAAGTGTGGGATAATTGTAGAGGGCCCTGGGCAAAAAACAAAACATAGATGTGCAGGAGTCATAGCACATCTTGTCTTCACTTGTCTTTGTTAGTGCAAGTGAAAAGGTTAATGCCGTTCAGTTCCATCAACACAGAGTGAGGAACTGTGGCACCTTTGAATTCTAAAGTTACCCACAGTGCAACTGATTTAATTCCTGTGAGAATGGTACTATTTACAAGTTTGCTCAGGAATATGAATGCCAATTAACCATGTGCTCCTGCTCCAGTACAATCTCTCTCCCTCTCTATCTATCTATCTATCTTTCTCCTTTAATTTTTTTTGTTGTAGAGAAATTGTTTTTAAAATCATTATCACATGGAAAGATTCCATGTTATTTAAAGCTATTCTTTCAATAATAGAAAGAAAAATACTCAAATGCATGCTGGCCCCAAGTATTAAGCATTCTCTAGGATCAAGATCATAAAATATTGCATTATCACATACATCCTTAAAATCTGAAATCTCAGGTAATCTTTGGCATTTGGGGGTTTTCTGCTCCAATATATTATGGCTAGTAATTGCATTACCAGCTTCCAATGTTCAGATATAACTTGCCATTTTTAAGTACCAAGATACAATAGGTATATGTTTATGCATGTGTAATGCTGTTCCAGACATTCAGCCATCAGGCAACAGATTTATTCATCTTTCCTGCTACAGCTTCATTTCCCTATACCCTGTCCCTTTGCTGAATATCACCCAGTCCATTTTCAAAACACCTTTCCACATACCCTTCCAACCCATCATTACTATTCAGTTTCTGCTACTACCATCCTGCTCATACTCATTTTGCTTCTCTTCTCTCATTCAATTAAAGGTTGAGTTCAGATATGGGGAGAAATTTTCCTGATGCACTTAGGGATGGAGGGAGGAGCCACACCAAGAATTAGATGGAGAACAGAGTCATCTTCTTTTGAGGTTGATGGTTGTGATATATAAGCCATACCACAGGTTGAAGCCAGAGCTGATGGGCCTGAATGCTCCATTAATGATGCTCAACAGGATTTGGACATGGCTGAAGCTGGACCTAACAACATAAGTGGGAGCATTCTGAAGACATCACTCAGTGGAGAGGACTGAAGGCAAGAGAAGCAGCACGTTCAGTATTTGCTAAAAGTTTGTAGTATAATGATAATATATCTTTATCACATATTATCGTGGCTTTACGTCGTGCCTTGAAGCTTTGTCATATGTCATACATTTTAAATTAGAATATGTAAACATTTAGTTTCATTGGTGTTTTAAATTTTATAAGCTTTAAACATTTATAGAAAACTCAAGTATTCACTCTGGCATTTTCATTTTAGCATCAGTATACAGAAGAAATATCTCAGTGCTGTCATTTGCTTTGGTTTTGCACCTATTAATACTGAGAATGTGATTTGGTCTCTTTGATTGTAATAAATTTCTTATTGATTTCCATTCTTCTTATTATAACACCACTTAACTGCCCACCATTCTGGTCCCTTTTATCTTTCTTACTGACCTTTCACTTACCAACCAGTGTTTTGGTTCTTCTTGCCCACCTCTTTGAACAGATCATTCTGTTTCTCTCCATCGGTTTCCTATAATCTTCAACCAGAATAAAAGCTTATATTAGAATATAAAGGCTGCAAACCTGTATTACTCTTTTTGAAGTAATGTATAAGAAATGCAGCATAGGGGCATCTGCCTTTGGCTCAGGTCATGATCTCAGAGTCCTGGAATTGAGCCCTAAGTCCATGTCAGCTCCCTGCTCAGTGGGGAGCCTGCTTCTCCCTCTCCCACTGCAGCTCCCCCTGCTTGTGTGCTCTCTATCTTTCTCTCTCTCTCTCTAAAACAGATTTTTTTAAATGCAGCATAATTATTAGATTTTGGGGGGGAGGGGTTGTGATGCCCAGAATGTAGTTTTTCTTCTTTAGTATGTAAAAACTCTTATGGGAAAAAAAAAAAAAAAAAGCCTTTACATACTAAGAAGGAAAAAAATAGGGATCCCTGGGTGGCACAGCGGTTTGGCGCCTGCCTTTGCCCCAGGGCGCGATCCTGGAGACCCGGGATCGAATCCCACATCGGGCTCCCGGTGCATGGAACCTGCTTCTCCCTCTGCCTGTGTCTCTGCCTCTCTTTCTCTCTGTAACTATCATAAATAAATAAAAATTAAAAAAAAATACAGAGACAGCATCACTAGGATTTATTCCTGAGCAAGTTTTCTCTACTTTCTTCATACTAAACATGTACCTTATGTCAGCAGAGGCCATAGAAGTGAGTGGGCACATACAGCAGATTGCATATCCAGGTGGGCAATTCACCTCATACTTCACACCTCACCTTAGACCCACATTAATGTCACTTATTCAGGGAGTGCACAAAAAAGTCTGGTGATGTATGTCTAAACTAGGAAATAAAGTACATGGCTAAGATTACTGTTAAGGAAATGAGGATTATCTTGACCATCCTCAATGATATAAATGAGGTGAATGGACATTTAAAGACTAATATGACCCCAAGGATTCTCAGTATCACTGACTGCCTGCTTGCTTAATGCTAATCATATGCTATTTTGATTTTTTCTGTTAATTAAACTTCTTTCTAAAATAATAGGAGTAGAGGGATTGGTTTCATGTAACAGATATTTTCTTGAATGACAGGGGGAAAAATGTCCTAGAAAGGCAGTATTCCAAATGACTAGGGTATTTTCACAAGATTGCCATTATATAAGTAGCTTAGATATACTCTTTAACAAAGGTATCATAATTTTTTTTCTCTAAACGAATTAAACAATTGTATATGTGAGGGTACAATTTAGAGGAAATCTCAACAGAACCTTTTGTAGTAGATGTATGTATATTTGTAGACAAGAAAGAGGAAAGGCTTGGGAGAGGTATTAAATGCCATTAGTGCATTATTTTAGAAACAAGACAGATTAAGACTAGCAGATGCACTTTTCAGGCCTTAGGGAAATGGCCTCGACCTCTTATCCACCTTTAATGGTGAGCTCACCAGAATCATCTTGATACTTGGTCCCTCTTATGCTTGAGCCCTGCTGGTTCATGGTGTCTTTAAAATTCCTCCTAGGGCAGCCCGGGTGGCTCAGCAGATTAGAGCTGCCTTCGGCCCAGGATGTGGTCCTGGAAACCTGGGATCTAGTCCCACGTCAGGCTCCCTGCACAGAATGGAGCCTGCTTCTCCCTCTGCCTGTGTCTGTGCCTCTCTCTTTCTCTCTGTCTCTCATGAATAAATTAAATCTTTTAAAAATAAATAAATAAACTTCCTCCTAATCTTCTGGACTATAGATGATGCAATTAAACACAACAACAAAATAACTGTATGGAAAAGAGAGAGTTGATGTGGGTTGGGGAAAAAGTAGAAGAGTGGGGACTATAGGGAGGTCACTTTGTCACACTTCCTCTGTAATTTTCAAATGTAATCTGTTTGTTCTAAAATTGATAAACCAGAAAACCTCCACTAGGGTCACAATGTCCTGGAGCATTAAGTGTACTTTCTAACAAGAATTCTGATTCAACTGTGATTGAGAAATTTCGGAAGTCTCTTGCTACATTAACAATGTAGTAAGAATACTGACATGCTTTTCGGGATAATGTCTTAGAGACTTGGGGGAAACTGAAAAGAATGGCCTGGACCTTTATTACTACAGGGAACATTATATCATTAGAAAAGGAATTTAAGAGTCACTTTTGATTCTTTCTTTCAAATGAATTATTAATAATATTCTAGTGGATATTGGTCCCTATATTAACACTTGTTATCTTAGTTGTTGAGAGGTAGGGTCCTAGAGCCATCTTCCTGGATTTAAATCCTGGCAACATTTCTGTCTTCCTATGTAACCTGGGGCCAATTACATACCTCTCTGGACCTCAATGTTTTCATCTGTAAAATGAAGATAATGGGACTTGCCTCTTAGTATATTATGAGGATTATATATTGTTAACACCTAGTAAGCACTTAGAATAGGGCCTGGCATAAAAAAATTAGGTACTCAATAAATGTTCATTATATTTTTATATTTGTAGATAATGAATAATTCAAAAATGATAAATAAATTATCTTTCCATAAGAGGCACAGAATACATGTTGGTAACACATTGCTATCTTCAAAATACAACTTTTCTGAACCTAAGTTCATATTTGGACAGAGGAGAATGGTGAGATGGTAGGAATACTTATTTCATAAATATATTTTGACTATAATATATATATAATCATTTTCTTTCAGAGTATTTCAAAATTTTGAATTTTTCTTTGCAAGATTCTAGTACATTTTTGAGGATATCATTACATACAAGTTCACATTTATATTGATAATGAGCATATGGCCTAAATCTTATAGATTTATAGTCCTTTAATCAAATACCAAAGCTTAAGAGACTGGCATCTCAGATAGGGCACCTATATGAATCCTCCTTAACATAACTTGAGAAAATACAAGAACAGAAGCAGATCATGCAAAGGATGTCATGGAAGGAAGGAGTCACATCAATTCTGGAGAAAGAAAAAGAGTTTTAAAAGCCATCAGGTGTGTTTGAAGAAAAGCTGACAGACTCAGGGCAACTAGGAAAGAGAAGTAAAGACTAGCAGTGAACAAGCTTTAATAAAGAATTCTTAATCTAGACCCTTAAAATCCAAAAACATTCAATTTGCCAGCATGGGAAGTAATACAGATGTTAATTATAGATTTTAAAGACTGCCAGCAGCAACAATGTATAATTCTTAATATATACCTCATCTCTGCCAAAATCTATACAGATGGTCAAAGGACAGTAAAACGATGACAAACAAAAACTCCCTACCTTGAACCAGGCTTTCACTTAAGCAAAGCTTCTTCAGAGTGTAATGAATAGTCTTTGGTTTCCCTTTTATATTCTCATTTACATCTCCTCCTGCAAAGTGACATCTGTTCCCACCCTCTACCAAAACTTCTCAATCTAAGGTCACTTATTATTGCTTCATTGTAAAATCTTTCTTTTTTTTCCCATATTCACTAAAACTTTCTACCACATTTAACACAATTAATTTTGAAAATCCAATTTCCATAACAATCCTTTTTCTTGTTTTCCAACACTTCTGGCATCTTCTGACCATTTATTTTCTGGTTTCTTCATAGATTCTACCCTTTCTGATCCAACGACACACTGATCTTCTCTGTCTACATCCCTTCCTTGAGCAATCCCGTCCACTCTGATGACACTTCCCTTATATACTGAGGACTTCAATTATCCAAATCAGCAGTGAGCAAACTAAAGTCTGTAGGCTGCCTTTGGCTTGCCACTTGTTTTTGTAAATATTGTTACAAAAGACATTTTCTATGGGTGCTTTCATGCCACAAAGGAAGATGTGAACTTTTGCAACCAAGAACATATGGCCCTCAGAGCTGAAAATACTGTTTGGCCCTTTACAAACTTTAAACAAATAAACAAGCAAACAAACAGCCAACATCTGATCCATCCCTTAAAATGAAAATTTCAGTCTATTATATCTAATTATGTGAAGGAAATATGCACTTTGATGTACTGAAATGAGCTAAATCCAGATGTTCAACCTCCTCCTCTTTACTTTTTCTCTTTTTGGGAAATCTGGGTATCATTCTAGCTGTTCTTCCCTTCACCTCACATCACACTGATCACCAAGCTCTGATTAATACCATTCTTATTTATCTTTTCAAATATGTGAAAGTCCAGTGTCTGTACTGGGGGATGGGACTTGAGGTGGGATATACTCCCATAGCAAATACAGTAAGATTAATGCCTAAGTTAAGGATATCAACTGCCTGGGAGAGTAAAGAAAATCTTAAAAAAAAAAAAAAAAAGGAGAAGAAGAAAAGAAAAAAGAAAATCTTTGCAGAAGAAGTGACATTTGAAATAAATTTTAAAAGATGAGAAAGAACTTGTCAGTAAGTGTGGTAGATTATAGATGAGCAAGTAGCCCAACAAGGCTAGAATTAAAGGAAATTAAAGCAACATATATTTTGGAAAAATGGCATTCTGTTAGTTTGGAATCAGGGTCAAATGGGGTATTTGCAAAAATGTAGACTGAAAAGGACATTTAAGCCTGGATATGAAAATTTAAAACAAACAAACAAACAAACAAAAACTCCATGGGCAACCCCCGTGGCTCAGCGGTTTAGCGCTGCCTTCAGTCCAGAGCCTGATCCTGGAGACCTGGTAGGGAGTCCCACGTCGGGCTCCCTGCATGGAGCCTGCTTCTTCCTGTACCTTTGTCTCTGCCTCTCTCTCTCTCTGTGTCTCTCATGAATGAATAAATAAATAAAATTTTAAAAAAATAAAAAAATAAAAATAAAAAACTCCATGTGTAGGTAATTAGACTTCAAAATAAATACAATTAGCCTAAATCTCAAACAAAAGAGGAACATGCAATTGACATTTATAAAGATAATTTATAAATTTATAAAGTGACAGATTAGATGGTAAGTATATCACACAGTGAGAAAAAAACCCTATTACAGACAAAATTTAGGAATCCATACAGTAATCTGTTAAGGGGATTTACTTGTTGAAATTAAGTCAAGGTCACTAGGAGCAGATAGAAGGAGTCAGATTCAAGAAATAATTCTGAGATGAATCTACAGGACTTGTGGTGTGCTGAGCTGAAAATGAGTAGAGGCTGAAGGAGAGGAAGATGTGTTGAGGGCAAATCAGACAGGTCTAGCAAAAGATGACACAGCAGGGGAATGGTGCTCTTAACCAAGAAATTGACCTTCCACAGAAAGAAGAAAAGATTTCAGTTGGCAAGAGAATGAGCTTATTTGGTTCTATGTTAAACCTGAAATGCCTACAAGACCATCAAGATGACCCTCAAAAATGTCCAGGAAACAATTAAAAACGCTAGCATGAAACGTAAAGAAACATCCCTATAGCCTGAGAAAGTTAAGGCAACAAATTTGAGGACAAACTTATCCAACCACTAGATTGTCCCTGTTTCTGAAAAGCTAGCTTAAATATTTTTTTTAGATAAGTCCCATATTCCTAACAGATCCTCTGTCAAAATGCTAAGCTGTTATAAGAGAAAATATTAAATGTTAATTCACACCAATGTGTTATCTTGAATTATTTTACTGGTAGACTTTAGTTATTTAGAGAAAGCTTTAAAAACACAAGATCTAAGGCACGGAGCATGACACAAAGAAAAAAGTCAGAAATATGAGGTACTAGTCGATGGTATGAATGAGTATGATGGCACACCAAAACAGAGGCTAGGTATGGTCAAGGAAAGGGAAAAGGAGCAGAAAAATAGGAAGAAGTCAGGGAAAAGTGACAGTAGAAAACAAAGAAGGGTAAAGACTATTTATTTCACAGTTGGACTTGTTCTTTGAATGTATCATGTATTCTTGTGTTTTGTTTTAAATTATTGCACCCTTTTTAAAAAGCCTTAGAATGACAGCATATGATACACTTGAGTTAAACGATCAGAAATTGAAAACTAACCAGCTTAATTCTCTTAATTATTCTTTCAGTTTTATGGCAAAAATATTAAAAGACTTTTAGAAGGGAAATGTTCTTTGGTAGCTTTAAATAATGTAGAAAGATCTCCAAATACTGCCTATAATACACAATTCATTACATTTTAGCTTCTTACAAATGCTTTAAAATCCCATCTATCCTAGCTATTTTTTCTTAATAACTTTTTCTATATATGCATTTTCTTCAGCCCTTAAAAGATTAGGAAAGGTTTATATAGTAACTGTTTGATTGCATCAGTCTATGTTTCCTGAATCCCCAACAGATATTTTAATGCTCAAATTGTAAGGCAACACTCTATGTGATTGCATTTAAAAAAAATAGTTTTTTTAACTACCCTCCAGGCCTTAAAATGCTTTTTTCCCTTGTCATGACTAAAAATATAATATTGACAAAAATAAGCATACATTTGACTTTTATTTGAGGTTACTACATTGGTGAGTAAAGTGGGAAAATACTAAAGAAAAGTAATCTTGCAAAGGAGAAATTAGATGAATATTATTGAAAATAAAAATTTATATTTTTTTCCATTTTACCTCTTCATTGCTTTGTATGCAAAACTTTTTTCTATTCCTGTTTCTATAATTTATTTATCAGTAGAGACTTATTAAAATCTAACTCCTGACTTATTGCATTAAGATTTTTAAAAAAATTGTGACAATGTAGATTTGAATATATACATATATGTACGTGTGTGTGTTGAATTGCCAAACAGCAATAAAAGAAAATATGGTTTATGATTTAAGATTATGGGCAGCCCCGGTGGCTCAATGGTTTAGGGCTACCTTTAGCCCAGGGTGTGACCCTGGAGACCCGGGATCGAGTCTCATGTCGTACTCCCTGCACGGAGCTTGCTTCTCCCTCTGCCTGTGTCTCTGTTTGTCTGTCTGTCTGTCTCTCTCTCTCTTTGTGTGTGTGTGTGTGTGTCTCATGAATAAATAAAATCTTAAAAAATAGAAACATAACTTATTTTATTGGTAAAATATTATTATTAAAATATAAAAACTGCATTTTTACCCTATTTTCCAATAATTTTTGTGATAATTGTGATTTTTACCACATTCTAAGAGACTGAAATGCCTTTTAAATCATTAATTGTATATTATTATAGTGCTACCTTATTTTAGTAAAGCTTAAGGGGTCCTTTTTTTCAGATTCTAACATTTTTTATATTGAGATGTGTGTTACAATTGGCATCTTTAACAGCATTTTTTCCTTAGTGATACATAAAATACATAGTGTAACTAACAATAATGCTGTCAAATTCAATAGAATACAGTATTAGTATCTTTAAAAGTGGAGAAAGCAATGTGGTATAAGTAACAGTTAACAGAGTATCCATCTTTTACTGTCAGTGAGTAGGGGTTTACTTTAAGTGTAATGGTTTTCATCTAAGTTTGTGTAAGTCTTGCATGAACTATTTTAGCCAACAATTTCACAAGATTTTTCTAAGGCAATAGTTTACATAACACTGGATAAAAATGTAGGGACAGGTCAGGTGAGTAACATGTCATCTAAGGTTATCACTCATGTTACCAGCAAAGCCATTCAAGTCATTTTTGAATCTGTCCGAAGTGCCACGCACCCACACGTGTTTCTGGTTTTTCTTTTTCTTTTAGCTCTCTCTAGACACCATGTGTCTAGATTTACAGAGGCTTTTCTCTGCTCCTTTGAGTTTTCACTGCTTACACTATCAGTGGTAAACATGGTAAGAGAAATATAGGATCACAGCTGGTCTAGTCTTTTTAGAAATAAGGGTCATCCAATCCTATCCAATCTATACATACAGTAGATCACTTATCTAGGCTTTTGAGTAATTTTCCTTTATTATTGGGGTTTTCTCAATGTATGACGATTTTCTTTTTGATAGAATCATTTTGATCTCTGTTAGAAATTTGGAAATGTATATTGCATACTCTTAAGAAATGCTAAGGAAAGTAGGGAAGACACTCCAAGAGAATATTTTAGGAACCAAGACATTTTTCTGCTGTATTTTTATTCACTGATGAGTGTACAACCTGAAAAAATACAAAATGAGGCATTAATCTGTGTCTTCCATATATATTAAGTGAAGGACAGTAAAATTATGATTATTCAGATGGCTCAAAGACCAAATTTATGAATGGATTCAGTTAAAAAGAGCTTGAAGTAAATAATTTCAAACTGATGGAAATATGAATCAAGATTTTATTTTTTGTTTTTGAAAATTGTATTCCACAAAGAACTTTATAAAGATGTCTTTATCTAAAAACACACATTTTTTTTGCTTTTAAGTCATATTGTTGACATTCCATAGAAAAATAAAGGCAGAGCTAATATATTAAAGAGTGCTATTCGGTGAAAAGTAGTAAGTATGAAAAGATGCGGGCTTGCTCTCTCTCAAAAAAAGAGATGGAAAGTCAAAAATGTATATTACATAACTAATTGTTTTGCAGAATTAGAGTATACTTTTTAAGAAAATACATGCCATGTATTTTAAAAATAAAGTAATAAAATTGCATATTAAATCTTAGAAACTTATACAGTCAGTAGAGCTTTTTGAAAGTGAAAATTAGTTTACTCTGACTTTACTCTTGCCAGCTGAAAATGTGACATATTATATCCAGAGAGGTGTCCACATACATTCCGTGCCAATAGCCAAGGACATGAAACTGAAAACAGCAAGGCAGCATTCTGTTATGTGATATTAAGGATATCTTCTGGAATATATTTTTAAAATAAAATATGATGGATATTAGAGAAGCATTGAGAAGATTCAACTCAAGTATAATTGGCAGAAAGGACTTAGGTAAAGGAACCAAGGCAAATGAACGTGAGCGGCAGGGTTCTGGTAAGCACTGGGCCAGCCCTAGAGTTTCTAACACAGTGCCCATGGATCAAGTCATCTTGAATATTTTTCAATGGAACACAAATGTATGGAACACGCATCTACATTTTAATGGAACACACATCTACATTTGTAATGTGTGCATTTGCAGAATGACTTAATTTTGTAATACATTTTATACATGGACAAGCTCTTAAGAATACTCAAAATCTATGTTAATCAAAGCCTAGGTGGTTGCTTCAGCTCCAGCTAAGCTTTATCCTTAAGAAAGGGTCCCCTACACAGTGTTCTGCTTCTCCTCTTAGCGTCTCCCCTTCAACAAAATGGTAAGAGTTCAGATGACAACAGGGTAAACAGATTATTGTGTTATTGCTGGCTGATTGCCGGAGTTATTTTGGAGCTTCATAATTCATTTAAAGAGATTTTTGACATTTATGAAATGACTTCTATAATCAACTGACAGTGCAATATCCTATAATTGTTCAATTAAAAATGACTACTAGTGCAGTCATTTATTAGTAGAATCAGATAATTGTCTTGCCACTAAAGAGTACTTCTCACTTTGCACATCAAATGAAAATGTTTGAGTATAAATCTGTGACACAGCAGCCAAAGTCCTGGGGATTTTCAAGTGCATATGTAATTATTACAGACCTCTGAAGTAAATATGGTTTAATGTGATAATCTTAAATGGATTGTATGTGAGCCTTATGAAATACTTTTCCGTATAAACCAAAGCATCTGTCAGAATGGATAGGAATTCATTTCCTACCAATATGAAGTTCATGATATTCTTTCCAACATGTAGTTTAACATGTGTACTTAGAACATAGGACAGCATGCGTTTCTCTCAATCCTCCTTTATCTTTTTTCCCCCTGCAGATGAAACTGATTACCAAGGTGAGGAACCAGGAATGGTTGCATGGATAAATCAGTTTCATATGGAATACTGCCCTATTGGGGTCAGCATTCAGAAGCTCTGACTTCCAGATACATACACGGATAGGAATGTGGATCCAGAAAAACAGAAACATTTACACACACACACACACACACACACAATCACAATTTCAAATGTGGAATTTCTCTGAAAACGCTTTGACTCACATTATCACAAACCATCTGTTAAGCTAAATCATAAATCAGTCTTTGATTAAATAATTAAAAAAAGAAAAACCCTCGCCACACTGAAAGCTGAGAAGGCACAGATCATTTAAAGACCAATATAAAGAAATAACTAAATGGAAGAAACAGCAGCAGCCCCCTTACAGATAACGATTTCTTTATTTTTCTTTCAAATTAGCATTGTGCTTCTTTGGACAAACTGGCTAAAACTCAAAATTTACATTCAAATAATGATAATTAAGGAAATTCAGAGCCTGCTCAACAGATGGAAGATGTTACTTAATTTGAGGTTGCTACAAAATAGAATTTAGTAGTGTCGTTTCAAAGTTGCAGCTTAATTTTAATTTTTAAATAAATAATCAGATTTAGTTGTTGCTTTCCATTTTATTTGCAGGAAAATGTTTAAAAATTGCTGTCAGATTCAATCGCTCTCTCGCACTTTCTTCCTAACCCATCAGCAACCCAAAGAGCATTTGAATCACAGCTGCTTTGGGCTTTTTGTTTTTGTTTCTCTTCAAAATTTTTTTTTTTCAAGCCCGTTTTTCTTCTTCTTGTATGGATTTTAGAAAGAGTTTTGATAAAGACAGTCCTGGCAGCTGGATGATAAATATTATTTTCTTAACCTGCCTAGCTTTGTCAGCCACCTGCGACTGCAGCCTGCCACACGTTGGAAGCAGCTCATTAACTTTCCCACAGCTTCCCAGGAGTTTTCCTTGTTTTCTTTCACCTTGGGTGTGTGCAGCCTTCTCACTGAACGGTTAACTATCCGAGTAGGCCGAGTGGGCTTTGGCACCGCGAGCAGAGCACGCTTCAGGCAGCCTCCCTGCTAAGGCTCAAAATCTCTCTTAAACACATTAAGCAGCCCATTTTGGATTGATAGTGCAGTAATTATTCTGCTTCACCCTAAAAACCATCCTGGGGTAATTGGCGCGGACGAAAATTACCCAGAGTCCTCCACCACCTGGTAGTTAAGGAACGAATCCAGGGAAAGATAAGTGAAGCAGGAAAAAAAAAAAAAAAAATCGGCACTTATTTGATTTTAATCTCACCACTTTGCAAGCATTTAAATTGCCTTAATCAGGTGGTTGGCTTCCAGCCTAGCTGGTAATCTGTTATCAAATTTGAAACTAGATTTTTTAAAATGTCAGTGTAGGCTGAGAATTGAAGTCTATTAACAGTTATGAGCCTCCCTCCTAAACTTCCATAATCTATGTATTAATAATCCTTTTTACAAAGCTGTCAAATATTACTTTATTACAAGTCTGTATTAATAATACGGATGTAAAAGCAAGATTTAATTATTTATTTTTTATTTGTATTTTAAAGTTGAGGGAACATACAATGCTAACATCCTGAACACTGAAATCCATTTTTTTTTTTAAAGCAATAGCTTGAGTCTATGGAATAACCTTGATAAATGTAATTGAATTTTTCTTTGATAAGATTAACTAGTGGTAATTGTGAATGGGGAGGTCTGACCCACTCCGAATGAGATGTATGACAAGCTGAAAATAATCAATTTTTCTTTTCTTTATTTGAGCCCAGATTTTTAAAAATGGAAAGAGAAAATTGGGGCCTTGCAGGATGAAACATTTGTGTCTGAAATGTTTTTGTATACACTGCTTATCTCCCATCTCCTCAGTGTGTCTAATTGTGCTGAGCTTGGTCTAAAATGAGATCAACACATTGAAACCCCAGAAGGCTTAATTAAGGGAGGGACTTAATATGTACCAAAAAGGAGATTTTTTAAAAATATAAATGTAGTATAAATTTTACCTGCAACATCCTTTACTGAAAGCACCCCAAAATTGTTAGGCCCATTAAATGCTTTTTTTTTTTTTTTTTCAAGAGAGAAAGAGAAAGAGAAAAAGAAGAAAATAATTTTACTTTGAAAATCTTAATTACTGTGATAGCAGGGTTGGGTTGTGCCTTTTTTATGATTCCTGTATGATTTGCATTTTGAGTTGAAGTTTTGTTCTTCACAGCACACAAGCCAGCAATCAGGAGCATATAGAAATGGCTTGATAGATTCCCCTTTTAAACATGCTTATAAAACATTTTGCCTATGTAGCTTTTTGTATTACACATTCCATGGGGTTTCTCACATACCAATCAAGAAAGCATATCCCTTTTAATTCATTTTCTCAGAAGTTTAAGGGCTCGGAAATGTATATTAATACAGAACAAATAAAATGTTTCAAAAACTGCAGCACTATTGTAAGGAGTTTCATTTGAAAAGCAAAAAATGCTGTCATTATTTTTATTCTTCTTTCATGTTTTTTATCTGACCATAGAATTTGAGTAAGTAGATTAGACTACAATAGAAACTACTCAAACAACTTGTATTCCTAGTTCCCTTCCTGGTTTCTGACGAGGCCCAGTAAAAGACTATTTCAGAAATCTAAAATCTTGTAGGCAATGAAATTAATCACAATGTAAAAAAAAAAAAAAAGCACTTGACACTGAATAAAGCCAAATATACGTTAACCTCAGTGTACAGAATATGTACATAATATGCACATCTAAATATACTTAAGCAAGGCACCATCAGTATCAATGTCTTTTTATTTGAATATGTACAGATTTTCCTGTATTCAAAATCACTTTTTTTAAAAAAGGATTTTAATTATTTATTTATTTGAGAGAGAGAGAGAGAGAGAGATGGCATATGACCAGGGGGAGATGAGGGGAGAGAGAGAGGGAGAAGCAGATTCCCCATGGAGTAGAGAGCTAGATGCAGGGCTTGATCTAGGACCCTGGGGTCATGACCTGAGCTGAAGGCAGATACTTGACCAACTGAGCCATCCAGGCACCCCAAAATCACTTTTATGATTAGTTCTTTATAGCATATCTAATTCAACGAAGCATAAGATATATACGTTGCCTCTTTTCAAAGACCTTAACACTTGGTTGCTTTTAGATTCTATATCTTTTGATTGGGACATTTCACTTTTGAAATGAAATAAATTTAACATATTATTTTAAGAAAAATAACTCCAAGAAGGAATTTAGGAAGAGCTATAATGGATGTTTTCTTCCTCCCATATGTGAGCATGATGACCCCAACATGTTCAAAATAGAGGATATTTGAGCTTTAAGCTTATGCCATAAGAAATTGATACCTAATGTATCTAAATTGTAATTTCTTAGGGTCAGCATCAGCTAATTGTCCTGTGAGATTGTGTTCAATGTCATAGTTTTTCTGGTTCATCATAGAATAAAGTGGTCTCTGGCTGAAATTTCCCATTTCTCTCTGTCTAGGAAAGTCACTTGCTTCACCTGCTCCTCTCCCTTACCATTTTTGATGCCCTGGAAGTGGTCTGTATTTCAGACAAGTTTCTCATTTACATTTATCCTAAGTTAGTGTATGTCACATAAAATTCAAATCAGAAGAATCTTTACAGGGACAGCTAGGTGGCTCAGTAATTGAGTCTCTGCTTTCATTCAGCTCAGGGCATGAGCCCAGGTCCAGGACCAAGTCCCACATCGGGCTCCTTGCAAGGAGCCTGCTTCTCCCTCTGCCTGTATCTCTGTATCTCTGATGAATAAATAAATAAAATCTTTTTTTTTTTAAAGAGTCTTTACAGCAAAAAAGTATTCTTTCACATGCAGATTTAGAGAAGTAAAGGCTATTCGTTTTTTTTTTTTTTTTTTTAAGGAAATGATTAATGTCATCTTCTAGCATTTAAAGACCAATTGGGGAAGACGGATTAGATTTCTTTTGTATGCCTCAAGTGGTAGATGTTGGCCCATTGAGTAAAAGTTACAAGGGAGAAAGTCATCAGCTCAATATAAAGGAGAACTTAGAGACTGTAAAAACCATGCAGAGATGAAATGGGCTGCTTTGGGAGAGAGTGAACTCTCTGCCACTGGAGATGTCTAAGCAGAGATCAGAGGCCACCTGGTGAGATTATCCTAGAAAGAGGGTAGAGATGGTGTTAGGGTATGTGACCTTTACTATTCTTTTGAATTCTGAGATTCTAAAATTCTGTAATCATATAACTAGACTGCCTGGATTTTATGAGGGAAAGTAATTATTTTTAAGTAATTTTTAACCTGAATTTTGGTACTATTTTGAAGGGTATAAAAATAGATTCACTATAAAGAGCACAACACAAGGTCTTTGACAAGAAGATTACACAGTCCAGGCTAGGATGGGGGTCAGAATCAGTATGTACTTTAAGAGAACTACAGACTATACCTATGAAATCATTCTTTTAATCCTAAACTTTGTTACTGTATTAAAACAAATTTTAAAAACCTAACACCTGTTGGCACAGAGCACTTGAAAGCAATGCCTAAGAGAGACAAAAGGGTCAGGAAAAATGGAAGTCCAAATAAATATGATACTAGAACTCATTTCATTTAGGAATAGTCATACCTTGTTCAATTAATATATTATGAACAATCACTATTAACCAAGCCATCTTTTTAATCCTGGAGGTAAAAATACAAATAATATATTTCTCTTGCCTTTAAGAAAGAAACATTCTGCTTGGAGAAATGAATAATGAGCAAATTATGGTACAACGTGGAAAATGCCACAGGAGAGTATGAGCTAAGGTATTTGAGAGACCAAAGGAGGGAATTCAACTCTGCCTGGAAGATTGAGGCTAGTTTGATGAAATAGATATGTTATGTTGAATCAGTAGTAGATAATTAAGGATATCCTATGGGTTAAAGATGGTGCTTATTTCAAAAGAAATACAGAAACAAGTTTAAAGGAATATGCCTCTACTCAGGAATTTGGACATAGGTAATTCCCTGGTGACTAATTATTGGTAGTAACAATAGCTAACGTTTATTATACACTTAATATGCACCAGTGTTTGAAATGCTTACTTGCGTTATGTAAGTAAATGACTAAATGACTTGTTCAAGGTTGAGTCACAGAGCTAGAAAGCAAAGGAAGGATATAAACTTAAGTAGTAAGTCTCCTGAGCCCGATATAGTAAGGTTTTTATTTTCAATAAAGTACTTTATTGACCAATATTAAGCACTCTATTTTGAATAATATTCTTTGTAAAATTTTTCTTCAATATCTCAACTGTCTAAAATAGTAGCCTGGTGCCCAAAACCACTTCACTCTTTGTGCGTTATGAAGTTAGCTGGTTCTAAGCTCCATAGCAATATATCCTTGAGAGCAAACAAGAACTGGCTTACTTTATTCCTCAGCTTTTGACAACCTTTATTATTTCATTTATCTGCTATTCATAGCGAGATGTAAACATCTTACTTCCCAGTGTGATCCTCATATCAACAGTGGGTCAGTTTAAAATATTGGGAATCAATATGTTATAAAACATCAGCCAGTACTAAAAAGGCAGGCCCAGAGAAAATTCATTGAATGTCAAATAAAAAATAAACATCAACAGTTAAAAATGTAATAAGATAATAAATAAAAGCAGGGAATTAAAAAAAATTCTTAACCCAAAAAGCAATTTGACAAGTAAGATATACCTATATTAAACACAAAGCCGCTTACAGTACAGGGAGCAATGAATTTTTCATGCAGGTAGACAGAACAATTCTTTTCTAAATTTAATAGACAGAATACATGACATTAGTGCCATTGATGGTGGGGTTTGGAACTCAAGAAGGGGGGCACTGGAGCCTCTGTGAAGATATTAGTTAGCACAAGCTTTACATTTTTTATTGATTTGTGTAGACACTTAAGACTAAATGTTTTTATACTGAGGATCTCTTTTTCATCCTAGCTATGTATGCATATATTTCTTATGTGCAGGTACTCAGCGCTGTTTTTTTTTTATTATTATTTTTCTTAGTTTCATACCTTCATATCCTCGCCTTCACACTTGCATCTGATCCTGCTGCTAGTTGGTTAGTCAGTCTGGATCTATCTGTGAGACATCTTTTATTGACCCATCATTGAATCCACAGTTCTATAGAAAGTCCTACAAAAAGTGACAAAAGAAGTAGGGCACTGCATTCCTTTTGGGCTGCTTAAAATTTAATGCACAATGGCTAACAATCAAAAGGAAACAAATAATATTCTTGAACTGTGTTGCTTGGGTAAAATAGTCAGGAAGGCAATAGTCTAGGAGGGGTGTGATTGTGGTCCTGCAGTCCTCTCAATTCACCTAGTGAAAAATACATTACCTCACACACTTCCACATACACCAGATTTAACAAATATTCCCTTCCTTTAGTGTTGTTGCTTTTAAGGCTGATACACATCCCTAGGAATCATAGCCTTCCGCATGGACATCTTTTTTTCCCCAGCTACTCTTCCTTCTGACCCCAAATCGCTTGTTGCACCCAGAAAGCTTGTAAAGTGAAATAAAATCATAATCTTAAGGAACGAGCTTGAAATTGTGAAAGGTCCAAGATGAGAGTATTCACAAAACATTTTTGTTTTGTTGGTATTTTTGAAGGAGTATTTACCCAAAGCTCTAGCAGCCACAAGTATATATCCATTTATTAATGTCTTTACTCTTTTTATATTTTTTAGTATCTCCTATGTCTTAGGGACTATGTAAATTTCTGGAGAAAATGCACAACCTCCTACCATCACGTTCCTTACACTCTACTGGGTGAAAGGAGTGTGTGCGTGTGTGTGTGTGTGTGTGTGTATGTATGTTGCATATTTGAATATGGTGAATAAAGAAATACAGTTCTATACAGGGTGTTGTAGGAATTACTTTGAAAGAGCACCAACAAATTTGGGATATTGTAGGAAGGGTCAGAAAATTGTCTTGGAGATTATACCTGCACTCTGACTTATGTGAGGAGTAGGAAGTGGATTTTACAAGCAGAGAAACCATAAGCAACAACTGTAGACCAGGTTCTGTGAGGAACATAAACAATTTAGGTTGTAGCTTAGAGAGCAAGGCAGAGAGTAGCAAAGAATGAGGGTATAATTGAAGCCCCAAGACAAATAGAAGAGAGCATTAGATGCCCTGTGTGTAGGGCATGGAGAAGGTATATGCTAGTGGTAGTGGGGGCTGAGAGTGGAATGAGCAGTCAAGGAAAAGGAGAAAAGTAGAAAAAACCATGGATAGGAGTCATGGTTAGGAGACTCTTTACTATAGAGGTAATGAAAGCCTGGCCTAGACCTGTGGCCATGGTGGTAGTAAAAAGACAACAACACCAAGACATACATAGTAGAAATTTCTGCAATTGTTGAGTGATAGGGTGAGGGAAAAATAATGAGTTACTTTCTATAAGAAACATTGGCCACTGGACAGGTTAGCAGTTAAAATAGGATCTGTATAAAGGAGAAAGCATATTTATGGGAGATACTAAGTTCAGATGTGTCAAATGTGTTATTAAGATATACTTAGATAGTATCTGAAGGGGCTGAAAGGAGATTATATATAATTAGGAGGTCAGGCATATGAAGGTGATAATCAAAACTCTGAGATTATGTACATTAACCTAAAATAGTATGTACAATAAAAAAGGTCATGGTCCCAGGTTGTGGACAGCAACATTAAAAATGAAAAAATGACGAGACTGAAAAATCTGATAATGTTTTCCTAGAATACAAGAACTTCAATAATTTAAAATAAAAAGATCTGTGGAGTCAAGAATTTGCATTAAAAATCTTCTAAAATAAAGGCTACAAACCATTTATTACATTTGGCAGTTGGGAACACTTATCGATTGTAGAAAAACCAGATGTGAGAAATGGGTATGGTCATATAACAAAAGGCATCAGATTATGGATCAGTGTATTTGAACATGTGAGAAATTTTTGATGAATATTGAAGAAACGAATATTTTAATTTGAATTTAGGGGAGAAGTGTTACAATTGATGAGAAAGACATGAGGCGATTATCATTTGAAGAACAAGGCCAGGTGGAGTATGGCCTTTAAGAAGAGAGAGGAGATGACACTTAGAACAATATCCAAAATAGTAGTTAGGTGATAGAATTAATGACAAAGAAGAAACTACTGATCTTGAACGGGAGAACGAAGATAGTCTCTGAGACTACAGGGAAGGATGAGAGAATGGATGTGGCACAGATGATTTTATAGTTAGCGAGGTAAAACATTGATTACTATCATTCATGAGGCCCTCATATGTGGATCACCAACAATGAAAGAAAAGAAAGTTGAGTAGGGAGGGTGGGATTTTGGAATAGTCTTTAAAGAAATAAGGTAGCTGGTCAAATAAAATACCGATGAGTAGACAAGGAGATCAAGCAGATTTTTCAAAGCATAGATTTGCAGTATTGCTAAGTAGGGAGAATATAGTATTATGAAGCAGACCTCAACTCACATATAAAGTCTAACAAGGCCCACTAGAGTATTTAATTTGTGTTTGAATTTGCTGGGCTGGTGTGTCAGAAGGGTAGTCATTCATTCAGCCATTTGTGAGGATGACCCTTATTCAGTTTAGCCTGAATAGCAGCAGGTTCACCTTATCACCACAAGTTGTCAATGGCCTGCATTGTGTTACCCTGATCTCTATCCTGAACCCTTGCCCAAACCAGCCATGCATTCTGGCTCTGCTGGCTACGTCTCTAAGGTATTATAAATTGGGCATTTGGAAATGCTTTCAAAAATCTGGCAAATTATAATCGAATTTGGCCTTTGGTCTGCATTTATACATCCTGTGAGCTCTACTCCAAACAGAATTCCCATCTATTCATTCTTTTAGAATCACATTAATTCAAGCCACTATTAACTCTCTAGATGATGGCCACCATCTTCT
This sequence comes from Canis lupus baileyi, assembly GCF_048164855.1. Lineage (NCBI taxonomy): Eukaryota > Metazoa > Chordata > Mammalia > Carnivora > Canidae > Canis > Canis lupus. Next base: position 30,243,893 of record NC_132862.1, read on the forward strand.
AATCAATCTCCCCACACCCAATCTTGTCTCTTTTTTAACTCTTAGCAAGCTAGTTATCACATTTGAAATGTTAAAAGATGATACTTTATCCCTGGATACTCTTGCACTTAGAATGAATCCACATTTCTTAATCTGACATATAAATATTCCTATAGGGCAGAACACCCACCTGTCCTGGACCTCATCTCCCTTGCTTACTCACTCTCAACCACAGTAATCTTCTTTCATTTTCTAGAACTGACCAAGCACGTTCTTGCTTTAAGGACTTTGCATTGATTTTTCCCTCAACCCAGAATACCCTTCCATCTGATCTTCACATAGATGGCTTTTTCTCATGCTTCAGCTCCCAGCTTGAAGGGTACCTCATTAGAGAAAATTTTCTTGATTACTCTACTTAATGTACATGACCTCTCCATCCCTCCATAGCTCTATTATGACATTATATATTTTTCTTAGTAAAATGTATTATTTCATAATAAGTTTAACAAATAAAACAACGTCATTAATGTATTTTACTATTCATTGTTTTATATCTTTCTCTCTAGATTGTAAAATCTTTGGGGCAGAAACCATGTCTGCCTTATATAACACTATAGCACCAGTCCCTAGCAAAGTGCCTGACTAAACACCTGGTACATAATCCAAAATGCCAGCTCATTAAATGAGTGAAGATGAAAGAATGAACAAATGAGCCTGATAATTGCCAAATACACACTATTCATTTTGCTGATCCTATCTCAAGCATTTTATAGTACTATTCAATATTTTGCTTCTTGAAAACTTTTTACCTTATATTTCTGCAATATGATGTATTACTGGTATTTGTGCTTCTTGGACCACTTACTGTCATCCCCTTTCCTCCTAGACATTCCTTAAATATTAACATTTTTTGGAGATTTACCTTTAGCCCTCTAATCTTCCTACTCATCCTGTGTTTCCTAGATAATCTGAACTGTGGTCACCAGATAAAATAATTCTGTATGCTAATAACTACCTTTCTCCATCATGTGGTTTAAAGCTGTTATTCCAAATGCCCAGTATTCTAAATTGATTATTTCTAAATTTTCTTAAATTTAGGATTTTCAAAAATATACATTAAATTTTCCTTATATTTCATGGTGTTTCTGCTTTTATATTTCCATGGGACCTCCCTCCATCTAGTTACCTAAGTCATCTATTCATTTTTTCTTTTTTTTTTTCAGTAAATATTTATTGACTGATTTTTATGTGCCAGGCACTATTCTGGGAATTTGGAATAGGTACATCAGTATATAAAACAGGCACACACACACACACACACACACATTCCTCAAATATCTATCTATCTATCTATCTATCTATCTATCTATCTATCTACATTCATCTCAGAATCCTTTCTTTTAAATCACTTCTTATTGGTAACCCAGTTTTGTAAGTACTTGTATTTACTTACAAACTCTTATCCATCTTCTCCACTCCTCTACCTGCCTTAGTTCAAGTCCTTTTCATTTCTAGCATTAAAATAACTTTTTAATTGGTCAATATGCCTCTAGTTTACCCTATAATCCACCTCCTAAAATACAAGGTGAATCATACTAATAATGCAAATCTTGGCATGATCCTCCACTAGATTAAAATCTTTTAGTGAATCTTCACCCTTACAAAATGAACACCTTGTTTATACTACTACCAAAACAAGTCCTGAGGACTGATGCAGACCAAGTCAATATCTGAATCACGCAAAGAAGGAGAGGAAAGAGCCCTAGGTGAACAGTCCAAATATTTCAAAGTTTTTATTACAGCACATCATCATAATATGAAATGTGCTGGCACCAGCTGGAATAGACCAAGCAGATCCAATCAATTTATGCATGTATTTTTTCATCATAGAAATACTGCTTTCATTTTCTCTCTATCATTCTTTGTGCTTGTTATATGTTCTTATTTTATACTATTTGTTAAATTATTAAGTTTAATTTTAACTTCCAGTTCCTGATGATTTATGAATACACTGAACAAAACAGTTCTCTGATGTAGATTTTTATGGGCTATACTAGCTATTTGTACTAAATATATGTGCCATAATAAAAAAAGCTTTATTTATATAAAAATTCTCCTTTCAACCTAAATTTTCTTTTAAAGAAAACTTTATAGCAAATAACAACTTATCTATTAGGCCAATGTAGAATTTATCTTGATTGTTATTTAATGAACAGAGCAAACCAAATCACTCATTTTTCTTTGAATAATTTTTGAAATGATGTATTATTTATAAAATTATGACATATTTTGAACTACAAATAATCTTACTCTTCAGTCACCTTGATATTTTTTAATTGGAGGCAAAAACTGATATTATACGCATAGATTGTCTTATTTGAAAGACATCTTACATAAAGCCATATCAGCCATTGTTTTCCTTGGTTGGCAGAATCAATCAATCCACCTATCAATCATTATTTATTAGGTGCCAACCTTGAGCCTGGCATTGATCCAGTTCTGTGCATTAGTGAAACAACAAGTACAAAAGGGGAAAAAAGATGATAAAGTCCAAATTATAAAATATGCTTATTAATTTTATTTTCACCAATATGAATTTTGTTTTTTTTTTCATGTAAAAAATCTTTGTAAGAAGTCTTATTTTTAGTTTTAAAGATGAAAGATATTATTTAGAATCTGGTATTATGTAAACCATGGTATTCAGATCTCTTCAGGGAAAGCTGTTTCCTAGAGTTTTTGTATTGTTTAGTAACTATCTATTATTATTTCCTGTTGAGCAGTGAGTGAACCACCAGTACCTGCATCCTACAAGTCACAGCATTGGGTCACTGTGCCATCTTAGGTCTCTTTGGAGGTTGAGTTAGGTGCTTTGTATTTAGGAGGCTAGTTTGGAAGGAACTAATTCTGGACTCAGGACTCTTCCGTGGTAAACTCCAAGACCCCATTGTTCCATGTGATTCTGCATTTACGCCCAACATCCACTTGAGCTCTGAACTTGAGAGTTCAAGAAATCCTGGTAGCACCTAGTCCCAAAACACCAAACAGAAAGTCAAAGGAGCAATGCTGCTAAACCAACAAAAAGCACTTACTGAAGGTTAGCCAAGATCTTTTTTTTCCCCCTCAAGATCTTTATATATAAAATAACCTCTTCATCTAGAATTTCAGTTGTACTTATCACACATTCAAAATTTGAACTGGATGAGGAAATAAAAAGTGAAAGACTCTCCTTTAATATTTTTTTTCAGGGCTTTTTGTCACTATATGAGTTAGTTAACAGATTCAAGTTACCATATCTCAAAGGGCTTCCAATAAGCAAAATCTTCTGTACATCTTATTATTTAATCAGTAAACAGCTTTTTTTTTTTTAATTTTAAGTTTTATCTATTTATTCATGAGAGACACACACAGAGAGAGAGGCAGAGCAGAGGGAGAAGCAGACTCCATGCAGGGAGCCTGAGATGGGACTGGATCCCGGGACTCCAGGATCATGCCCTGCGCTTAAGGCTGCGATAAACTGCTGAACCCCATCCCCCACCCCCGGGCTGCCCAGGAAATAGCTTTTAAAGACAATAGTGTGGGGCAATTCAAAAGGCCCAGACTGCATTCAGACAATAATGTTAATTTAGTAAATAGCAAGAAATAGGAGCCAGCTAAGTCAAAGACACTTATTTTAGTCACTCAAGAAAAATATTTGAGCATTTTCTGGGCAGATCAGAGGAACTAAAGACCTCTTCCTAACTACCCTAAGCCTATTTTTCAATATTGGTCTTGCAGTTTCCAATGTCATTACTTTAAATGCTTCTCTTGACACAATTCAAAAAATAAAGACTCACCTGTATATTTTATTTGGTCCACTCCCTGAACAGCCATTTAGCACTTTCACAGAGGACCCGATAAACAGGATTTCAGATCCCTGACTTTCTCCTTTCATCTTTTATTATGTTCTCCATCACCACAACTTAAACTTTGCCAGCTATACTCTTCTGTGTATTCTTGAAGAATATTAGCTTACTCCCTTTAAATAAATATTAATCTTCTGATTTAAAAAATGACTAAACATATTCAATTGGTTAATCCTTTCTATAAGGCAATTTGATTATACTTATCAAGAGTCTTAAAATAGTAGGTATTTCACAGTTTATTATAATTTCAAGAGTACATAAAATGGATCTATGATAATAAAAATCAAAATAACAATTGCCTGTGAGAGATGTGAATAACTAAAAGAAGGTTCAAAGGGACGTTGTGGGGTAATAGAAATAGTCTGTATCTTGTTTGAGATATTGGTTTTGTGAGTAAACAAGCATACCTTATTTTATTGCACATGGCTTTATTGCAGTTCACATATATTGCATTTTATTCATTTATTTATTTATTTGTTTATTTATTTTTCCAAATTGAATGTTTATGGTAACCCTGCACTAAGAGAATCTATTGGTGCCACTTTCCAACAGTATTTGCTCACTTCATATCTCTACGTCACATGGTCACATGTTCAAACATTTTATTATTATTATTATTTTGTTATGGTGATCTGTGATGAGTGATTTTTAACATTACCACTGTAATTGTGGGGCACCACAAACCACCCCCATCTGAGACAGTGAACATACTGAATAGATGCCCTGTGTGTTCTGACTGCTGTACTAACTGGCCATTCCCATCTCTCTCTCTCTTCGCGCCCCCCCCCCCCCCACCCCGCTCCTTACTCCTTAGGTCTCCTTATTCCCTGAGACAGCACAATATTGAAATTAGACCAGTTAATAAGCTATAATGACTTTTAAGTGTTCAAGTGAAAGAAGAGTTGCACAAATCTCACTGTACATCAAAAGCCAGAAATGATCAAATTTAGTGAGGAAGGCATGTCAAAAGCCAAGATAGGTAGAAAACTAGGCCTCTTGCACAAGGGTGAATGCAAAAGAAACATTCTTGAAGGAAAGTAACAGTGCTACTCCAGTGAATACATGAATTATAAAAAAAGCAGAATAGCCTTATTGCCAGTATGGAGAAAGTTTTAGTGACCTGGATAGAAGTTCACACCAGCCACAACAACCCCTTAAGCCAAAGCCTAATTCAGACAAGGTCCTAACTCTTCAATTCTATGAAGGCTGAGAGAGGTGAAGAAGCTGCAGAAAAAACATCTGAAGCTAGTGGAGATTGGTTCGTGAGGTTTAAGCAAAGAAGCCATCTCCATAACCTAAAAGTGCAAAGTAAAGCATCAAGTGTTGATGTAGAAGTTGCAACAAGTCATCCAGATGATGTAGGTAAGATAATTCATGACCTACACTAAACAACAAATATTCAATTTAGGTTAAATAGCCTGCTTTTGGAAGAAGATGCCATCTAGGATTCTATAGCTAGAGAGAAGTCAGTGTCTGGTTTCAAAGCTTCAAAGGACAAGCTGACTTTGCTGTTAGGGGCTAATGCAGCTGGTGACTCTAAATTGAAACCAATGCTCCTTGATGATTCTAAAAATCCTAGGGGGGCAGCCCGGGTGGCTCAGCAGTTTAGTGCCATCTTCAGCCCAGGGTGTGATCCTGGAGACGGGAGATAGAGTACCACGTCAGGCTCCCTGCATGGAGCCTGCTTCTCCCTCTACTTGTGTCTCTATCTATCTATCTATCTATCTATCTATCTATCTATCTATCATCATCTATCTATCTATCATCTCTATCTCTATCTCTGTATCTCTCATGAATAAATAAATAAAATCTTTTAAAAATAATAAATAAAAAATAAAATAAAAAATAAAAATCCTAGGGCCCTTAGAAATCATACTAAATCTACTCTGACTACTCTAAATGAAACAGCAAAGCTTGGATGACAACATATATGTTTGCAACATGGTTTACTGAATATTTTCAGCCCATCGTTGAAACCTACCATTCAGAAAAAAAAAATTTCCTTTCAAATATCACTGTTCATTGGCAATGCACCTGGTCACTCAAGAGTTCTGACAAACACATACAATGAGATTAATGTTGTTTTCATGTCTGCTAACAACATGCATTCTGCAGCCCATGGAATAAGGATTAATTAAAACTTTCAGGTCCTCTTAAGAAATACATTCCATAAGGTTATAGCTGCCATAGATAATGATGCCTCTGCTGAATCTGCATAAAGTTCATTTGAAAATCTAGAGAGCACTTACCATTCTAGATACCAAAAAGAACATTTGTGGTTCATGAGAGGAAGTCAAAGTATCAACATCGACAGGACTTAGAGAAATTATATCAACCCTCATGGATGACGTTGAGGGATTCACAACTTCAGTGAAGAAAGCAACAGCATATTTGGAAATAGCAAGAGAATTAGAATTAGAAGTGGAATCTGAAGATGTGACTGTCTTGCTGTAATTTCCTAATAAAACTTTAATGAAAGAAGAATTGCTTCTTATGGATGGGAAAATAAAGTGGTTTCTTGAGATGGAATATACTCCTGGTGAAGATTCTCTGAAGACCGTTGAAATGACAACAAAGGATTTAGAACATTACATCAACTAAGTTGATAGAACAGTGGCACAGTTTGAAAGGATTGACGTGAATTTTGAAAGAAATTCTACAGTGAGTAAAATATTATGAAATAGCACGTTATGCTACAGAGAAGTCATTCATGAAAAGACGAGTTAATTGTGGAAGCTTCCTTGTTGTCTTATTTTAAGAAATTGCCACAGTCCCTCACCCTCATTGCCTTTAGCAACCACCACCCTGATCAGTTAGCAGTCATCAACATCAAGGCAAGATCCTCCATCAGCAAAGGAGTGATTGGCTGAAAGTTCAGATGATAGCTAGCATTTTTGGCAATAAAATATCTTTAAGTATGTACCTTTTTTAGACATAATGCTATTGCACAGTTAATTGACAATAGTATAGCATAAACACAACTTTAATATGCTCCAGGAAACCAAAAAACTCATTTGACTCTCTTTATTAGGATATTCGCTATACAGCAGTGGTCTGTACCTGAACCCACAATATCTCTGAGATATGCCTATACTCTACCTTTATTTCCCAAAACTTGTTGATCTGAGCATAATGTACATAACCTTATACAAATTTTGCCTCAATTATAAATTAAACTTTTGCACCAATATATTGGTTGCTATGTTATTTTCTATCATCCCCAACTCTATCCTATTGTCAACTTTGTGATGCTGCAACTGAGATTCTAGCAGCCATACTTCTGTGTTGCCAGGTAGATCCTTGCTACGTCCTGCAAATAAATGGTGGTAGAGGGAGATTAAGAGTTTGGAAGAGGAAGAAGGGAAATTTCCTTGCCTGTTACTGCTAATGTTCTGTCCTGTATATATAGTTCTTGTGAACATCAGTCCAGCAACACTTTTTCACCCCCAGAGTAGCAATGTCAGCTCCTTGCAGCAGTTGAATCCAATTTGCATTTTTTTTTCAGCACTTGCAGAGTCCAGCTCATCAGCATTCCCCAGAGACACTGACACCTGGCAGGAGCCTGCTTCTCTGAGTTCTGGGTCCAGGCCAATGGGATCCCCTTTTTATGGTCAGACACTGAAACCAGCTGAGCAATGCCTCTTCCTCAGATATCTGGTTTTGGGACCACAATGACCTTTTTTTAGTTTCTAGGTTGTAATAATTCCAATATCTTTCCATTATTCCTTCAGTTCTAGAGGTGGTAACTGTTGCTTATACCTTAGAATTTTTTTTTTTTTATTCTTTCAGTCATCTTGTTAACAGCTATACCTAGGTAACTCTTCTTTATATTACATTCTCTGCTTCAGATAACTGGTTTTTAGTTTTGTCTTTTGCCTCTTGGATGCATCTGTGTATGTTTGTGTGTATATATGTATTTTTCCACATATCTTCCACTTATTGACTGCCCTCAAATTTTTAGCTTCCTTAAGCCTCAGTTTCCTAATATGTAAAATGAGGGTAATGTTAACTAGTACTTACTGTTATGAGGATTAAATTAAATAATACATTTTAAACAAAACAGTAAATTAAATAATAAATTGCATAAGTATAAAATACCTGAAAACCTAGGTATTCAATATAATACAGCCTCAAGGGGTTTATTATCTGGCCAATAAGATAATACAAATATGACTAATTCATATGCTATAGAGCAGGTACATGAATGTCTATTTTCATATTTGTTTTTAAATTGTATATATTCAGGGGTCTCTCAGTGGCTCAGGCAGTTGAGTAGTCCAATCCTTGGTTTCAGCTCAGAATGTGATTTCATGGGTCCTGAGATCAAGCCTCCTTTCAGGCTCTTCATTCAGTGGGAAGTCTGCTTAAAGGTTCTCACCCTCTGCCCCTCCCCAACTTATACTTGCCCCTTCCCCCCACTTACACTCTCCCTTTCAAATAAATTAATTAAAAAGTAAAAAATAAATTGCATATATGCACTCTTTTCTATTCATATTTATTTCATAATAAACAAAAATTATATAAAAAATATAGTGAGCATGAGAAAATTATTATGAAAGACTATCATGAAATCATAGTTTTAAAAAATATCTTTGAACAAAGCATATAAGAATCTATGCATGATTATATTTTTCACTTGTCAAGTTTTCTAAAGGGAGTAAACTCATAACAAAAACAAGTAAATCTAAAAAGTTAATAAAGATATCCTTCAGTTAAGTGAAAAACGTTTTCTATTACAGGAAATTTTAAGAGAACAGAAGGAGCCTCTCAGTTGTAGTGCAGAAAAGGATATGTATACATGTTCTTGAAGCCACATTTCCCACAGCACCACCTACTCTCCCCAGAATCTGTCCATGTTCACTGAAAGCTGTGTTCAGTCTGCCTGGGTATATTATTAGGCAGCTCAGTGGTTAAACATAGCTAATTTAACAGGATCTTTATCATTCTTGTGTTATAATAACCCATAATATGACAGTAATAGAATTATACATACACACACACATGAAAAAAAAAAAAGGCTGGGGAAAAGGGAAAGAGATTTCAATGGAATTATGTCAACAAAATCTTAAAGATGTTGAGAGGAGAGATGAGCCATGGTTGAATTAGAGCTGAGCATGCTAAAAACTGAATGCCTTCAGGAAGGGGAGCTAGTGAGCAGTAAGGTCTTGCACACCATAGGACTCAGCAACCAGAGGGAGTTGAAGATGGATTATTAGAAATGTGTATAAGCAGTTAGACTTCAGATCTGCTCTTCCCCAGACTGTACAGCCTGGCAGAAGGCAAGATGTTTCTGGAGAACTGGCATGAGAGAGTTTCTTGATTCTGGGGACATCAGGCAAAAAGATCACCCACCCTTTTTATAGCTAAAGCTTTCAGAAAGCTGGATGACCTCATTTTACAACTCCTGTCTCTATTTCTCCATATCTACTAACAAAGGATTTAAAGACTCCTTTTTGGGAAACTAACCAGCTAAGGAGAAATGGTCACAGACAGGATAATTTGAGGTCACTGAGAAAACAGTTGGGTTCTTATTCATTCAATTATCCTACTGTGAGACCACCAATAAGTAAACTCTGCCTATGCATGTTGACTTTAACATTAGCTTTTTTAGTACTTCTATCTTAAACACAAGTGGAGAGTCAAGGATCACTGTAGTGGAAACTCAAACATGAATGGAGAAAAAAAGGTCAAAGTGTTTGAAATGATTACTGATGAAATAGATGCAATGTAGGAAGTGCAAGAAAACCAAGAAGAGAAAAAAACTATAATTACTATCCCTAGAGTGATAAATAAATAAATGTTATATTGGATATATATATGTATATATATATATATATATATATATATATATATATATATATATGTAGCTTCTAGAAAATGAGAACTATATGCTATCAAAAAGTAAAATTAGAGAAATCGGAGAACAAGAAGGAACTCTTGGAAATTAAAATGTGAGAGGAGAAATTTAAAAAATCAATCAAGGATGGGAATAAAGAGTTCAAGAAATCTCTCTGAAAATAAATGAAGACAGAAAGAACACAATAGACAGGAAACATAAAAAAAAATTAGAGAATAAACCTAGGCACTCCAACATCTAAATAAGAAGACTTACACAAAGAAAAGTGAAGAAAATATCAAAGAAAACAATACAAAACTACTTTCTAGAAACATTAGCATACCAAATTTATATAATTCCTGGAACGCATCATTTTAATACCATCTTGTCATTAACATATTTATATTTTGTAAGAATCATAAAATAATCAGTAATAATTTTCTCTATTCATTTTGGCTTAAGGTAAATAACAATTTAAAAAGAAGAATAGGGCATCCCAGGTGGTTCAGCAGTTTAGCATGGCCTTCGGCCCAGGGCATGATCCTGGAGACCCAGGATCCAGTCTCCCGTGGGGCTCCCTGCATGGAGCCTGCTTCTCCCTCTGCCTGTGCCTGTGTCTCTGCCTCTCTCTGTATCTCTCATGAATAAATGGATAAAATCTTTAAAATAAATAAATAAATAAATAAATAAATAAATAAATAAAATAAAAAAAAGAATAAATGTCAATTTATCAGTCATTATTGAAATCTAGTAAATCATATGAATTAAATTCTGCACCTACAAAACAAAAATATTATACACTCTGCTCCACTTTTTAAACTAAACTCCAAATTAAAAATCCCAGCAGTCATGTAGAATGACAGGATTGACATAATCCAAATTCCATTTCTTAACTTTTACAGTCACTTTGCTATCATTATTTATTTTGAATCTACTATTTAAATACTGGAGTAAGTAATACAGTAGGGGCTGAAAACAGAAACTACATTCAAAGAGAGCCCAAATAATTCTGAACCTTTATCAACTTACTTTCAAAATGGATAACTGTAGCTACATCCGCACGTATTGGGAAGGAGGGAGTTAACCCTATAACTAGGCGTTCTCCACATTAATCTCTATGCAGAATACAATATTTAATATAAGATGAGTATTGCAAATGTGCTAACTTGAAGCATATTTATATAAATAAATATATGTAAAGCATATATATAAAATTAAAGCATATATATATATATAATTAAAACTTGACAGTATCATCAATTGTTAATAACTGAGAAAAACAATAGATTTGGGGGAGATTACTGGCACAGGGCCATCAAACCAGGATATCTTTTAGTCAATTATAATACTATTTTAAAATTCCTTTTAGATGCTCCTTATTGCCTGCACTGAAGAAGACAAACCTGCTAGCCAACTTTTGGTAGTCCAACTCCTAGAACTAAAAGATACACTTCTGAATTGAAATGACCTACCAAATGCTCTGCAAAACAAATGAAGAAACATACACTCTAAACTATTTCATTAGAAAATTGCAAAATATTTAAGTAATGAAAAGGCTTTAAAATTTTAAGAAAATACAGATCATATACTATTAATCAGATTGCTAAATAGCAATAATGAGAGCTAGAAAAAATGGAATGTGTTCTATAATTTTTAAGAGAAATTTATTTCCTTTTTTTTTTTTTTTTTAAGAAATTTATTTACAACCAGAATTCTTAGCCAAGCTTGAATACAGAAAGCATATGGGGACAATGATGGCATTTTAATAATGCCACGTATCAAAAATGTACCTTATTCTTCTAGAAATATCTCCTTGAAAGGATGAAAAGTACATGCCTAACAATGCATTCTTAAATCTTATCTAGCATGCTATTTAAAAAAAAAGAAAGAGAAAGAAAGAAAAAGAAAGAAAGAAAGAAAGAAAGAAAGAAAGAAAGAAAGAAAGAAAGAAAAAGAAAGAAAGAAGAAAAAAGGGGGAAGGGGAAGAAAAGAGTTACTGTTTAAAAAGATATTTTAAATGAAGCCAAATTGTACCCAAAATTTTATGAGTGCAAATTAACAATATCTATCAAAGTTTAAAATACATTTACATTTTTACAGCAATTTCACTTCCGTAGGTATACAAAAGTGGCTTATGCAAAGGTTGAGTGTGATGAAAATGGTCAGTGCAGCATTCTTTATAATAACGAAAAACTGGAAACCACATATTGTTTTCATGGAAAGGGATTTTGGTGAAACCACACAATGGATTATAATATAGCTGTTAGCACAAAATGAAGTAAGTTGTATGCGTCGACTTATGAAGGTCTTACTAAGTATATTATTAAGTGAGAAAAGTGAGATACAAAAAGATAGGACTGAAGTGATCCCACTTGTGCAAAGGAAAATGTTTGTAAGCAATATGGGACAAGGTATAGATAGTTTTTCCCACTATTAAATTCAAATTATCTATCATAAATATGACACATGAATTCAAATAATGAAAGAGGTAACACATGGTATTCTGGTAATGTGGTAAATGGTTAACAATTGGCTCCTTAAGAAAAAAAAATCCTAGATTTATAGCATTTGCCAATATCTTTGGTGTAAATATTCCATTATGATGATTTCACATTACCAACATAATATCACGAAATTCAGATTTTGAAAAAGATGTTCGAATTTTGCTCTTCTGAGCAGGGAGGACTGCCCCAGCCCACTGTTGTGTGTAACCCCAAGATATGGGGCTCTTATTCAGGGCATATGACCGCTACTCTCTGTCCTTATGGCTTCTTTATATGTTTCTCTAAGTTGTCCAATAGTAAGACCAGAAAGGCCATTCGGCAAGGCAAAACTTTCTGTGATGTTTGATTTCTCTGTGAATCTGGATGAGCTGAGCTGCTAAATTCAGCTTTTGCACTGAACAAAGATCAGACAATTTACATGATTTTCCTTGGCCCCTTTTGGGCTCTTGGATATGTTTGCATGTAAAGTAAAGAAAATATTAGGTATAACAAGAATGAGCTATCAAATTGATATTTCCTGACCTTTTGAAATAGAAAGCACACCTTAAATTAACAACATGTATGGAATAGATGCAATGAGTTATGCCCTTTGACTTAAAACTATTTGCTTTCTAGATATGTGTGTATGACCATCAACTTTCTGACAGAAACCCTAATACTAGGTCTTTGGAAATCCCCACAGTAAATGCTTGGCTAAATAGCAAGAAAGGAGAAATGATCTTTCCTCTTAAGTGAGTGCTGATCCAAGCAGCAGTTTCTTCATTTGTTCAATGCAATGTCATCTATCTACCATCACATCTGGGCAAAGGTCATGCATCAACAATGTTTATCTATGTCTATGTTTATTCACAACTGGAAGTAGGCAAGAAGTGTAGGTATAAAGAAAAAAAATGAGAAAAAATTCAGAAGGAGGAAGAGGGAGGATTTGTTACAATGTATAAATCTTACCCATCTTAATAAGGTCCTAACATCCAAAATAGATGATCCTATAATTGAAACTAGGACATTTGTGGAAGGGTAGAAGGTACATAATTAATAATTAAGGGCAGACAAAAAGTATGAACTAGGAATATGGAATGGGAATAAACCAATAATACTGAAATGTAGCTCAGAAAGATGATTAGGAAAAATAAAACTAATTATGCACTTAAGTAATCCAAAAAATCAAAGTCATTGCACATGAAGTTAAAATACATTGACCAAGTTGTAAAGCTTATGGACATTTTTAGAGAAATAGAGTTGGATCTTGTTTTGTAGAAATAAATGTATTTCTAAAAAGACATTGATGAAATGAATGTATATTGAATTTAATTGTCCCTTCATTTTAATTATGAAAGTAGATGTGAGTCTTGAAAAGTGTCTAGTCCCACACATTTAATAACATTACTCCTATAAATGCCAAAATGTTTAAAAATGATATATTTACTGATAATTTAACCAAACTAACATAAACAATCAACATTGTGCAAAGTGTCTTAAGTTTTTGTTTTAATGTTTCAGACACTACTTTAGAGATACAAAAGAAAAGAGGATTTTAATCAAACAGACCACATTGTCCCAAACAGTAAGGTCTAACAACTTTCTTACCAAATATTATACAACAGAACAACATTTCTTCCCTTTGGTTTACGAGATCTTGTTTCATAGGAGTTTATAAAAAGTGCTGACATAAAGAAATAAAAAAGATTGATGTAGATTAAATGTTGGAAAAGATTCAAAAATAAGAGACAGTCCTTCAAATACAGCAATAAATTTGCTTTGCACATTCACATTTGTTGGAATTTATACAACTGTAAAGAAAGTAATGGGAGATTACATTTTCCCTGAGTGTTGACTTAAGCAGCAGATTTTTAGGACCCTCTCTTCAATGGGGTGAATAAAAATCCTCTGATGTGATAATTCCATTAATCTGTGTCAAAACAATGGCCTGAATTATCAATTTTGTAACTGCAAACTTCTGTACATAGAGTTTCTGCAATATAACTTGTACTTGTAAAACTTAAAAGGACTGTCACTTTTCCCATTAGACAAAACTCTGTTCAGACCCTAGCCTGAGTAAAATGTCAGGTTCTGATCTCTAAAACCAAAGAAGAATGTGTAGTGCATAATCAAACTGAGTTTTGCCTTGCTAAAGCCAGAAATAATTCCTTTCAAGTTTCTTCTGACTTTATCCAGGCCATGTAATCCCAACCAAACATGGCCATTCCTAGGACTTTGGTGCACACTGTGCTAGAAACCCTATAGGATATCTTAAAAATATATTCAAATATTAAAAGTTCTTTAATTTCAAATGAAATTTTAATGTGTGTAAATTAAGGACAAGAATTTATAAATGCTCTAATGTTATTAACTATAATATTTGTGAAAGATTATTCTATAATTATGTTTAAATTGATGGAACAAGTGTATCTGCAGACACAAACCAGAATAGAAAGGAATCATGACTTGAATGTAAATCTTAATTGGCATTATTAAAATAATATCTGAAGAATTGAACAGTCAGATGAAATAGAAACTTTGTTTAATAAACAAATACAGTGCTGCACTCAATAAAAGAAAGATTGTAAGGAAAAATTTTAGCTATCATATTACTCACCTATTCATTCTAAAGCGTAATTGTCAGCTTTATTTTCCTATGCCAGAGTAAGCGGCTGCATCTTTGGGATATTTACAATTTGTGCAATTTATTGAGACAGATCCAATTCCTTTTTTATTTGTTTTCCCAAAGCACCTATTTTTTTTACCTTTGCTGACCAGTGCAAAATCATCCTCACTAATGTTTATAAAATACCACATTATTGTTAGATATCGAATCCAAATGCAAGCACTGCAGGTTCTAACAGATAGGAGCTTGATGGAATCTGTCTTTAGATTGCTGCTGTCCAGACTGCCTAAGCATAGATTCTGTAAAAGTCAGTGGCATGAAAGCATGGAAGGGAAGAAAGACAGGTGTGTGTGGGTGTGTGGGTGTGTATGTATGTATGTGGATACAGCTACAGATGTGTGCTTAGGAGAAAGAGCAGATGGATACAAATGGACAGAGAAGGAAAGAAAGAGAACATTGAGCTATAAAAAACATCCTAAAACTTGGATACAAAAAAATGGCAATAGTCAGATTTTCCAAATGGCTATTAACACTTTCATATGTGAAATGCAAGAGCTATTACAATTTATGCTCATAAATTCTTTTTTTTTCTTAAGTGTATTTATTTATTAGAGAGAGAGCACAAGTGAGAAGGGCAGAGGGAGATGGAGAGAGAATCTCAAGCATACTCCACAATGAATGCAGAGCCTGACTGTAGGCTTAATCTCATGACCCATAAGATCAGGACCTGAGCTGAAACCCTGAGTAAGACACTTAACTCACTGCACTATCCAGGTGCCTTTAAGCTCATAAATTCTTAATTTGAATTTTTAAAAATTCTTAACTTGATTTTTGAAAAAATTTACAAGTCATTTGTACTCCAATTTTTTTTTCTAAATATTTTATTTATTTCTATGACTGAAAGAGAGCGCAAGCTGGTGGGGGGGGAATGGTAGGCCGAGGGAGAGAGAGAGAAGCAGGCTCCCAGCTGAGCAGGGAACACAACATGGGGCTTGATCCCAAGACCCTGAGATCATTACCTGAGGTGAATGCAGACATCAACAGACTGAGTCACCAGGAGGCCCTGTACCCAAAATTCTTAATATTTGCAAATAATACTACATGTGATAGGAAATATTAACTATCATAAAATAATGTTAAATTCTGTAGCTCCTAACTAAACTACAAAGGTAGAGGTGCTATTCTCCAGTAGTTAAAGAGCCATGGAACATGTTATTGCTTTTCCCTCAGTCACTGCTGAAATTCTACCTTTCTCTCCCACAGTGAGAATGACCTTAAGAATAGTGAATATTTGGTGGATGGTAGGAATGTGCAGAGACTTAACTTCTCTAGATTCTCTGCTCAGCAATATGGAAAAATGAGGACTAGTTCTGCTTATTTTCAGTATATGGCATACTTCCAGGTTTAAAGAAGGAAAGATACAAATGGAAAAATGGAACCAACACTGATTATATTTGTACAATTTGCTAGGATTCTATTCTGGTATCATTCCCTACATGAACCCCTTTAATCCTCCCAATAACGGTGATATAGTAATCATACCCATTTTGCTAATAAAGAAATTGGAGCTCTGTGAAGATAAGGAAAGGATCCAAGGTTATAGAGAAAGTAATTGTAGAACAGATAGCATCCCAATAGGGAGACTAGGCACATGTCTAAATCTTTATATGTGTAAAACCTAGAGTTAGATCATATTAAACACCTTGCAGTACTTATAAGGAAATTCAGAGTTGAACATTACCCATAAATGTGTTGCTGCTTCATTCATGAGTCCTATTTGTATCAGTATAAAATCCATATATATGCAGGTATTATTAGGGAAAACCTTGAGTCTATAAACATCTGATATGTGGAATTAGTAAAATGAGTTACTTATACTAATCTAAAGAAACAATTCAATTTAGTTTGGGTTGACCACCAACCCAAATGAGCCTAATAAAAGACCACAAGATGAACCTGTTGATTAATCAATGCTAATTTTCTAAGATCTACTGCAGAGAAGGTTAACATCACTTTAACAGAAGTTCAGTTGCACCATGGGGATTAAAAGGGAGGATAGTTAAAGATTTCTAAGGTTTGGGGGATCCCTGGGTGGCTCAGCGGTTTAGCGCCTGCCTTTGGTCCAGGGCGCGATCCTGGAGTCCCGGGATTGAGTCCCGCGTGGAGCTCCCGGCATGGAGCCTGCTTATTCCTCTGCCTGTGTCTCTGCCTATCTCTCTCTCTCTCTCTCTCTTTCTCTAAGTCTAAAGTAAATAAATAAATAAACAAATAAATAACTAAAAAACTAAATAAATAAATCTTTAAAAAAATAATTGTTCTAAAAAAAGATTTCTAAGGTTTGGTTTGGGTGATATTAAGACAGATATTAAAAGGTGGAGAACTTGGGACTCCTGGGTGGCTCAGCGGTTGAGCATCTGCCTTTGGCTCAGGGCATGATCCCAGGATCCAGGATTGAACCCCACATTGGGCTCCTTACCGGGAACCTGCTTCTCCCTCTATGTCTCTGCCTCTCTCTGTGTGTCTCTCATGAATAGATAAATAAAATTTTTTAAAAAGGTGGAGAACTGGTTGGAAATGAGTTTAAAAAAAAAAAAAAAAAGGAAATGAGTTGAGTTTATGACATAGTAGCTTTGAATTGGTAGAAAAGCAAGAACAGATTCCCAAACTAAGCTTTGATGAGGAAACTTAAGTCAGCTATTTCTCTTGGGTAATAGGCTTATCTTCCAGTAGAAAGAATTTTTTAGAGCACATAATTAAATTACTTTTAGTTTTCAGTGTTTAGCACAAAGGCAAGAAATTGCGATGTTTTTGGCTATCAGTTGTGTCATACCAAATATAAAATATTTCAGTTGACACCAAAGCCCATGCTGATTTGCTCTCTCACTCCTGAGAAGACTGAGCCCTCAACACTCTGGTTTTACCTCAATCTTGATTTCCCATTTTTCTGGCCCCTCACTCTTTCTTCCAGTTATAGAAGGGAAAATATTCTTTTTTTGTGTGTGAAAATGAGCCTACTTATCTGAAGACGAGATTCTGTGCCTTCATAGTTCCTTTGGGATGAAGCTTATACTCAATGCCTCTCATTTTCTCATTCCTCTATTGCCTTATCCCCAAAGTTTAAACATACTTGAGCTTGTGGTCTTTACAGCAGCGACTTAAAACAAACCTTGCACAATTGAAAGTCATTGAAAGAATTTAAACGCATTGGTCCTCCAGGAGGGGAAAACTTAGGGAGTCCATGACAATATTTTCCCCAAATCTAGAACAAGAGGAAAAGTGAAAATACTAGAAGTTTTTATTAAGAGCAATATCCCTACTAATTACAAAACTGCATTTGGATAGTAGAGAAAAATGGCTATTTCATGAGAAAGGACTACTAAGTAACAAGGAATCATAAACTTAGTTTAGTTGGTATGAATTCTAGATAATTATAGAGTTATGGGCCACTACATATTCTATTGAGTTAGTCTTTGGCCGGTTCCAAAGAGAGAGAGAGAGAGAGAGTTCATTCCCTGGGTGAAATTTGAAATTGGCTCCTGTATACAAAGGGCAAGGAGAGACTGAACAAAGAGATAGGCCACTCCAAATTGGTAAGTGGCAGTTTTAATAAGCAAAGGAATTGACATATAAGGCTTGTCCTGGACAGCTGCAAAATGAGTAGATATTTGCACACACTTGCTAGAATCTTAAGAGTTTATATAGAGCCCTAATGGGGTTCAGTCATGTACACAGTCAAGATGGTCTCAACACCACATTTTTATTTCAAGGCTGTCCTTGAAATGGCTCCTAGTATGGGAATAATGGTCAGAACATACATTGCCAAGATAGGAAGGAAGGTGGGAAAGAGCTTCTTCCTGTCCAGGTCCAGCTTGTGGGCCAACCAGAGGTCACATCCTCTCAATGATCCCCTCTTACAGAGAAAGAAAGAGGGACAGAAAGACAGAAACAGAGACAGAAACCAATCTGGTAAACAGTGAGACTTAGAAAAGCTCGTGGTACGGGGGGAATTTGATCCTTAGACAGTTACCTGGAAGGCTGAACACAAGAGTGAGTTGCTCCCAGGGCTCTACCACTATGAGAGGTGATGACTTTACATTGCTTAAATAAATGCAAAGGATTGTGTGTGTGTGCATGTGTTTGTGTGTGTGTATAGTGTGTTTGTAAACCAAATAAGGAACTCACCATCTCAATTCTGGGGCACAGGCCAGAAAGCTTCAGAATAACTATCTATCTTTGTGCCCTTTTCAGAGGGAAGCTTCTAAGGCAGTTTTCTCAGCTATTCTGCTGTCAAATGAGTGTATAAGGAGACTATGCCTGAATTAAAAGCAATCTAGTAGAGATATTCCATTTGAATGATTACTAAGCTACCTAATTATCATATCTATGCCTAAAAGATTTATGAAAGACCAAATAATACTGAGATGACCATACCAGGTGGACAGGATGGCCTATACTGACCTTATGATGACCTGTAATTAATTACCTTTCAAATCTCCAAGATCTGAGTTACTTCCTTTCCTTCTTGAGCTATGCTTCTGTGAGAAGCTTGACGTAAAAACAAAACAAAACAAAATCCAATATTTAGGGACCAAAAACTTCAGAGCCATCACTTGGCATCAAACTTAGCTTTAGCCTCTCTAGAGAAGCTTAACAGGCCTTTGTTAAGCTGACTCATCCAGCACCATCAAATGCCAGGTTATGTGAAGATTGCTAAGGTAGCAAAACATCCAAAGACATTTCACCTACCACAGACATGGCTGAAGGTAAAGAGATTTTGTAAAAATATGCATGACCAGGGGCAAGCAGGGTTCTGCCCTCATCTACATTAGAGGCTATAGGCAGGAAGGAAGGAGCAGTTACAGGTCATGGTGAAAAGAACAGGAGCATGGTGAGAAGAGCAAGAGCAATAGCTTTTGAGCATTGATGTGGATTTCTTAGAGGACTGTGTTAAGTTGTCTCCTCTTCCATGTTGTTTCTGAAATCCAAAAGCAGAGTTTAACTTCCCAAAGTGTAGTCTGGAAGGACATTATGTCTTAGAGAAAATTGTCTAACAAAGAAATGGAGAGGTGGCACAGCAATGACTACACATGAAGTGCCAGCTTAGGAGTGGCTTAAGGCAAGCCCCTCAAACAGATACAAACCTCAGTATATTGCCAAGAGAGACACATTTTCACATGGCTCTGAAAAGGCAAATATATTTCACAGTAAAAATAATTTACGAACAAATAGGAGACTTTGGTCAGGGTGAGAAGCTGCCACTCAGCAGTCGATACAGTATGGTATATTTATATACCAGCATTAAAAGATGGAGCAGGACATGGTCACACATCAGCCAGTGCCTGCATAGAGGGCGACAAGGAGTTCAGGAGAAGGTCAGAGGGCAAACCCCAATGGATACCAGTGACAACAAGCTACCAACGACTAAATGCCTGATGTGGAAGCCAGGAAGCATCCGTGAAATCTTAGATGCCACACTGGAGAGAATATGTGGACAGGGAAACCAAGCATTTATTTGGACTAAAAACTGAAATGTCTGAAAAAACACAGAACTGTTGAGTTCACCTAAATAAATATTCAAATGACTAAACTAAATTTTCTGCCAATAGGAATGGTAGCAAGATAGACATTAAGTTTAATTGTAGAACATGAACTTTTCATTTCCTGTGCACCTCAGAGTGTGTAAACCACACTCACTGAAATGGAAATGAGAGACAAAAGAGACTAATATCCTTGCCTCCTCCTGTCGCATCCAACCATGCTATGAAGAATGCTTTTGTATATATTCTGGATAGGAGAAAACTGAGGTTAACAGAGGTTAAGTAACTCAAGCACATAGCTAGTAAATAGATCCAAAATTTAAAATGAGAGATGTAAGAATCTACAGCCAGTTTTCTCTAACATATTGGGAGTTATTAATATCCTGTTTTAAAATTACCCTGCTATACTTTCTAGCACTCACGAAGTATTTTTCTCCTTAGTTGCCATATTTCTAGAGCAGATTATTAAATTTTATATTTTATTTTAGCATCAAGCACCTCCTCAAATACAACTCCTAAATCTATACACTTGTGAACACACATACACACAGGCACATGTGCTCACACATGCATACATACAGACACATGCAATATAAATGGAGCTGCTCTGGATGACTGAGGGGTGGTGGGGGCACAGGGTCCTAGTGCAACAACCTATCAATTTCAACGATGATCTCTAAAGCATCTCCCCAGGACTCTCTTAAAAATTCTAATATGCTCTCCTTTGGAAAGAGTTGAGCATATTTATTTACCAACTATCTCTTTGCCTGGTGCCTTTATTCTCTCACACTTGTGTCATTTCACTAAAACTGAGCTCTGAAAGGTTTAAAATTGTCTCCTTCTGGTCAAAGTCAGTGGACTTTTATCAATTCTATTTCTATTTCTTCACAATCTTTACTGCAATTAAATCCTTCACTCCTTGAAGTTTTCTTCTCACTCCGTGTCAGAACATGTCAACTCATTAGTCCCCAAACCCTCTGACCATTTACTCTGCCTCCTTATCAGGCCTGACTTCCTGGTCTTCGTTTCTAACTAGAAATGTCCCTTGAGACTCAAATCTTAATTCTCTGATCCTCTGTCTCGGCACACACTTTTCTGTGAGCTGATCTTTTCCCAAAACTTCATTTATGACCTCTTGGTGATATGTCAAATTATAAACCAGTATACTTTCCCACCATAGACTGGGAATGCCAAAAACCTACCAACTATCTCTTCACTGCTAGATCCCCCCAAACTTCAAAAAACCCCAAACATTATTGTCCACTCAGAGCTGCTTTGCTTTCTCCAGTGTTCCACTTCAGCACTAATATTGTCTGTTTATCCCCAAAAGTGAAAACTTAAAAGCCCAGTTTACTCATTTCCTTCTCCCAATCAATATCTAGTCTGTCACATTATTTTACAATTCTGCCTTCAGAATATCTCTCATATTCATCCTGTTCTCTTCATTGTGGCACTGGCATTATTCTTGCAAAGCCTCCTGTCTGGTTTGCTGCAAGTTTCCTGGATTATTATGTTTCTACTCCTACTATCCCTACACTGTCCCCCATCCTTCATGTAAATATCCAATTAATCTTCATACATCTCTGTCCTTCCTACACTCTATCCCCTGATTCCTTTCTCTTTTTAATTAATTAATTAATTAATTTATTTATTTATTTATTTATTTATTTATTTCCAGTATGGCTAACATATACTCTGGTTCTTCTCTCTTTGTTCAAGTCATGTTGTCTTCTTTTCACCATCCATCACTTCCTCTACTACCCGACAATCTCCTGACTGACTGGCTTGCATATGACATCTTACGCTGGCCTCTGCTTTTTTCTACAATCTGATCCTCTTTTTTTCTACAATCTGATCCTCCTTCAAATAATGCACAACGCTTTTTCAATTTCTTTACCCCCAATTCTTCCATAAGATTTTTTTAATGCTTTTCAGCAAATAATAATTTAGCTTGTAAAGACTTCCTTGATTTGTATGTGTGTTTCCCTTTGAGGACAGGAATCACATCATACATATTTTATATCCCCTACAGCATCTAGCACATTGTTGAGCACAGTGTTGAGAACGTGATTGATGGATTCATCTGACCCTAACTTCACTCTACCTTGTCACCTGTCCTTTTCCCCAATAGGAATTGTTGAATGATTACAATCCTTCTCACATCCTATTTTACAGAGAAAACAAAAGCTATTGAGTGAGAATATGCTCACATTTCTTCAATGCCCTTCTAAATCTCTCTCTTTTCCCCAATACTTCTCTCCATTCTGTTAGAAGAAATGTATATTTTTAACAAATGCCAAAGTTAATCTCTCTACTCATGTATTTGATTACATTATTTCTCATTTGCTCAGATTTTGCTTCATCAGTTTTTCCCCTTTTT
Organism: Canis lupus baileyi; assembly: GCF_048164855.1. Classification (NCBI taxonomy): domain Eukaryota; kingdom Metazoa; phylum Chordata; class Mammalia; order Carnivora; family Canidae; genus Canis; species Canis lupus. The sequence goes on from NC_132862.1 coordinate 30,266,636, forward strand.
TCTCTTACGTTTTTAGTCCTAGTCTCTCTTTTAACTTTTTTTTTTTCTCTTTTAACTTTTTTTAACTTCTTTTAACTTTGGTCTTCTTTTAACTTCTTTTCCTTGACATACTCAGCCTTCAACTTCCCAAAGGTCCTTGCCTCTCTTTTTAGCCCATTGCTTTCCTTCCTTCTCCCACCCAGCTTAGCAACATAAAAGTTTATAATACAGTATTGTTAACTTCATTCACTGTGTTGTGCATTAGATCTCAAGAATTTATTTATCTACTAGTTGTAAGTTTGTACCCTTAAACAAATCACCCCAACCCACCTCAGCCTGCTAAATCCTGGTAACCAACATTCTACTCTGTTTTTATTAGTCCAATTTGGTATCTTTTTGAGTTCCACATATAAGTGAGATTATACAGTATTTGCTTTTCTCTATCTACCTCACTTAGTCTAACACTTTCAGAGTTTATCCATGTTGTGGCAAATAGCAGGATTTCCTTCTTTCTCATGGCTGAATAGTATTCCATCACATATATACAAACACACATGTTGGTTATCCATTTATCTTCTGATGGACTCTTGGGCTGTTTCCATATCTTGGCTATTGTGAATAGTGCTGCAATAAATATGAATATGCAGATATCCTTTCAAGATACTGATTTAAATTCCTTCAGATATATACCCAAGAATGAGATTCCTGGATCATATGGTGGTTCAGTTTTTGATTTTTAAAGAACTGTCCTACTGTTTTCCTTAGTAGCTGTAAAAATTGAACAACCATATGATTTTTCAATACGAGGCAAATCTTTATGGTTCACTCCCATTTTAAGAAGTTTCTCTTCCCTTGACTTATGATACTGAACTTCTGCTTTCTTGCTAGTATTGTCTTCTCTTTTTTTCCTTTGCTCATCCTTCTTCATTAGCTCTTCTTCCTCTTTCCTTTGCTAAAGATCAGATTCCCCAACAGGGATACCAGGCATTTTACTGATGGATCTAGTGGGTTCAAGTGAGAGAAATTATATTGAGTCTGTCAGCTTACAGAGAGGCTGAGAGAGGAGCTGGCCTAAGGCAGCTGGTAGCCCACAGCCCGGGCCAGCCTTGTCGGTTTGGCTCTGTATGCCATATGAATGTTAACATTTAAATGCATACTGTATGGTGTTGAGAAAATACTGCCCTAAGATTCTATTCTCAATACTCTTCACATCTTTTGGCAGAGTATTTCCTATCTTCTTTCCTTAAAAACAAATAAAAAATTCAAAAACTGAAAAAACTTTCTCATTGCCTATGAAAGAATTCATTGACAAAATCTTCAGCTTGGAATTTCAAGTTGTTTATCATTGGCCCCAATTCTCTTTTTCTAGTGTTATTCTCCAAAATTTTCTTCCATGTAACTTGCTATTGAACAATAGCATACTGCAATGTCCACTCTGATGGGAAGTTTCACATTTGCGAGCTGTTGCTTATGGCTTTACTCATTTCTCCAACTGTTGAACCCATCCTATAAGACCTAGCTCAAAATGTCTTCTTTTCTGTGTATGCTACCTTAATTATTTTGTTAGAACAAATAACTTTTTATATATTCCAATAGTACATTTACAAATACCTATAAACTAGCAATTAGGAAAGTTTACTTTGTACTCTACTACTTGACAGTGTTAGGTAAACAGCAAGTCCCATATGTATACAAAGAAGTTTTACATATAGTAAGTTTACCTTCATTTTAAAACAATTAGATTTATGCAGGCAGAAGAATGTTATACAAGATATTCAAGTATTTGCAAGAAATATACCAAATATAATCCTTGCTTTTATACCAATAAAATGTATTATAACTTTCCTACCTTTCCCTGCCTCACTCATTCTACCTGAGGACTAATGAAATAATTGATGTAAAAGTACTTTTATGATAAGTATAAGGCATTATACAAATATCTGGCATTAGTAGTACATGCAGCCTAGCTGCTATGGCCTCAAGCAGATTTCTTTCATTATAACTAAGTCCATACGTGCTAAATGAAGTATAGCACTGAGGCAATCATTGGATATTCCAAGCCAATCAATAATTATGCCCTAAATAGCTAGAAAATTGAAGCAAAGGTGTTTTGGTTTAAATTATTCAGGCAGTTGCTTCAATTCTATGCTTTATTTTGTGTAGAAAAAATTATGCTAGATAACTGTATTTAATACAATCATGTATCAAAGCTTCCCTTGAAAAAATGAAAGTACTCTGGAAAATTTCATTCTAAAACTTATTTCTATGCCAGTTTAAAAAATATTGTTCCTCCTTTTTAATAGCATTATCCTTAATAAATGGTTTGTGTATTTGTTTCTCATATATAAATATAATTAAAGCCAAATGCTTTTAACAAATATCTGATAGATGCCAATGTGCAAAGTCGTTTTGCTATGTACCATGTATAAAAATAAATTGTCACAGCAAGATCTCTATCAATGTAGAGCATTCAAAGGAAATAGAAGGATACATATAAACTATAATTGAAAGGATGATAAAATAAGGCCCATAGGTAAATTATAATCAAAGAGAATGCGATCAATGCTAACTTAGATTGGACTAAGTGTATTGCCAAGAAGATGCCATGGAGGAGATAGCCGTTGAATTTGTCCACGTATTTTACTTTGGATGTGTATAAATGTTCAAGGTTAGAAGGAGAGAGCAACTTTTGCTTTTCCCATTATAACTATATTTTTCAGCTTAGATAGAAACAGTTCTAGGGCAATTCACCCCCTCCTGGTTTTCTATCTATGTGTGTGCATCTTTGAGAAGTGGGATTAGAGAGAAACCTGCAGGCATATTAATAAATAAATTTCACATGCTGTTAGATATTAAGTAAACATACAGATAAATATTCCTCTAGGGGTTATGATCTTATAACCTGGAGATTTCTAATTTGGCACCTGTGACATATAGTTACTTCCCATGGGGGTTTTCAGTAAACTAATTCTCATATTTTCAATTTTAAAATATGTGCAATCTAGGTTTACTTAATGTTCTTCCTCGATAATTCAGTGCTAGTTGTATATAAACAAAGTTGTAGGTTTACATTTTATGTCTATTCTTATTTTCTTATTTGAACATACAACGGTGTGCAATATAAATGCTTGGCAGCAAACCATTGAAAATAATAAATATCGTTTAAATAAATAAAGAGTCAAGTTTTTGAAATGCATACATCAAGCAATAAGCAATCAACCAAAATTCAAATGCTAATTAGCTACATATTTGAAAATTTCAGCAGCAAAGCAAGGAAGTTCTGTCAATTGATTATTAATAAGTTAGAATAGAACAAATTAACATGAGAATGGCTGGTTTAGAAAAGTGACACCAGCATACAATGATTTAAAATATGAATTTAAATCTCTTGCATGTTTTTATATGCATATGTTTAAACTGTTCTTATATTTAAAAAGTTATACTTAAGTATAGAATGAATGAAATAGAAATAGTAAATGGCCTTCAGAGATACTACTTGATGAGATTATTTCAAATCTAACCTCATGTATTGGCAAAAAAGTTTCCTCTTTTTCTTTTAAAGTATAAAAAAATGACCTAATCTAGTTACCAGTTAGCCATGAACATAGTTATATAGGTTCTTCAGGTTGGATAAAAATAAAAAGTTCCATGTTGGGTGCCAGATTAAGTGAAGGAGAAAGAGCACAGCATACTCCTGTCTTTCACCTTGTTTATGCACATGCATAGACAAGAAAGACAAGCAAGAGGAAGTATCTAATAACTCAGATGACAGGACAGCAGAACCAGGGCAGAGGGCAAATATAAAGTTTAAGAAAAAAGCTGTCAGAGAGGGGCTACAATATCAGTAGTCATGAGATATTGAAGAATGACTTTGTGAGACAAAATTTATGGAGAAGTTACTCAGATTTAGAAATAACATTAAACCAGCAATCAGAAGAGTTGAGTTCCACTCTCAGTTCTGCTGTTTAATTAGAAAAAAAATTATATATGTTTGTCTACAGTTATCTTGTCAAGAAAGAAGAGATACAGCTACTTTGGAAGACAGTTTGGCCATCTCTTACAAAACTAAACATACTGTTTCCATAGGATCCAGCAATTGTGCTTTTTGGTATTTACCCAAAAAAGTTGAAAACTTATGTCCATACATCAACACACACACAGATATTATGATAGCTTTATTCAGAATTGCCCTAACTTGGAAGTAACCAAAAGGTCCTTCAGTAGGTAAATGGAAAAATAAACTGTACATCCAGATAACGGGATATTATTGAACACACTCCTTCCTTCCATGGAGGAAACTTAAATGCATAAAACTAAATAAAATAAGCCAATATGAAAATTATACATACTGTATGATTTTAACTATATGACATTCTGAGAAAGGTGAAACTATAGATACAGCAAAAAGATCAGTAGTTGCCAGGGGCTCAGGTGCAGGGGAAAGATAAATAAGCAGAACACAGAAATTTTTCCAATAAAAATAATCTGTGTGATACTATAATGATAGGTATATGTCATTATTCATTTTTTCCAGATCATATAATTGATGTAGAGCATTAAGAGTGAATTCTAATGTGGATTTTGGATGATTATAATGTATCAAAGTAGGTTCCTCAATTGGAAAATCTCTGTACATTCCTCCTAAATTTGCTGTGAACTTAAAACTGCTCTAAAAATTAAAATCTTAAAAAAGAAAGAAGGGATTATAATAGTACTTGCTTCTATAAAGTAAAATATCATAGTACAAATATGAACACTTCATAAACTGAGTACTATAGAAATGTAAGTCATTATTTTTATTGCGATTAACTGTTAAAACATCCTAAAATATGGATAGGGATGCTTTTCAAAGTTGGAAGTTTGATGCTTCTAAATTATAATAAATATGAGGAAAGATTATTTTTCCAGTTGTATAAGAAGCCCCAAAGTATCAGAGTTTATGCTGTAAATTATGGAAATTTGATGTAAAATATTGAGCAAGGGCACAAAGTGACCAGATTCAAATATTAGAAAGTTTGGGGAATGAATTGAAGATGAGCAACATCAAAATAAACTAGATCAACAAAAAGGCAATTTGAGTAGTTCTAATGGAAGATAACAAAAGCCAGAAACAGAAAGAAAAGAGCAGGCACGTAGAATGATAAGAGCTAATAAATCCTGGTATACGTATAACATAGTGACTATAATTAGTAATATTGTATTATATACTTAAAAGTGTCAAGAAAGAATATCTTAAAAGTTATCACCACACACTAAAAAAAATGTTAATTATGTGAGGGGATGGAGTTGTTTCCTAACATAATAATAATAATAATTAATAATAATAATAATAATAATAATAAATGCATATATAAAAAATCATATTGCACATCTTAAAACCACATATTCTATATGTTAATAATGTCTTAATAAAGCTGGGGGAAAATGATAGAACTTAATGACCAATTGTAAATGTTGAGCATGGGACAAGGAGCTATCTATCTTACAAAGATTTTCATTAAGTTTTGATTTACTGAGATTTTATCATGAATGGAAGTTGAATTTATTATGAATGGTAGGTGCATTTCTTTTTGCATTCATTGAGAAAATTGTATTTTTCTCTTTTAGTCTATCATTGAAGTAAATTATGTTGATTGTTTTAATGGTAAACCAGCCTCCTTTCCTGCTCTGTGCCTGTTCATTTGACTGGGCCATGTGATCTATATACTTCATAATAATATGGTAATTGTAAGTATAGCACTTTCTTGGATTCTTTGAGACATTCTAGCAAATTATGAAACCTGAAAGAGTTTATGGAAATCTCCAAATTTATAGCCAGTCAGTCAGAAGTGTAAGTTTGGAAGACCCAGGACCCTTGTAAGTATTGCTAGTGGCTAGAGTAAGGGCACTACTGTTGGGGACCATGGTCTTTAAACCCATATAGTCTGTGTTAGCTCTAGGTATTTAGTGCCACAACTGAATTACAGTACATCCTTGGGTTTTTCCTGAAGATGATGACATATTATTTTTTTGATACTTCTGAATTTTGTTTGCAAATATTTGGTTTAGGAATTTGCATTTATATGTATGGGTGAAAGTAGCATTATCTTACTTTTCCTGAAATATCTTTGTCAAGTGTTTTATCAAGGCTATACTAACCTATTACAATGAGTTGGGCATGTTATCTCTTTTACTATTTTCTGAAAAAGTTTGAGAAGATGCAATTATTTCTTCTTTGAATGTTGGCGGAATCCATTAATAAAGCCATCTGGAACTGGTTTCTTTGTTTAAAGGTTTTGATTAATGATTTAATTTCTTAATGTCCATGTATATACCATTTACCTTTTTTCTTCTTTCTGGAATCATTTTGAGTGATTATATTTTTCAAAAACTTTATCTACATTATCTAAAAGTAGAAACATTACCATAAAATTGTTCATATTAATCTTAATATCTATTAATATCTTTAGGATCGGGAGAAACATTCTCACTATACACACACACATATATATGTGTATATAGTGAGAATGTATATATATATATACACACATATATGTACATATACATATACATTCATTATTATTGAATATATGAATATATATTCATTATTATTATATATTATTCTCTATATATATATATAAAGAGAGAGAGAGAGACTGTGAGAAAGAGAATGAGTTTACTGGGCCTTCTATCTTTTGTCATAATTAGTCTAATCTGAGTGGTAATCAATTTAAGCAGTAGTTTTAAAAATGAATTTTGGCTTTTTTGATCCTCTTTATTATATGTTCTCAATGGTATTAATTTCTTCTTTTATTTTTGATTTTGCCTGTTCTATTTCTACTGCATGAGATGGATATTTCTCACACTAATTTTCAACACTTCTCTTCCTCTCTTTTTTAGCTTATATATAATAGATTTATATAAATATATATAAAGTTTATATATGTAAAATTATACATATGATTTTTCCTCAATGTGTGACTTTAGCTGCATTCTACAAAGTGGGATATAAGCTAAAATCTCCGTTATCATTGTCATTCAGCTAAAATGTTTTCCTATTTTCTTCTTTGACACAAAGATCACTTAGAAGTCTAATTCTTAATTTTCAAATAAAAGGAGATTTTTCAGTTATCCTTTCTCTGTTTAATTCTAGCTTAATTGACATTATTTCACTTCTTAGCTATTAGATAAAATTTGATTTGTGGCCCAGAAAAAAGTAAGTTTCCATAATAGCTCCAACAATGTTTAAAAAGACTGTATTTTCAAATTACTAGGTATGGCATTTTTAATATAAATATATAATGTATATATTATACTAAGCATATATATATGTGCATTATTTGTGTGTCTGTATATACATGTGTGTGTATACATGTCTCTGTGTGTGTGTAGAAAGATAGAGATAGCCAATCTATGATATGTGTTTGTTATTCAAGATTTCTATATCTATAATGATTTTCTATTTTTCCTATTTATTGAAGAAAGTATTTAAAATATCCCTATGATTAATGATTTTTCTGTTTCTCCTTATGTTCCTGTCATGTTTTAATCACATATTTTCATAATTAACATTGATTATAGACGGGTCAAAATTTTTTACTTTCAGGTCCATTTAGTCCTGATATTTATATAACCATATCAGTTTTCTTTGATTAGTATTTTCATAGTGTATGCTCTTTATCCTTTTTCTCTCACTCTTTCTTGTATCTATGCTTTAGATGCAACTCTAGTTAATATCATACAATCTTTTTTTAATTCAATCATGCAACCTTCAATTTTTTAAATACTTTTTCAAGGTACTGAATTTTTTAAATGTTTATAAGTGCTGATTTACAATTCTATATTTTCTTTGTTAAGTTTTAGACCTGATCTGTTCGTTTCTGTCCTATTTCTGTCCTATTTCAGTTGATCCATGTTATTATTTCATACTTTTTAAATTTTTTTAAGCATGTTGACAATGTGATTCTCCTGTCTTTGGGCTTCTATTATCTCTTGAGAACTCAGTTAACAGTCTTTTGAAAGTAGCTGGTCTTTCTCTCTAGCTGTTTTTAATTTTGTTTTATTTGTCTTAATGTTTTCCAGTTTCACTACAAGCTATGTCACTACCCTATTGCAGATTTGTTGGGACTTTTTAAATCTGGATTGGTTAATTAGTCTATGATTAATCTCAGAAAGTCTAATCTGGTATCATTGCCAATGCTGCCTCTACCTCATTCTTTATTTTGTCTCCTTATGGAGTTTCATTAAAGACATTAAGCATTCTCATTCTAGCTAACATGTTTCCTATTTTTTCAAGATGGTTTCTCTCTCTCTCTCTCTCTCTTTTTTGGTGTGGGGATGTGGATCTCTCCACTTTGCATTCTAGATATTATTTACCATCTTCCCAGTCACTAATTATTTCTCTAGCTGTGCTTATCTGGTGCAGCTGCTCTTGTTGAGTTTTTAATTTTAATTGTTTCTCTTTTCATTTTTAGTATTATGTTTCACCTTTTTCAATTCTGTTAATTTTTGTTCCTTCACCCTAAAGATATTTTAAAGCTTATTTTTTTCCTTCTTTAAACCTTTAAATATATTTTGTTAATGTTCGTTTATTATTTTAGATACTTCTTATACCTGGGATCTTTTCAGGTCTGTTTCTTTTATTTCTCATTCAGATGATTTGTTTCCTTGGTGCCTAGTTAGATTTTACTTTCCATCATTACTGTGTTTGTGAAATTATTTGAGGACCTAAAATACAGATAGAGCCTTACTCTGGTAGATTTGCATTTCCTTCTGCTGGGCACCAAGTGGCACAAGCCAATATAAAGCTTGAAGTTTTCCTGGCCCTCTAGCTGATGTAAACAAGACTTAAATCTGTATGAAGACCAGCACAAAGTTACAACTTCTTCAGGACATTAAAAAATATATATATTTTCTCATACCCTATTTAGTGCCAAGGTAACCCTTTTTTGTAGTCATCTTTGAAAAGGGGAGAGGGATAGATCTGTTGTTGTTTTCTTTTCTTGTTTTCATTTTATTTTTCCCGGTTATCCTAAGAACAAAGTTCTCTGAGGTCCCTGTTTAGTATAACAAACTGTTGCATTAGACGGCCTACCTTGCAAAAGTACTGGACTTTGATTTCTGTTCAGCATCAAAACTGAGAAGTAGCTAAAACCAAAACTCAAGTTGACCTAGATCAGCATATGCTTGCTCCAGGATCCAATTTTTTTCTCAATAAAAATCTTACATACTTTACCTGACCTATTCTGGTTATGTAAATTTATTTTCTCTGCCCTATAAGGTGTTTTATGTTGCTTTTTAAAGAAAATCTTTTTTAATATCTCTCAGCAGCTGCCAAACTCACATAGATTATGACTATAATATTTTAGTTTACAGCATAGCTTTGCAAAGTTTCAGACACACAGATATGTTTAGTAACTAGTACTTGGTGATCAAAGCCAAACACAAGAGCTGCAGGCATTTTACTATGTTAGTGGAGCAAAGAATTTTAACTCCATATCAAAGAGTCATTTTTTAAGATGACAAAAAAATTCTCAAATTTAGTACATTAGCATTTTAAAGAAAGTGGTCAAAATTTATATGTAAGTTATGATCCATTAAAAAGTTATCAATTCTTGAGTAGAGTATGATAATACCTGGAGGATTATAGCTAAGCCATGAGGAACACTGGATAATATTAACACTAGTAAATAAAAAAAGAAAAACTCCTTTGAAGATGACTCTATGCTCCTAATTTCCTTGAAACATTTGGAATCTTCAGTTATTTATATCTATGGTGTCCACTTGGGCTCTATGAGGCATGTTAAATTATTCCATAATATAATATTTGAACACATTTAATTATTTCTACCCCTCTATTTTACTAGCTTGATATGAGGATTTAGTCAAATTATACACCATCTCTATTTTCTCACTTAAAAATTGAGTAGGATATAGTAATACAAGGAGATGTTCTAGAGGGATTCATTATTTAATGTTTCTAAAGTCCTACACAAATGCCAAACTCATTACATTGTGCATGCCGGCAAGTGGCTAGGGTTTAGGAGATAATGCAAGAGCACACATAAATCAAAATTTCAACATGAACGACCTTCTTTTTGTACCAGAGAATGATTAATCACATCACTGACATCGTGTATGCAGGTTCTTGTTCAATAAGTAACAGTTGACACTCTTACGTTATACCTTTGGCCTCATCCCCTTCCTTTTCACACAGCAATGGTGGGGGGTTGGGAGGAGAACAATTCTGTGTAGATGCCGAATGCCTTTCAAAGGATAGTCTAGAAAATGCCAGACTGTCTAACTTTCACCTTCCAGGAAAAAAGGGTGTAATTGTTCCCAGACTTCTGAAGATAATAGAGTACTTTCTATAGACATCGGTGTTAGTATATAAATGCAGAATGGGATGATTTCACCATCGACACCATTACTATCCTGCTCCCAGCCACCATTGTATTTCGCGAAGATTATTGCCGATAGCCTTTTTTTCAGCCAGGATTGTCTAGAAAAACAGAAATAATATGACATATATGTTTATGCATATGTGAACATTTATATATGTGTATATCATACATAACTTTATATGTCCTATTGACTCTATTTCTCTCCTTACTCTCTCTCATCTATCTATATCTATCTCTGTGTCTATATCTATATCTATGATTTATTTTAAGGAACTAGCTCAAAAATTGTGAAGTTGGCAAATTCAAAAATCTGTAGGACAGACCAGTGAGCTATAAACTCAGATAATAGTCTCAAGGTAGAATTTATTCGACTCTGGGAAATTTCAGTTTTTTACCTTAAGGCCATTCACTGTATGAATGAAGCCCACCCATATTCTTGAGGGTAATCTCCTTTACTTAAAGTCAATGAATTTTAGATGCTAACAACATCTACAAAATACCTTCACAGTAAAATCTAAGCTTGTATTTGGATAAATAACTGGGTGCTATAACCTAGCCAAGTTTACACATAACACTAACCATTACACACCCTGACTGGTTTTCTGGCTTCATCCTGTGTTGTAATCCTACAAACTATTTTTAACATAGTAGCCACAGTGATTCTTTAAGACTTAGCCATATCTTATCATTCTCCTTCAAACCTTCCCCTAGCTTCTGTGATCATTCTCAATTAAGTCCAAGGTTCTTAGAAAGACTTCCAAGAACTTGAATGATTTGGTCCTCTATTACCTGTCTTTACCCTGTACTGTCCTCACTCTGGTCATACATCCTCTCTTGTGTTCCCTAACATACCAGGCACATTCCTATCCTAGGGCCTTTATTTTGTTTATTTTATTTAAATTCAGTTTGCCAACATATAGAATAATATCCAGTGCTCATCCCATCATATGCCCTCCTTAATGCCCATCACCTAGTTACCCCATTACCCCATTCACCTCCCCTTCTGCAACCCTTTCTTTGTTTCTTAGTTAGGAGTCTCTCATGGTTTGTCTTCCTCTCCAGTTTTTCCCCCACTCAGTTTCCCCCCTTCCCTACGGTCCCTTTTACTAGTTCATGTATTCCACATATGAGTAAAACCATATGATGATTGTCTTTCTCCAATTCACTTATTTCACTCAGAATAATACCCTTCAGTTCCATTCATGTTGATGTAAATGGTAGGTATTCATCCTTTCTGATGACTGGGCAGATTTCCATTCAACTGTTGAAGGACATCTTAGCTCTTTCCACAGTTTGGCCATTGTGGACATGGCTGCTATGAATATCAGGAGGGAGGTGTCCTGTCATTTCACTATATCTGTATCTTTGGGGTAAATACCCAGTAGTGCAATTACTGGGTCATAGGGTATCCTAAGGCTTTAGACTGTTTATTCTAATAGTTTGAAATATTCTTTTCCCAAGACATAAATATGACTAATTTCTCCCTCCTTCAATTATTTATGTATTCATTTATTACTCCATAACATCGTAGTTAATTTACTTTTTAAAATATATCTACTATTTGTTGATTCTCTCTGCTCACTACAATGTAACCTCCACAAAAACGGCAATCTTTGATTATTGGTCTCTGACTGAACTCATGTGCCTAGATCAGTATCTGACAAATAGTAGTTATTCAATAAACATTTGTGGAATAAATGAATACATTTAGGCTACTGCTCTACTAATTACTGCTTAATTGTTAATACATATAAAAATCATTTTACATTATCTTTTTTTGTGTGTGGCCTTCACCCTGTTCTATAATTCTCTATTTTTAGGCAGATAATATTATCTATTTTTTTGCTTTTGTAATCTTTCTCCTTTTTAAGAGAAATGATGTAAAAACCTAACATTCATGTCACATGTTTACTAATTAGTTTATTAGATGAGGGAAATTAAGCTATATGCAATTAATTCATACTTATATGATAGGGAATTAGGTTTCTTGGATTGTAGAAATAGTTTGAGAGGAAAATAGTCATGGACTTGCCAAGATAACCATGCAAAAAAGACCTATGTTTCCAAAGCCATGATTTTAGAGAATTTAATTTTGTTTCAAGAATAATATTTAGCTCAACTTCTATCACATAATAAATGTATCAGATTTACTTAAATATGATAATCTTGTTTCCAATGATAATTCATTTTGACTAATAAGCTTTATAAAGGATAAAGGTGAAATATATAGAAAGATTTAGATTTATAGCGTTGAAGTAGACTTGACATCTTTTCTTCGTCTTTTTTTTTCTTTTATTGCCTATTTTCTCCCATGTATTTTTCACTCACAGGGAAGTTCAAAGCTAAAATGGTAGTAAAAAACACACATGATCTATTTTATATCACATTTTGTCCCAAATTTTTCTTTGTCCTTCAAGAGACACACTTGGAAGATGCCTTCCAGCTTCATGTTATTAAAAGGTACCCCTTGGTCAATTCTACAGTTTCTAAGAATCACATTATTCATCAGAAGGACCTACAATATCCTTGGTCTATTTTTTATGATCAGGGTTATGTATAAATGTGTCTATTATAAATAACATCTAGGAAATAACATTTCCTTCTGTTCATGCGTATGGACTCCCTAATTTTGCCTCTCTCTCTCTCTCTATCTCAAAGTATATGGGGTTTTTAAAAAATTAATTATACTGTACATAAAATAAGTTGCTGATATAACAAGTATAAGAATAAAAATTAGCTTCCCAAAATGTATAGCTTTCCATATCTCTTAGGCTTCATCTTGACCCCACTCTCCCAACTTCACTGTACTAGAGCTGTTGTTTCAGATGCTTAAATATGCCAAGCTTTTTCCCAGATCATGGTCTCTGCACACAGTATTTCTTCTGCCTGAGACAGTCTTCCTTATCTAGCCAAGATAATCTGACATCAACATATGTTTCAGTTTCTCAGGGAAGCCTTTTTAGACCTTTCTGCCTAGGTGAATTTTCTTATGTTTTTTTCTTATGATGTTTTCCTCCTTCTTATAATAATATAACTCTGTAATATAGTTACTTGGGTAACAAATCAAGGTAGCTATTGGGTATTAATTGAAACTGCTCCTATGACTGAAAAAACATAAAATAATCTTGAAAACTGAAAGAGCCATAATGTCTCAGGGACTGTTGGAGAAAGGCTTTTGTAGAGAGGGTAGTGTCTAGAATTTCATAATAAAATAGAAATGGTTTGTACAAAAACAATCTCCCAAGGGAATGCAAGTAGATGCTCATTATATTCTCAAATATGTGATCTCTTTTTTTCCCCCATTGACCAAGAACAAGCTTCTTGGTTTACAAACAGTAGTTCCAAAGTGGGAAAACAGCATCTTATTTGGAATAGTGTGGCACTAAGACCAATGGGTGCAAAAACTGACTAAAGAAGGTAAAATAAAATCAGTTCGATGGAATGGTTACATGCTGTTTTCCTTATAGTGATGGGAGAATTGAATAATGATAAAAATCCCATTATGTTTAGTTTTTTACTGATTAATGAGTGGTGGCCAGTGGTTTGACCATATGGTCAGGCAGATGGGCAATGGAATATTACACTAATAAAATGATGTTTACATAGGACATAGCCTTATGGAATTTATTACAGGAATTTAAGGAACACATTAAAGTCGGAAGTACTGGAGAAAGCATTGGAAAAGTGATACATGGGAAAACTGAAAAGAATATTAAGGGCAGAAACAGAGGCAAGATGGCAGAAGAGTAGGGGTCTCAACTCATCTGGTCCCACAAACTTACCTAGATAACTTTCAAAACATCCTGAATATCTACAAATTCGACCTGATATTTAAAGAGAGAACAGCTGAAATGCTACAGAGAGAAAAGTTTTTGCTTCTAACAAGGTAGGAAGGTGGAAAATTAAAAGAGAATAAAGTGGGGGAGGGGATCCAAGACTAGCAGAGCCAAAGCAGAGTGGCAAAAGCCTCTGGGGCATGAAAGCTCAGCCCTGAAGAAGGAGAAACTTTAAAAATCTGCACTGGAGTTTTCCCTGATGGAAAAGTGCTTAGCATGGAAATCTGGCAGAATCGCAGAAGGGGGGATTCACTGCCGGATTCCCAGAATCACTATAACAGAAGGGGTGCCCGGGGAAAACCTCACCACAAACCGGAGTAAAGCTCACTGCAAACCACAGTCCAATGCCAGTAAAGGGTTGGAGTGCCACAGCCCTCTGGGGCATTTGGCAGAAGCCAGTCAGTTAGGTGGCAGCTCTTGAGTGGCCTTTACTCTAGAGGCTGCCAGTGGAAGGAAGTGGCTGTACTCTGGTTCCTTCAGGAGAGGCAGTCCCCAGGAGCATGGGTCCAGTGGCAAAGGACCTTGGATCCCAGGTTGCCCGAGCAGACAAAGCCTGCAATCCTCCAATCCTCTTGGAACAGGCAGAAGCAGGAAGGACACAGGAAAGTGAGAGCTCTCCTGCTGCTGGATGCCCCACAAGCTGTGCATATCAATGCACCTGTGCCTGCCCCCAGGAGCATCTAGGCCAGTGAGGACTGAGACTGTGGTTAGTCACTCATGAGAAGTTCAACTCCAGAGCTGGAAATCTGGCCACAACCATTTTTTTTTCCCTCATTGTTTCACCATGTGCCTGGGAGAGGCAGGGCCTCTATGACCTCTAGAGGCTGGCCTCATACTGAGCCCAGCGCATGGCAAGGGGTGGGCCATCTCCACCCAGGCACAGACACCTGAGAATCAGCATAGCAGACCCCTCCCCAAGAAGAATTACTGGAAGTACAAGGGAAAAACAAGTTTACTGAATAAGCAGCACTGGAAATCTACAGGACTGAGGGAAAATAGTATATAGAACTAAAGAGTCCTTTTTTTTTTTTTTTCCATTAGGACTCATTTTTTTATCAGACTAAAATTTTTCAATATTTTTTTCTTTTCCCACCTTAACTACAATATTTTACCACCTCTGCATTTTTCTTTTCCTTTTTGACTTTCATATTTCTACAAGTATATGTCTTCGATATATTTTTCACTTCTGGATTCCCTTCAATGTAATTCAATTTAATTTTGTAGATATATGAAATGTGGCTATTTGTTTTTTGTTTTTTGTTTTTGTTTTATCTGCCTCATTGTCCCTCAAGTTAGATCCCTAACTTATATGGGGAGAAATATTAGATTAACAGCAGACCTCTACTCAGAGACCTGGCAAGCCAGAAACGGCTCACAGGATATATTCAGGGTCCTAAATAAGAAGAATATGCAGCCAAAAGAAGTTAATACCTTTGAATAGACAACCAAAGTACACCCAGAATGAAGTGGAACATCCTGTTTGTATATTCTGTGAGATGACATTCTCTCTTCCTTCCCTTTCTACCCCCCCCCCCCCTTTTATCTTGCTTATATTTTTGTGGTCCATGTTGGGGCTTTATATAAGTATTGCTGGTTTATATAAATTTGGGATTGAGCATCTTCTAACATACAGAACAAAATACACTCATAACCAAAGGATCACACTCTAGGACCTCTCAGACTACATTCTCTCTCCACTACTACTTCCTCACCACTACCATCCTCCTCCTTTTTTTCTGTTTTCCTTACTTTTTTTTGTTCATTTTTTTCTTCTTTGGTTTTGGTTTTTGGCTTTTTATCTTTACTACTTTGTTTTAAACCTGTTATTTTGTTCTGTTCTTTTTCTTTTATTTTCTGGTCTCTGACCTCTTTGGAATCATCTAGGGTGTATTTTTACTTAGGTCATGGTTGATATTTTTGAATCAGCCCACTCATATAGCCATTCTGCATTGTAAGGAAGAATTCACCACAAAAGAAAAAAAACAGAAACTATACTCTCTGCCACAGAGTTACAGAATTTGGATTTAAATACAATGTCAGAAATTCAATTCAGAAGTACAATTATAAAGCTACTTGTGGCTCTGGAAAAAAGTGCAAAGGACTCTAGAGACTTTGTTACTGCAGAATTGAGATCTAATCAGGTTGAAATTAAAAATAAATTAAATGATATGCATTCTGAACTGGATGCTCTAACTGCTAGGGTTAATGAAGTGGAAGAGAGAATGAATGACATAGAAGACAAGTTGATGGTAAGGAAGGAAGCTGAGGAGAAAGGAGAAAAAAAAAATTAAGAGCCCATGAGGAAAGGCTTAGGGAAATAAATGATAGCTTGAGAAGAAAGAATATACATCCAATTGGGATTCCAGAAGCGGCTGAGAGAGAGGACCACAAAGTATATTTGAAAAAATCATAGCTGAGAACTTCCCTAATCTGGGGAAGGAAATAGGCATTCAGATACAAGAAGTAGAGAGGAACCCTCCCAAAATCAATAAAAACCACTCAACATCTCGACATTTAAGAGTGAAACTTGTAAATTCCAAAGATAAAGATAAATCCTTAAAGCAGAAAGAAACAAGAGATCCCTAACTTATATGGGGAGAAATATTAGATTAACAGCAGACCTCTCCTCAGAGACCTGGCAGGCCAGAAAGGGCTGGCAGGATATATTCAGGGTCCTAAATGAGAAGAACATGCAACCAAGAATACTTTATCCAGGAAGGTTGTCATTCAGAATAGAGGGAGAGATAAAGAGCTTCCAAAATAGGCAGAAACTGAAAGAATATGTGACCACCAAACCAGCTCTGCAAGAAATATTAAGGGGGGCCCTGTAAAAGAAAGAACCCAAAGAAACAATCCACAAAAACAGGGACTCAATAGGTAATATGATGACATTAAATTCATATCTTTCAATAGTTACTCTGAACATGAATGGGCTACATTATCCTATCAAAAGATGCAGAGTATCAGACTGGATAAAAAAGCAAGACCCATCTATTTGATGACTACAAGAGCCTCATTTTAGACCAAAGGACATCTCCAGCCTGAAAATGAAGGGATGGAGAACCATTTACCATTCAAACGGTCCTCAAAATAAAGCTGAGGTAGCAATCTTCATATCAGATAAATTAGAGTTTATCCAAAAGACTGTATGTAGTAAGAGATGAAGAGGGATACTATATCATAGTTAAAGGGTCTATCCAAGAAGAAGATCTAATAATCATGAATATTTATGCCCCAAATGTAAAGATGCCGAGTATATCAATCAATTAATAACCAAAGTAAAGAGATACTTAGATAATAATAGCCCAGGGCCAGATGGCTTCCCTGGGGAATTCTATCAAACGTTTAAAGAAGAAATAACACCAATTCTACTAAAGCTGTTCCGAAGGATAGAAAGACAGAATACTTCCAAACTGGCTTTATGAGACCAGCATCACCTTAATTCCAAAACCAGGCAAAGACCCCACCAAAAAGAATTATAGACCAATATCCCTGATGCGAAATAGTAGGAGACTTTAATACCACTCACAGTAAATGACATATATTCTAAGCAGTACATCACCAAAGAAACAAGGGCCTTAAATGATACACGGGACCAGATGGATTTCACAGATATATAGAACTTTCTATCCTGAATGCAACTGAATACCCATTCTTCTCAAGTGCACATGGAACTTTCTCCAGAGTAGACCACATACTGGGTCACAAATTAGGTCTCAACCAATAGCAAAAAATTGAGATAGTCCCCTGTATATTTTCAGACCTCAATGCTTTGAAACTAGAACTCAATCACAAGAGGAATTTGGAAGAAACTCAAACCCATGGAGGTTAAAGAGAATCCTACTAAAAGAAGAATGAGTCAATCAGGAAATTAGAGAAGAATTGAAAAAAAAATTCATGGAAACTAATGAAAATGAAGATTCAACCATTCAAAATCTTGGGATACAGCAAAAGCGGTCCTGAGAGGGAAATACATCGCAATACAAGCATCCCTCAAAAAACTGGAAAAAACGCAAATACAAAAGCTAACCTTGCACCTAAAGGAACTGGAGAAAGAACAGCAAATAAAACCTACACCCAGCAGAAGAAGAGAGTTAATAAAGATTTGAGCAGAACTCAATGAAATAGAGACCAGAAGAACTGTGGAACAGTTCAACAAAACCAAGAGTTGGTTCTTTGAAATAATTAATAAGATAGATAAACCATTAGCTAGCCTTATTAAAAACAAAACATATTAAACTCAACAGCAAAGAAACAAACAATCCAATCATTCAATGGGCAAAAGACATGAACAGAAATATCACCAAAGAACACATACACATGGCCAACAAGCACATGAGAAATGAAAAACATGAGAATATGCTCCACATCACTTGCCATTAGGGAAATACAAATCAAAAGCACAATGAGATATCACCTCACACCAGTGAGAATGGCAAAAATTAACAAGACAAGAAACATATTTTGGAGAGGATGTGGAGAAGGGGGAACCCTCTTGCACTGTTGGTGGGAATGCAAACTGGTACAGCCACTCTGGAAAACAGTGTGGAGGGTCCTTAAGAAGTTAAAAATAGTACGCTATGATCTAGCAATTGCACTACTGGGTGTTTACCCCAAAGATACAGATGTAGTGAAATGCCAAGACATCTGCACCCCAATGTTCATAGCAGCCATGTCCACAGTAGCCAAACTGTGGAGGAAGCCACGATGTTTCAATAGATGAATGGATAGAAAAAGATGTGAATATATATATATATATATATATATATATATATATATATAGACACACACACACAATGGAATATTACTCAGCCATTAGAAATGACAAATACCCACCATTTGCTTCAACATGAATGGAAATGGAGGGTATTATGCTGAGTGAAATAAGTCAATCATAGAACAATCATCATATGGTTTCACTCATACGTGGAATATAAGAAATAGTAAAAGGGATTATAAGGGAAAGAAGGTGAACTGAGTGGAAAAATTAAACATGGAGACAAACCATGAGTTTGTTTGTTCATTTTCTTATGAATATGGAGGCCCATGGCATCATAATTTCAGAAATATAAATTCTCTTATTTAAAAATTAATAGGTCAGGGAAACAAACAAAAGGTTGCAGAAGGGGAGGTGGGCAGGGGGATGGGGTCACTGGGTGATAGGCACTGAGGAGGACACTTGATGGGATGAGCACTGGGTGTTATACTATATGTTGGCCAATCGAACTTAAATAAAAACAAATGTAAAAAATAAAGGAATATTAAGGGAAAAGAGAACAGAAAGTTCAAAATCCCTAAGACAGCACATGGTCAAGGAAGGTTAGTTGGGCTATAACCAGTACATGATTAAGGAAAGCAATTGGCTCTGATATCAAACAGTTTGGAAGAGGTCATATCAAATATGTCCTTTGCAATCTATATTAACACATTATAATTCATTTTATATAAACTAGAAGCCTTTGGAGACTTTAGGGCAGATAAGCAAAATGATTTACATTTTTAAAGGATGCAGCTACTATGTGGAAAATAGACTGTGGAGGGTAGTGTTGGGCAGAGTAATTTTCATAAATATTTAATGTACCTTCCACATTTTTTAACCTTTGAAAAGTTGAGGAGTTTCTATAGCCATCTTAATTTCTGACATGATCTAGAAGTTTGGACATTCCCAAGACCACCCTCAGGTTCAATAATTTGCTGAAAGGACTCACAAAACTGATTTAAAGTTATCCTTATGGTTACACTTTATTACAACGAACGAATACAAATCAAATCAACTAATCATGGAGCATAGGAGCATGGTGCAGAGTCCAGCAAAGTTCCACGTGCAAATCTTCCAGTTGTTCTTTCCCAGTGGAAAAATAGCTCTAACTTTTCCCAAAAATGATGTCTGACAATGTACATAATGTATTGCCAACCAAAGAAGCTTACCTGAAGCTTGGGAAACAAGTCAACTCATAACATGTGTTCTTCAGTGGAAGAAACAAGCAAATAAGTATTATATGATGAATGCTAAGCCAAAAGTATACACTGGATGCTATATAGTACCAAACCTAGAGCATAAAGATCAGGGAACACTTCATAGAGGAGATGATGTCTGTGATGAGTAGTAGATTGTTAGAACTAATCACGGAGGACAAAGAACATTCCATGCAAGACGAGCTTTAGGTGTTTTTATATGCAACTGATGAATAACTGATCTTTACACCTGAGTTTATCTTTGTGTATGGTGAAAGAGAGTGGTCTAGTTTCATTCTTCTGCATGTGGATGTCCAATTTTCCCAGCACCATTTATTGAAGAGACTGTCTTTCTTCCAATGGATAGTCTTTCCTCCTTTATGGAATATTAGTTGCCCATAAAGTTCAGGGTCCACTTCTGGATTCTCTATTCTGTTCCACTGATCTATGTGTCTGTTTTTGTGCCAGTACCTGAAACAAATAATATACTATATGTTAGCTCACTGAATTTAAATTTTAAAAAGGGAGATAGTACATACAAATGCAAAGAGGGAAGAAAAATATGGCACATTTGAGAAATTGCAAGTAGTTTGTTATGGAACCAATAAGAATAGAGAAAAGGTAATTCTGAGAGGGAGCCAAGAGGCATATCATGAAGAGACAAGATCATAAGCTAGAATTCTGATTTTATCTCTAACGTACTGGAAAATCATTGATACCTTTTAAAATAAATAAGTGACATATTCAGTTTGACATTTTAGAAAGGCCATTGACAATGGTGTAAAGAATGAATTAGAAAGAAATAAGCAAGACTAAGAAAGATAAACTTTTGATGTATAGTCAAATGGAATAATCAAGAATCAAAGGAAAAAGTACTGAGAGCCTAAAACATAAAGGGTGACAGAATGATGAGGGATAATGGATGGTATTGAGAGCTGTGTTAGATGGAAAATTAATAGGTCAGGGTGACTGATTTGATGTAGAGTACAAAGAAGAAATCCAGGATGATATCCAAGTGGCTGATGTTGGCAATAGATAAATGGTGGTACCATTCACTGAAATATTGTCTTAATTGTTATAGTTCACATTGGAGTGCAGCAGGGGTTTTAGTAGATAAAAGAATCAAGGAAGAATCATTATTGGACATCCTAATTCTAAAATATATCATCTAAGAGTACTATCCCATAAGTAATCAATGCAACATTTAGGAACCCAGGAGAATTGTGGTTGAAAATCATGAGAGTATGCTTTGAGTATCTATACCATGCCAAATATTTTTATATCATGAGAAACAAGAACTTCACCTCTCAGAGTTTACATTTTAGAATGGCAGTTTAAGTTTGATCATCATTCAAGCAGTGCTTTTGTTTTTTGCAGCTAAGCTAGTGTATTTATTATACTTTCCTTTTGCTTCTTTACATGTGTTGCCCATTTTTCTTATGAATATGGAGGCCCATGGCATCATAATTTCAGAAATGTAAATTCTCTTATTTAAAAATCTTAGCCTTGAAATATTTCTTATCCTTTGGAGTGAATGGGTGGAAGTTGTCAAATCACACACACACAACACAACACACACACACACACACACATACACACACACTGAACTAACTTCAAAAGAGTTGGCTGTTCACTTAGGCCACCTTAGCAGAGTAAATTGCTTCCCATGATTGATTTGGTTATGACAATCTGTGTCATACCAACAGCTGAAACGAACAGGTAAACTGGCCAGAAATCCAGCTTATCACCATGGTTTGACAGTTTGGCAAAATATGAACTGTGCCTTTGTAGAAAACTCCATATATTTCTTTATAACCAAGAAAAAAAAAACCAACTGAAATATCCACTCCTTTAAAAAGTTCTCCATGATATCTCTAAAGGCCGTGAGACATTCTAATGGACAACAGTCCTAAAATATTAGGATTCATTGGCACAGATGCTTTTGGCAGTATCAATCTCAAACTCTGCCTCTCTATTTGAAATTTCCATTGTACATTTCAAATTACCTCACAGTGCCAGAGTGGCAAATAGAAGGCCATGGTTCTTGAAAAAAAAATACAAATAATAAAAGGGAAGGGCAACAGGGTCAAGAGATATTTTTCTGCAGATTCTTGCAATATACCAAGTGATGCTTTGGGGAAAAAAAAAAAACAAACAACAACAACAACAAAAAGCCAAAGCTGTTTAAAAAGACAGCAGCTGTTATAATGCTGCTTCATTACAGACCCAGTGGAGCAGAAGCAATGCATCCATTTTGCCTTTTTCTTCATTGATGATATCAATGGAGCATTAATGGAATTCTTATAGTCTACTGGTACAGTATAAATTTAGTCTGAGTAAATCTTACATTGACTATATTATAATAATCTTTTTAAAACTGGAGAAGAACCTCACCGCTTTATTTTTATATAAAAAGTCACATGGAAGATATAGCTTCAAATCCATAATAAATAAGCAGTCAATACAGTTTTTTATGCCTTTTTATCATTAGAATAGGTAGACTTTAAGTCCAAGTTAAAATCCTCATTAGCAAGCTTACTTCACTGAAATGACACACTGTTTTCTCCAGTTAACAAAGTCGAGGTGCTTTTATTGTTTTTCTTTATTGATTTCACTTATTTAATTCTTCTTTAACAGGAAAAGCTTAGTTTCTGTATGTTCTTTTATTTTGTTAACAGCACAGGGTGTGCTTTCAAAATGAAAATTATGCAAATTACTTAGCATTTGTCTCGAATTTTAAAATCAGGTCCAAAATATGATCCTAGGTCATCCACTTATATAAAAATTTGGGGGCTAGACAGGGACCCAGATGTTTCAAGTGGATTTGCAAATGGCAAAATGCTGCTTGTTGGATCTGCCTGCAAATCTATTTGCAAATGCAAATCCTCTTTCCAAACAGATCAGAGTTTTTTTTAGGTCCAACAAAAATCCTTGAGCAAAGCAAAATGCTGATGGAATGTACACGTGGCCCATCTATGGATTTCTAGCCACATGCTCTTGCATCTTTGTTGTGCACTTTCAGAGCATGGCTGGAGAAGACAGAATGCAATGACACTTATTTTCAGGGGGTTCTGAAAGCATCCTGCTGCAATTTAGGGAAGAGGCAGAAGCAGTGGCTTATCCAAGCATCTTTTTTTATCTCAACATGAAATGACTCAGAGCGCTCCCTACTTTTGCTGTGTTCCCTTAAAGCACAAGTTTTATCCTGCAAGAGAGCTTCGATTTGTCCATACCTACTAAGACTAACTACTCGTACATCCTTTCCCTTTTCAGCACATGTTCTTCTAACAGATCTATGTCCCCAGGGTCCAGACCATGAGCAACTCTCCACTGATGCTTATCTATTGTGGTCAATGACTTATTCAGATTTTTTATTCTTCCTTGCCCTATGTTAATAATAATAGCAATAACAATTTAGGGCACTGTCCATGTATATTAACCCATTTAATCTTCACCACTACTCCATCATATGCACACTGTTTAACTTCGCCATGTCCTTTGTGCCTCTAATCTAACAAATCAATTTACCCTAAAAGGTTAATGGTGGAAAGAAAACATGGCTCTCTTTTCACCCTTAAAATGGTCATCCTCTCTTTACATTTTACCACTGCCATTATTCAAGGCTGGACTGTCTCCACAACCTCATAGCCAATACCTACCACACTCTAGACTTGCCTTCCTGAAATCTATTTCCCTGCCTTTTTGAAAATGTAGTTGAAATGACTGATCTTAACTACAAATCTAACCTTGTCATTATACTGCTTTAATGTTACCATGTCATCTGCAGGATAAGTCCATAATCCCTAGCATGAAATAGAATGCCTGCTATATCCTTACCCATTCACCTTAGTTTCTTACCTACTATTTTTTTCTTAAAATTCTATGACTTTTAAATTCAATCCCTTGGGATGCCTGGGTGGCTCAGTGGTTTGGTGTCTGCCTTTGGCCCAGGATGTGATCCTACAGTCCTGGGATCAAGTCACATGGCAGGCTCTCTGCATGGAGCCTGCTTCTCCCTCTGCCTCTGTTTCTTCCTCTCTTTCTCTCTGTGTCTCTCATCAATAAATAAGTGGAATCTTTAAAAAATAAATAAGTAAATTCAATCCCTCATTTACAATATTACTTCATGCCTTTTTAAGGCATGTTAATATGAGTTACTGGCATTTGGCTGGACTGCATCTCATCTCCTCTACCATCTATCTGCCCCAGCTTCCCTGCCCACAACACACTTTCACACATACACACACACTTGACACCAGGCAAGCTTTTGCTTATCTTTAAGAGCCTGGATATCATGGATCACATCTTCCAGTCTCCCACAATGCAGTCCCAAGGAACAGGTTGGAATAAGTGGATCTTCTCTGTGTTTCTGCAGTACATGGGTCAATGCTTAAGTTATCCACTTAAAGTTTTTCTTCCTCATTATATTGTAAGGTCTTTGAGAGCAGGAACACTGTTATTCTTTGTTTTCCCAGTGCTCTGTGTTTGCTAAAAAAAAAAAAAAAAAAAAAAAAAGAAAGAAAGAAAGAAAGAAAGAAGTCTCTCAACATGTTTATTATATTACAGATACATACTTGATAATAAATAGTTCTCAGAGAACCTAGGTGTGATCTAAAAAAGTAATCTGTGAAAGAGAGGATCATAGCTAGTGGGAAACAAGATATTTTGGGTCAACAAGGTCTTTCCCTACTGCCTTCAAAATATCTTAGATCACTTAATAAGTTTGTGAATAAGGCTGACCTGGAGTAAAAGGTGAGACTATACCTAGCCAGGCAAAATCACAGTGAAAAAAATCTGAAATCTGCCAATTAGAAAACTAGTATTGAGGAGGAGTTGAAAGGTACATATTTATATGTAAGTAAGAAAAACTGTATTGAATATAATGCCAAAATAATGGGTTTGTTCAGTTGAAATAATATTCTATTTATCTATAAAAGATCATGTTAATATTTTATTATAAAGAGAAAGACTCAACTAATTGACTGAATTATTCATTTTGAATTCCCTTGAAGAGCCACCAAGAAGCCAATGCCGGAGTTTACTGATTTAGGGAGGTAGGTGTTTTTATTCCATTGTACTGCAGAGACCAGCACACAAAAAAAAAAAAAAAAAAAAAAAAAAAAAAAAAAAAATGGAGTTCTCTAGGAATAATGAGATAATCGTCGAGATGGCATTTGAACATTATTAAAAAAAGAAAAGGAAAATTGTAGTTTGCCATGATTGGGAAAAATTTACCAAGTTATTTAGCCCAATATAAACTTTTCCATGTTTCTTATCAAACTGAATTGTAAATGTCACCATCATTTAGGCCCCCCAAGGTAAATGATTGTCAAAAGATTTTTGATGCTTTAATCTCATGTATTTCATTAAACAATGGGTGTTTATTTAAAAAAAAAATCTCTACTATTTTCCAAAATGATCCACATATTGGATAAAACTTGTGTGTATGTTTTACTATCTTTAAGCCTATTTTACTGCATTTTATTTATTTTTTTGGAAGATTTTATTTATTTTAGAGAGAGAACATGAGCAAGAAAGAGAGGGGGAGGGAGAGAAAGAACCTCAGGCATACTCAGTCTCTGAGATCATGACCTGACTGAGCCAAAATCAAGAGTGGATGCTTAACTGACTAAGCCACCCAGGCACCCCAAGCCTATTTTAAATGAGACACTTAAGTTTGAAAATACAAAAGGTTAAGAACTTGCATGTTGTTAATTCAGATTTGGCCTTCTGCAAATACTCATTTCAAGGTTTATCAAAGATATTAAATTCTAGTTGAAATTTGATGAAAGTAATAATTATAATGTATTGAAAAGTCGCAACTATGGTCAAATATTATTATCCAAAGAATTACTTCTGTTCTTATAATCATTATGCCAGAGTTTTGACATCCATATAAATTTTTTTTTAGAGATTGAAGTATTATCAGAACACAAGAATACTCTCCTTTTTCATAAAATTTAAATAAAGGATCTTATTTTCTTTAAAGATCCAATAAATTTAAGCAGACAGCATTTTGTAATATCACTTATGCTAGTTATAATTATGTCTTTTTTAAAGAAAATTCTAAAAATTGTTTGAGTTGGGGAATATTTAGTGTTTTCATTTGCTTTGAAGTAATATTAGAAACTAATTTTGAATGTCATAGTTGGTCCATCATGTGGTTTTGAGTGTTAAAAGTAAAATTACCATGGTGTACCTGGGTGGCTCAATCAGTTAAGCATCTGACTCTTGATTTTGATCTCAGGGTTTTGAGGTCGAGTACCACATTGGTCTCAAATACTAGGAATAGAGCCTAGTTAAGATTCTCTCTCTCCCTCTCCCTTTGCCTCTCTCTCCATTTAAAAAAATTAAAACTAATGTAAGATTCTATCATAATGTAATGCTATTTTTAAAAAAGACATTGATCAAAAGACTTAAGTTTCCTTCCTAAGTTGTTATTAACTCTGTCACATAAAATAATAGTCAGATATATAGTAGGAGTCTACTTCTGAAGTAAGATCATTAACAGCAGAATAACTTCAACTAACTTATTGACAGACATAATGCTTAGCTTTTAATGATTTTTTAAATTCATTTCTTTTGCTGTTCCATAGCACCTATCTACAGAGTAAATATTACTGAATATTTGTAAATGATTTCTGTTCCCCAGAAAACACCAAATCATCCCACAAATATATGAAAAAGCAAAGTACAACCACTTTGTGGTGCAGAAATAGTTCTCAAATGGCTGTTTTAGTGCCTTCTCAATAGTTAGAAATTCGAGCAGCTGGCAAAAATAATACTGAGCAAGTATGAACATACATCTTTTGCACACACACAAAAATGCTTTAAAAATACATGGCACAATAGAAGAGAACAAACTGGTGGTTGCCAGAGGGGAGGTGGGGTGGGGGAATGGAGAAGAAAAGATAAAAGGGATAAAAAAACATAGTGTAACTAGAAAAGTTTGTATTTTTTTTTCAAGTAATGCTATGTAAGCAAATTTGTATGGTTAGTTTCAGAAACTTAGACAAAATTAAAATACCTGATATTTTTATCTTACCAAGAATAACGTAATATTCCCCAAGGATTCAACCATTAAATGAAAAATGAGTAAAAAGCATACAGCTTACTAAGCTGTAAAACTACTAGTGCAAAGGAGCAACTCTATCAAAAGAGGCTTGAGCAACATTGCAGCTATTAGAAAATTTTAGGGCAAACATAAAATTTTTAAATGCAACATCCCAAAATAATGACTATATTTCTCAATACAAAAAGAAATATACATTCCGCATGCCCCCAACCCCAGGGTACTATGTGTTAAAAAACAAAAGGTCAGGAACTAAGTACTTCAGTGACGCCTTTACCTTAAGGATCAGAATTGGAGTTATACTTGAGGTCTTAGGTGAAATGAGTTTGACGGATTAGGTTCGGTTACTAGCTGTCAGTGCACTACATAAAAAACACTACACATACAGAGCTTAGTGAAACTAGCTGTTTTCTGCACAGGAAAATTCCTTGATGGAGTTAGCATGAAGACAAATGAACTGTTATCCCCCAAGAAAGGTGTCCCTTTAGGTTAGACTTGAGGTTAGCAATACCAAACAGTAAGAGCACTTGACTTCCCATGGCTGACAGACTCATTACCTTTGTAAATATTGAGGCTCAGCTTTGAATCCTGGGATTCTTTTCTGAGTTTCTAGAGAGTGCTAGTAACTAACCAATTACCAAAACAACAAAGAAATTAAAGTGGGAAAAAAACAATATTGTAAGAAAATGTCCTTCATTTCCTACCAACAAACAAAGTTGTTTACATTTTCTCCATTATCACTTTACCCCTTCCATTTTTTCAAGACCTTCTAAATACATCCTTGGTACTCATCATAATAAGAATCCTGTAAAAACAAGGTACTGGCCTTTTTGTTTGCTTGCTTGCTTGCTTTTTTATTAACAGGTAAGAAAATGGGAACTCAAATAGGATTAATTACAATTTGGAAGAGGCAAAATTCAAAACCATATTTGTCAGTATCCCAAACTGCTGCTTCGTCCACAAGTTTTAGTCATAGAGAATTACTTCTCCAAAATCTATTTATTGTTAATGATAACTATTCACTCAGTCTCATATAACTTGTGTATTTTCCCTTATGTCTCTCTTGTTATTTTATTCCTAGCCTTATTTTTCAATAGTTCATCTAAATGCTCAGACACGTGGAGTGCCTGGGTGGCTTGGTGGTTGAGCGTCTGCCTTCAGCTCAGGGCGTGATCCCGGGGTCTTGAGTTCAAGTACCACATCGGGCTTCCTGCATGGAGCCTGCTTCTCCCTCTGTCTGTGTCTCTGCCTCTCTGTCTCTCACAAATAAATAAATAAAATCTTTAAAAATAAATAAATAAATGGTCAGACATTGATAGAAGATATTTAAGAAATTTCTATTTAAAATTCTTAAACATCTTCTATATTCTCAGTTGCTTTATATATTGTATGTATGTATATATATATATATATTTTAAAGATTTTATTTATTTAGTCATGAGAGACAGAGAGAGAGAGAGGCAGAGACATAGGCAGAGGGAGAAGTAGGCTCCATGCAGGGAGCTGGATTGGGACTCGATCCCAGGACTCCAGAACCACGCCCTAAGCCGAAGGCAGATGCTCAACCACTGAGCCACCCAGGTGTCCCTATATATTGTCTATATATTTGTGCTTAATATATATTGTCATTTAACATATCATGGGAAAGATGTTGTTTTATAAAATTAAGTAACATTTTTCAACTTGCATTTTAACAGCTACCAAGAATTCCATCATATGTCCTAATAACAATTTATTCAAAGAATTTTTGTTTCTAATTTTGCAAACACACACCAAAAATGTTAAAATTATCCACAGTATCCCCACTAAAAGTCATCCAAAGCAGTAATAGTCCCTCTTCTGCTCATACCATACTCTTCCCAGAAGTTAACTTTTTGTGTAGATTTTTCCCCATGATTTTCTAAGTTCATAATTATATATCAATAGCTCTGATGCAAATTTTATTCACCAATTCTTAATTTACTCACTGCTACTGATCTCATGTATGTTTGACCACTTACTCTGTGGCAGACATCAAACATACCCTATGGCCTCTCCCTTGGGCCCAAATACCTGTGCTGCCAGGTGACATCCATTTGTGTTGCAGTATGAATATGGCCTCTGCTACACAGCCTGGCCAAAGATTCTATTTATTTCTTCCATTGGGAGCTTCTATTCAAAGCTGCCATTAAAGGGGTACAGTTATGCAATCTGGAGGTATGGGGAGGTTAATGCCCTATTAGGAAAATTGTCAGTGAGAAAAGGAAATGGGAGGAGACTGAGGAAGTAAATTATTCTCCTCATGGCCTACTCTGTGACTTGTACTGTTTATGACTCACCTGGAAAACTTCTATTTCTAACAGATATTCCTTCTATCCAAATTCACTGTGTCAGCTTGTGGTTTCTCACAAATAACCTTTGTCTCTCATTTCATATAGCCTTATTTCTCTTTCTCTCACTCTTGTCCTTGGGTGCATCTCTAAAATAAAACATTAACAAAATAAAACACCTCTAAATATAAACATCTAATGCTTGTGTCAGAAAACCCAACAACAAACTATGAATTGTCCATGGTTCCAATAAGAAATAACAAGGGAATTTAGAAAATATCTTGAATTCATTGAAAAGAAAAACAAATCAAAATCTATGGAAAGAAGCTAAAGTCATGCTTAGGGGGAAATTTATGCCTTAAAATGGTTTACTTGAAAAGGAAGGTCTCAAATCAGTTATCTAATCTTTAAATCTAAGAAATTAGGAAAAAACAAAGGAAACAGAAGAAAAGAAATAAAAACAGGAATTAATGAAGTGGGAAATATAATAACAAAGAACACAATGAGACCCGAAGTTATATCTTTGAAATGATCAACAAGTTTGGAAAAACTTTAACTAAAATCATCATAATAAAAAAGACACAGATTGCCAATATCAGGAATGAAGGTTATGACTTTACAGCATTTTCATAGAAATTAATAAGGACTTTAAGGTAATATTATAAACAAGTCTATGCCACTAAGTTTAACAACATAGATGAAATGAGTTCCTAAAAAAGTGTTAATGGCAAATTAACACCAAAAAAATATAAAATCTTAATAGAGCTATATAAAATTAAAAAATAAATTAGTAATTATATATATTTTGAAGAAGAGTCTAGGCCCAGATGGATTAACTAATGAATGACGTCAAATATTTAAGGAATAAATTATACCAATCATATATAAACTTTTTCAAAAAATAAAGAAGGAAAAATGTGCCAAAACACTCTAGGGGGCCACTATTACCTCAATATCAAAGCAGGACAAAAACATCAGAAGCAATGAAGTGCCCAACAGCATCTCTTATAAGTTTAGATACAAAAATATTTAACAAAATAATATCAAATTAAATTCAACAATATACCATGACTCTCTGGAATTGATCCCAGTAATGCAAAGTTGGTTTATAATGGAAAATCTAATTAATATAATACATCATATAATTAAGGTAGAAAATCTATAGAATCATATCAAAAGATTCAAAAAGAAATTTTGACAAAATTCAACAGCAATCCCTCATAAATATTCACAACAAACATATGCAGAAGTAAAATATGTGGCAAGACTAGTACAAGGAAAGGACAGAGGAAAGTAATTGTAATTATACTGTGTTAAATTTCTTACCTTCCATATACAGTGTTAAAATCTGATTCAAGATAACCTGTAGTAAGGAGACCTATTGTAATTCTTAGACTAATAATTAAAAAATTAAAGAAGCTGAGGGATCCCTGGGTGGCGCAGCGGTTTGGCGCCTGCCTTTGGCCCAGGGCGCGATCCTGGAGCCCCGGGATCGAATCCCACATCAGGCTCCCGGTGCATGGAGCCTGCTTCTCCCTCTGCCTATGTCTCTGCCTCTCTCTCTTTCTCTCTCTGTGACTATCATAAATAAATAAAAATTAAAAAAAAAATTAAAGAAGCTGAAAAGCCGATAGAAGAAATAAATCAAAATACTAAACATAATCACACCAACGAAAGAACAAAAAAAGATTATATGATACAAATAAGAAAAAGTCAATCATCTCAATAATTGCCCTGTGTATACAAGCACTGAATATCCCAATTAAAAAGTAGAGATTGTCAGACTAGATTTAAAAGTAATAAACAAACAAGACCCAACTACATATTGTTTATAAGAAACATACTTTAGCTGTAGACACAAATCAGTAATGCTAGGAGGGACATAAATACAATATACAAATACTAATCACAAGAGAGTTGTTATGCTCATGTTAATATTAGACAAAGTTGTCCTCAAAACAAGAGTACTAGCAGATAAAGGGGTTATGGAATAATCAAAAGAGGGTTGATTCATCCAAAAAATTATCAAAGCCTAATAGTGAAATATCAAAATATGTAAAAAAAGGCATCAACAGATTAAGATGACAACAAACTTAGTTACAGTTGAAGATTTTAACTCACATAATTATAAAGTAGATACTGAAAAATCAGTTAACAATGTAGAAGATTTGAGCATATAATGCACTAATTTGACATTTATATAACACTATATCCAGTATTTGAAGAATATTTATGTCAGGTGTCCATGAACACTTGAATCATTAGATATATGCTAGACCATAAAATAACTCTCAATAAATATACAAAGATTGAAAACAAAGAGTTTGTACTCTGACCAAAAAAGGACTAAATTAAAAATCAGTAACAAAAATATATTTTAAAAAACTACAATATTTGGGAATTCAACCAAAAAATTTTAATAACCATGGGTAAAGAAAATTAAGTGAAATTATAACTGTTTAATTTTTTTCATTGTAGTAAAATATACATAATATAAAATTTACAATTTCAACTATTTTTAAATGTATAAGTCAGTAGCATTAGTTATATTTACAATTTCCTTTGATGTACATAAGTCTTAAATCTTTTTTTTTTTTAAGATTTTATTTATTTATTCATGAGAGGCACAGAGAGAGAGAGAGAGAGGCAGAGACGCAGGCAGAGGGAGAATCGGGCTCCATGCAGGGAACCTGACGTGGGACTCAATCCCAGGTCTCCAGGATCAGGCCCCGGGCTGAAGGTGGCTCTAAACCGCTGAGCCACCCAGACTGCCCTTAAATCCGTTTGTTTGTTTGTTTGTTTGTTTGTTTGTTTTGAATCTTGATAAAATTTAGTCCATGTATTTTATCTTTTGTCACTTTTAGGTGGTTTTGATATCATAATTTAGAAACCATTGATCAATCCAAAATCATAATGTTTACCTCCTATATTTTCTTCTAGGAGTGTTATAGTTTTAACCGGTAAGTCTTAAATCCATTTTGAATTTGTATATGGTATAAGACAAGTGTCTAACTTAATTCTTTTGCATGTGTGTATCTAGCTTTCCTAGCATCATTAGTTGAAGTGACTATTCTTTCCCCATTGAATTGTCTCAGCATCATTGTCGAAAAGTAATTGATCATGCAGGTAAGGGCTTATTTCTGGGTTTCTGATTCTATTCTTTTGTCAATATGTCTCTCCTTATGCCAGTACCACACTTTTTTGACTACTGTAGCTTTGTAGTAGACATAAAATTGGTAAGGGTGAGTTTCCAATTTTGTTCTTGTTCAAGAGCCATTCATATTGTTTTATTTTAGTTCCCTTGAATTTTTGTGTGCAATTTAGGATAGATATTTGTATTTCTGAAAAGAAAATGACACTAGGATTTTTGTAGGGATTGCACTGAATCTGTAGATCACTTTAGGTATTATTGTCATCTTGACAGTATTTAGTCTTTCAATACATGAACATGCAATGTCTTTCCGTTTAAGTTTTCTTTAGTTTTTTTTTTTTTCTATAGAGTTTTGTAGTTTTCAGTGTACAAGTTTTATGTAATCTTGGTTAAATTTGTTTTTAAGTATTCTCTTTTTTTGAAGTTACTGTAAATGGAATTGCTTCTTAATTTCCTTTTTCAATAGTTCATTACTACTGTGTAGAAATAGAGCTAATTTTTTATGTTAATTCTATATCCTACAACACTGCTAAAGTTTTTTACTAGCTGTAAAGCTTTGTTGTCTTGTTTATTGTTGTTATTGATATTGGTGTTGGTGGGTTTGCAGATTTTCTTAGGGCTTTCTACATATAATTTCACGTTACCTATAATAGAGATAATTTTATTTCTTCTAATTTGCACAGCTTTTTTTTAATGTGAAAAAAAAAGTTTATTCAGTAAACAGCACTGAAGACACTGAGAATTGCCTCCCCCAACAATGGTAGGAAGGGGTGACCTCATCCCTCCTGCAGCCCTTCATGACTCTAGGGTGGCTCCACATGTTCCCTGCATCCTGCCCCTCAGTGATAGGCCTCATCACCCTCCTCTGTGTCACCAAAGAAGAAAGTATCTTGGTTCAGGTTCTCAGACTCCTTCTCATAGAAGAAGCTATCATTATCCAGTTCCTTATCAAACTTGTCCTACTACCACGTAGGCACAACATCCTCATCATCCTCCTCCCCTTCCTCTCTTTCCTCCTTCTCCTCCTCTTCCTCCATCCTTGAGGAGCCTTGGGACTGATTGCTAAGTACTTGGATCCTTTCACCTCTTGGGCGTCTTTCAAGACCAACCCAGAAGTCCTGGGTGGAATGCTGCAGGATGACCAGCAGCCTCTTCTGGTTCTACCAAAGCAGCTCCAGGCCCATGATTTGAACAGTTTTCATTTCTTTTTCTTGCCTACTATCCCTGGCTAGAACTTCTAGTAGTATGTTGAATAGAAGTAGTGAAAATATTCTTGTCTTGTTCCTGATCTTAGAGGAAAAGCTTTGAGTCTTTCACCATTGTGTATGATGCTGGCTAGGGGTCTCTTATATATGGCCTTTATTATTTTGAGGAACCCCTCTTCTAATCCTAGTTTGTGAATTGTTTTATAATGAAAGAGTGTTGGATTCTTTCAAATGCCTTTTCTGCATCAGTTAGAATAATTATGTGGTCTTTAAATCTATTTTTGTATGCTGTACTATTCTTAACACTCCTGACACAATTCTCACTTGGTGATAGTATATAATCCCTTAAATGTGTTGCCAAACTCAGTTTGCTAGTATCTTATTGAGGATTTTTGCATATATATTCATGGGAGATATTGGCCTGTAGTTTTCTTTTCTTGTAGAATTGTTGTCTGGCTTTGATATCAGGGTAATGCTGGTATCAGAGAATGAGTTAGGAAACATTCCTCCTCTTCAAAGTTTTTGAGAATTTGAGAAGAAACGGTGTTAATTTTTTTTTAATGCTTGATAGAATTTGCTAGTTAGACAATTTGACTCTAGGCCTTTGTTGTTGTTGGGATGTTTTTGATTACTGACTCAATACGCTTGCATGTTATAAGTCTATTCAGATTTTCTGTCTTCTTGAGTCATTTTGATAATTTGTCTTTCTAGAAATGTTTTTATTTTATCCAGGTTACCTAATTTATTGGCATACAATCTGTAATATTCACTTATAAGCCTTTTTATTTCATTGAAGTTGGTAGCAATGTCTCTTTCATTTATGATTTTAGTATTTGATTGTCTTCCTTCTTTCTGTCATAATCACTGTAACTCAAGTTTTGCCAATGTTGTTGATCTTTCAGATTCAACTTTCAGTTTTGTTTTTTCTAGTGCTTTTTTTATTCTCTTTCATTGATTTCTGGTCTAATCTTTATTATTTATTTTCTTCTGCTAGCTTTGGGTTTAGTTCATTCTGCCTTTCCTACTTCCTTTAAGGGTAGAGTTTGATTATAGATTTGATGTTTTTTTCTCATATAACGTAGATTTTAAATTTATAAATTCCCCTTGTAGCTCTGCTTTCACTGCATCCTGTAAATTTTGGTATGTTATGTTTTCATTTTCATGTGTCTCAGATATTTTCTAATTTCCCTTGTGATTTTTTATTTATCCACTGATAGTTTAAAAGTATGTTGTTTAATTTCCAGGTGTTTGTAAATTTTCAGTATTTATTTTTACTGATTTCTACTTTTATTCCATTGTGGTTGTAAAGTATACTTTGTATGATTTGAAACTTGTTTAAATTATTAAGATGTTTTGTGGACCACAATATAATTTTTCCTAGGGGAGGCTATCTGTCCACTTGAGAAAAATGTATATTCTGCTGTTGTTGGGTGGACTTTCCTGTCTATATCTGTTAAGTTGAATTGATTTATATTATTCAAGTTTCCTGGTTGCTCTAGCCATTATTTACAGTGAGATATTGATGTCACCAAGTATTATTGTAGAACTGCACTTCTCTCTTTAATTCTGTCAGTTTTCCTCATATATTTTTGGTCCCTACTCATAGGTGAATATATATTTCTATATCTTGAACCTTTATCAATTTATACTATCCCTCTCTGTGTCGTATAAACTTTGTGATTTAAGGCTATTTTGTTTCATAATAATAGCAAATCCACCTCACTTTTGTTTAATATTTACATGGAATATCTTTTTACCATCTTTTTATTTTCAATCTTTTTTGTGTCTTTGTATTTATATACACATACATATATAGAGGTAGCATATAGACGATTGTGGAGTTTTTTATCCATTATGCCAATCACTGCATTGAAGAGTTTAATCCATCTACATTTAAAATAATTGCTAAGGAATGACTTACGCCTTTTAGCTGTTTGTTTGCTATATATCATGTGTTTCTTTGTTCTTCAATATCTCCATTGCTGCTTTCTTTTTAAATTTAGTTTTTTTTGGGGGGGGGGGTGGTTTTGTTTTGTTTTGTTTTTATAGTATACCATTTTGGTCTCATTCTTTCATTTTCTGTATGTTTTATAGATATTTCTTTAATGGCTACTTTGGCTATTATAATTAACATCTTAAACTTATAAAAACCTAGTTTAAATAATACAAAATTTATTTCAACAGAATACAAACCTTTGACTTTTATACATTTCTGACCCTCTTCCTTATATTGTCACAGATTACATTTTTATTCATAGTGTACCCACTAACATAGACTTATTGTTTTTTATACATTTGCTTTTTTAATTATATAGGGGGAAAGGGAGTTACAAATAAAAAGTACAATAATATTGGCTTTTATATTTACTTAGGTAGTCACTTTTAACAATGTCCTATATTTTTTCATATGGCTTCAAGTTACTATCTGTGTCCTTTCATTTCACTCTCATGAACTGCCTTTTGAGCTTCTTATAGAGCTACTCTCTAGTAACAAATTCCTTCAGGTTTTGTTTACCTTGAAATGTCTTAATTGCTTCTTCATTCTTGATGAATGTTTTGCAAATATAAAATTATTAGTTGACTGTTTTTCTTCCAGGACTTTAAATATGTCATCTCACTGCCTTCTGGCTTCCATTTTTAGTGACATAAATAAATAAGTAAGTAAGTAAGTAAGTAAATAAATAAATAAATAAAATCACTTGTTGATCTTATTGAGGATATCTTGTATGATATGAGTCAACTTTTCTCTTGCTGCTTTCAAGATTCTTTTCTTTGTGTTTATCTTTTGACATTTTGATTATGATGTGTCACAGTGTAGCTTTCCTGAGTTATTCTTCTTGGAGTTTATTGTGCTTCCTGATTGTGTATATTTCATATCTTTGATCAAACTTCGGTAATTTTTGGCCATTATTTTTTGCAAATATCTTTTTTTGCCTCTTTCTATTACTCTTCTTCTGGAACTCCCATGATGCATATGTTGGCATACTTGATGGTATCCAAAGGTCCACTGGGCTCTGTTCATTTCTTTCTTGCTTTCTTGCTTCCTTGCTTTCTTTCTTTCTTCTTTCCTTCTTTCTCCCTCTCAAACTGGATAAATTTAATTGCCTTTCTTCGTACTGATTTTTCCTTCTGCCTGTTCAAATCTATCATTAAATTTTTCTTGTGAACCTCTCCACTATTGTACTTTTTACCTCTAGAATTTGTTTTGTTCCTTTTTTTTAATCATTTTTCTCTTCATTGACATTTCATATTTTTTCAACACTATACTTACATATTTTGGGCAGCATTATTCATAATAGCCAAAAAATAGAAGCAACCAAACCACCCATCAATGGATGGATAAATGAATTATCGTATATATGTAAAATAGAATGTTATTAAGCCACAAAAAGGAATATTGATAATGCTACCACTTGAGTGAATTTTAAAAATATTGTGCTAAGTGAAAAAAGCCAAACAGTAAAGGTCACATTTTGTATGAATCCATTTTTATGAAATATCCAGAATAGGTAAATCTATGAAGACAGCAGTTTGGTGGTTACCATGGGATGAGGGAAGTTAGGAATGGAGAGTGATCATTTATGGATGCAGAGTATTTTTCTTAAGTGATGAAAAAGTTTGAAACTACAGAGAAGTGATGATTGTACAATATTGTGAGTGGACTCAATACAACTGAATTATACATTCTAGAGTGGTTGCGTGTTATGTGACTTTTACCTTAATTTAAACAAGGTTTGAAACAAGCTATTTAAGAGACAAATGTGAAACCTTGAACCCCAAAATGACAGAATATATGTTCTTTTCAGGTATACATAAGACATTTACTAAAACTGACAATATGCTGAACCATAAAACAAGCCTACAGTGGCATTAAATTAGCAATCAGTAAGAAAAAAAAAAGTTTAGGTTTTGAAATTAATCTATTTACTTCTAAATATCAAAATTAGCTTCTAAATAAAATACATTTTATGTGGGTGTCTTATATAATATACACACTTGCATATAGTAATTCATGCAAGTAAATTCATGCAATTCAGTCACTCATGAATGAGTGACTACCTCAAATCACATAAGTAGTAAATGGTGGAACCAGAATTCTATCTTAAGTCTGTGGTTTTTAATCAGTACATTACTAACTATACTGACATAAATAAAGTCAATTGTTTGGAAGAAGACACTAATAAAAGTAAAGTGATGTTTATAATCTCCACATGAGCTTGTTAGTTTGTTTAGTGATTGTTCTAAGTGCAATTAGGTTAGACTATGGATGTGGATTAGTATAAAGTACAAAACTGCCAACAAAAATAATCCACTTTGAAAGATATACCTTTTTCTGTAGGCCATGTATAAAAAGAATTTCAGAGAACATTGTGAACTCTAAACTGGAAGCGTCACAGTGTAGGTAGGAAATTTGTTCAATGTAGAAATTTAGGGAACCAGGGGTATCATAATTGAGTGTTTAAGCAGGAAATCTCATTCAAAGAAGAGGCTTTGGGGCAGCCCGGGTGGCTCAGCAATTTAGCGCCTGCCTTCAGCCAAGGGCCTGATCCTGGAGTCCTGGAATCGAGTCTCAGATCAGGCTCCCTGCGTGGAGCCTGCTTCTCTCTCTGCCTGTGTCTCTGCCTCTCTCTCTCTCTCTCTCTCTTTCATGAATAAATAAAATATTAAAAACAAAACAAAACAAAAAAGAAAGAAGAGGCTTTAATGGTTCTATTTGGGGAAATCATGTCTAATGCTGGAAACCTATGAGGAAGAATGTCTGGAAATGAAGAAAACCCAGTGAACAGATTTATTTAGATATTTAAAAACTATTTCCTAATGTTACTACTAATTAATAAGTCCTTAATAAAGTCACCAAAGAATTTAGGAAGGATTTTAATTTGGCATTTTCTATGAAATAAAATAAAAGCTAGATAAATACTGCTTTCAATCAGTGCTTTCAACCAAGTTTCCTGCTTCAACCATGACACGGACAGTTCTAAAATCTTGCTCCAACTTAGAAATAGATTTCTGACTGCTTAATTTTGTATCTCCTTGCAAACCATGCAAATATGTGTCTCAGAAAAAGAACTCTTTTTCTACCCATATCACATTTACACTGACCCCAAAGCATTCTCCTTTAATCGAAAAATACCAGCACCATCATGGAAATTTTATCCTTTTGTTCCCTCTCTTTCCAACTGGTGATGAAATCTCATCAGTGTATTTTTTTCTTTCTCACACACACATCTCCTTCATTTTAAGCATTTCCCTACAATCCTCGTGATTTTTTTACCTGGTGTGTTCCTTTAGCTTTCTGATTAATATATTTTCATTAATCTCTTATAATTAATTAAGTCTCCAAATGAATTCCAGAGTTATCTTCCTTTAAAAAAATATGATCTTGTTACTCAACCATTCAAATTTCTATTAATTCTTCATCAATTAGGATTAATTTCAAGTCCAATTAAAAGACCCTCCTCCATCTAGCCTTAGCTTCTCCAGCTTCTCTTCTGGGCAATCATTTCCGGGTTCTCCATGTTGCCTTCACACTGAACTTTTTAGCATTTCCTCAATTCTCCAAAACATGTCTTTCTCCCCAGGACCTTTACACATTTACATATACTATTTCCCCTGTGTGCATCTTACCCTACATTTCTGCTTCATGAATTTGCCCTCATACTTTAAGATAAGATCACCTCCTTTTGAGAAGTCTTTGTTGGCATCTCCTGGGAGACTTTGGCATTTCCAGTCCTATATTTTATCAGCATCTTCTTCATCTCTTATCATAATATTTAGGCATTTACAATAATTTATGTGTTTGTCTCCTCTACATTACAACTGTGCCTTGGGGATATTTTTTTTACCTTTGTATTGCAATACAATTGCTAATATAATAGGCACTCAATAAATGTTGTTTGATTAAGAAATTGGATAGATTTTTTTTTTTTTTTTGCTCAGAAACTGGTCCCTGAATTGAAGAATGTTATCTAATATTAATATCTGCATTTTTCAGATGCCATTGAATTTTTCTTGATGTTAAAATTGCAAGATAACAAACTAGAGTTAAGGATTATAAAGCTCTAATTAACCAAAAGTAGGAATAATAAAACAAAACAAAAAGTTAGGAAAAAAAAAAAGGAAAGGAAGGAAGGAAGAAAGAAAGTAAAATTCTCTCAGCATGCAAGAGTAATGAAAAGGACGGGGACTGGCACAAGCAATAATTGAGCAATATTTTTTAAGTCATGGAAAATAAGATTGTAGTTACCATGGACTTGGTCATAAAATTCTGAAATATTTAACAATGTGAGACTTGGATACGAAACTTTTAGAATGATTTCACCTAGCAGTTAAACTAATGGAGCCATCTAACCAACAGTCTTAGATTAGACTGAAAAATCATTTCAATATAGTTTGAGTAAAGTCACACATTACAAAATCATCACAGAGATGTTGGCAACCCATTTTTATATTTAAGAGATGTCATGTATTACTAATCTACTTACACCAGAACCAAAGCAGAATTTCCTAATTTTATGTCAGAAAAGAATACTGCTCTGTTCCAGTATGGCATTTCTTATTGATCATACTTCCTCTAACATTTTCTTTCACTAACTATCGTATATACAATTCATTTCCACAAAAAGAAATCTCTTGTTTTGTCAATATTCTATATCAAAATATTTCAGTGCTTCCTAAAAAAACTATTAAATTAGGTTTAAAAATATCTTTTGTCAGCTTCTCAATGTCTTCTATCACTTCCTTGCTTCACTCCAACACAAAGGCATTTTATGGTCCATGAGCACTTCTCATGCTTTGTAATCTCATACTCTCTGATTTTCTCCTTCTCTCTAAAATTTGGTTCAGATTTTTCCCCCTTTTATCACCACTATCATATCAAATACAAAGCTTTATTTCTTTATTATCTTTCAAAGTAAAAAGTTTTTGCTCTGATTTCAGACACAGGTTTATATACTAACTGTGCCACTGGAAAGTGAGTGAAGTCACAGATTCTCTAGACTTTAGATTCTTTTTATTGTAAAATGGTAAATAACAAATGCTTGATTATACCCTTTGACAATCTTACTTCAATAGGTCATGGATACTTCTGCCCATGTACCAAATGGCAATACTTCTTCCATCCATGAATATGTGTAATTGGTAATCTATGCCTATGATTGATTTACAGCATCCCATTTCCATGAGCAAATTGTAATTCATAGAAAGGAAATTTCAAAAAATATTTGCAATGATTTTAATATTATACATTACACAAAATTTTGAAAAATTTTATAGGCTTGATACTTAGAGGTAGTAGTTAATGAAGTACCTGACACATAATAATATAATGATAGATGGTTGTTATTATTAGCTAGTACCATGATTAGCACAGTTACTGCTATTATTATTATTATTATTATTTGATGTGCTTATTTTCTAAGTTCTAATAGACTTGTCTATCTAATTATGTGTATTTTTTCAATTACTTATAATTACTTAATTTCTCTGTCTTTTAAATAATCCTCTTGCACTGTTGGTGGGAATGTGAACTGTTGCAGCCACTCTGGAAAACTGTGTGGAGGTTCCTCAAAGAGTTAAAAATAGATCTGCCCTACGACCCAGCTATTGCACTGCTGGGGATTTACCCCAAAGATACAGATACAATGAAATGCCGGGACACCTGCACCCCGATGTTTATAGCAGCAATGGCCACAATAGCCAAACTGTGGAAGGAGCCTCGGTGTCCATCGAAAGATGAAGGGATAAAGAAGATGTGGTCTATGTATACAATGGAATATTACTCAGCCATTAGAAACGACAAATACCCACCATTTGCTTCAACGTGGATGGAACTGGAGGGTATTATCCTGAGTGAAGTAAGTCAATCAGAGAAGGACAAACATTATATGTTCTCATTCATTTGGGGAATATAAAAAATAGTAAAAGGGGATTAAGGGCAAAGGAGAAAAAATGAGTGGGAAATATCAGAAAGGGAGACAGAACATGAGAGACTCCTACTCTAGGAAACGAACTGGTGGTGGAAGGGGAGGTGGGGGGGTGGGGGTGACTGGGTGACGGGCACTGAGGGGGGCACTTGATGGGATGAGCACTGGGTGTTATTCTCTATGTTGGCAAATTGAAAACCAATAAAAAATAAATTTAAAAAAAATAATCTTCCCCACTTCTTCATTCAGAAGAAATTTGATAAATATGTGTTGAATTGAATAATGTAAACATCTAGTATATAATTAAAGTAGGATATAAGAGAAACTGTGACTTTCTTTGTAATCAACATCATAGTAAGAACCATGAATAACTGCAAAAACTCTTAGTTTTCCTAATGTATCTTGTTATTCAGAATACTGTGCAAAAATGATGCTAACGTCATTTTTTCTTAGTCTACTGAAGTGGACGCAAGTTGATCCAAGCATTCAAGGTTAAAATAGAAAAGCCTAAATCTCATTTATTTTGCTGATGCATTTTACTGGTTTCTCCCTCACTTCTTCATACTCAGGGGGGTCTATGCTCAAGTCACCTCCTCTCGGAGGTCCTCTGGCATCACCTGTGGACCACAGCATTTTCATAACCTTTCACCACCTATGATACAGGTTTATCTATTTTTTATCTTGTACCACTACAATGTAACTCCATGAGAGCAGATTTTATTTTGTTTGTCTCTATATCCCTCATATTTAGCAGAGTGCCTAGATTGTGATAGACATTCAAAAAGTATCATTTTAAAAATTATGAATTAGTGAATTGGTGAAAATAATGATATCTGCATATATGCCTTTTTGGTAGATAGGATACTAAAGAACTATTAGTGATTCAAGACACTGTCATTTTAATTACAAAAAAAGAAAAAGAAAGATAAATCAAGGTGGCAATTACCAAATAATCTAGTTAATTTTTCCAGCTAGCATTGCCAACCAGTTCTTAGTGTGAATTCAATTTTTAACTCATTTAAAATTATTTAAATATAAAATTAAATTTTATAAAAATGTATAATGATATTAAAAATAAAATTATAGAAAATAACTATATAATATATAGTAATTACTAATTAATTTTAATATAATTAATTTAATAAAGCCTGTGGGCATTAATTGTTTTCAGTTTATCAAATAGAAAAAAAAATGAAATGACATCATGACCTAAATTATTGCCAGTTACTTGTTCAAAATATTTGAATTAAGGGTTATGGCATAAAGTAGAGAAGAAAAGAGAAGGAAGGAAGTCAATTAATAATTAGAAAGCTGACACTTTGTTTAGTTCTCATGGGATGATGTTGCTAATACGACTCTCACCAGAACTGGCCTTCTAAGGGTCTTATAGACATGAGTTAGAGAAAATAATACTCAAAATACATCTAAGCAATTATATTTGTTCCTCTCAAGACAATAGACAAATACAGTTAATGACACAAAAAGAACCTGTGTCCTATTCAAGTTTTTTTGTGCTTACATTCTACGTATTAGATTGCTACAAGATATCTATAAATACATTTCCTTATTACCTAGAGGATATCATGTACATTTGAACAACTTATCCAACAACCAAGACTCACTATTTCTTAACCCTCTCAAATTCAGTTAACTCGTTTAAGAAGTTAACTAAAGTTACCAAGTATTTATGTACTGACTCCTATGTGCAAAGCACTGTGTCAGGCCCTGAGAATTTGCCAATAAACAAGATGCTACCTCTTTATCAAGTAAAATGCTGACTAGTGGGGAAATACACACAGTAACAGAAAAATATACTGCAACACAAGTGCTGTGATAAAGCTAAGCAAAATATAGTACAGAAGCATGTAGAAAACAACTTGCCAATTCTTAATGAAGCATCAGGGAAGGTTATGTGAAGGAATAATGTCTAGGCAATAATATAAGGAAAATGTATAGTATATGCCACTATTATTTCAATATGATGGACATTGCTATCCAATGAACTCTAAAGTTGTCCTTAACTTAGTCCTCCCAAAAGCTACAGTCAGTCTATTAGAATTATGGGTTATAAAATCTACTTGGCATCACTATGGTTTAAGTGGATATGAAGGATTAAGAACAAATAGTGATGGAAAAAAGTGAGAGAAAAAGAGAGAATGGTCCAAAGTCAGAACAGAGGTCACACTGAAAGACAAGGAATGTCATAGGAGAAGTCACAACTTAGTTTGACTGGAGCATAAAGCTTAAAGAAAGAACGGTGAGAGATGAGGCTAGAGAACTAAAATTGATGAAGGGCATTGTAAGTGATATTAGGAAGTTTGGACTTGGTCATGAGGGCAATGAGGAGAGAGCCAAACTATGACCTTTCACCTCTCACTCATTCTGACCACAAATTCTTTGACCTCATACATACTCTTACCTTAATTTTTCTCCCAGTTCATAACCACAACCATGCCTGGGTCTTTATTTGGAAGTCATGAATCATTGAATTTATTTTTTCCTAAAGACTGCATCTTAATAGTCTCACCTTTGAATAAATGAGAAATAATTTCATTTTTCAGTCCTTCTATTTTTGATCTTCCTTTATATGCCCTGTAAATATAGGGCATATAACTATTTGTCTTCTGGAATCATACATTTCTTATAGTAACTTATCAGTTGAAGCATGGACCAGAGTCATGTTTCCAAAATTTAGCTTCAAGAAATCTCCCCCAACCCTACTTGCACATCACCTCCATTTTCTACATTTTATATTATTATTACAGACCACTATATTCCAAATATTATACATTATTTCTAACTCCTACAATAGTTTTCTCACCATTTCCAGCCTCTTCCAACAGCTTTCACACTGCTTGCCACTTGACCCAAAGCACTGCCACACAGTTTAAGTGTTTCTTTCCCATGCTCCCTTGATCCTGCATCCTCAGGCTATACACATGCATATATGTATATGCATACATATAGATATATGTATATCTTCCCAACTTCTGCTAATACATATTAGGCACTGACCTTTAGCATGAAGTTTTGGGCTTCTAAAGCACAAAGTTCAGAGGATCTGGAGAGTCAAGTTTTATGAGTGCATTGACTCAGATATTCCCAATTCCAATTTGCAGGTTCTCACTTTTTCCTCCATAAAAGTTAGCAGCCTATCCAGGGCTGAGAAT
Source organism: Canis lupus baileyi (assembly GCF_048164855.1). Classification (NCBI taxonomy): domain Eukaryota; kingdom Metazoa; phylum Chordata; class Mammalia; order Carnivora; family Canidae; genus Canis; species Canis lupus. Next base: position 30,311,620 of record NC_132862.1, read on the forward strand.
TCAACCTTCTCAGAGACTTTGTTACTATTGCAGTTAATTCCTGGGTTTGTTCCTGTCATTTTCTGCATTCCAACTGCAGAAGATAAGTCCCTTTGTATGCTAGTAAAGAGACCCTCTGACTATGAAACTTCTTTCTTGATGAATAATTACTCTCACCCTTCCCTATCTTTTTTGAATGCCTCACTAGCCTTGCAATAGGGCCTCTGATTCTATTGTCCTTATAATTAGTGCTTCCCTCAGTTTTGCAAAATCTTGAGATACTGCATCCACCAATGAATCCCCCTACACTGTTATCTCTCCAGTGAAATTTTCAGCAATTTCACTGCTACAGCACATGCTTTACCAATCTCCAGTGTTCCAGTTCCAAAATCTCATTTTATAGTTTCCTTCTTTGAATCACCCCAGGCACCAACCATTTTAGATTGACTTCTAGAGAGACAAACTCTGTGTTGGGCATTTGCATACGAGAATTTACTGAGAATGCAGAGAATTTACTGCAGGATGAACACTTCTGGAGGAGTAACAGAAATTGAATCTTCCTTTAGAAGTACATTCTGTATTTGTTGTAAAAACAGCAAAGTCAATAGCAAAGGACAAGCTATAGAAATGGTAAGGAATTGGGAAGATGAATGTAATTTATCATAACCCAGTATCCAAGGTTGATATAGTTCCTAAAAGAACAAGGGTTTCAAATGTACTTGATGATGGAGGAGGAAAATATATTTTGCTGGTTATGAACAATATATATCATACATTTGTGTGCTTCTCTACTCCATTCACTGAAAAGCTATATGGCTTCTACTTTTAAATACAGTCCAGAGCAGAAGACTCTCTAGCAGGTCCAAACTGCCTTGCCACCTAAGATTTATGATCTAGCACATACCAATGATACTAAAAGTGTTCGCAGGAGATAAAAATCTAGAAAGCCCCAAAAGGAGAATCATAATGGCTAAGATTCTGGAGCAAAATCATGGTTTCCTTTGGTTATAAATGCCCTCCTTTTAGAAGAGCTTCAGTGTACCTTTTGAAGATTAATCATGCCAAGTTATGAAGTTGTATGAGATGTAAATACAGGTAGAAAGGTGAGAGTCAGTGCTGAGTAGCAGGAGGAATGGCTAGCCGGTGCTGGTCCTGGACCTATTTCCAGTAAGATTCATTTCTCACTCCCCCGCAACATGAAAGCTGACATCCACAGGTTTCCTCTACCAGGATTCTATGTTAGTGCGCTTCTCTGTCAGTTCAGCCAATGGGCATCTTGGCAAGATACTGGCCCGAGAAAGGAAAGGAAAAGCCAAAGTTTTCCTCCTCCCTCTCTGCCTAAAATATTTGTCTCTGGCAGAAGTTGTCCCTCCTCAGCAGCTTCCACTCCTACCTGATAGTCCCACTGATGAAGCATTTGTAAGTGAAACTGGCCCCTAGGCTGTAATACCACATCCTCCCTTTGACCTTATAGTAGTGGCTTCCTCCTGTTCCTGATCTGTGGATTGTCTTACCATTTCCCATTTGGCTTCTTAGCTCTGTTGTTGCCTGTGTAATCATTTTACTCCATTACATTACTTTGTATTGTGATAACTGAGGTGGACTCTGCTTTTCTGAAGAGACTTCTCATGGATAAATAGCCATTGATAAAATATTTTGATACCTAGCAATGACGTTCACAATGTAACATCAAAGGTTCTTGGACTAAGGGTAAACGTAAGAAAAACTGATCAAACATTACATCTTGCGATTTCATTTTCTAGAAATAAAAATTATTCCTAAACTTTAGGCAGAGTACAAGGTTTAGAAAGTCATCATTAAATGGTTACAGCTACGATGATTAAAACAGAAAGGTAGGAAGAACATTACAGAAATACAAATATATACCTACAAAATATATACCTACAAAATACAAATTCACTTAATGCAAAAGCATTTATTCTATTTTCCTTTTAAAGTTTTTATTCGGTTTTATCTTTGGTAAATGGTGTCTTGTGTATATCTGAGCATTCACACGTGACAAGTCTATGAAATATTACTTAAATATATCATTATTTAAATAATTTGATAAACTTGAAATTAGTCATTTCCAAAAAACACAAAGCACAAGTAATGTAGAAATTCACCAATAAGCAATTCATAGCCATCCTAGGAAATAAATTGTAATGCTAACCATCACCTCAAAAATCATGATTTATTGAGAATGTGCTTTAAGTGTACCATCTAAAAATAAACTCATATAAGTAATTTTAGTGAAGAGGTAAATCTTTAAGTATATCTCAATCCCTAAAATACTGATACTAACCAAACTGTGTTGTTCTAATTCAGCTGAAAAATTGGACTGGGATTTCTAGAATTATGCTTTAAAGATTTTATTGTTATTATCATCATCATTATTATTATTATTTACTATACGAGGCAGGGGCTGGATGCTGAGTCTACAATGATGAATGAAATATAATTTCTAAGTGAGCCTGAACTAATAATATCCTGTTATCCTCTGGGGAAGAAAATGAAAGGAATCTTAGCAGAGCTGGAAAGTAACACCTATTAGAAAACCAAAACTGAAGTTCTCCAGAGCACTTCCAAGCATATCATTCATGGAAGTTGGCTATTAACCCAAGATTCTCAAAACAAAGAGATGACACAAAGTGAACAGCTTCTCTTCAAGAATATCATAATAATGGTTATGGTTATCGATAATAGAATAGTTTTGAACTACTTTTTGGCCAACCAAAACCATACTAACACTTCATGTTATACCTGAATTAACATTACAAATGGAATAAACCAATCCATATCTAAGTTAATAGAAAAGGCAGCATAGGGAACATTGGGACTTGTTTTTTTGGTCATACCTGAAAAGTCTTAGGGTTATGGTAGTCAAGTTTATTCTTCTTTATAGTATTTCTAGTTATTCTTGCTTATTTCACAGCTATTTAATGTTTATTGTCCAATATCTCAAATTCTTCAACACAGTCACTGTCATGGCAGATGTTTCAATAAATGATTCAAAGAAAAAAATGAAATTATTTTGATTGACACAAACTGAAAATCAGATCTTCACAAGTGAAATCCCAGCTTCAAGAGGAATCAACAACAAAGGTGAAAATCTGGACAACTCCTAATGATATCTTGCAGCTTTGAGTGAAGTAAAAGGGTTTGAGAATTTTAAGTCTCCACACTCCTAGGAAAAGACTAATATTCTTTAGCCATGGTAATAAGAAGCCATCAGAACTGTTTTTAAGTTCATTCAATCAATAAATAATCTACTCTATTAAGCACACTTTAAAACCCAGCCAATCAACATTGCCCTTATTTCTGAAGTAGCCAATTAGGAACAAATCCAGCCCAATTAATATACCTTACCATACAATAGTAGTCACACTCAAGTAAACATACTTCTATAGATGACATCAACCATTCATGCTTTTGAACATCTGCCAATCTCTGTTTGAACTCCATGTTTCCCTAAAACTCTACATAAGATTAGTAGTTTGCTGAGCTAGAAAGATTTTGCATAATCTCAGCATAACTTCCTTACATTAATGAGGAAAAAAAATCAACTTTTTTTTTTATACTGGATACTGAATGATGATCTCATCATCCTTTGACATCCTTTAAATGTCCCTTTTAATAAATGCAAAAGTCTTTAGAGACTTTTTACTTTAATATACTTCCCCAGATGACACAAAAATAACTATTTAAATTAGCTTTGTTAGGTAGAACTAACATAGACATTTAGCTTTCAAATAAAAAAGTGATATGGTGCTCAATATTTTAAAAGATTGCTAAAATTTTTAAATTACAAAATCATTCATGTCAGCATTTTTGGAGTGAATATTCTGGGGTCACAGTCAAGCAAGGTTTTATTCTGGCAAATCTCTTAGGTAATTGTTTCTATGCTTTTCAATTCAGTGCTTTCACATAGCTATAAGATTTTAAAATTCAATTTATTTAAACTAAACTAAAACAGTTCACCCATTTCTTCCACCGCCTACCTCTGGCAAACATCAATCTGTTCTCTGTATCTATGACCTTATTTTCGTTTTTCTTTTGTTTTGTTTCTATTTTTTGTTTGTTTGTTTTTGCAGGGTATTTTGTTTGTTTGTTTTGCTTTTATTTAAATTGCACAGAGAAGCAGGCTCCATACTGAGGATAGAGCCTGCCATGAGGCTCTATCCCAGGATCCCCAGATCATGCATGACCTGAGCTGAAGGCAGATGCTTAACCAACTGAGCCAAACATGTGACACTATTCAATAGATTTTATTGAATACCTGTGATAACCTGGCACTATCTAGATTTTGAAGGAACAAGGATGAAGAAAACAAAGTCCCAATTCTGATTTTGAAGATGGTGGAAGAGCAGGATCCTCAACTCACCGGCCCCATCAACTTACCTATATTACTTTCAAATCATCCTGAACACCTATGAATTCCACCTGAGATTTAAAGAGAGAACAACTGGAACACAACAGAGAGAAGGGTTTTCGCTTCTAACAAGGTAGGAAGGCAGGAAAAAAAAAGAAAAAAAAAAAGAAAAAAAAAGAATCCAGTTGGGGAGGGGCCCCGCGAGGAGCCAGGCTAAAGCCGGGAGGTGAAAGCCTCCAGGACAGGAAAGCCCAGCCCCAGAGAAGTGGGAATTCTAAAAATCCACGCCAGATTTTTCCCAGACAGAAAGGTGCTCAGCAGGGAAAGAGGGCAGTGGAGCCTCCAGTCTCCCAGGGTCACTAATAGGGAAGTGCGCCCCCGGGGAGAGCGGACACACACTGGGGCCAAGCTGGGTACAGGGCTGGAGCGCACCCAGCGGGGCCTCAGGGAGAAGCCGGGGATAAGGCAGGGGCTCCGCAGAGGGGGCTGCGCCCTGCTGCCTTCGGGAGCTGCAGCCTGGGAGCACGATTCCAACAGCACAGGCCCCGGATCCCAGGGCGCCGGGGGACACATTTCAGTATCCTGCGCTCACCCGGGGACAGGAGGAGGCGGGGAGGGCACAGGACAGCGAGGACTCTCCCCCTGCCGGGTACCCCCAAGCTGTGCAGGTCAGCACCCCCCACCCTGGGAGCATCTAGGCCAGTGTGGACTGGGAGACTGTGGTAGTTAATGCGGGGAGCTGACTCCAGAGCTGGAGAGAGCTGGCTGCTGCTAGTGGTGGTGTTCCTCCTTGTGTCACCCTGTGCCTGGGAGGATCGGGGCTGCCAGGGAACAGGGGCCTCACAGGATAAACAGCTCCGGCTGAGCCGAGCACCTGGCAAGGGGGCAGGGCAGCACCCCCAGGTGCACACACCTGAGAATCAGCACAGCAGCACCTCCCCCAGAAGACCAGCTGGAAGGACAGGGGAAGAGCAAGTTCTTGACTGAGCAGCACTGGAAAGCTCCAGGGGAAGTCGAGGGATTTACAGTATATAGAACTAGAGGGTCCCCCTCCTTTTTTCCCCCTTTTTCTGGTACAACTCATTTTTATATCAGACTAAAAATTTCCCATTATTTTTCCCTTTTCCCACCTTAACTACAATATTTTACCACCTCTTCATTTTTTAGTTCCTTCCTTTTTGACTTTCATATTTCTACAATTACAGGTCTTAGATATATTTTCCACTTCTGGAGTTCCTTCAACATACTCAATTTTGGGAGATATATGAGATATGTTTTTTTTGTTTTGTTTTGTGTTTTTTGTTTTCTCTGCCTCATTTTGTTCTACAATGGCAGAAGTTAATGCCTTCTAAAACATGACCAAAATGCAGCCAGAACCAAGTGGCATACTGTGATGGTTCATTCTGTGAGATTATATTCTCTCTTCATTCCCATTCTGCATTTATCTCTTTTATCTCGTTTATGTTTTGATGGTCAATGTTGAGGCCCTCTACAAGTATTGTTGGTTTATATACATTTGGGACTGATCATCTTCTAACATACAGAACTTAATACACTCAGAACAAAGAAGAACACCCTCTAGAACTCCTCAGGTAGACTGCATTCTCCCTCCACTACAACTTCGTCACCACCATCATCTCCCATTTCCCCTTGCCCGTTTTTTCTTCTCTTTTTTTTCTTTCTTTTTTTTTTTTTTCTATTTACTTTTTCTTCTTTTTTTCTCTTTTTTTTATTCTTCTTCTTTGGAATTCTTGGCCTTTTATTTTTTATTACTTTGTTTTAAAATTTGCTTTTCACTTTAGTGGTCCTTTGTTTTATTTTGTTCTGATCTTTCTTTTCATTTTCTGGTCTCTGACCTCATTAGAATCATCTAGAGTGAAATTTACTTAGGTCGTGATACTTTTGACTCAGCCTGCTCATACAGCCACTATGCACTGAGCAAAATGACTAGAGGGAAGAACTCACCACAAAAGAAAGAACCAGAAACAATACTCTCTGCCACAGAATTACAGAATATGGATTACAATTTGATGTCAGAAAGCCAATTCAGAAGCTCAGTTATGCCTACTGGTGGCTCTGGAAAAAAAAGCATAAAGGATTCAAGAGACTTCATGACTCCAGAATTTAGATCTAATCAGGATGAAATTAAAAATCAATTAAATGAGATGCAATCCAAACTGGAGGTCCTAACACGGGGGTTAATGAGGTAGAAGAAAGAGTGAGCAATATAGAAGACAAGTTGATGGAAGGAAGGAAGCTGAGGAAAAAAGAGAAAACAATTAAAAGACCATGAGGAAGGGTTAAGGGGAAATAAATGAAAGCCTCAGAAGGAAGAATCTATGTATAATTGGGGTTCCAGAAAGCACTGAGAGAGAGAGAGAGAGCCAGAAAGCATATTTGAACAAATCATAGCTCAGAACTTCCCTAATTTGGGGAGGGAAACAGGCATTCAGATCCAGGAGATAGAAGGCTCCCCCCCCCCCAGATCAATAAAAACTGCTCAATGCCTCAACATTTAATAGTGAAACTTGCAAATTCCAAAGATAAAGAGGAAATCCTTAAAGCAGAAAGAGACAAGAGATCCCTAACTTATATATAGAGAAAGATTAACAGCAGGCTTCTCCTCAGAGATCTGGCAAGCCAGAAAGGGCTAGCAGGTTATATTCAGGGTCCTAAATGAGAAGAACATGCAGCCAAGAATACTTTATCCAGCAAGACTGTCATTCAGAATAGAGGGAGAGATAAAGAGCTTCCAAAATAGGCAGAAACTGAAAGAATATGCTCTGCAAGAAATATTAAGGGGGACCCTGTAAAAGAAAGAGGGAACCCAAAGAAACAATCCACAAAAGCAGGGACTCAATAAGTAATATGATGACACTAAATTCATATCTTTCAACAGTTACTCTAAACATGAATGGGCTAAATGGTCCTATCAAAAGATGCAGAGTATCAGACTGGATAAAAAAGCAAGACTCATCTATTTGATGACTACAAGAGCCTCATTTTAGACCAAAGGACACCTCCAGCCTGAAAATGAAGGGGTGGAGAACCATTTACCATTCAAACGGTCCTCAAAATAAAGCTGAGGTAGCAATCCTCATATCAGATACATTAGAGTTTATCCAAAAGACTATAGTAAGAGATGAAGAGGGATACTATATCATAGTTAAAGGGTATATCCAACAAGAAGATCTAATAATCATGAATATTTATGCCCCAAATGTAAAGCCGCTGAGTATATCAATCAATTAATAACGAAAGTAAAGACATACTTAGATAATAATACACTAATAGTAGGAGACTTCAACATCGCACTCTCAGCAAATGACAGATCTTCTAAGCTGTACATCATCAAAAAAATAGGGCCTTAAATGATACACTGGACCAAATAGATTTCACAGATATATACAGAACTTTCCATCCAAATGCAACTGAATACACATTCTTCTCAATTGCACATGGAACTTTCTCCAGAATAGAACACATACTGGGTCACAAATCAAGTCTCAAAAAATACCCCAAAATTGGGATTCCCCTGCGTATTTTCAGACCACAATGCTTTAGAACTGAATCATAAGAAGAAATTTGGGAAAAATTCAAACACATGGAAGTTAAAGAGCATCATGCTAAAAGATGAGAGGGTGAACCAGGAAATTAGAGAAAAATTTAAAAGATTCATGGAAACTAATGAAAATAAGATACAACCATTCAAAATCTTTGGGATATAGCAAAAGCAGTCCTAAGAGAGAAATACATTGCAATAGAAGCATCCCTCAAAAAATTGTAAAAAAACTCAAATACACAAGCTAACCTCCCACCTAAAGGAACTGAAGAAAGAACAGCAAATAAAACCTACACCAAGCAGAAGAGAGATAATAAAGATTCAAGCAGAACTCAATTAAATAGAGACCAGAAGAACTGTAGAACCGATCAACAAAACCAGGAGTTGGTTATTTGAAAGAATTAATAAGATTCATAAATCATTAGCCAGCCTTTTTAAAAAGAAAAAAGACTCAAATTAATAAAATCATTAATGAAAGAGGAGAGATCACAACCAATACCAAGGAAATACAAATGATTTTAAAAACGTATTATGAGCAGCTATATGCCAAAAAATTAAGCAATTTAGAAGAAATGGATGCATTTCTGGAAACCCACAAATTATCAAAACTGGAATAGGAAGAAATACAAAACCTGAACAGACCAATAACCAGAGAGAAAATTAAAGCAGTTATCAAAAACCTCCCAAGACACAAAAGTCCGGGCCCAGATGGCTTCCCAGGGGAATCCTATCAATCGCTTAAAGAAGAAATAATACCCATCCTATTAAAGCTGTTTCAAAGGATAGAAAGGCATGGAATACTTCCAAAATGGTTTTATGAGGCCAGCATCACCTTAATTACAAAACCAGACAAAGACTCCACCTAAAAGGAGAATTATAGACCAATCTCCCTGATGAACACAGATGCAAAAATTCTCAACAAGATACCTGCCAATAGGATCCAATATATTTAGAAGATTATTTGCCATGACTAAGTGGGATTTATCCCTGGGATGCAAGTTTGGTTCAACACTCATAAAACAATCAACGTGATATATCACATCAACAAGAGAAAAAAATAAGAACCATATGATCCTCTCAATAGATGCAGAGAAAGCATTTGACAAAATACAGCATCCATTCCTGACCAAAACTTTTCAAAGTGTAGAGATAGAGGGATCATTCCTCAGCATCTTAAAAGCCATCTATGAAAAGCCACAGCAAATATCATTCTCAATGGTGAAAAACTGAGAGCCTTTCCCCTAAGATCAGCAACACAACAGGGATGTCCACTCTCACCATTCCTATTCAACATAGTACTAGAAGTTCTGGCCTTGGAAATCAGATAACAAAAAGAAATAAAAGGCATTCAAATTGTCAAAGAAGTCAAACTCTCCCTCTTTGCAGATGACATAATACTGTACATAGAAAACCCAAAAGACTCCACCTCAAGATTGCTAGAATTCATAGAGCAATTCAGCAATGTGGCAGGATACAAATTCAATGCCCAGAAATCAGTGACATTTCTATACACTAACAATGAAACTAAAGGAAGAGAAATTAAAGCATCAATCCCATTTACAATTGCATCCAAAAGCATAAAATACCTAGGAATAAACCTAACCAAAGAGGTAAAGGATCTATACCCTAAAAACTACAGAACACTTTTGAAAGAAATTGAGGAAGACACAAAGAAATAGAAAAATATTCCATGCTCATGGGTTGGAAGAATTAATATTGTGAAAATGTCGATGCTACCCAGGGCAATTTACACGTTCAATGCAATCCCTATCAAAATACCATGGACCTTCTTCAGGGAGTTGGAACAAAAAAATCTTAAGATTTGTGTGGAATCAGAAAAGACCCCAAATATCCAGGAGAATATTGAAAAAGAAAATCAGAGCTGGGGGCATCACAATGCCAGATTTCAGGTTGTACTACAAAGCTGTGTTCATCAAGACAGTGTGGTATTGGCACAAAAACAGACACATAGATCAATGGAACAGAAATACAGAAACTGGAAATGAGCCCTCAACTCTATGGTCAACTAATATTGAACAAAGGAGGAAAGACTATCCATTGGAAAAATTTCAGTCTCTTCAATAAATGGTATTGGGAAAATTGGACATCCACATGCAGAAGAATGAAACTGGACATTCTCTTATACCATACACAATGATAAACTCAAAATGGATGAAAAATCTAAATGTGAGACAAGAATCCATCAAATTCCAAAATAAAACAGGCAACACTCTTTTTCAATTTGGCCACAGCAACTTCTTGCAAGGTACATCTATGAAGGCAAGGAAAACAAAGAAAAAATGAACTATTGGGACTTAATCAAGATAAAAAGCTTTTGCATAACAAAAGAAACAGTCAACAAAACTAAAAGACAACCTACAGAATGGGAGAGGATATTTGCAAGTAACATATCAGATAAAGGGCTAGTATCCAAGATCTATAAAGAACTTAAACTCAACACCCAAGAAACAAATAATCCAATCATGAAATGGGCAAAAGACATGAACAGAAATTTCACCAAAGAAGACATAGACATGGCCAACAAGCACATGAGAAAATGCTCTGCATCACTTGCCATCAGGGAAATACAAATCAAAACCACAATAAGATACCACCTCACACCAGTGAGAATGGGGAAAATTAACAAGACATTAAACAAGAAATGTGGAGAGGAAGTGGAGAAACAGAACCCTCTTGCACTGTTGGTGGGAATGTGAATTGGTACAGCCACTTTGGAAAATTGTGTGAGGTTCCTCAAAGAGTTAAAAATAGAGATACCCTATGACCCAGCAGTTGCACTATTGGAGATTTACTCCAAAGATACAGATGCACTGAAAAGTTGAGACACCTGTACCCCAGTGTTCCCCCAGTAGCCAAACTGTGGAAGGAGCCTCAGTGTGCTTTGAAAGATGAATGGATAAAGAAGATGTGCTCTATATATACAATGGAATATTACTCAACAATTAGAAATGATGAATACCCATTTGCTTTGATGTGGATGGAACTGGAGGGTATTATGTTGAGTGAAGTAAGTCAATTGTAGAAGAGCAATCATCATATGGTTTCACTCATATGGGGAATATAAAAAATAATGAAAGGGACCACAGGGGAAAGGAAAGAAATGAGTGGGAAAAATCAGAGAGGGTGACACAACAAGAGAGGCTCCTAACTCTGGGAAACAAACAAGGGGTAGTGGAAGGGGAAGTGGTCAGGGGGATGGGGTCACTGTGTGATGGGCACTGAGGGGGGCACTTGACGGGATGAGCACTGTTATACTATATGTTGGCAAATTGAACTCCAATAAAAGAATATACAAAAAATAATAAAATAAAATATTTAGATTGCACATATATAAGTAAAATTATATGGTATTTGTCTTTCTCTAACTTATTTCACTTAGCATAGAACCCTTAAGTTCCATCCATGTTGTCACAGATAGCAAGATATCATTCTTTTTTTATGACTGAATAATATTCCATTATATAGAATACCATAATTTCTTTATCCATTCATTTACGGTGGACACAGATTATTTACCTATCTTAGCTATTGTAAATAATGCTGCAGTGAACCTGGGTTTGCATGTAACAGTTAGTATTTTTCTTTTCTTCTTTTTTTTTAAAAGATTTTATTTACTTATTTGAGAGAGAAAGAGAGAAAGCATGAGCAAAGGTTCCGGAGAAGCAGAATCCCCACTGAGCATGGAGTGCAACATGCGGCTACATGTTGACTTAGTCTGAGAGTAAGAACTGAGCCAAAGGCAGATGTTTAACTGACTGAGCCTCCTCGGCACCCAAATATTTTTATTTTCTTCATACATATACTCAGAAGTGGAATTCATAGCTCATTTGGTAGTTTTAATTTTAATTTTTTAAGAAGCCTCCGTGGTAATTTCCATAGTGGTTGTACCAATATACGTTCCCACCAATAGAGCACCAGTGTTCACTTTTTTCCACATTTTTGCCAACACTTGTTATTTCTAGTCTTTTTGGTAAGAACCATTCTCATAGGTGTGAGATGATATCTCTGTTGTTTTGATTTGCATTTCCCCAGTGATTAAAAATGTAGAGCATCTTGGGGTTCATGGGTAGCATTGTATGTTGAGCCACTGACTCTTGCTTTCAGCTCAGGTCATGATCTCATAGTCATGGGATCAAGCCCCATATTTGAGCTCCACTGAACACAGAGCCTGCTTAAGACTTTCTCTTCCTCTGTTCCTCCTCATTCTAAATAAATAAATCTTTTAAAAAAAATAGTGCAGAGCATCTTTTCACATATCTGTTGGCCATCTGTATATCTTCTTTGGAAAAATGTCTATTGAGATCTGCCCATTTTTTAATCAGATTGTTTTTTTGTTTTTGCTTTTGCTTTGAGTTGTAGGTTTCCTTTTGTTTGTAATAGTATTCAATTTGATGAAAGCATTACATTCTTCATTTTTTGACATAACACAGACCAAATAACTTGTTGACTAATTTTTAAAATGTTAATCTAGGCTATATTGGTATTATTTAAATAAAAAATAATGTACTATGAAACAGCAAAGTATAGAATTACTGTAATGAAGTACCACAAAGGAAGCACTTCTTTTTATTTCAGAATAAGATATATGAGTATAAAATATATACATAATTTCATATTTTGTTTCTTTCTAGATCAAGTAGAAAGGAATTAAAGATATACTATCTTTTCTGGGCAAAGATCTTCCATTAATTGGAAGAACATTTGTACTATCCCAAAATTCTACTGGTTTCAAGATCTACAAAGCTTTTATGCCTCTCTGTTATTTTTTTCTTAAATTTGACTGAATTTTTTTTTCCAGTCTGTATGGTATACTGTACGTGTAAAAGTATTTCATTCTTTTACTTTTCATGAGAGTCATGTGGCAAAATATACTTACCTCCCCACTGATTTCACAAAATTTCCAGATGCCTGAAGTAGGGAACAATAGCCAAAGATGGACAGGAGCAAATCCTGGTCCTGAAGAAGAGAAGGAAGCTGCAGAGGTCCCAACCTATTGCAACTACTTCATTACTAATGTGAGGAAAGTGATTAAAGAGAAGGGAGATAACAGAAGATGAGGCCCTCAATACATAGCAATTTTCTTAAGTATCAATAGAATTGTATTCCATATGTGTGCAACTAGTAATCATAGGATTTTATTTTTGCCTTATTTTTTATTTTTAAATTATTATTTTTAAAGATTTTATTTATTTATTCATGAGAGACACACAGAGAGGGAGAAAGAGAGAGAGAGAGAGAGGCACAGGCAGAGGGAGAAGCAGGCTCCATTCAGGGAGCCTAACATAGGACTCCATCCCCGGTCTCCAGGATCAGGCCCTGGGATGAAGGCAGCGCTAAACTGCTGAGCCACCCAGGCTGCCCTTTTGAAATTATTTTTACTTCAAATTCATACTATTTACTTTTTTTTTTTAACATTGAACATTCTTTCAGAATTTTCCTTCTTTATTTTTTTATGTATTTATTTGAATTACCCCCTGCTTCTGAAGATAGAATTTCCTGCAGTTTACAAAATTTGTGGAAAAAGGTAAGACAGTTCATAAAACATAGAGGGTAAAAGTTAGGGAAATACCCCACTCATTTCAAAATACCCTGATTTAAGAAAAATATAAAAACTAAGTGCTATCTCTTTAGAAGTTCTTTCTGCAGAACAAAAAAAAAAAAAGAGAGAAAGAAAGAAAAAGAAAAACAAGGAAAATTTAATTACCAGTACAAAGTGTGGGTTTTTTTTGTCCCTGAGTAGAAATAAATAAACATTTAAAAATGAGGAGACAACACTCAATGTAATAAATTAGCGCCATGATAACAATTTTTATTGCAACGCAGAGACATTCCACAGAGGGCCGTTGTCTTTTATCAGCTGTGTGTGAAACTTAATAGTAATGTTAGGCATAGTTCTGTTAGAAAGACAGTTGTAATAGAAAAGAGATTGTGATGATGTGGTCCAGATATATACCTTTGTGATGTTAAAGTTGAGAGAATGCAAGTTCAGAAGTCTTTTAGACTTTTTTCATTAATCCCTCATCTCAGCCATGTGTTAACAATATTGATTTTTCTAATTACAAAATTAAAAAAGGGTACTTCCAATTCAATATTTTTTATTAAATGCTGTTTCTTAAAATTTATTATTTTCCAAAGTGTAAGGCAATAAAAATCTTTACAGCCTCAAGGAAAAGACCCAAAGAAAAGACAACAATGGATAAGAGAGGTCAACAAAATTTGGAAAATGAAAGTAAATGGAAGAGAGCTAACTGACCAAGAAGACCAGAGGAGGCTAAGGCTATTGTCTTAGAGAAGGGAGAATGAGGAGAAAGAAACCAGTTTTCCCTGAAGAACACTGCAAAGCACCTAGTGTAACAAAAGAGAGCAGCCACAGGGCTTGTAACCAGAGATAGCTAAGAGTTTAATAAACAACTGGGCATTTAGGTAAATCCTGGCCACTCTGATACACGGCCCTCTCAAGCATTAGCTTCCAACCCACCCAACCAGCCCACTCTGACCTCTCTCTCTTCGGAGAGTCAGAACCAGAAACCAAAGAGAAGAAAGAGAAACCAGAGAGTTTCATAGCCAGGTACAGAAGTCTTAGAAGGTGAGGAGTTGATTTATAAACAAAAGGAAGCAACTGGTGGTTGAATCGGCCTTTAAGGCTCTCAGAAAATTCAAGCTCATGATATGGCTACCCTAGAGTAGGGATGCTTAGAGTAGTGAGTTGCAAATTTGTAGGTTGCTGCAAGTGATTGGGAGAGCACTACTGGGACTTAATGGGTAAGAGTCTCAGACTTCAGACATCTTGTCATGTATGAAACTCCCTTATAGTGGAGAGTTACCCCACATCTTGAAAGACTTTCTGATATCATAGTAAACAATCAAACAGGGAAAAGAAAAAATGTTTAAAGCTGGTGAATCAAGGACCCAACTACATTTTGTACATAAACCACATACTTTGTTTTTTACATGTAAACACACAATACTTTGACATAACCTTAACAAAGACAATTTTTGAGAAATGCAATTAGAAGTTTAAGCAAGATGGAATATTATTTGGTTTGGAGTTTAATCAAGAGTTTTTCATCATTTCATAAGATCATATCACCAAGACCAATGCTGTTCATGGTATTGCCTATGTCAGTATTATGTCAGTACTACTCGCCAACACAACTGTAATCAGTTTATATTCACAGCTATCACCTTTACAGATTCTACAAGTGAGTGCAAGCATCTAATTATTTCATTATGTCCATAGTAAGTGCAGAGTAGCCATTTCTGATGGTTTACACATTGAAATACATATAGTTTTATTATTAAATACTTTCTGCTATTTCCTTTTTACATTGTAGTTATAACATTACATTGTTATTGGTAACATTATATGCATTGATAGGGTAGGTTGTACTACTATATTTTTCTTTTTGGGGTAGCAAATGGAGACTTTTTTTAAAAAATATATTTTATTTATTTATTCATAAGAGACACATACAGAGAGAGGCAGAGACACAGGCAGAGGGAGAAGCAGGATCCATGCAAGGAAGCCCAATGTGAGACTTGATCCAGGGACTCCGGAATCATGCTCTGAGCCAAAGGCAGACACTCAACCAGTGAGCCACCCAGTCATTCCAGTAAATGGAGATTTACAAAATAATTGCTTTTTAAAAAAGTGGTCAGTGAATCTAACAGGATTGAGAGCCAGTGCCCTAGGATGAACTCATTAGTTAAAAATTCTTTCCCCAAATACAGTGTCCAATCAGGATTTCAGTGTTTTATACTTAAAACAGTCAGTCAACTGTTATCAGATGTTTGAAGAAAGCTTGTAGCATAAAATAGACCAAAACAAACAAACAAAAGAAAAGAAAAAAAGAAAGAAAAAAATACTGGAGAAAAAACAAAACAAGACAAAGAAACAAGATAATATTTTAAAAGGGTGTGTGTGTGTGTGTGTGTGTGTGTATGTATGTGTTTGTACATACAGCAACAGTTGGAGGCCTCAGGGAGCCCTCAGGGAGTCCCAAGTCCTTTTTAGGGGATTACAAGATGAAAGTCATTTTCATAATTATGGTAAAACATTATTTTCTATATTCACTCTCATACTCTTTTTCAGAGGCTACACAATATGTGATATCATAAACACATTGAATATAGAAGGAGCTGTGAGAATCCAACTATTTTATACTAAAGCCAAAAGTAAAGAGACTTGCGAATATATGTATATATATTGAAATAACAAAATGTGATAACAGAGAAACAACTGGAGAAAACTTGTATATTCCTTGTATATATAAGATAGAGTAGATAAATTTTAAAATAAGTTAAAGTTGAAAAAATGTAACTCAGTAAACCAATTAGAATGAATAGCAAAAGACAAAGTGATGGAAAATATGAGAAAAGAGATAAGAAATTAGAGAATAGATTTAGAGGTTCCAATATCCACTAGAAAAATTCAGAAATAAATAAATAAATAAATAAATAAATAAATAAATAAATAAAGCAATAATTCAAAGAAACAATATATAAAATTCACAGAACCAAAGGATATAACATGCCAGGTTAAGTCCCAAATATAATAAATGAAAATCAGATCACTAATATGCATCATCATGTAATTTCATAACACTGAGGGTAAAAAGAAAATCCTAAACTTAGCAAGAAAGAAAGCTGAAAAATCAGAAAGAAAAAAGGCAACATTGAAACTAAAAGAAAATGAGAAATACTGTAACATTTTGAGTGAAGAATACTGAATGCAGCAATCCTATATTGAAACTATTGATTAACTGGTTAGATAAAATAATGACACTTTGCAGGCACCTGGGTGGCTCAGTTAGTTAAGTGTCTGACTCTTGGTATCAGCTCAGCTCATGATCTCAGGATCATGAGATTCAACTTCAAGTTAGGCTCTGCACTTGGCACTGAGTCTTAGGATTCTCTCCCTCTCCTACCTCCTCTGCTCCCCCCCCCCCCTCTCTCTCTCTCTCTTTTTTTTTAAGATTTTATTTATTTATTCTGTCTCTCTCAAGTAAATACATACATACACATACATACATACATACATACATAATAAAATGACATTTTGTACAGGCAATATTACCAAAATTACAACTCCCATACATATTTCCAAGAAAGATTCTAGAAAGAAGGTAGAAAACCATGAACCTTGAAGTAATGCATTCAGAAAATAAGGAAAGCACCACAGGAGTGTCACACTGAATTCTTAAGGTCTGCAGCAAGCATGGACAGAGAGCACCTGGACAGAAAGAAGCAGGGCATGGTGCTCCAAAAAGGTGTCTCAGGAAGAGATGATTGAACCTGTAGACTTTCACTGCCTGGGCACAAAATTGTGCTTGAGGGGATATTTAAGAATGTGAGGAGAATATTGCCATATAGAGAGCTAACCACATTTAGCGATGAGGGAATCATTCACCAAAAAAATGAAAGGTTGAAAAGAAGGAAAAGTAATCATAATACACTACTCTCGACTTATTTAGGAATAAATCAACGAAGAAGGAGTTTTGCCCTTTCATGTCTATTTTTGTCAAAGTCTTGTGAACTTTCTGAATAATAGAAATACAGACAAGGTCTAAAGATAGTTGTAAGAACAGCTAACATAAGTGCCTGGAGACTTAGATTCAAACATGCACCAATTTATGTGTATGAATTTAGGCCATTTTAAGTGAAAGTAGAAAGGTGTAATTTCATATTTATGAAATTAAAATAAAATTTCACATACTCTTTTATAGTATAATGATACTTCATACTTTTAATCAGACAATCTGAAGCACTCTATAAACATTAGCAAATTAAGTCTCACAATACCCCATGCAGTAGTTAAGAATAATCATTCATTACATACTCAATAGTTAAATTGAGACATCAAGAGAAGTGATTTATCTCAAGATCATACATTCCTTGAGTTCTAGAGAAAAGAGTCACTTGCAATTTTCCATATCTTTTACTATAGCTCTCAATTTTTTCTTGCCAATTGTATCACTATAGAAAATATGCTGTGTTCTCTATTTACTGCATTATCTAAATTGCATGATTGTCTGGCCACCTTGTTGGCTCATAAAGTCTCCATATTTCCCTTTTGGAGGATATAAGATAAACCCATTCTTTATCAAATCCTCCTTTTGAGTAATTCCCAAAGCATTTCTCAAGAAAAGTTTTCCAATATAAGCATATTACCAGAATAACATCTTTGCTTAATAATTCATGTTTCAAAAATCCATTCAATATCAATTAACTAAATATTTATTAAGTGATTTTATATGTCAAGTACTACAGATTTGATTCTTGCCATCACATATTTTAGTGTCTATCAGGAAAGGCAGAAAATTTTAAAAAGCAATTATTGTGAAGTCAGCCAAAGACTAAGAGGTAGATAGAAACAAGGCTGTAGAAGTAGATCCAATATCATGTTATGCCATGTCAAGAATTTAGATTTTTCTGAATACAATGAAAATCTCTGCAAAAAATATCTTGATGTGAAATACCAATCTGGCTGCTTTGTGGGTAAAGTGGGTGAGGAATGAGCAAGACTGGAATCAGGAAGACCAATTAGGAATCTCAACTGTGGTCCAGGGTAGAGATAATGGCAGTGTTTACTGGCATGGAAGAAAGAGAAGTGACAGTGGGGGAAAAAGGCATGTATTTAACAAATATGAAGAAATGAAATCAGAGTAATTTTGACTTTACATGAGAATCCATGAAAAAGAGAGAGACAAAGATTCCTAACGATGACAGAATAGGACACTATAGAAGAAAACAGAAACTTCTACATTTGACTGTAAAACAGAAGCTAGTTTTGTGGAGCTCAGAAGTTAAGATGAAATTGAAATGTTATGCAAAAACAACAGAAGATGAGTTGGAGTTAAAATATTTGAGTATTTTACATTATTTGTAAATAGAGTAGAGAGAAAATAAATAACCATAGACTTCAAACATGTCAAAAATTTTGAAAAGAATCATTAAAATAATATAAATATAATGATTAAGTTTCAAGTCACTATAATCAAAATTGTTGGACTTTTTTTTACAGTCACAACAAAAAGAGGCAATATATTTTTTTCAGGCATACATAGAACATTCACAAAAATTGACCATCTGCCACGTAAACTCAACAAAATACTCAATATGATAAATTCAAAGAGAGAGATAGTAAACCCAAAGTTGAAGAAAGAAAATCATAAAGACTCCAACCAAAAATTCATAAAATGAGAAATAAACACCTAAGTAAACAAAAAGCAATGGAGCCAATCATCAAAACTAAAAGCTATTTCTTTGAAGATACTAGTAAAATACTGAAAAATCTCTAAGACTGATTTAGAAAACCACAGCAGAAAAGTGGTGTTAACAAAAATTAGATGTCTCTATCTTTTTCTTTATTTTAGAAAAAAATGATGTTCATTGTAATTCTTCTGTGATATGACTGTGAAGTTTTGTGCATAGTGTCAGGCTGGCCTCAGGCCAGCTTCAAGATAGTCTCTCTAGTGTTTATATTCTTATCAAAGGAAACAGTATTAGCTCATTCTCAATCCAGAACGCAGGATCCGGTGGATACAGGAAAAAAAATTAAATCTACAATGTAGAAATACAGAAATTCATTCTGCCACTCACTGAGTCACCAGGGAAAAGTAAATTTCTAAAAAACAAAATTCCACCTCTCCGACAAAAAAGGGTTAACAAACTTTAACAGTATCCCATATCATAAGGGCATGCCAAAACATACCAGAGTGTTGTGACTGCATTACTCTTTCCTGCAAAAGTTCAATTCCCTCTCTTCTCATAAAACATCAAGCACAGAAGCAAGAGTATAATTGTTCAGATGTTCACATGTACTTGCTTTGTTTTAGATTCCTTCCCTTTTTCCAGGGTTATAGGCAAAAACATTTAGCACTTCTGTATTACATCTTTATCTCTTTTTTTTTTATCTTTCCAATTCCTATTCCTCCATTTCTAAGAATTTATAACACAGAGGCTGAGAAGGAATAATAAAACCCAAAGGGTACAAGCAAGATAATATTAGGGCAGGGGTCAGCAGCTTTTCCTGAAAAAGACCAGTTTGTAAATAATTTCGATTTTGTGTTCTGTACAGTCTTCGTGGGACTACTCAACTCTGCCACTGTGATACAAAGCAGGCTTGGACAATAAGTAAACCAGTGGGTATGACTTTGTTAAAAAAATTATTTACAAAACAGGTGATGAGAAAGATTTAGCCCATAGGCCCTAGTTTGCAGGTTTGTTTTTAGAGGAACAGAAAGTGCTATGGTTTTCAGAAACAAACAAATAAAAATATCTTCTTACTCTAAACATCTGAGATTTTTTTTTTTTTTACCAAAGACAAAAAGCTTTATTCCAAAACAGTGGAGAATATTTGGATTGCTAATATCTCAATAAAGTACTGTGACTAATAATCAAGGCTTTTCTGAAAGAAGACTTCTGTGTTTGAAAAGAGGATGGATCTCAGAGAAATGTATCACCAAAAATTGGGGGAAAAGACTCATAAATGATGGAACAGCACTCAGGAGAAAAGAAGTCAGCTTAGTACACACTTTAGTCAAAACTTGGGACACTGAAAATTGCTGCAAAGTTGGACAAAGGCTCTAAATCCAAATAAAATCTAAGGGCCAACTTATAATTGCAGACTCCTCCTTTTCAGCTTGCTTCCACAAGTATCTCTGTCCTCAAATTTTAACCTTATACATTTAGGCCATTGGACTTGAGTTTTCCCTATTTACTCTCTTTCTGTCCTAGGTCCCCTGCTCTGCCTGTTTGAGTGGCTCGGCCTAACATAATGATCATTCTTCTGCATGTAATTTTCTTTACCTTGCTCTTTTCTCCTTCCACTTTAACTGGCCCATCCACAATCGGAGTTAAATTGAATGCCTAACCTGTTTGCTTTTATCCAAGTTTCTAATTCTGACAGTTCTCACTTTAAATTTATGACTGCAGACCTCAAATGATTTCTCCATGCTGTCTAGTAACCCTTCTACAGTCAATTCACTCTTCATTCTCTGAGATGCCCTTTTTTGTGTGTCTCAACTTCTGACAGCCTGTTAAATGTATTAGAAGATATTTTAGAAAATATATCCATTTTCTATGGATGTATAACAAATTACCACAAACTTAGTGACTTAAACCAACATAAAGTTATCATCTCACTGCTTTGTAATTAAAAGTTCAGGTATGGTTTGGCTGGATGGCCTGTTCAGGATCTTACTACCCTGATATCAGGGTATTAGGAAGGGCTACATCTCCTTCTGATGGTGGGGGCATCTTCCAAACTTGGTACTTGTCGACAGAATTCATTTCCTTGAAACTGTAGGATGGAGGACCCCACTTTAGTGCCCAGTGGTGGCCAGGGACCACTCTCAGCTCCTAGAGGCAATCCACAATTCCTTGCCAAGTGGCCTATAGGCAGCTCACAAAGACATTTGCTTTCTTTGAGGCCAGCCAGGTATGTATAACCCTCTGATTTTCTCTTCTAAGACCAAGTGGAATTTTTCTTTTTTTACAAGGGTAACCTCATTAGGTCAGGTCCACTCAGGATAATCTCTCTTTTGCCACAAGACAATAAACAATCAATCACAGTGGTATTTCTTCATATCACATTTTCTACCCATGCTCAAAAGAGAGTATGTTATATGAGTAAAGGTCATTGGGAATCATCTTAGAATTCTGTCTATAATACTCCTCTTCCTCATCCAGGTGAGACCTTTACTTAATTCATTAATAAACAAAATAAACACTCAGAAAAAAAGTTTACCGTTTCACTGACAAGCCTACCAGCCTACCTTTATCTAAACCCCTCCCTATACTCTGTTTTTATGCCTATAAGTACAGATGAATTGCCCATTCTCCTATCTGAAGGAAGCTCTACCTTTTGTATGCTAGACCTTATCCCAACCTACCTACTAAAAGTCTTTACTATTCTAATTATTCCTGTTTTCTCCTGTGTCATCTGTTTTATTCCCCAATGAATTAAATCCTATCTATGTATAAACAATCTAATATAGCCCATCTATAAATAAAACCTCTCTTCTAACTCACATTCCCTTCCAACCATGACCCCATTTCTTCACTGCCCCTTGGAACAGAATCTCTAATCTTAGTTATTTCAACTTGCTCATGGAACCATTCTCCCTAGAACTTACTTAAATTAGGCTTTTCTTCCTACCACTCTCATCAAAGACATTAATAAAATCCTTTTGCCAAATGTGCTGATCAGTTTTCAGTTTCCAGTTTGTGTGTAATTATTTGTGCCAAATAATTACATTTGGCATAGTTGATCACTTCAACCTTCTTGAAACACTTTAATGTCTTGGGTTTCTGGATACCATTTGGTTCTGTTCTTTTTAATTAATGGCTCCCTCAGTATCCTTTGTGAGGCCTTCCTTCTTATCCATAACTCTAAATATTGTATTGGTTATATATTGCTGTGATACTGTTCCTAAAATACCACCCAAAAATTCAGTGTCAGTCAGCAATAAATACTTAACCTATCACTTGTCTGTGGGGTTCAACTGATCTATACTATACTCACCTGGGCTCACTCATGCACCTTGGATTAATCCTGTATCTCCCATCTTCCTCCTGGGACAAGAGGTATCTGAGCATATCTTCTCATGGTAAGAGTAGAATGTAAGAGCAGTGCAGAAATGTGCAAGTGCTTTTTCAAGTTTCTACTTCTATCACAACTGCCAGCATCCTGTGGGTCAACAAGAAAGTTTTAGGCACAAAGTCAGGATGTGATAGCCCAATACATGGGAAAGAGCATGAGTAAAGGGAAGGAAACATATGTGGGGCCCTTAGTGCAATCAGCCGCACCGATGCTCATCTTCACATGTCTTTTCTTCTTTGTATATGCTAACTACTTAGGTGATCATATTATATTCCATTACTTAAATATCACCCTATTGTTGACTTCCAAATATAAATTCATATTTCTATCCCTGAGCTCTACCCCAACTCCATACTAATTTATTTAGTATTTAATTGGCACCTCACTCCACTTGGATGTCTAACAAATATCTCTTACATAAGTTGCCCTACACCAAACATTTGATTTTTTTACTTAAGCTTGCCCCTACTTCATCATTTTCCATCTCTATGCATGACATCATCTTTAACTCACTTGCTCAGGCCAAAAACATTGAAGTCATTATTGACTTCCCCCTCTTATATATTTACAAGCAATCTATCAACAAATCCTACTGACTCCACTTTACAATCTGTTCTCTATTTGATCATTTCTTACCAGCTCCATTGCTACCACCTAATCTGAGATACCTTCCCCTGTCATCTAAATGACAATCACTCCTATTCAAGAGGTTTTCCTGCTTCTGCTTTTGCCCTGCTATAGCTGTTCATTTATCACCTAGTATGATGTTTCTAAAGATCATAATGTGTATCATTTAACTAACTCTCCTGCATAAAATCATCAAATAGTTCCCTTTCATTCACACCTAGACTAAATGACAAAGTTCATCAATGACACCTAGACTAAATGATATAAACCCCTATGTGTGCCTGCCTTGGTCTAACTCTCCAACATTATCTGAGCTTTTTTTCTCTTACTAATTCCATTTCACCTACATTGACATCTTTACTGCTTTTCTAAACCAATAAAAATAATCCCACTTTACAGTCTTTGTGCTTCTGCCAAGAATATTTTTTCCCTGAGATATAAGCAAGACCTCTTTCTTACCTTCACTGAGGTTTCTGTTCAAATGCCGTCTCCTCAGAGAACCATCCCTTGGCCATACCATCTAAACTAGAAGCCCATTATTTTTAGTGCTTTTATTTGGCTCTATGTTTATCTATACTACTATCATTACTTAATATCATACAATTTATTTGTGTTCAGTGTCTATATTCAACAACAAAATAAGACCTCATGATAGCGGCCACTTCACCTATTTTATTGAGTGCTATATCCCCTATGAATAGAACAGTGCATGATACATGGGAGTACTCAAAAATATTTATTGAATGTTGAATGCTAAATAATTTAGACACCATTGAACAAATAATCCTTTTCATCTGCAGGGCATCTCTACAAACACTTTTTACCCTCTTATTCACACTATTGATCTTGTTGGCTATAACAATAGTATGTAAGCATTAAAGATTAATTATAATTAATAATATAATTAAGGAATAAAACTCATAAGCATTTTATTAAAAATATGTTTTTATATTTTTAGTATATATGTACAAAAATGTTCTCTCAGAAGTGAAATTGCTGGGTTTTAGGATATGTGCACGTTCAGCTTTAGAATAATGCCAGATCACTTTCCAAGTGATCAACCAAATAGTTTATTCATACACAGGAATATAATACAATGGGAAAGTAAATGCATTCAATTGATAATGCAGCAATGTAGATGAGTCCTTGGAAAGTTATGTTAGATAATAAAGGCAAGCCTCCAATCACTGTTTATGATAAGTTTATATAATTAAGGAAAATTAAATAATATATTTTAATGGTACATACATGTGCTAAAAGAATGACAAATGGAAAACTCTGGATAGTGTTTAACTGGCTGGGGTGATCATTTCTCAGCCTTTTAGCTAAGAATAGTAACCAAGTGTAGTAACCAAGTGTAGTAACTGGCTGGGGTGATTGCTTCTCAGCCTTTTGGCTAAGATCAAGTGTAGTAACTGGCTGGGGTGAAGCAGGAGGATGGGATCCAAGTGGAATATGGCTAACTTCAAAGGAATCTGTCATATTTTATCTCTTAAGCTATACAGTGGATTTATGAATATTCGTTTTATTTTACGTTATATAATTTATATATGCTACACTTATTATTTTGTATAAATAAAATATAGTATACTATTTTAAGTATATAAGTTTTAGTTATTGAGCACTCATTGTTCTATCACTTTCATATTTAGTTTGTCTTTAGTTCTCACAAACAATCTGAGATGAAAAATTAATAATAATAAACAAATGGAAAAAATCAAAGATGAAAGCAGGAACAGGAAGACCCTCTCACTTAACTATACCTCATTTTTAAAGCCAAACTGCCCCCCTTCCAAATTTTGATGATATTAGATACAAAGCTGTCATGGGGGCAGAAAACAGTTACAAAAATCTATTTATAAGATGGAAAGCATGGCCCCTATATTGAATAATAAAAGCCTCACAAAAGTCATTAACAAAAAACAGTGGTCACTTTATTTGTTCATTTGCTCTTCTTCATTGAGAAAGCTAACAGCGATACTTTATTTTAAAATATCGCGTTGAAATACTTTCCACACGTGGCCAGTAACTGATATATATCCCCTGAAGACATCAAGAAGCAGGACACATTTTTATTCAATTCGTTTATACACAGGAGAAGAAACTATGGTTTCCGTAGCTCTTTTCTAGTTAAAAAAAAAAAAAGAAAAGAAAAAAGTTCCATGATTATAATAGTTCTAGGACCATAGCAACCCAGGTTTTGGATTTGTGGGTGCTGACCAGCACCAAAAGTGCTGAAATGATATGGAAATCCTGATTTAACTTTCCCTCTGCAGTGTGGGAGAAAGGTCCTTGAGAGCCCGTGAATAAGACTATTATTGTTATTGTTGTTATTATTATTTCTCAGAATCAAGTAATTAGCTTATGAAAGTCCTCAGACCTCATGGAGGGGCACCTGTTTTTCATCTTAGATTCAGTCTCCACTACCACCAGCCCTCACTACCTTTCAGCACTGGGGCTAAGAAGCAACTCTGCTATCTAAGCCGTTTTTACATGTCCCTTGGCAGTGATTAGGGAACCACACATACAGTACAGTATAAATTAAACTAAGTGAAAAATTAACTTCCTGAAGAAAAACCACATGCTGTCCTCCTCCAAAATATGTGTTCGCCCTGACCTTTTGGAGGCATCAAGACGTCCCAGCCCTTTAACTTCATGAAAATCTTTTTAGATAGCTTACTCTGAGGGCAGATTTATGTCTGGAAAATTTGGAGTTGCTTACCAAAAGGATGAGAGTCATTTATTTTCCTGTTACTGGTCTGCCACATGAATGAGATAACATCAGCTAAAATATTCAGCAGAAGCTATTCCTGGTTTTTTCCCTTTCCCTCTTTGAGACCGGTTACCTATTTAACTCCATCCTGTCAATTAAACCAGAGAAAA